>NC_057934.1:11621352-12221352 GCF_018555375.3 Anguilla rostrata
GAAAAAACATCACACAGCAAAAAATGATGATGTAGTTTTTTTTTATTTGACTCAGAAGTTGCAAGTGGGCTTATATGGTACGTGGGCTTAATAGGGACGTTTACCCTAATCCATAAGAAAAAAAAAGAAAGACATTCCATCTAATGAATTATGCTTCAGAAACCACAAGTGAGTTATTAAAGGTAGTAATGTCAACACTGAAGCTTGATATGTACAGTATATATCATTTAGGCTAATTGGAGTTAACAAACACAATGCACTTGGCACACTCTCTCTCTCTCTTTATATCTCTCTCTCTCGCTCTCTCTCTCCAACTTAAGTACTTTTTGTGAGAAATTTTGAATGAACCAACTATGTTTCAATTCATCTTTCAATGCAGTCAGCCTGAGTGATACTGATTTATAAGGGCCTAAGTTCATGATCTGAAATATAGAGGCTAAATGTGAAATTATTTAGAAACACATTCAAGGCATTTTTTATGGGTAAATATAAAAACTATGCAAAATGACATCTAATGGCTTGCCAGAGTCAGCACTGTTCCAGTAAACAAACTTGACTTTAACACACACATATATAAAAAGTGCTTACATTTCTATTTTTGTCCAGGCCTTCAGGTTCAAAAGTTCATGTAGGAATTTGAGAAGACCTAAAACACACCATTTTCTTTCCTGACTGCACTGGCAACATTTAAAGCATGTCTTTATAGTCCTGCATATGTTAACCTAACTTTTTTTGTTTTTTGTTTTTTTTACAGGGGAATGAAAGGAATTTCATCGCTAGAAACCAACAGACAACAGAAGACTTCAGACAGAAGATTTCAGAGAGAACTGTACTGGACTTCAGGCAATAGCCAGGTAACAATTTTAACATTTGGTTTTTTAGGGTATAGGCTTTGCCAAAGGTAAAAAAATCTTTTTTTTTCCTTTTTTTTTTTTTTAAACAGAGTCACTCACCCAGATATTTCCCCCAGTAAGGTCATGGTGTGCCTAGTGCATGCTACTTCTTTCCTCCACCCTGAGTTCACAGAATACTCCTGCATCAATTCTCTCCTGGTTCAAGATTACATTATGATGCGACCTGGACACCTAGATAAAATGTACAGTCTTGCTTCCCTGAACTGCCTATTAATAAACACTTCTCAGCTTGACTTGCCTGTTTAAACAGCTTGTCTAATACCATGCACTATATTTGGTCCAACAACTATGACCCTTTCTCTTATAGATTACCCATTACCTCCCCATTATCATTTAGCTTAGCTTTAACTACTGACACTGGGCTGGCTGGCCAGTGGAGGATGGGCTCTTTTTCTAAACTGAATTCCTCCAGAGATTTTTCAACCAGACCTATTTTTTTTATTACTTGTGATTTTTTGTTCTTCCCACTGGTGAGCAAAAAAAAAAAAAATAGAATAAATAAATTATATCAGTTGCTGGTTTCTGGGGGGTTCAGGCCTGGTCTTTTCTTATCAATTGTCCCGTAAATACCCAGACAAATAAAATTGAATTCAGTTGAATTGAGTAGGATAGGATGTCAATGAAATCACTCAATTGTGCAAATGCGTGCGAGTTGCGAGCAAGGCACTTCAGCGTTACTGGAGGAATACTTCACCATGCCTGTAACTTTAAATAAAAGTGTAACATCTAAAACATGCTTTTTTGTATGTGTGTAACTATATATAGACAGTCAACAACCTTTAACTTTTAAGTCCACTTGGAATCTCCCAAGGTTGTTTTAAGGCCGGACGTGACTAATGTTTAATTTGACAGACTTCTGGTGGTTTGTGATGGTCATGAAATGTCATTTACAAAGTTCTGCAGTGAGTCAGCTTTAGCATTTGGAATCAGTAAGGAAACCGCACAGAGCTCGGCTACACTCAGGCTTTAGTTGTAATACCACTTTAACAAAAGATGACAATTAACTTTTAAAGCAAAATGAATGATGTTTCCAGAGCAGTAAAGAACTCGTTTTCAAACTTACCCAAACCGATCATTTTAATGTTGGCCATATATTTTTTTAATGACTGATGAATGACTAACTGAGGTAAGATTAAGCATATTAATCTTAAACTACGCTACTCTAACATGCGTCATGTGACGACCTGCATAGCTCATACAGCTCATACTGGGCTATACTATTAAAAAAAAAAACTATACACAGCATGTATAAATAAAACATATTGCATGTAAAGTGGAAAATAATAAACCAAAATGTGCAGCTTTCAAAATCTGAAATGACCATGCTACCATCTAACGTGAGCTAAAACTGCCTCAGTAGGAAAACACGGGGAAATTAAGAATTGCTTTCATTAAATGACTATAGCTTACTGTACGATGGCGTGATAATAAGACCGAACAGGCATTAGTGGTATAACTACCATAACTAGGGAAGTTTACAGGATAGAAATAAAAAGCAAAGACTACGCCGATGTTTGCAAGAATTAACTATATTAGCGGATTTATTACTTACATAATTCATGTTTCGTTTGTAAACACCAAGTACATAAATAAACACATGCAGTTAGCTAGCTCCTTGCCACATTTGGGCTGAATCCAAACAGTCAGAGTAGAAGCGGTTAATGAAGACAGGTCAGTGGCAAGACTATTGGGAATATATTCAGAAACGTATAGAACTTCACCAGCACGTCGTCACCGCATTTTACACAAAACCTTTCCCGTAGTGCACGTTGCGGTATAAAAAGCACCCAATTACTTTACCAACTAAGGCAACAGATTGTTGAGTATATTCAAGGTAATTGGATAAACCATTAAATGGATAATCCTTCCTGGAGTATGCGGAGGTGCGTTGCATTCTTTAAGACAAGACAACAGTTTCGGGAAATATGCGTTCAATACGAAAACTGCACATTAACGTATTGCATTTATAAGAATACAGAAAATTTAGCCTCTACATGTTATTTGGCTGGAGCGATGCTTCGCTAGTCCTAATAGGCTACCGTTGACTCGTTAGACCAAGTGCTTGTATGATAGGCTAAATAACAACTGCAACGTAAAAAAACAAACAAAAACCATTAGGCTAGGAGTTCTAATATATAACCACAAAGGCGATTTTGTTATATGTTCTCATTTTATCCAACATATGCGTGCACATCAGCCTACAGTATCCCGTAATGAATGAAATTCAGTTTGTTTGTTTTTTTCCATTCAATCTAAATATTCAACACTTTTAGCCACCGGGTTTCTAGAAATACAAGCTACAAGTTGATAAACGGAGACATTTCTCGCGTGCATGCAAAATAAATAAGTCTTACCATGTTCGCTCCAAAGCCATGTAAATCCTCACCAGATAGTCTCAGACACAAACTGCTTGTAAGTATGAAACGCATCACCTAGATAGAATCTACGGACACCAGGAGCTCTGCTGCCCTCTGTCTTCGGCGTCTTATTTGAGAGTGGCTTGGGAAGTCAGTACAAGGAGCTGGTTTTCTCTCAGCAGCTCAATTTCAGAACGCAGCTGAAAGGCCTGCGTTTAACTAACACAGATCTCGCCTCAATTAAAACTGAAAGATACTCAAATAAAAGCGCCCTTTATCATTCCTCTCTGTCCTTCTTTCTCTGAGACCACGAGGTAAAAAAAATAAAAGAAACCCTAGTATTGTGTGGTACGCGGTGAGCTAATGTAATTGCTCTTGGCAGTGAGAGGGAGCCTGGGTAAATCTTTGCTAATTTTATTTATAATTTTACTTTGCATCGAGACGGTCCTTTGGGAATTGCATGTGGTAAGAAATGTACACATACTTGGTATTCTGAAGCCTTCCCAAATCCACACACAAGCGTGCCTACATGCCATTCAAATGTGTATGCACGTTTACTTGAACCAGAACCTTTCGGATGGTAGCAAAGCTATAACCTTAAACTTTATTCATGATAATTCCAATAATGCAATAGCCGTGGTAAACATGTCATTTAGCGGGATCACCCCCTTTGTTAGTCCACATCAATTGATAGTAAAAGGGAAAACCTGCTGCTCCAACAGACCTGTTTTATCCTACTGGTCAGTATTACAGCATGGAGTGCTATCTGTCCATATGTTCACTGAATAGGATTAAATTAAACCCCGTTAAGCCTCTGTATTCAGAAACTCTTGCAATTGGCCATCAAACACAATTATGCCTCCTGTTTGAAGCCAGAAACAGAACACGCAGTGTAGCACTAGTTTAATTCTGGATTTGAAAAATCACGTTTTTAACCCATTTCCAAAAATAAATCCGCCCATGAAGATTTAAGTAGAAAGTACTGTAGCCTACTGCTGCAAGTTACACACTGACCTCCGTTTAGGCAAACACAATGAACATTTGGCATTTAGGGAAAGTACTTTGAAGACGACTTGTCTGTAGTTAAAATGTGATACCTGAGGGACAGAACCTTAACGACCCACACAGTTCCAGTGCTCTTCTCTGACAAGACTCATATTTGTTGAATGCATGTCTAATGAGTGGTTTGCGTTGCAAATAAGGCTCCTGGCAAAGTTTTCTTAGGATTTTACTTAACATTGGTTATTTGATGACTGTACTGGAACACTACCTCTCAACAATAAACAATATGCGGAAATAGAAAATTATTAAACTTATACGAGTTTATAGGGTTATAGCCTACGTCTACTCCAACAAACGTGGAATTAAGAACTTTGCAAGAAGAAGAAGAAGAAGAAGAAGAAAAAAAAATGCAATTATAACAAATCTTTACTTAAGACTGCCTCACAGGTCGCTCCTGTGAGTGAAGTGCTTGTAAGGGCTATAGTCCTCCTAATTACAATGCTGGAAGAGATCAGGAGCAGCTTTCTATTTAAAAGGTAGGTAAAAGCTCCTATTTTAGGATCAGAAGGTTCTCCCTTTAAAATTCACAGTCAGAAATTTTTTTCTTCCTATCCTAGAAAAAAAGTGTATTAATGTCTTACATTTAAAAAAAAAAAAAGTTTTAAATGAAACCGGTGTGGTTGTATTTTGACTTCAACAAATATGAAAAGGTAAGTAACATGAGTAGCATAAAACAGATAATGCATTTAGGGAAAGTAGCCTGATATTGCTGCTTGCTGATCTTCAAAAACACCACAGAGATAGCATACTCTAAGACCATGAGCAGTCACACATTGCACTTGCTTTCAAACAATTTGTTTATTTTCACCCATAATACCCATATGCTTTGTCAGTTATTACAATTAGAAGTGGCTATGTATCTGTTTACATCTTGCATGCACCATATGCAAGCTGATTTATGAAGCTTAAGGAATAAACACACTGAAAATACAAAAAATAATCATGCAGGTGAGTACAGGCAATGGCACAATTCACAAGTGTCAAATATCCAGATTTTCATAACTGCATATACAATACCAGACAAAGTGACTTTGCCAGCTAGCTGGCTGGCTAATTATGGGTGGAAAAACAGTGTGATTGAGAGTCTGTTTATCACAGAAATACTACCTGGAGCACAACAGACAAAGAACCAAATCAAATAATCAAATAATCCAATGAGACCATTAAGAGTGGAAACAGCAGTTACAACAGTAATGTTGCACGACCATTGATATATGGCAAACTATGCTTTATTAAACATGTATCAATATTGCTGGTGTAAATAGGTCTGTATATTTGGGAATATGTGTCTCATTTTTATGGGGTAAAATTGACAAAAAAGGGGTAAAATTTAATAAGGTTTATGCACAAACATTGATTGGGAGAAATATTTAACTGCAGTATCGTTTATTTCAGGTTCAGTGTGGTTTTCTGAAATAAACCTTTGCCTGGTCAGATCCCCAGTAAGATGTTTGCTCAATACAGTATCAGGAAAACTACTAAAACATTCATCTTCCTCTGTAAAATACTGTAAACCGATTCAAAATCAGTAACATTTTTGAGAAATGCCTCTTGGCAATGTA
Source organism: Anguilla rostrata (assembly GCF_018555375.3). Taxonomy (NCBI): domain Eukaryota; kingdom Metazoa; phylum Chordata; class Actinopteri; order Anguilliformes; family Anguillidae; genus Anguilla; species Anguilla rostrata. The sequence goes on from NC_057934.1 coordinate 11,627,248, forward strand.
AAATAAGGTTGCTTAACTGATATTCGGCTCCAGAAAAGAAATCTGTTTGGCATAATATCATAACTTAAATTTGTTTTCCTTTTCTGACAGGTTGGCCTGCAATAAGTTCCTGCTTTTACATGAGCATGTGTAAAATATTACTGCCTACCTCTCTGATAGAATGTATATAAAACAAACGCCCCACTGATGATTGGCAGCTGTACACAGTGAAGGTGTGAAATAGCCATTCATATGGTGAACTGCAAAGCTAGAATTCATTAAAGTAATTCATACTCACAGCCCCATCTGTTACTTCCTTTAAAACAGACACATAACGGCTAAATATTCTGTCAGCTGGTTCATTGACTTTGTTGTTAATCCACTCATTAGTAGATAAATTACTGTATTTCGACTCATCATTTCATCTGGCAACCAGTGGGACTGCTGAACCTATATGCACTACTAAATGATTTATAAACTTCAAGCAGTGCCAGACTGAACTTTTGAGGAAAGAAAATCCAGAGGAAAAGCCCCTCAGACATCTTTATACTGGTGAGACTAAGGTGAGACACCAGCAAATATATACTGTATGAAGAAGCTACCACAACCTCAAGAAGCAACCTCCAAGAGTTTTGGATCATTGCTATTTTTTCTTCAAAATAAATTCTACAAAAGCTTTCCAATAGGAATATTATATCCTAAATTGTAATGACTATCTGGTCTGAAATATCAAGGATATGTCTATATATTAGCACAGGTCTTTATAAGAATTATAAAGTAATTGTTTTACTGCACTCATTTTTAAGATGACTTCAGGTTATGTGTAAGAGATTCATTCATATGCACTGGCTGGTCTTCAAACACATTGATTGTGGAGTTTATACATGAAAGTATGCTTTTTTTCTCTCTTTTTTGTGTGCTTATTTCAAGATTAAATATACGAAAAACATTGAACATAGCAAGAGAGAAGCCTTGGATTTGTTATTGAATCTTAAGCTCAAATGGCTTTGATGTAATCACTACTTTAAAATGGCTCTCCTCAATTAAGTCAAATTAGTCAGCTTGCAGAAGGCCATGACTATTTGCAGTGTCATGAACAAATACTAGAAAATAACTGTAAAAGAACTTACAAACCCTTATCTTCAGTAAATGTACATGGACATAGACCTCTTCATTTATATACATATTTAGATGTATTATATTATGACAAATGCGCTTTCAATGCAAGTTTTTGGGGAACAGATACCATTTCATGTTATCTATCCTTAAAATTTGCGTTTGCCTTGCCTTGCAATTTGTGTGATTGTGTCTTCTGACGAATGATAAATCAGGGTTTTTCCTCTGATTGTTTTGAACAGCATGGAATGAATGCAGCATGCTCCCAGTGTTAGGCCACCATTGTAAATAAGAATTTGTTCTTAATGACTTAAATAAAGGTGAAATGAAAAAAATGTTACCATCACCACTCCACTCCTACAGTAGTTACCCTTCCTGGCCTTCTAATCAAGCTTGCAAATAGATATGTCTCTTAAGAGTTGTTCATTCATTAATTTCCCATTTATCACTCATCTGGGTAGGAACTGCAAAGTAATGGAACCCAAATTGGCCATTTTTAATCAGTGCCCATCAGTAACCTTAATGACCAACATGAATGATACAACATGGGCTGCAATGCACCAGAAAATCTGTCAAGTTGGTCCTTTTCTTGGATTTCTCTTTGGCAATTAGCATGTGACTTACTGTTGGACTATTCTATGACAGCCCCTTACCAATGTAGGCTTCTGACTCATCATTGCTCATGTTAGGCATAGGGGGGTGGGGACCAATGTGAGATTGTATAATTGGGCCAAAAATACCTGTGTACAACCAACTGCAAGCCAATTCCAGTAGTTCACACAGGGCCAATTGCACCCAATTACTTATGCAAATACTTTTTCATGGCCCTGTATCTCCACTTTGGCAGCACAGACAACTCCAAAAGCATTACCAAATATTTGCATTAGCAAAAAAAAACCATTATCTCACACTCTGCATTCAACATTTAATCATATACTGTAGGTCATGATGACTGGGTATACATGCTGAAAAATGCATTGCCTTTACAAAAATACAAAATAAATTATGATCCAAAATACATAAACAAAAACAAATAAAACAAAAAAGCAAACAGATTGATTTATTTTTCTATCTAATCATGTACCAAATGACCTTGCATTAGATCAGCCTTCAATGCTAAATCCCAGGTAGATTTGAAATAAAAATACACCATGTCAGCTGAGTTATTTTTGATAAATATCAAGCTCCATGTCACAGTGGCAATCTCTGTCAATAACACATTTATGTGGATTTCATGGCTCTTGCAGAGAGACGAACAGGGTTTAAGGCCAGTTAAGATTGGCCAGTGAAGTGTGATTAGGAAAGTTTATGAAAGGTCAAGTTAATCAATTCCACTTTGTTCAAAAAAATTAACTGGTCCATCATTTAAGGACAACTTACAGGTCTGTCCTGTATTTTTTTCATTCACAATGCACGAAAAAAGTTTGAATTTTGCATCAGAGTTGGGGTATTTGTGTAATAGTGGGAACCCGTCCTTTTCCTCTGCTTCCACAAAACTTACACAAATAATTTTAAAAAAAGGAAATCATTTCACCTTATTACTGATGTTACTGACAGACCTTGCAAAACACCATAAATAAGTTTTGTACAGCAGATGTTCATTTCCTGCAGCAACTGGCAGTAATTGCTTAATTATGCCCAATAAATGATTTACACTACACATCTGTTTTATGTTAAATTATGGTCCTTTGTTTTTTATTGCTTACTGACCTGATTTAGTCACTGGAGCATAATTTGTGTTTATTTGCGTTTGTAGAATCATAGGAGAAATGACAAAATTAGATCTCTAAAAGTTTGAAAAGAAATGTCCGAATTTGGGCTAGGGCATAAACTGATCAACAAAGCCCACTTTATCCCAAGTTTGCTTTGGCCTATTCCTTCCCATTCCATCCTTTTAACTTTCCACTGCACTTCATCAAACTGATCATTAACTGATCTTGAACTCATTGTAATGTTTTGTGCTCAGAAACAAGAACCATTTGCGTCAAGAACACAGCTTGGTCTTAATGAACATAACCCTGTCCACCCAGCTTCTATTCAAACTCATTTCTCCTATCAATATCACACACAGGTCTGGATTCAATTAACATTGTCCTTATCAGTGATGTATAATTAAATGGACCCCTTTGCTACAAACATAGCTTGCTGAATTCAGCGTTTACCAAAATTAACTTTTGCCTTCGAATCGCGAGTCTTTTTGTTGCATCCAGAACAAATGTATAACTGATTTTTAACTGAGTTTGAATTTTAGTCTGGGAGAATGTTTTCATGGGAGTTTCACGGCTTTGATCGAATCCAGGAATAGATTTTCAAGAGGATGTGCATGCACATGCATGCACCACAGACACTAGCACGCATACATGCATGCAGGCACGTGGGAATGCACAGCATTTCAGCATCAGATTACTATAAGCCAAAAAGAAATGTAATAAATATATGTGAAAAACCTATTTGAATTCCCTATTTATTTCAATGGCAATTTCCCATGAGTATTAGCTCTACCATTTCCCTTTTCTGCAAGCATACCCCCTGTACCCCAAGAGACAGTGTAATAGAACAGAGAACACAGACAAGCAATAAAGATTTGACAGACTGGAAGAAAAGACAGCCGGTAGATGTGGTCTTTTCTAGTGGTTATTTAAATTATACAGCCCTCAATAACTTCTCACATTGCTTTGCTCTGGAAGTTGGGGCAGCACTTATGAATGCATTGTTTGGAAAGCGAGAATTATAATGAAGTACATGTGTGGGCCATTTGCACCAGTTTTTAACAAACCACATTTTGCAGTTCTTTATATGAAAACATACAGAGTAAAATGAAATACTTTATTGCCTCAACACATTACATTTTCACAAATTAAATAAACGTATCCAGCAGAAAAGTGAAATACTTCTCAACAAATCCACATTATACACAAATGCATTATGCATAACCTGTCATATGCATGTTTTTTTTTTTAAATCATCATGTCAGTCAACATATTTGACAATACAAGTTCAGAAGTAAATATACCAAAACAACAAGATACAGTTAATTTGATTTATGGATGTTTTGCACAGAAGCACGAAACACACTGTTTTTTTTTTTTTTCGAAGCATAATCACAAAGGGAATTTTCTTTACCATCTTTCATTATTCAAAGTAAAACAATATATATCCATCCATCTTTGTTTTTGTCAAATTATGGGGAAAAGACACATGAGGTTTTTTATTTCCACAAGGGATCTGGTCAGTTGTTCAGAGACTGTGTTTGTGTTGAGTTCTCATTTGTCAGAAACAATACATATGGAATTCAGTTTGATGAAACAAACGGCACATATTAAGCACAAGCATATTGGATCTATTATAATAAATAAGTGAACTGTAGAATTTACACCATTTACATAGAGACAGAGAGAATAATAAACTGAGTTTGGAGTCCTGGTTTGGTTAACTGCATAATGTAGCTGAGAAAGCAGATACATCATGTAGAGGGTGCAGCAGATGCTAAGACACCCAGCTGTGACGTACAGTATCTGAGCATATTATGCAAATGCCCAACGTTTGCACAGCTGCATGTCAACCATGATATATATATCATTTAAAAAAGACAACAACAAAAAAATTCTACTTGGAATTGCGTAAATGGGTCTGCAAGGTTATTTACTTATAAAAGTGTGATTATTTTAAAATTACAAAAAGGAAGTGCTACAGGGCTGTCCCCTCCTCGGCTGTGAGTGAAAGACTTGATTAGAAGGTGATTAGGAAAGGAACTATTCTGCTGTAATGCAGCTTATTCAAATTAATGGACATTGCAGAGTCACATTTTCTTGCAACATCATTTTCCAATCATTATGACTATCAGTAATATTGTAATCCAGAGACATTCATGGGCCATTTCAAAGGCATACAACAGCACCCTACTGGGTTCAAACCATTTTGCTAATTGACATAACCAATGGCAATTAAAATATGGAAATATTAAGCAACTTACACCCGGGAATAAATTAGCCTACAGTGTGTAACACAGTCCTTAATAGTTTTAATTGTTTATGTCTCAATGTGTGAATATATCAAGTTCAGTAATTACAGATCTGAATTATTTATTTCATTATATATTTTATCTACTGTTGAACATTATGAGAAAACATATATTACCTTAATATATGAATAACTAATATTGAACTGGCACATACTAAAACATTACTGAGAATGAAATATCATGAAAAGAAAATGTATATTTCCAATCAATAGCCGAGTTTCTTAATTAAATGTTCCCAACAAAGTGTAAAGTAACTGTCCATGGTGCTGGAGACTAAGGTAACATATTTGACCTAGAAGAAAAAAAGCACAATACACTTACAGAGACCAATAAACATACAGACCTGAGAAAGAACTATGTTAAACTAAACTCTAGTCCACATAAAAGGCTGTCTATGCCTCTCATCAGCACATGATACAATTGTACAGAGACACTGTCACAACAATTAAAAACATTGGGAAAGACCAGGCCTGAACGCCACAAAACCAGGTCAAAATCAACGAATGAAAAACAAACTATGATAGGAAAAAAAACAGGCCTTGATTCAGCATAATTTTGCCTCAGTTAACCATTGCCCTCAACTTTCACTTCAAATGAAGTAATAGTTTATTATTATTATGCATTTTGGATAGAATGTACTGCATACAGTTAGGGGTCTCATGAGCCTTTATCAATAATGTTAGGCATAAATGACACCAAATTTCAGATTGAATGTCTTTGTTAATAATGTGTGATTGATAAAGTAAAGATCATAAAAAAGCACTGTTTCAGATAGATACTCCCTGGTCCCCAAGCCAATGGAAATCTGACGCCTGAATAATGTTCAGAATTGTTAACTTTCTGCTGAGCAAAACTAGGAGTCCTTGTGGAACCTCATTGCAATGCCCTGAAATCACATTTTACCCACTGAGGTTAAATTTAGAATTAATGTTCAGAACCTTTAGTGAAGTTAATGCACTCTGGAAGTTTTGGTATTTTGTGAATTACCTACTTAATGGAATTTTTTTTTCTCTTTTATACAGGCCAGAGACATGAAGAGGATGTTGCCATAGAGAAATCGGCAGTGGTCTGTCGCACCTCAGTCAAACTTCAGCGGGTCCAGATACTCATTTCAGAAAATAATTAGCATGTGCTGGTTTCTCAACAGAAATAATGAGTTTCTTATTATTAGAATATTTGATAGTTTTTGAATGTTCCCAACATGATGGGATGAGTATTATTCTATTATTATTCTATTGAGTAATCTATTTTTCTGATTTACGGTTCCTTTTGAACCACATACAGGTAATGAACAGAAAATGTCATTGTCAAGATGGCCAACTGTTCTCTAATGCATTTGGCAGATCATCTCTCCACGTCAGAACATTTCATTCTGACAGAAGGGTGCCTTTCAAGGTAATGATGACACCGTCCACAGAGCAGAATAGTCAGCCAGTAGTTTGAGATGCAGAACATGGCATCCATGTCATGGCCATTTCAGTCGCCTCATATAAACCCAAGTAAGCAACTAAGCATGATTTTACTTTTCTCATGAGACAGAGGAATTACTGTATGTTCCAGATGGGAGCATATTCCACTGCATGTGTCGTGGTGCATATATAACATACCGGCAAAACAGGGTGGCCCAACAATCTATTAAGTAACTTTAAATTGGTGGATGCATTTTTGGTAAACTGCCAGTACCTGTCCAGCCATCTACAGTATGCTGAATTTGGATTATCAGAAGTGTAGATTACTTTCTGAAACCAGCCACATTTTTATTTTTTTCTGGCTTGAGAAGGAGGACCTTACCAGGTATGTGTCTGTTACTGGAATTTATTGAAAAACAATGCAGCTGCAAAAAATGTTGCCAATTCACATCAGAGCAGGGTTTGGTCCTGAACCTGTACTATCCATATTTTGCTGAATTCAGGGACTGATATACAAAAGACAAGTATTTGGACATAAAAGGAGGGATGTATAAATACGTCAAAGGCTCACAGCCATACTATATTTGGTAATACACTGATTTCTTTATGTTTCAGTTTTATATCTCACCTACCACAGCTGTAATCAATGACACTTCAAGAACTTAATTAGTCCTTTTATCTGAATACAATCTAAATTAATATGAATTCTTATGATCTGTAATGGGGTCACTTCAATGTGACACTACTGATACACACGTGCCTACTCTTATTACACTTTTCCATGCCTAGTTAATCGCTTATACCCTCAGCCACTCATCATTCTAGAAAAACACTTTCTACTAACATGCTTGCTGCTAACTTCATTCTGCAAATATCGTTTAACAATGGCAATTTTCAATTAGTAATTGATGGGTCGATATCATGCATGATGTAAAACCCATAAAGTCCAAGCTCCTTTTCATACAGTATGCATAACATGAAACCACCATAAATGTTTTTCACGTCCCAAATGCAAAATGTAGGAGTTTTTTTTTAGGTTATATGCAAGTTCTATTGTACTTGATCCACAGTACAGCAGATAAAGCTAAAAGCTTTAATCATAGTTTTCATGATTTGGTTCAGGATTAGGTAAAAGTGGTAGAAATGGCTGGCATTCCAAAATAACTGAAAGTGTATATCAGTTTTGTAAGTAATATTTCCAGATACAAACAGCACTGCGCTGGCAGTGAGCGTGCTGGTTGAGTGTGCTGCCAGATACGAATAAACAAAGAGTCTTCAGAAATCATTTTTACTGCTACATCTGTGTGCAACACTCCACTTTACACAGAGCACTCTGCATTGTTTCACTGCCAACTGCCACCACTGGAGCCTGAGGGAGACCTGCAAGGTTTTTTTTTCTCTCCCATTCCCAAGCAGATAGGAAGGAGATTGACCAATTCCTCGCAGGTTTTACTAAAGTTTTGGCAACGCAATGGTGATGAAAATAAAATCGAGCCGCTCAGCCAGCAAGCAAGCCAGTAGGTTAGGGCAAAAGCGTTATGGGACTCCAACATCACGCTTTAGCAACGTGTGACTCTGTCCATATCAGCAAAAGGCACATTTTACCTGCTTGTTATTTTGGTCTGTAGAACTTAGGCTTTGAAATCAGAGTGCTGGGAAGCCTATTGATTCCTCCGCTCCCCCTTTCTTCCTCATTTTCTTCTGAATGTAATTCACAGCAGGACTGCCTAATTTAATTAAACAAATTTTTGTCATAGTTCACAGGTACGAGCGAACAGGGCTTTGGATAGTGTTATCCAGCAAAAACACTGGCTCTCAACGCGGTCCAGATCGTGCCAATGGCAGCTGTTGCTGGGAGTTGTCTGGGGTGACGCATATTCCGCCACAGTATCGCACAGGGTGCACAGAAAAATATTCAGTGCCAAATCAACCCTTGCAGAACACATATGTTCCCTTATTATTGGATAATCCTGAGTTGAATTAACACTGGACATTTTGGGTTCGTCTGGCCCATCAGGAACCTGTGTTCTGCTGCTGCAAATATACGGGCCTCCAGTGCAATGGCTGCATGACTCAGCTGGTGGACTGCAGAGTGAGAACAAGTACCAGCTTGCAGCATGTGTGCATACCAGTCTGCACCAGTCCCAAATTTACAGTGGATTTTACAATTATGGTGACCTGTCTACACATACAATCAGTTATTCCAAACTGGCTCATAAAGTAATAATAAGGCATAAAAATTCATTCAAAATAGTAAGTGAAAAAAGTAAGTAATTATACACACCTAATATAGCTACCAAACACCAATTTTAATACAGTCAGATGTGTATCACAGGATTCTCTCATTTCTGATAAACCTCATATAAGTATATCAGCATGGTTTCTATACCTGTGCACAGTTGTTTTCAGAGATCTTAAGCCTTGGATAATCAATATTATGGAAAAGCAATCTTTCTGCACGGGTTCTAACACGTTTTAGTCATGGTCTGTGTTCAAATTACATTCCCAGTGGACTTATGCAGCGCCCAAAACGGGCACCAAATCGAATCATTGATTTCATATTTTCCTAATTTATATTCAGGAGTACACTGTAGATATGTGTGGAAAAAGTGCAGACCTCCTTTTACAAAATACACCATAGATACCCATTTGAACTGCAGCCATTTAGCTTGTAAGCATTTTTGGTTGCATAGTTTCTTCCATTTGCTCCATTTCTAAGCCCTGGTAGTCCCCCGGAGAGACGTACTGGGGAAAATTTAGTGGAGGCAAGCCCTCCAGGTGATACCCTGTCTCCCATTGTCAGGGCACCACTGCCTGAGAGGCTCTGGAGTATGAATCACAGCTCCTGAACATTCCTCTCCAGATAGAGACATTAGCATATCTATGAATCATTCAAAATCTAGCCCCAATACGACGATACACACGGGCCCAAGGTGTAAAAAAACTGAAAAATATTTTGTTAAGAGGTCAGTTCCGAGCACAGACAATAAATAAAAAAAAGTGCATGGCAAAGCCATTGCAGAGTAGCAAAAATAAATCCATCACCCAATCAGCTTTAATTAAAATGCAAGAAAAAAATATCAAAGGGCAATCACATGGAGTCATATGCGGGATGGACATGAAGGCACGACCACAGAAATTTCTAGGGAATTATACCTCGAAAGGAAGGTCATGTATATTCCTTGACCTGTGCCGCACCTGAGATCCTTTCTGGGGGTGGGTTTGGCGGAGTGTATAATCAGAGTAACGGGGCTGATGGGGGAATCACAACGAAGTGCCCTTGACCTCCCGTCCCAGCGTGAGCGCGCTCCCACTCGGGACCCCCCCCCCCCTTTCAAAATTTTCCACATGCCATTTTTGGAAATAAAATTGCACGTTTCCTTTACGTTTTTGAATAAAGGAAGCGTGCACTTCCCCTCTGACAGAGGGTGTCATTTCTGAGCTCGGAGAAAAGCACCAGCAGCTCTGTCGAGTGTGACAAGTCAAGAGAAGTGAAAGACAGCTTTTTGGCCCTTCATGGTGGTGCTAATTGCACGTCCTCTCATGGCACCGAGGGGCCCCGGGGCAAGCGACGTCATCGCTGGCTGAACACACAGAAAATCTGTTTTAAAATGTCAAACAGCACCATTATGTGTGAGGCGTGAATTATCCTTCCTGTTTTCACAACACGTTTAATCTCTTTTGGGGAAAATTTATTTTCAGTTCATGTTTACCAGAGGGATAAATAGCACTGTTCAAGCAGTCTGTTAAATCTATGACAGAATCACTGTTTACAAAAAGAAACACAAAAGAAAACAATTTTTTGAATTTATAAAACTTTAAATTAAATATTTTTATTTCAATATATCACATGAAATTTAACACATACAGTACACGGCATAAAATTATGTTAGCTTACTATACTATAAAGTCATGTAATGTAGACCTTACTGGAAAAGCATTTTTTTATAAATCAAAAACGAACAAAGTTCCATGCCATTAATCAGTCTTGAGTGACAAATGCAATGGTTATGTCATCAAAAGGTCTGCAGTTTTTTAATATGACTGCTAGCAGAATTAAAATGTCAAAAATACTCATTAAAACTCGCAACTCTTCCTTTGCCATTTAAGATACAATGACACATCAAGGCAGCTCCTCACAACTGTACCAAGAAGGTCTTCTTCCTGCCTAATGCCAAGCAATTTACTCTGAACTCTGAAGAAGTTATATCGGTGGGAAAGTGTGTGCGAGGTGGTGCGAGCGTGTGTGTGTGCGGGGTAGGGGAAATGTTGTGCAGATAGTGGTAAAATAATTAAACCTTTGTTGTCATACATATTAAACAGCTGTGCACCGGACCAGAGACGGATGATACTTGGTCAAGCATGTCTCAATTAAATTCATCCAGCTTGCAAAACATTCCAGGAACCCCATTTGTCTTCTTTAATTAATAGTTTGTCCACTGCAGTGCCCTCTCTGTGGCTGTGCAGCAGTGGCAGTCATTCTGAAATCCTGCACATCTCACAGTTGGATCACATCTCTGGAGAGGTCATTAGAAGTGTACTTTCTTTATTACTAAACTCTTAAAAAAAAAGAAACAAGAAATTTCAAGTTTTCAGCACACAAAGCTTGCAATGAGGACATGATGCACATGCTAGCGATGCCACAGTGAATCACTAGAAAAAGCTATAAATGCGCTAAAAGTTTTTAAAGCTCGCTACTGCACAAAGATTACATGGAAAATTGCAGACGGGAACTGATTACTGTAAATGGCTCGCACCCCCTTGCTCTTCGTAAACAACAAGCTTGCTGGGAGGGCTCTCTATAATGGAGCCAATTACAGGTGAACTGGCAAGACACCACACGGTTTCCCACTCAAAAGCAGCACAGGGAAAGCAGACTGACTCCCATTGTTTTCTTGCTTCCTTCACCTTAGCAAGGGTTAGGTTCCTGCTGCAGCCATAGAATTCGACCCTGAGAATGCACCATACAATTTCATTATTTTACACTATACTCTTTACTTATTGGCCCAAATTGTTTTTTTTTCTTTTATTGGCCTAAAATGTTTGACAAGATCTACTGTAACAACCTTTTTCATTGTTGAAGTAAGGAAATACTTAGCTTACATATCCTGTTTTAAAAATAACAGCACCTTGAAAACAGTCAGGCTCTGAATTTATTTGGCGTGAGAAATGTTTTGTTTTGTTGTCTCCGTAGAGCCACATGCGGTCTGGGAGTTGGCTACTGGGTGCAGTTTCTCCAGAATCTATCTCTCCGAGCAGATTGGCTCATGCTGATGTGACATCCATGTAATTTCATACAGACACAGCTTGATTTACGTGAAAGCGGCCTGATCGTAGATTCCCGTGCTGGCGATATTTTAACCACCGCGTGGTTAAAGAGGAGGCGGCTGAAACTGCTATCCCCGGAAAGGCGCTCAAAGGCATCGGCAGGGACAGGCTCTCCTCTCTTGTTCCCCATTGATCTCATCATGTTGAACATGGCCTAGTGTTCAATGCGCTGCACTGGTCTGTTGTTAGTTAGCTACAGTGGGACCCAGCATGACTTTATTAGACATGCTAGCCAAAAAAGCCATGTAGTCAGAGTTAACTATGCTATGCTCAAACTGTAGAGCTCTATTCTACTTTGTACTTCTGCTGTCTTTGCACTTACAGTATTTTACACAATGCAAGAATACATATTTTAAATGGGAATTTATGCCATGATATACACATCGTAGGCAATTATGATTATCTCTCCCTAAATCCATGGCTGTCAATTGCACATTCAGGAATTTTGTGTAATCCCTGAACAAAATTGGGTAGTATTTCATCTTAGAAAAAACACTACAAAGACTGACCTTCGTACAGTAGGTTCTTCCATTTCCATAGTTTTATTCAATCATATACACCAGAAGTAACTATGATTTTTTTTTTTAAAAACACCTTCACATCTAAGATACATTTTAGAGAGTCTAATATGTGGCATTGAAAATTCAATTAGAGACCATGGCATGTCCTGTATGTACTCAGAAGAGAGGAAACTGTCCTCTCCTCTTCCCTCTGTGCTCCCAAGCCTGTCAACTTCCACCCCACTTGACTTGAGCACTTTCTCAGGTGAATGTGAAATAAACCACATTTCTATTTGTATGTATTTATTTGCACCCTAAAAAAATAACAATAAAGACAATACAAAACAAAAAGACCTGCCGGAGAGGTTATGAAACCCAAATGGGCTTATAAAAATACCTCACCGAAAAATACATTTATATGATGTACACAACGGAGACATAAAAACAAAACAAAAAAGCTAAATGAGTATGTGAGTTTGTGTGTATGTGTGCATGTGTGTGTGTGTGTGTGTGTGTGTGTGATTAGGTTAAATTACAATGGAGGATGCTCTTGAGTGGTTTGATTAATCAGGTTGGCCCTCAGTCTGTGCTTGAAGGTACTAAGGAATGATGATGTTTCGGCAATATGGAGGTAGGAATTCCAGGTAGAAGCGAGGAATTTCTATGACGGACTGAAATCCGACTGTGTGTAGTATGGCAGAGGGGGAGATGAAGGTTATCAGAATGGCTTGTGTTATAGGAATGGATGTAGGAATTAACCTTTAAAAATCCATTGAAAGGTTTGAGCATCAAATTTGAAAGGTAAGTGTTTATAGGTAGTATTTCTAGACTGGAGTATGTTAATATTGTAAATATTGCCCCTGTGACATCCTGTACTCTATACCTCTCATTCAGACTTGGCTCTCATTCATACAAACAGTTTGACATGAGCTGCTGATTCACCTGATGCATTAGGCTATGCAGTCTGTCAATTACAGAGGCCACCCCTTTCACTTCAAGATACACAGGACCTTAATAAGTTAATCTTACTACTCCAGTCATAGACAAGTCCATTGCTCCCACAACCAAGGGAGACAAACGGTGTGTGTACATATTCACGTGCACAGTCACCCTATTCTTTGCCTTGTGTTGGTATAGGCACACTTAAGTGCACCCTGAACTGACACGATTTGCTTCTGTAACAGATATACAGGCACAGTCTTAATGAACGTATGTGGACACAGTTTTTACTGTGCATGTCGCACCTCGAATACTTCTGATCCCTTGATTTCTCTAGCCCATATTGGATACTAGACAGTCAGACAGAAGGGGGTACTGCAATTGTGTTGTACAAGTACATGCCACTGGAGATCAGTGAACACCATGAATGTAGGGTGCTGTCTTCACCTATCCAACCCGCAAAACAAACAAAAGTGGAAAGATCTTTCCCTTTAATAAACTCTTAAAACCACTATTTTACAACAGCAGACACAAGAAGTTGACACAGCAGGAGAGATCAAAAGTGAAAGAAAAGAAAACCATTACAACTGCTGCAGAGCAAATAAATATTTCCCAATGTTCTAAAGCAGGCGTGCACAACAAGGGCTGATCCATTTAAGGATTCTGCAGTAACTTCTGCTCTTAATTATTTAATTAGCGCAATTATATCTTGATCTGACATTCGAATAAGCACAAGCTACAGCCGCGGACTGCATGTGCACCCTAAAGATTTTACTACACAAGTACAGGAGTGAACCAGTGTAGTTTATGGAGCTGTCAGAAAACTAGAACTAAGGTAATTGGTTGGAACAAAAACCAGCACGCAGACAAGTCCTCCAGGACTGGAATTGTGCGCCCTGTTCTAAATGGTGCAATCTAGTGTGATGCACAATCTGGTGTGAAAGCAATTTCATGCCCCTCTTTCCCTGGAATGCACACATTTTTGCGATTTTACTCTCACGCTTTTGAATATTTGCCAAATCTCTCCGTAAGCAGTACATAAGAATAGAGGCACAAAGAAGCGGTTTACACTACATTGGTCACAGACCATGTAAAACATCAATACTGGATCGTAAGTAGAATGGCGTTTTGTTAGCATGTACTATACATGAACTTAAATGACAGAGGTGGGGTTGATTCTAAGGATGGAAAAATAGCTTTGCAATAGATGCATGTGACAGGGCTCTCTCAGTTTAGGAGAGGGAACAGTGAGCACATGCACCAAGGTTATATTACCTAATCAAGGTTTTATGAGTGTGCTTCTTGTTGTAAGGTAAAGGGACGCACAGAGAAGTGGTAGAGAGGTACAGCAACTCCAAACGTCTGGTGAATGAAAGTGTTTATTGACAGCAAGTGGACTGAAAGTGAAAAATATACAGTGCAAAAATAATAATTGTGCTACTACTACTACTACTGCTACTGCTAATAATACTACTAATGATAATAGGAATAATAATAACAACAACAACAATAATAATAATAATAATAATAATAATAATAAAAAAAGACTTAAAAGAAAAAGACTAAAAAGTAACAAATCAAAGAAAGAATAAAAATATTAATTATTGCTATTAACTGTCTCACTCATCTAATACCTTGAAGCACTTAAGCCAGCAACTCAGATTGTGTCTGAGATTCAGGCTTGCACCCGCAAGAGAGCAGGGGAGCCAAAATATAGAAAGCCAAGACCCCTCAAGCTGCATTCGTTTGGTTTTGGTTTACTTTGTACTTTGTTGTTTTAAATTTTTTTTTTTTTTTGCAAAAGACAAATGGTGAAGCTTTTATTTTTCTACTTGCCTCTGCACGTGATATCTTTTCATTTCATAAATAAACATCGGTCCAAACTGGGTTTGTTGCCTCTCTGCGTGCATCTACTGTGTCCTTCCCAGCAGGGTCACAGTGTGCGACGGCCCCAAATCGCAGAGATAAAACGTATGTGCGTGACTAAATGGCATTTGCAGTTGTACAGAAAAGCCAGACTTCTTTTGTAGAGTACAGAAATATCAAAGAAGAAAAACAAGTCTTGAACTCCATAGTTACTGACTGAAAGGTTTGCTTTCTGTCTCCCTGACAATTTTAACAAGCTTTATTGTTCCGTTACTTTGATTTATTTTCTCATCAAATACTTGTTAGCTATTCATACTAAAACATTGCTCTCAAGCGACATTTTCTTTAAATAACCCCAATAAAAGCTCAAAAAGCCCAGTCTAACTAGCACTGTGAATACTAATGCATGCATGATGGCTAAGGTCAGTGGGAAGATGCATTACTTTCAGTCCTTTGCAAAGTAATATTACCCTGTTCAGAATTGAATAAAAACCCACAATATCACTTGGGAACAGAAAAACACATCTTCACCATTAACTCAGATTTTTTGCATGGTTAGTATCTGTCAAGTTGTTGTTCTCTGTACTGTACTTTCCCATAGTTTTGAGCAAAAGATTGTTTTAGAATACACTAGCCCCTGCATATACATCACATACATAGAACGTTTAGTTCACTGGTCTCCTTTTGGTCACACGCCATATCTTTACAACACCCAGTATGAGACATGAATAAAAAAAACTAAAATTACTTGCATTTGACTTTCATCCTTTTTCTCATATTTTCTATTTTAGGGAAAATCTATGTTTCTTCCTCATAAATAATTAAATTAATAAAATTGTGTATTTTTCTTATTACTAAAAATACATTGAAATAAACATAATCATAACATAACAATAACTTAAATTAACAGTTTAAGGCTGAAATGACAATTTTGAACTGAGTGACAAGACACCAAACTTAATGTGTGGACAATTTGAGTGAACATAATGTAGAAAACTGTTGACTCAGTGTTAATCTTCTTGATGGTAAAGTGTGATGCAGAATTACTTTTTAGATGATAATCAGTAAATTGTTTCTGATTAGTGACATGTGGAGAACCTTGCTGACAATGAATCAAGATGTTAATGTTTACAGTATACCCAAAATAAATTCAGGATGTGGCATTCATTAAACAAATTAATTATCTATTAAACAAATACATAAGGCCACCAAGGGAGTTCTGTGGCCTTGACTAGAATTAAAACAGAAAATCTTCTCCAGAGCTTAACTACTGTTTAATGAATAATGCAATCACAGCAACAGACCTATTTGGGGTTGTTCGGCCGACAATTGCTACTGAATTCATTGTTTATTCATTTTTCAGAGCAGAAATATAATGGAAGAATGAGAATTAAACAGCGTAAAACAGATTACAAATATATTGGTTTCAAAATAAACACCTTTATAGGAAACAATCAATGCATCAATTATCCAATAATGTACTGTAGCCATACAGTTAGTTACCCAAATACTGTCACACAAGAGATGATTTGCACACGTTCTGGGATGTCAAATCGTCAATAAACAAAAATGATTAATGATATAGCTAATAATCATACTGATGATCACAGCAAGTCATATAATACACATTATTGCATGCGCTGCACTTCATTATTATTACAGTTACTCCAGATATTATTAATATAATACAATATTCCAGACAGTGATTGGTCCTCTTCCATGTTATATTTTTCGTTGGGATAGTATGAAACATAATGTAAAAATAAGCTGCACAAAAGGATGCAACAAACCTTTTTCTGTCAGAATCACACAGATCCAATGCTAAATGGAACATGACACGGTCTCATTTAAATCTTATCATGCATGCTCATGAGGGACAGATTAAGAATCTATGTAGCAAACTAATAAATTAAAAAAGGAAAATTCAAAAAATACATGTTGCAAATGCAGGGAAATATAATTTGCATTAGTTTTTTCAGAAAATTATGTATTATCAGACTCCTGTCACTCAAGTACTTCATAAGAAGTATTTAAGCAAGAAATACATATATTTTTTTACACATTAAATGTGTTATCGTAGTTATTAATATATTGTGCAGTATATGTCATATGGGAAAACCCAAAATAGTCAATGGTTCATATATGAAATCTAATGCCCCAACTATATCAGTATAATTCAGTCAAGAAATAATACTAAAATGCAATCTCGCATGTCATTATCCTGGTGGGGAGTGCCATTACAGACTGCAGGGTAGACTGTTCATGCATGTAGGTCAGGAATAAAGAACACAATACATCTCAATACAGGAAGTGATTTCAGCATGCATGAATCCTATCATAGAGTTCCAGCTAAAAGATTCGCAGTGGGAGTGAAATGATAATTAGCTCTGATGGTTGGTACAAAGAAAACAAAGGGGTCTTTCATATGGAACTTATGTGAGGTGGTGATGTGAATAGGACTGTCGCCACACAGCGAGAAGACACAGAGTCTAAATCCCGGCCGGGGCCTTTCCGTGCGGAGTGCGACTGTGCTCCCTGCGTCTGTGTGCCTTTCCTCTGGGTACTCTGGCTTCCTCGCACAGGCCAAAGGCAAAGCAGGTTAGGCTAAATTGCACTTGGGGTATGAATGTGTGGGTGAATGGTGGGTGGGACCTGCGATTGATTGGCGATCAGTCAAGGTTGTATTACTGCCTCTTGCCCAATGCATGCAGGGATAGGTGTGGAATAATGCACTCAAAACTGAAAAAAAAAACAAACATAAAATGCACATAAAGATCAAATTCTTCTTGGCTGCAGTAATACACATGCTGTTCCTCACTGCTGATATGAACTTAACAGCTACTGGTCCCATTTGTACTATTTAAATTATCAAGAGCGGTACTGAAATACTGCTTACCGTATTCCACTATAAACATAAGTTATGTTAAAAATTATATTTGTGGAAGGATATGCAAACTTGTCATATATCAATTTTAATTTCACTAACCTCCTTCAGCACTTTAAAAATAAGCCATTTGCTGTGGTATTTTTGTTTATGTTGTAAGTAGTTAATGTAGATATAAGAGTTCAATTGCTGTCTTCAGAGATTCTTTGAAAGGTCACATTATCATAGTGTTACTGAAAGATATATACTTTAGTACCTTTTTAAATTAACATAAAACCAGCTGGCAGCTCTTGGCTAAAACTCTCTTATGTTTCAGGCTAAATGTCTGCTTAGACAAGATAATGAAGAATTATAGGGTATTTGAACCCGAAACCCCACGTTTGCCTTATTTTTAATTACCTGTCAAAGATTCTGGCAGCTGTAACCATAATAAATGTCATTGATCTGCCAAGTGCTTCATAGAAAGATAATTTGGCTGGGTCATCTGGATATTAAAGACAAGTTTTTTTAAATTGCTTTAAACAAGGTTTAAGAAGGTTTTTGCATGAACATAACATTTTCACTCAGAAAATAAGGATAATACCTGCGCAATGTGTTATAAATGTAAGAATTAGCATTGCTTCGGAATATTCAGAATATTAATCGGAATATTAATCTCACTGAACAATGTTGACTCAAATAATATTATCATATCATATTATGATAATATACACTTATTTTTCAGAGTTACAATGAAACACTATTATATATAATTATAGCCGCTAAGTACATAGTAGCTGTGGGGTGATGATTCAGCAGTTACCCCTAGGAACCTCAGCTGACTTGGCTTTCACCCAGGCAAAAGAAGGCTATCTGTGTTTCACTGCCATCCACACTCAGGTAATGGCATAGCCTGAATGTAAGCTAGAGCATAGAGCGCAGTTTGTACCTGTGGGGAATGCCTCCATCAGTCAGTATCTGAATGCTACTAATCATGGTATTAGAAAAGTTTAAAAAAAAATGGGAAAAAACATATGTAAAATGGAAGGGTAATTACTTAAGGTTATTAATACTGGATGATGTGACTGAACAGTTACAGAAGTCCTTGGATCGACGGTATATTTTTATGGGTTATAAAACCACCACACAAATTTCATCAGACAATGCAGACACCCTAGAAGTAACACAATGGTAGATACCAAAAGACAGAAATAACCTATAATGAAGTGAATCATATAATGGGCAAGGATCTGGTCCTGTAACCTAAAAGTAACAGGTTTGAGTCCCTGGGGGTTTGGGGGGTGGGGGGGGAGGTGGGATGAGATTGGGGGCAGTTACCTGCATCTTTTCTTCAGTATATATCCAGCTGTATAAATGGATGCAATACAAATTCTTTGTAAAAGTTGTGTAAGTTGCTCTAGATAAGAGCGTCTGCTAAATGCCTATAATGTAATATAATGGAGAACGTACTGTAACTTAGTTTGGCTCAGTTCTATTCAAATGGATTTCTTCAATCAATTACAGGATGATTTTGGCTTACTTATTTCTTCACATTATTCAGTCCTCCGGGGAACTGCAGTGAAAAGAATCTGTCACAGGCAGAAAGACATGCATGCTGATGTGCTCTTCTGAATTGATATTGGATGGTACTGCTGTTTAGGGACAGGCCTACTGAACAATCATGAATGTGCATTACAAATTTAAAATAGGTTTTAGCAAGACTAGGTTTAGTAAAAATAGGTTTTATAGCCTGCAGGCTTCAGGTTTGATTGAAGGTGCAATCAAACCCTTGATCAAGGTACTAAACCTGACATTCTTCGATTTTATAAAGAAATACAGAATCTTGTTAAATGTAGATTTAAACACTGTTATAAACTCTGAAAAAGAGTTTGTGCTAAACAAATAATGTAATATATAGACACAAAGAAGTATTGTCAGTTAGTGCAATAACTGTTATATTAAGAATTGATTTCTTGGAAGTCTGAGCAAGATGTGGATGAACAATATGGTGCAGAAGGTTTATCTCAGAGGTTATACTCTCGTAATAGCAGCAAACACCATGAATAAAAAAATAATCCTGAAAGGTTTTTGGATTAAAAATTGTATACACAAAGACAGGGATTTCTATACGTATGAAAGAAAACTTCCACTGCAACACTCCTGAAGATAACTGTATTGCTTTTAAACTGGAAATGTGTCAATGTAGAATTCCCCCATTGCAGTGATTAAGAATTTTCAGTTCTACCTTTTGACATTAGGTTACCCATTAGAAACTCATTAGTGCAATGCAAGGCACAAAGCAGCACAGTAAGTTTTAATGACAGATATATCAAAAATATGACTTTTAAAAAATAGAAAACAATGGTGTTTGAAGCAATATTTCTGTAGAGCCTGCAGTATTTTAACAGATGGCACATAATATCCCTGGTAGCAGAGATTTATGACACATTTTAATCTGGAAGTTAGAAGTTCAATGATTTTTTGATCTACTTAATTAGCAGAGAAGTACAAGACCCGTACGTTTTTTCTACAAATGAGGTCATCGCGACCAAGCCGAGGGTTAAATTATCCTAGCTTCCCTGGCAATGGCTAATCCTATTGATCCATTTTCATTTCAGCCCAGACCTATCCATCTCCCCGCTGGAATGCAGATACTTGAATTCTGCGTGGTTCATTATGATGATTTTGTGCAACAGTAATGTGAGGTAAGTGGAAATCTGTGATCAATGTGAACCTTGCCTCCTCACCAGCATGCCTTCTGAGGCATGTGACACTTAGTCTGAGGAGACTAGGGACAGCTGGGTGCAGATAGGCTTGTTTATCTTTCTTTAAGGCACTCTAAACTAATAAAACTATGTCGGCAAATTTAGCATGACTTGTCCCAGAATTGTACAATTTAACAAAAGTTGTAAAAAAAAAAAAAAGAGGCTATTTTAAGGACACAAAAGCCCCTAGCTAGTACGGCCATAGCGTATTTGCATCCCTGCTTTTTAAATGTACACAATGGGTGGAATGGATCAGTCATCTGGGACTGTGGAGTGGTGCAAATGCACAGTGAAGCGGTATTTTAATAGATTTATGGGGCCTGAAATTTCCTTCACTAGAAACCTGGCTTGAGGCAGAACCTTTATACATCTTCATACGGGACCATTATGAGGATAGATTTGTTGAATATATTGCAGAGGCATCCACTGAAAGGTATGTAAACAGTAACACTGTCATATTTTAAACAACCAAATCAAAATTAATAATCTCCATATATTTACACTGCAACACTTCTGAATGTTATATTTACAAAGAAAAAGTATATTGGTAATCATTGGAAGGCATATGTGTTTATGTCTTCAATTTCCATCCCTTCAATTTCAGTTTCATCAATGTGGCGCTGTAGTTCATAGAGGCAAGGGGGCCTATATTATATATGCGGTCACCTAATGGAAAGGCTGTGCCCAATTCTGAGGTCATCGCACTGCGGAAAAATATTATTTATGTGAACCATAATTTGGTTCATTGTACAGATGCGAAATGTCACACAATTCATCTTTTCATTAACTATTCGCAGTCCTCTCCAGAACCTTCTTTTCAAGCCTTTCAACGGAATTTTCCTTGACGAACATCCCATTCAGGGTCCAATCATCGGCAGTCAGAGTTGAATTGTGCTACTGAACAAACACTGGAAAATGCTCAGCATAAAATTTAGATGTGTGAAAATTTGGGTGGCATACTGCAATACTATAATACCAGTGTTAATTTGAGAACAAGTGCATGTGATTACAATGAGAAGAAAAAATGAATGGATACTGAATTAGAAAGACTACATAGACAAAGAATGGAAAACAATTCTTGATACAACCGATCTTAAGTAACCGCTGTAATGATGCCAGCCTATATTTTGCAAACTCTGTTCTCAGGATGAAGCCTTTTGTGTGTTTACCGTGCAGATATTGAAAATAATTAGCACCTTGTTTAATCATTTTCCACAATGGTTGCTTTCTGAAAGATAACATAGGTAAATGTTATTTATGACAAGTATGTTTCAGCATGTTTAATCTCCAGACAATGTACATACTGTATACACAAAAGCACAAACAAAACATTGAATAAATCTACTAATTCACACTGTACACTGAAAATATATACACTGCAAATAAATATATTATCTTTTCCAAACTGGCAACATGTCATTCTTCTACCCTACTTTATCCTCTTATTTTTTTTAAACACGCAATTTAACGAATTGCAGTTGTTTGATGTACTGTAGATGTGGCTGAGGAAGAGGACTGTATTGGGCAGTATGTCCATTGTGTCAGACACTCAGTGTGAGACATAGCTGGAAGGCCAGACCAGCTTAAGAAGATGCATCTTTTCCAAATAGCACAGTGAAAGTGAAGAGAGCAAAGCTCTGAATCGTACTCAAGGGCATTACTCACATTCACTGGTTTGTGTGAGCGTCTGAGAAGCCTGAAATCTACACCATTCATTTTAAGAGAACATACAAGTATTTTTTAAAGGACAATTTCATGAGGAAAAGTGATCCCCCGCCCCCCTGGCCATGTTTAATTGATGTAAATATAACTGCGATAGCAATTACGGGAATGAAGGAAACATGATCCTGGAGGTTCTTCTTGAACAAAGAAGTTCACACTTCACTGCAGCACATACATTTATCAAATCTATTTGTCTCACTTGGAAAAAGCTATTATGCTCTGTTTGCATAACAGCACCGCATATCTGTATGCTGCAGTGATTGACAGCTCGTTGATCATAGTCGACAGAAATCAAATTCGAGTGTCATACTCCTGGGGGAAAATAACTCCCATTATTTGTCACATGATCTGATAATACTGTAGAGATACAACTACTAATAATGTAAGAGCTGGGTGTTTTATGGTCCTATGGGTGGGGTGAGTTGGAGGGGGGGGGGGGGCTGAGATACAGTGAGTACATGACTTTGACATTAATAAATCTTATTTTAGAAAAAATATACATTGACTCATTTTGAAAACGTATTGGTGTCATTTACAGAACACCATAGCCATGCTTCTTGTGCAAATGTATGAAGATGGGAATGGAATCAAATCTGAAACCAATATTGCAATTGCAATACCGATATTGTACTGACTTCCCCAAAATCTTCTTTTTTTTGGCAATATATCGTTGGAGAGTTTGCAACCTAATTTTTTCCTATTCGGATTATGTGGTTGTATTTCAAGATGCCACTTTTTAAAATGCAGACAGGTGACTGAGCTAGGATAATGATGACTCTGGTGACTTCAGGTTCAAAACTCTGTACAGCTTAAAGTAAAGCCAAAGGGAATCTAATCTTAATAAAGTAATTCCCATGTTATACTAGAGGTGTGTGGTCTATCAACTATGTGACAAAATTGACACGAGCAATTGGCGGATATGCGGATATGATTTCCTCACAACTACAGTTTGGTAAATTCAGCAATAACTAAAACTAACTTGTCAAACTGGGTTCGTTAAGAAAAAGTGCAATGCTTGCCTTTACTTGCAAGTCAAGGTTAAGGACACGGATTGAATGCAGGCCATTCTGATGAGACAGGAACATGTGTTTTTGCATGCTCAGGAACCAGATATGGCCAGAATTTCAACTTGCCGTAAGGGTCCGGTTGGATCAAGGCTGCTTGTCTTTTTTCTCTGGTACATTAATACGCAGGAGACCTGCAGTTCCGGAACAATGTTTCACCCACTCTGCACTGCTCTGGGTCCCTGTGCTGACTCTACTGCAGTTTATATTTGCTTGAATGTGTGTTTCATGCACAAATGTTGAATACATGCACAATCAAACATTTTGAATAAAATAATGCTGGTTTAGCTTAATATTGCACTCATACTCGAGTCATTAAATCATATTCTTAGATAAACATGGTTCAATTTAAAATGTGAAACAAAGACTACCTAGTATGGACACATGCCATGTTCACTGAATATTTGTATATCGATGGGGTTTATTTATTGTACCGTACCTCTATTTGACAAGATTTCCAATGTCATTTAAAAAATAAAGACTGCTAAACTACACACCATGAACACGGTAAACAATGACGCGCATCTTGAGAAAACTTTCTCCAGAACAGAATAAAACTTCAAGGAAATAGAATAACTAAGCCAGCTTTTTAGGATTGATTCCTTAGTTGGAGACGAGCCCCAGGCATGCTGCCACAGCCAACATATAATAAACAGAAAAGCGCTCCCACAATAAAACGAGAAAAGATTTTATAAAAAGGCATTCTTTGAATGTGTGTATAAAAGCATCCAGAGAACATCTACCACAGGATTTGTCATGACACATTTTCATTTGAAAGTGATGATAAAGTAAAATAGAATCTCTGTACAAATCTGAAATACATGAACTGGTTAGTTGAATCTTGCCATTTGGCCAAATTTGCAACATTAACGGCATTTGCAAGGAGACGTGATAGCTCACTGTAGAGCTGAGATTGTAGGCTTCCTAATGACATGTGAGAAGCAGCAATCAGGGAGTCTGGGGTCAGACATTGCACAGGTGGGGGGCGTGCTGTTAAACTGGATTTCCAAGGGCACCTGGCTCATAAGTAATGAATGGAACCGCGGAAGGATAGTTAATTAAATGTATTAAGTAGTGCTAGGACAGTAGAACCATACAATGACTTTGATTCAATCAACGCTTGCCCTTTTACGTTGACTCCTTGCCAAAAATGTTTGCATTACTAAACACTAGAAGATAAATTGGTTCAATCTGAACTCAGATTAATTTACATGAAAACAGATTTTCTGAATTAGGCAAGTGTTTACAGTATAACCAGCACCTTTGTCCAATATGTCACCATGCATAACATAATAGTTCAGATTACTGGCAGTGATATTAAATCAATTTGCTTCAGAAGAGCTTTGTTGGTTTTGTTATCTTTATTAACCTTTTTTCCCAAATCTACAGTATCAAAATATGGTAAGGGCAAAATAAGGCATACAAATGAAATCTGCTTAAAAGACAAGATAATAAAATACACCATCATCTAAAGTTCTGTGAGGGAAACTTGTTATTCCCTCATTTCCATATGTAGAATGCAAGTCAGTGTTTGAATGCCCATCCGATCAAAGCAACGTCCATAGCGAATTATGACGGGACAAGACTACTGTCTGCTTTTCAGTGCTCCAGCTGAGCTGCGCATTCATTGGACTGCAGGACTGCACTTCATGCTCAACTGGTGCAGGCATTGTGCAGATGCCCAAATGCACAAGAGTCAAGAAGCACAATGAAACAAGCTCCATTCTGCCAACAGAAATCCTCTCCCCAAGGGCAACTCTATGGTCTGCCATGTGTCTCCCAGTTGAATGCTTCAGTACACCAAGGGCTGGTGCTTATTCTGTAAGACCCACCACCCACGAGGGCCCTGTATTGTTTCATAATAATATCCAAAGTGCTCAGATGAATAAAGAAAATTTGAAAAGCACTGCGTCAACCTATATATTATAGTCTTAATACTGGCATATGGAAAAGCTAGAATACATTAAATCTGAATTTTGTAACTGAGGACAGACCGTCAGAAATGCTTCTGTTTTATGTAAACTGCTGTTTTTAATATTCATTAGCGCACTGGAATAAATCAGAGCTGTTGCTTTTCTCTTCTCAACATACAATGTCGACGTCAAGAAAATACTATTAAAGTGCATCTTGTATTCATGAAATTACGCCAAGTGACTTGGAAAGCAATTGCTTTTTTCATGTATAAATAATCCTGAAGCATCTTGCATTGTTGGAGCTGTCAGTGCAATGTTGGTTAGATTATGCAAATGAACAGGAAAAATGCTTAATAGGTCCTGAGTATGGTAGAAATGAACTGTATTGTGAAACGGACTTCAGTAATAAGCCCTAAAGCAATTCCCTTGATGACATTTTTGAGGATTTATATATTAATACAACTTTCACACTTATTATCAGTTCATTTGCATAAATACCGCTAAAGACGCTGACTTATGAAGACATTTGCTTTACCTGTCGACACACGTCCATGATGGGTATGCATCCTACATTCATGTCCTGAGAATAGAATACCTAAAACACTTCACCTTTGTGAGAAAATGATAATTATTTTTATGTAAAGAGTGACGGAATCCAGGCCTTATTTTTATCTTATTTTTATCACTATTACTGAGACACATCGCTTTAACCCTGAATGTCAGCAAGACATTTTTGTGCTAAAATGCTGTGCTGAGTCAAGTCATGATTAACGTCCATAAATGTTGCCAAACGTTTGCCATCTGAATCACATCATAGTTATTGACTCTATAACCCCTGGCTTGACTTTGGAGGTCTCAAATATTAATTTTTACTTTTATACAATGAAAGTGACCTATCAGAAAGATAAGGGTCTGAAAACAATATACATAAAAGATGTGGAGTGTATCAAATTAAAACAAAACATTTTGTTCCCATGCTGCAGTAGTACTATCCACATGTCGGCGGCATTTGATGAAATAAACCCATAAAACTATCAACTATCAACAATGATTAATAGTGTTTTCAGTGTCTGAAAAATAAACCACAAACCAAATGTACACCCGTACCACTGAAATAACTATTACTGTACATTCTGACTGGACTGTACAAAACTTGATGTAACTGAAGTCAGACGGTTAGAGGTGTTAATGAGAACACCCAAATCCTCCAGGTGACTGGGGAACTTTGTCAGTGCGAAATCAGGGAAGAGGTGACTGTATGTGATGAAGAGTGAGGTCACTGTCTGCTGTATCCCTTCCAGCTCAGCTTTTTAAACTATAGATGAAACAGACTCAAAATTGAAGGATGTACATCACTCAGATAGCTCTCTTGTTGGTTAAGTACAGCTAGGAGTCCTTGGCGACCACAGGTTTGTTGCTAAGTACCAAAGCATCTTAGTTGTAAGAGGCAAACCTAACTGAAAAAAAAACTATTTTTTGAGTGACCGTTCCTCTTAATATGTCCAAAGGATTAAATAAAACCTGAATGATAATTACCATGTTATTTAGTTGTGTGCAGCTGCTATAACTGTGGTTGAGTTGCTTCTGATTTATCCTGAAATTCATGAATAATTTAAACTAAACTCAAAACTAAACTTTTTTTCAAGCTGGTGTTCACCCGGTTAAATGTGCCACCCCAATGATTTTATACACCATTGTGAAAGAGTGCTGCTACATAAATTAAAATATATTTTCCAGTGTGCGCAGGCAGTGTGCAGTGATCTTGGTTCCCATTTTTTTAGTAGATTATTCTGGTCTATGTTGTAAAAGAGGGAATCAATTGCCTGTCTTACAACGCTCCTGAAAATATTACAACCACACAGCAAATGGTTCCAATTCTTAGTATCCTACCGTTCTGTAAAATATAGGCTAAATTATGAGACAACAGAAAAGGGTAAAAAAAAATTTTTTTTAAAAAGCAAAGCAAAATGTGCATAAAGTTACTGCAGGGTTGCCCTGATGACTGTGTTCAAAGACTAAACCTGCCTCCATAAGCCTCTCATGAGTGTAGACTGCAGTTAATCTGAGTTGTCAGGACCTTGGCTTGGCACTTCTCCCAGATGGCTATTTCAAACCTGAACCTGAAATGCTGCACATGGGAATGCAGCCTCCTTGTTCTTAGTGCATTTGCTTTACACTCACCTTCAGTTTACATGGAATTATTCAAAGGCATTATGCATGTAAGCCTGAAGTCATTTGGGTGGAACCAATGTGAACCCCTGCCCTCCTAAGGGTGATAGGCTTTACTAAAGGAGAGGATAGGAGAGCAATGCACCTCTCTGTATCACTTCATTAAGATATCCTATTATAGCCTCCAGATAGCGTCTAAATCTTAGATAAATTCTTTACGGTATCTTTCAGTTAAGTCATTATACTCCCTGCTCTTTTTATACAGCATAATTGGGAAATGGGAGAGAATTAAGCATTAGCTTTACACACTGACTAGATTTTCCCGAATCCAGATAATTTTTTTTTGTCCTTTCAGGGTGTGGAAGCTTTAATTTTCCCTGAACTGTATTAGCATGGTCCATGGCACACATTATCAGCATAAAGGAACGTCTTGATTTATGGAGGACACGTAATCCCAAATTACATTCATCTAGAAACAAGAGGTATTAGAAATTTTCATTTTACAATGAACTCCCCCACTCATTCTTTGACTCCACGACAATAGTTGTCCCGAACGTAATAGAATGCACTGGTGAGTTAATGGGGTGTGATCGTGCAAATTTAAGCCATGCTACTGTAGCTGCAGAATAAACCACAGTTGTGGGGAGGGAACAAATTAATAAGGAATTATTTGGTGCACATTCCACCCAGAGAGAGCTTTAAGAGCTTTTGGGAGCTCTTTTTTGAGCAAAATAAGACTCCACAAGGAGCCTCCTCTGCTATTGAAAAGAAAGCCATGAATTCAAGAAAGTATTTTAATTGCACGTCACCCATTAACTTCAAAGCACCACTGACATGAATCCCATGACTTCTCTGGGGTTCCTACTCATACTCTGGCCTGATCCACTCATTAAGGACTGGCTTGATACCCAGTTCCTTCACACTTTCTCCAAGGGTGGATTAATAAGAAAATTTGGAATGAAGTATCTATGACAGGTTTTTGGGTGTTTGCAAGTCTCTAAGCTAAAACGATTATGCTATGACTCCTAAGAAGGTTACAACCGATTCATTCAGAGGGAAACTGGTGTTCAGAGAACATCACCACAGCACATTTAGATTAGAAAAAGCACAAAATGCCACATATTCCCATCTTTTTTATTTCAAGGAAGTTTTTAAATCTCTAATCCTTTTGGAATTGATTAAATATGGATCCCTATGTGGTGGCTACTGTTTGAATTTCACTCTAAGATGTTCCAAGCTTTCTAGGAATACATAGGTAAGGTACAGGTAAACATACTACCACCCTTTTTCCTGACAGGAAAGTCTAAGGATATGACAAAATACAACAGCCATATAGCACTGTGTATATAGCACTCATGCCAAACTGCTGCTGCACAGGTATGGACTCGGTAAGTACTTAGAAGGGAAACCTGGGAAATCTATGTTGCCACTTGAAGTGGTGTTGGTGGTGGGTCAGTTGGGAACACTCTTCCCTCAAGACTAAACAGGTTATCCAGGGCTCCAGCACAGTGATTCAGCCACAGTGCTCTAGAAGGTTCCGTCCTTCAATGAGACATTACGCCAAGGTCATTAAAAAATCCTATGGGAGAGTCGGACCATTAACCACAGTGTCCCATCTAAATTCCCTTGAAAATGGCTTTCTACGTCGACTCACCTAATCACTCTACATCTGAGTGGCCACACAATCCCTTGCATTCCCTAGCCACTTTGATTCACTGCAAAACAGATTAATTCAGTTAGATTATCAACATAATTTACTAGGGAAACTGAACAAAATCCGCAATTACACATTTAACTGTCAAGTTTTAGGACAAATGTTAATTGAATCCAGACTAAAATAAGTGCCAACAGTCATATAATGCTCCCACCTTTTGCCGGGTCCTGAATACATTTTAAATCTAGTAGTCTAGTACTCCCTGTCAATATGGCCATCTCTAATCACCCCTGATTTACTGTAACAGGGTAAATAACCCCCTGCCTCTCCATAAGATCCCAGTTCACATTTGGTGAGGGTGAACTTATACAAAAAAGCAAACGAAGGGTAAAAAAAAAAAAAAAAAAAAAAACATCTATCCACTGGTGTTATGGTTAACAACAAATAAAATATGTCCAGGATCTTGTCTATAATATGACTCATATGATTTATATATGTATTGTCCAAACAATTGAGTCAATGTCAGAAACTCTTTTGGCAGACTACAATACTGTTCAAGCTACGAAAAAAGCCACCAGTTAATATCAGCTGTGCTACATCATTCCTGTCACTGACATGAGCTGAATCGCAGTGAATCACTGGAAAACAGTCACCAACTATTATCCCAGCAGCTTGCTCATTCAAGATTGAAATATGGCTGACTGCTGCATCTTATGTGTGTCAAGATATGTCATCTGTGATCTGGAAAGATTGTAACACCCTCTTCACACTGTTGCCAGATATATGGAAATTGAAGCAAAATAATATTCAGCTAAATAATTTCCTGTGAAAGTATTTCTGGCCAAAAGTCCTTCAATGTCAGCTAAACTGTAAAACAGCGAACAGAGCCTAAGTTGTAAAACAGCGAAGACTTCAGTAAGACATCACCAGGATAGCACTAAGTTTACCACAGCATATCCCAGCTCCACGTATCCATAAATGCATCATTAAATGCAGTAAATGATAGAAGATGTGTATTACAGAAATAAAAATATATATCTTTCTACAAATGAAGTTGTGGAAATAAAGGTGCATTTGCTAAATATGACATGTTGGTGTGTTGAGCCATTTTCAATTTAAAGGAGATAAACCTTTACACACCATATTTGTATTTGGAATAAAAAAACAGGCATACATGGAAATAGAAATAAAAATGATTTCATCAAATTGTGCTTATCACTGTCTTGATCAAGATCTGAACAGTCCATGGCACTGCTTTCACAAATATTCCCAAAACATTTAAATTTCTGTACCTGTTTTCCAATTTTCACATTTCTCATTTTCCCCATCAATTTGAGATTCCCCACAATACGGAACAAACAAACTGTTTATCAGTTAACAACTTTAATTCCTGTGAACAGCTATCGTGGAATTACGTTAACCGATCATAATCTGCACAGGCCACTGACAAGAAAAAGCGAATCTTCAGACCCTGGCCGGGTCAAGTCCCAGTGTTTGTCAAGGACAGAAACATCACCTGTATGTGCAGTTAATGGAACCTTGTCTTTTTCTTTCTTGGCAGCAAAGAAATACACGCACTGCTGAGATCCATTAAGCGAAACCT
Source organism: Anguilla rostrata (assembly GCF_018555375.3). NCBI lineage: Eukaryota > Metazoa > Chordata > Actinopteri > Anguilliformes > Anguillidae > Anguilla > Anguilla rostrata. Next base: position 11,658,159 of record NC_057934.1, read on the forward strand.
CACTTCAGCCGGGTGCAGAACATTGTCTTGAGAAGACAATGAAGACGATGCTTTCAAAAACAAAACTTGGGATACTGAAGCCTGGCGATGTCCATTCTAAATCACTCTGTGTGCTCTCCACTTATGTAAGCTTCTTCATTTTTAGTGCCTCAATTGCAATTCTATGCATGCTAATTCTACCTGAATCAAACTGTAAATAGGTGTGTTTCGAGAAACAAAAAGACGGTCCACTTTTAGAACCAAGAGTCCATTTTAATTTGTCACAGTTATTACATTCAGGTTTATGGGTGGCACATCTTAGACTATAATCATGCATTCATCAAAACGAAGACACAGACTAAAGATAGCTGACTATCCTATATTCTTGGCAAACCTGCATTTAAATTAAGTTTATGGAGCAATCATGAGTGCTAATCATGCAGTGATATATGCATTAGAAAATGTGAACTAGACGTAGAAAAGGTTTTTAAAATTGCGAAATTTTACATCTTATTTGGAGGCTGATATAGTTGGAGGCACAGCAAAATAGATCCACAAATGTCCGTCGTTGCATCTGGCCTCGCCTCACCATCATTAACATTTTTTGAAAATAGTGGACCACAAGTGGACACAGCGCAACAGGCAGAGGATACTGGCACTGCGCCTAGTTTCACATTCTTCTGAAGATCACCCCAAATGTTTTTGATCCTGCATCACTATGAAAGTAGAATCAAAGTACCTCAGGCTACCTTTAAAAACAGCTTCTGCGAACCAGCTGAACTTGAGAATGGAGTACATGTTACATGTTCTGAATGGTAAAAAAAAAATGAAAAAAAAATTATAATAATGATGAAATACTAATTATTTAAATCTTAATCTTAATTTTCAAATGAGCTGTTCTCCAAGCCCTCCATAAAGCAAAGCACTGCAGAGCATGACTGTCATGTTAAATGCAATGACACTACATAGCTACTTCAAACTTCTACCTCTATCAGTTGACAACACCATACTGCTTTATCGGGTAGGTTAATCGGTGTCACTGCAAGGCCTGGGGGAAGACTGGTCCTGTCTTATCTTAGTTACATGGGTAACAAGCCCCAAAGTCAACAGAGAAATTCGAGTGCCATGGCCACCTGCTAATATCTGCTTTGGTGCAAGCAGGAAAAGTCACAGCTGAAAGATCTGCAATGCAAATCACAGATTATCAGTAGCCTCTGTGGAGGCACTCACAAATAAGTAACCTGGCTGTGGGAAATTTCATTTTGCACCACCCTCATCATCTCATCCCATTTGGTGTTTGCAACAATGAAAAATAATCTAGGCAAAAACAAAACAAAACAAAAAACCCAATGTAACAGCAGCAATCCTCTGTGTCAGGATGACTGGAGTTCATATTCATACCCAAACGGTTTCAGTAGGTGTCTCACGCACGTTTTTTTATGAAAGGCATACAGTACATTGACACACCTAGGCATGGGCTGCCTTCATAGAGTTGGGCAGATTCTGTTCTAGGTTCTAGCAGATGGCAAGTGACTGCTAATGACAAGCTATGCTATGGTACATAATTGGACATAGTGCAGCACTGAAAGAGAGGGTTTCTGTTGACAGGGCTGTCCATAGCTCATCACTCAAGGGTGACTTGACAGGCACCTGCAGTCTACCTTTAAAACATGCATGTGGGGAGTACACATGAACTCACTGCAGCTGAGCTGCTTGATTGGCTCTTCCAAATTCAATTCAGTGATGGCATGCGCAAATAACAATGATAACTAATTACCTTTTTTTTACATATTCCCCCCCATTTTAGGGGACTATGCATGTCCAAATACGAACGCACTACACAGTGAATGCCAGGTAACATGACGGGTACCACCAATGGACTGACAATCATAAACAGTCGATTTCTTTCAGTTTCTTCAGCCACAGAGGAAGGTTGCAGTGCATGGAAAATCACATAAATAACATTTCATACGCCATAGAAATTAAATTAAGGAAAGCTGTATGCAGCTCATCACAAGAGGTAACACAATATAACTCCAACTTAGAAAACACCATGGCAGACTCCAATAATGACAATCCCATTCAGTCCATGCTGCACAGTAAATGCTCAGTGTTAAATAAACTCTTACAGAATACATGTATATATGGTCCCAATTGGACTCATACTGTACTTTGTTAGCTCCGAATTAACACTGCCACTGTGTGGTTAATTCTGGACATCTCTGTAGCCATTATGGTAGCCCAAACAAAAGAGAAATGATCCAATTTCAAGTGAGACAAAGACCCAGTGAAATATCTAGCTCTAATCATGTTGTTAATAAGAGACCATCTGTAGCTGCCCCCCCCCCCCCCTCAAAAAAGGTTTTTTCAAGAGCAACATATTTTCCAAAAGGTTGCTAATATGAGAGGTGTATCTTATTAGTTTTCGGTTCAGTGTTAGTTGTCTTATTTCATCACATTGGAGAGGTTCAGTGATATGAAAACCTTATTTAAAAAAATGAACAAATATGTAAGAAACTGCAGCACATACAAATCACTGCTTCCCTTACGTAGCTAGTCCCAAGACTGGCAGTGTTTGCAAGAAGGACGAGACTGCAAATCTTTGTACTAGAACCCATAAGAACAGAAAATAACAAAGTTTCTAACTACAATGAGAGAAAGTGGGAAAACGCAGTGATGCGTGTAAAAAATTAAAGGGAAGCACGTACTGCCCAGCAAGTAGAACCCAGAGTCTGAATGGAAAATCATTTTCTATTTTCTTTAGAACCTGCGTTCCTGTATTCCTATCTACGCTGGACCAAGGTCAGATTCCACGTATTCCATAAAATGTAAAACTAGGATAGAGCGCAGGCCTTTAATGAAAAATCTCTGAAGAGTCATCAGCAGGCAAGCCTGCAGTAGGGGAAAGCAATCAAAGTTACAGTGCGTCATACCCCCAATCTCCCCGATCATCACACTGGCATATCAACACACTCACAATGAAAAAACTGCTAGTTCTACTCATTCCAGGAACCCAACTGTGCTCTCCACATATAAAAAAAAAAAAAAAAAAACTGTTTCAATTAGGTCATGAGCATCATTATGGCAAACTAGGAACAGCTTTGTTTACCTGATGCCAGGCTGAATGTAAAATCTGACCAAAACAAGCTTCCTAATTTCTGAAATGATCATTAAAAATAGCAGGGCATTCAAAAATAAAGCCAACTCAAAAATGTACAGCGTACATCACAAATGTGAATGTATTCCGAGAATGTACGTATGATATTCATGAATAGACAAATCTAACATACAAGTACATGTGCTGGGCATTCAGTATACAAATTTCTGAAATTTACAACATCAGTGCATTGCTTGTGGTCAATATCACCCAACCGAGTCTCTATGTAGAAACACAATAAAGGTATAGTTAACTTTATGGTGTTTTGTTTTGTTTATTTCATTCATAGTGAATGATTTGATTGGGTCAGACATGTTCTGCATGTTCTGAAGGATGTTTTACATATTCACAGAAGTTTCCGGCAACGTGCCAGCTTTATAATGGTTGGTAAAAGGGCATTAGAGGGTTTGTGATCTGAAGCAAGAAAACAGACTTCGAGTAACATCAAAGCAGCTTGCGCAGCTCCCTAATGCCTCTTGAGGTGGTACCTCTGGAAACATAACATCACTGTACAAGCTTCTTTTGAGCTTTGGAGCTTACCGATAACCTGAAAGGGTAAATGTACTGTGGAAAACCCATCTCACTTTGCAATGACTCACAATACAAAATGCTATAGGTTTGCATGGTTACACATCAAAAATAAACAATTTACTGAAAAGGACATCTATATGTTGGTTGAATGAGTTTACTCAGGGAAGTGCGGCATCTTATTTCTCCTGCGGTTTACCAAACATGGGCCACGGCCAAACACAGTGGGCGAACTACAGACCTTCGTGGGATCGTTTTTTGTTCAGTGCATTCACGTTGTTCAGTGCGTTCACGTAGCCATATCTCTACGATTCACTGGTTTGAACACGAGGACGTTATCAGTTATTAGAAGAGGCAGCGGCAGATACCTGCAGGTTAGGTTAGGCTAACTACTTGGAAACAAGAGTGGGAATTCAGAGGGTTTGTTGAGCTGCCAATATTTAATAGCGTCTTATTCAGACATTAAGTCTGCCTGCTAAGAAAATAATTGATTCAGCTTAGGGAAAATAAATCTCGCCTTAAAATGTCTGAGAGTGTAAGATGCACTGGAGAGTCCGCTGATGTTCCATGCATTATATCGTACACTCAACACACACCCCAGCTCTATGCAATAAAATACGGGGTTATTATATTACAGTAAACAATAATGGCAGTTGACAGAACACCGCCATGATTTTGTTTCCACCCTTTAAAATGATTTTACTTGTGATGACAGCAAATGGATTTTTATAGAATTAAATGTGTTACTATCTATTTGATACAGCCCCCGCACAAAAGATTTATCTCGTTGGCCACGTAAAAATGCAATGTTGTTAAATTAATAAAGAGATGCAATATTTCCATTTGGCACAGCTGCAGGATACCTTGCAAAGAGAGGCTGAATGGCCACTCCAAGTATAAAATACATTTCCCAAACTGCCTTTATTCCATTATATTCAATGCGTGGTTGGATGCTACAGAACCCCATGGCACTCATTCAATACTGCTTAGGAAGCAAAATAAAAATGTCATCAATGCAAAATGAAAAATATTCAAGCAATGAACTTGTCAGAAAAGGTGACCACATTTCAATAGAAACAAGTATGAGCTGACAAGTATTAAAAGCCTTATTCCAAAATCTATACAACACATGCTCAGCAGGGTGGGGACCTATCTGAAGACTCCATTGTTTGTTTTCATTCCATAATATATTCTCACATGATTTAAAGGGATACATTATGAGTAATAAAATATAGAACCCTTTTCTTTGTATGGAAATTCTATTATTTTGGCAAGACATGTGGCACAGTCTGTAGGGGGGCCAACTCTGGAGCCATATAAGCAGGTGGGGGTTGGATCCCTGCCATGGTATTTTCTGACTGGTGATCCCTTCTCTGTATGATACCCTCTTTTTTCTTCCTGCCTGAATAAGCAAAACACACAAAACACTGATTTTTTAAATCATATATATATATATATATATATATATATATATATATATATATATATATATATATATATATATATATATATAGCTCATACTCTATGATCAAACTTTACAGCAATTTCAAACAGAAGCTATGACATAAAATCCAACTGTAGCTCTTAATGTCATTGTAAATAAAAATAAATAAAAATTTGTTCCATGATTTGTTCTATGATTTTGAAAATAACAGAGAATAGTTCATTATAGTAAAGTCCAACTATGACCTGATATTCCAATCTTAGAGCATGATAGCAATAAATCATTCTCCTCCAACAAAAGCAAAGAAGCATTACTGTACCTGCTCTGCAGATCAATGTACCTATTGCTTAAGGTATATCTTAGTAACATATATCCACTTGTCTTCCGAGTTAATGGAACCACAGATAATTGCTCAGAGGTAATGTCTGAAAAGATAACTGACCACGGAGCAAAAAATGTCCTTTTTTTCCAAATGTGCATATAACATCAAAACTGAACATAGTGGTTTAGAACTGCACTGGGGCTTGAGCTCAGAAAGATTCCTTTCTTGAAACTGACTATGTGTTGATTCAGTCCACTTGAGAAAATACAACAACAACAGAGAATGCATTATAAAAACCAGATACATTACAAAGCTATTGTATGTATTGCATTCACAAGTATTCCATTACTGTTGAGAGTATTTCCACAGAATGACAAATTGGCATTAAAACTGCCCATACACCCTCCAATGATGCTTTCAAGTAGCTATTAATCAGTCTAGTGCCACTCAGTAGCATATTTGAGTCCTCTTGAAAAAAAAATTACTATTGTGTTCTGAATCCAGCTTGTTTTTATTTTCAAACAGGCTTAACACTTTCCTCCCTCCAACTCCGACCACCCAGATGTTTCGGTTTAATTTCGTTTCGTTCATTTGCGCGAATTTTGTACGCCATTGCATTGAGTATGTACAAAATAAATATGCAATAAATGACAATGGAATTACAGTTAAACGTCTAAATGGACTGCCTGGGGGACCCCAGACCCCCGTTTCGAGCACCCCTGCACTATGCCCCGATGCCACCCCTTGGCTCGTGTGAGGCAGGGTGTACTGAGCAGTGTGCAGCGCATAAACACTTCATTAGTCCTCTTTCAGCAGGCCCCTCCACTCTTCCATCTTCCGTAATCGATTCATCAGGCAACCCGGTGAAATCTTGAGAAAACTGTCTCACATATTTTAGTATGATATATTGTGTTTGATTGACCCACCAGGCCCCTGCATCAAGGAAAAGATTGCTCCATATCAATATATCAAGATGCGTTTTCCTTTGAATCTACCTTCAATTCTGCAAACATCTGCACATGGAGCACTGAGAAGACATGTAGATATTGGCCACATCACACGACTAAATACATTACAGTTTGTAAAGACAGGCAGATTCTTCACAAAACAATATTTTAAGTCACACCTACCTGACAACTGATTGGGAAAAAAATGTGGATAACTAAACACATGATCATACAAAAGTACTGAAAGTGCACTTTTTTTCCTGTGCAAAATGTTTTAATTGTGCCAAAGCTGATCTCATCCACACATGGCAAAGCATATTCTGTTTTATACAATCGGTGTGAAGCTGTCTTTGCTCCAGGTAGGCCACTGACCAAACCAAGATGAATATGCTTCCCTTCAAAGGCATGGGCATGAAAATTTAATTAACATTTCACAGTTCTGTGTCCAAGTTTGGAAGAGCCCCAGCTTTCTGTAATTTATTGTTGGAGAAACAAAGCAGATGAATTTGAAAATTTCCTCCTTTTTTTGCATCTGGCTGACTCTTTTACGCTAAGCCACATAAAAACCCCAGACCCCATTCTGTTGAGAAGGCAGTGTACATTAAAATGACCAACCTTGGAAGGACATTTAAAAATTGTGTTTATATAGTGCTACCCTTAGCAATCCCTCTAAAGAGAAATTCATTTTGTATTAAGACATTTTCTTAGAGCTGCAGGAAGAACTGGTAGTAAAATTTGATGGGACCATCATATCAATTATTGCCACATTTGTACTTTGTACTATAATTGAATGGCGCGCACAAAAAATACTACTTAGAGATTTTAAATGTTAGTACAAAAGTCTAATATTTATTGTGGTGATGGGGGTGGTGGGGGCATGGACTGTTGTACTCACTTCAGACTCACAATAATCTTAGCGCACTCGCAACAGCACGTTTCCAAGGCTCACCGTGCACATTATTTATGTTCACAATTTTACAATGTCCACAACACAGTTTCACAGCAGACTTTGGCTCAGAATTAAAAACATTCTACGCATTTAGGATGGCTTGATGATCACATAGTTGACCTTGATCACTGCAATACGGTACTTTAAACAAATATAGAAAACCAAAGTATAGGTGTTAGCATGGGCTCCATAAAAATACATTTTACAGCACAACCAAATCAATATTTTTAAAAATATATCGCCTTTGAAGTGGACACATACAATGCTTATGATCTAGCTGAAGGTACTGGCAGCATTTGATTATGCCTTCAGTTTACTTTCTTTACTTCTTCTCCTCGACTAAGCCTCAACAAGACTGTGCGTAGATACAAATCAGAAAAAGAAATGAAAGTCAAATACGTACAGCAAGCCATCTGAAGTCTTAACAGATTCCTTTTTCATTTATCAATGATTTTTTTTCATACACTGACAATAATGAACAGTTGTCACTTTTCACTTCATTTCTGAGTCAAACCTAATGGCACACTGTCACTTGTCCACGCCATTCACAGTCCATTCGTGCATGAAACTCACACCAGATTAATAGCTTCCCACAAATGTCAGAATCTCCCTCAAATAAAAATGCCTTTACCACAGCTGTAATACCTGCTCAGACCTGTACTGCACACAAATGCAATACAGAAGGCCTTCGCCATTCATGGATTTCTGATTCATAAAGCATTTGAATCTGGCAACACTCCCTGTCTAAGTACAAACTTACATATTGATACACACAAATCCCTTCATTATATTATTATTGCTGAAATATGGTACTTATTAGCCTCTCATTTTCTTAGGATGATACATTTTCTAATTTTCATTGGTTTTGGAAACAATCTTTTCTTTAGTGCAGCCTTTACAAAGCCTTTACTGTTAGTACAGTATAGTATGCAATATAGCTTTCCAAACTTTTATTTCTGGGTGTCTCTGAATACCTTTCAAATGGTGAAGCACTCTTGCACCTGCTCACAAATGGATGACCTGCTCACCGTAGTAAGTACTGTTTACAGATGTGGGACCAGTCTCTAACTGTGTGGCATGCACAATAATTTTTTTTTAATTATTATTTTTTACAATACTCTTCTACCTGCAAATGTGATTTCTTCTATGCTACAAGGACATCATATCACTGCAACCAGTATCCGTTAAAAGTAGTTTGCGGGGTGGACAAAACACGACTTTACAGTATTCAGCTGGAGAGTATACTAATTTCACCAATGGTAGCAAAACCAATTGTTTGTAGACATGCATGGTGAATATCCCACTAGATAACCCAGTAATTTCATGTTCTGTACATCTATGACATAAAATAATTGTACGCTTGACTTTTATTTTACAGCCAGAAAAAGTTATCAATCAGCTATATTTCTGAAACACTGTTCCAAGTTTCTGTCGACAGTTTCCTTTTTAATCCCCAAGTGTTTTTGTTGGAAAGGATTAGCCTTGACAAAGAACATGGCAGCCCTCAGCTCTGCTCCTTAATGTGCATGACTCAGTAAAAAAATATTTATTTCTTCCTAAAGCTTTAGGCCTATGGAATCCTTCCCTTTTACGACCCGGAATCAGGAAGAGCATTGCAATGTCACAGCCTCGATGCAGATAAATAATTTCCCTCCACTTGCAATTAATCTTTTGGAAGGCAGTATTCTTTGCAAAACATCTGATGTTGTGCCTGGCCTTTAAGCCTTTCTAAGGTGAAAGACCTACAATTTATTTGCATTTAAAGGATGAGAAAACATTTATTGGAACCTAGAGTCCTGCTAATCAATTAAACTAAAAAAATCAGTACATTTCCCAACAAGGGTCCAATATAGGTTTTTCTGCTATTACAGTTATACTTTAGCATTTGTTTTGCTGTTGAACTCTTTGACATCATATCAGCTCTCCAAGTTCATGTTGAAACCCTCAGTTTCACCTCACTCCTGGGGGACATTTAATCTAACCACTCCGATTATCTGACTTTAAAAAAGAATAAACATTTTTTCCTTGTTGATATTTCAACAAGGAAAAAATGTTTATTTTTCTACACGCATACGTGTTGTTCCTTGTGTTTATTGCGATAGTAACAAAATCAAAGTGTCTTGATGCATTTTCATATGCATTAAACTGAGCGTTTAACAGTTAGGTCATGCTTGACGATGTATCACGGTTTCAACAGCATAGCCTCATAGGCATGTCATAGACATCATAGGCAAAACCAGCAATACATTCTGGAAGCTTGAGGCAAAGGAACAAAATATAAATGAGCTGTGTACAACATTCAAAATGAAATTTAAAAGACAGGAACATACTGATACGCAGAGCCTGTACACTGACGTGGTGTACGGTAACTGATTTTAAGATCAAAAAGCTAGCAGGAATAGATTGCTGATATAAATATACTTTTCTTGTTATACTGGAGTGGTGTTCTTCCCAACCACAGTATCTCCCTGGGAGTAGTTTCTAACTTAAGAGCACTATCGTATAAAGCAGTACATGACACAGCATTGCATTATCGTATGCTAAAAATACTTATATTTTCATTTTTGAGAGAGTTTTCGCTTTAAGAACAAAGCTACCATGGTTGTTAGATTGAGCACCTCCCACATAGCACTCACTTGCAAAACAAAGACACATTACAGGCCCATTACATAACTTGCATTCCAAAATGCCACACTGCAGATTGTAGTCAGGTGTAGTATAGACTGGCAAGTATGTTTTCACAGACAGAAACAGTTTCGGTTTCTTAGTGTTTTGCAAAACATTTTGAGCCTGCTTCCTATCAGGCATTCATCAAATACGATTCCAAACATCCGCTAACGACAATAGATGGCCAATACAGCACAGCAGAATACGAATCCCAATATCTTCAGGTGGCCTTGATCTCAAATCCTTTCAGTCTGAATTTGAAAATATTAGCTGCTCCAGAGTAATATCAAACAAGGAATGACTACAATGGCAACCCTTCACTTGAAAAAAAATGAATGATTTGCATGAATGTAATTTAATTTCATGACAAATTTACTTGTTGGAATAATAGCCATTTATTTAGGTATGACCAACTCAAACAATCACTTCAGTGATATTGAGTAATTTTATTGAGACAGTGTTTATTATTGTCACCTTTACAAGGCCACTGAATAATTTTTTAGAATGTAGGTAACTCCAACTAAAAAAAGAATAGTTTCATTAAATATAATAAAAATCACAGGAATCCAACAGATTTGAAGTACATAGATCGAGCATAAAATGGCTCTTAGTCTAAAGTAATTTAAACTGGTTATCTCAACCTATTCTTTTCATGTTACTAGTACCTATTGCGATTACACTGAGTAGAATTTACAAATATGACTAGTTTTAGTAGCATTTACACAAACTAGTCACACTCATCTAATAAGATGAGGACTAGCTTTTCGGTTTTGGATCATTATCTTGCTGAGCAACCCAATTACCCATCAGCTTCAACTCATGGACAGCTGACTGGACATTCTCCTTAAGAATTATCTGGTACAGTGCAGAATTCATGTTTCCTTCAATAATGGCCATCCAGGTGCCAAGGCAGCAAAGCATCCCCACACCATCACACTACCACAACCATGCTGGTATGATGTTCTTATTGTGAAATGCTGTATTTGCTTTACACCAGACATAATGAGACCCACTTTTGACTAATCTGTCCATAGAACATTATTCCAAAAGGCTATCATCCAGGTGCTGTTCTGCAAGTGTGAGACAAGCATTGATGTTTCTCTTGGTTAGCAGTGGTTTTCACCTCGGTATTCTCCCAAGAATCCCAGTCCAGTCTCTTTCTTATTGTGGAGTCATGAACACTGACCTTTGCTGAGGATAGAGTGGCCTGCAGTTCTTTGGATGGTTGCCTTGGATCTTTTCTGACTTCCTGGATGAGTTGTCACTGCGCCTTTGGAGAAATTTTGGCAGGCCGGCCACTACTGAGAAGATTAACCACTGTTCCAAGTGTTCTCCTTTTGGAGATAATGGCTCTTACTGTGGTTTGGTGGAGTCCCAGAGCCGTAGAAATGCATTTGTAAACCTTTACGGACTGATATATAACAACTTTTTTTCCTCATCTTTTCTGTAATTTCCTTTGATCATGGCATAGTGTACTTGCAGAAACTTTGTTGTGACTACTTCACTTTGAGGGTAAGGATCAATATGACTGAGGTTTAGATTCAACAGAATGGCTGCCGTGTAATATTGCTTATCACTATATGCTTCACAACATTATATCAGTTCTTAAAAGCTGGACATAATGTTTATGTGCAAACATGAATGTACAGCCAATAAAGGCACAATGAAATCTTCGTAAAAGCCACTTTGAGTAAAGTGTTTCTGACATGCTTATTGTATGGCTGAGGCACAGACTGAACGCACTGCTGAAATGACGGCTTTTGATTTACTTGCGCAAAACCTTCAACCCTCCCATCCAGGCTAAGGCACGGATGCATTCATATACACATGCAGGCAGGGCAGCGGAAAACCACAGAGGATGACAGATGCGCCAGATGAATTTTAAAAACCACAGTTCAGTCCAGAGCAGTCATTTTCAAAACAATTTCTTAAGCAATACTTCAGGAGCTGAATGCATAGATGCCATTCGAACTGAATGCAAATTGACTCATCTGCTAGAATGTGCCATGATGAAGATACTCTTCATGCCAAGGTGGAATGTTCCTCATTCAAACACCCACTTAATCCCCCACAGCATCCGCAGGTTAAAAGGATTTTACTCCTTAACCTGAGGTCAGCTCTGATTGCTGAGGCCCAAGCATTTCTAAAAGTAGATCTCTGCGACAGACTGCTCAGATATATTAGATTACTGGCCGGTCAGCCGTACTCCAAAGACACCTTTTTGCTGTGAAACAGGAAAATATTTTGTAGCAATGTCCCCTTTCTCAGTGAACCTCTACTGTATCTTTCCCCCCAAAAAAGAAGTGATTTCAAATAGAAGGATACTTTTTTCCAATTATTTCTCTTAACAAATTTATTTCTGTATTGCACATGCACAATAAAGCAATCAGACTTCATTACTGGGAATTTTATTGAGTCTCCAGGTTGTATTCATTATTCTTCTTCTCCAAAAAAAAAAATATATATGAAAATGTTTCATACTTTTTTGGTAATATTTAACATTCAGGCAGAATAACTACTACTATCCATATGTAGCAGACCACAGTTCTGTTTGTCCCTCATGCAATACTAAACCTTGGAGTATTCAGGGAGTATTCCCTGTATACTCCAAATGCTATTTTTCGGTTGCGTCCATTGTTTCATGGCTAAGAGGGGCATGCATAGACTTCTATTATTCCAAGCACTCAGAGATTCGGGATTTCGTCTTATTTTCCATCCAGAAGAAGAGATATGCCTTATTCTCATTCTTTAAGTCAACCTAAAGTCAAACAAGCAGTTTGCCCTCACTTTAAAGTCTGAAGCAAAAAGAACTTATAGGAATCACATGCTCACATACAAATATCGCCATGGACTAGGCCAACTGATCAAGTCAACTTTACTTTACATTGCATATGGCAAATTAGTATGAATGCTCTTAAATCGTTTCAGTTACTGCAACTGTGATTTATAATAATGAAGGCTTTCCCTCTCAGAAAATATAAGCTTAATTTTCAAAGAGATATGTTGCTAATATTCTACTTTCCTAAATTATAATGGCCAACCTCTGTTAATCAGTACAGTGAGGCATGCTTTCAGATCACATGTGAATGGATTAGGATGATCAAAATGTCAGGTCAATGACAGAAGTTAAAGCAACAGCACAAGTTAGCATGAACGGCAGCTAGTGGAGGAACATGACACATCCATTCTAAAATATGCCAAGAAATATTTATCACAGCAGGAAAATCAGAGCATGCATACAGTCATATCCACTGGCAAAGGTTAATAAAAAGTTATTGAAGCGGAGGAAAACAGAAAGCACCCACACACTGTTGAAATTCTCAGGCGCTTTATTTTCAAAATAACAATGCTTGTAACTGAGCATCTTCATTGCGTTGCCACTAATCATCTGTCCTGAACTTCAGAGTTAAGATAAACATACAGTGGAAAGACAGGCCTGTGGATCAATTACATCCTGGATCATCAGGGATTCAATGATAAACAGGTGAGCGTGAACAATGATGTTATATCGGGTCATGCAAGATGATTGGCTTGAAGAATGACAATGTAATTACAGCGCTGATATTTGAATATATCAAAAAAAAGAAATACAGATGAAGCAGAAAGTCGGTTGTGTATAATCCTTGATCACAATTATCAATCAAAGTATTTATTGCCTGCATTTCAGAAATCGTCTAGAGCACTTCACATTAGTGTACTGCAAAGTCTTCAGAAATGTCAGAGACGTGATGTGAACATGACTTGAATTTAGTTAAATGATGATGGCTCAATAGCAAGAGCAATCACCAACACTGACAGCTATTATATTATATTAGATGTGATCAGTCTATGTTTCATTTGAGACAAAGAGATTACCTAATGGAATAAATAGCCCTAAACGAACAAACTTTACCACTGGCATTCGCTTGCTTGTTGACTAGCCAAAGTCATCCCACTGTGTTGCAAAATTTCCCAATTTTTGAACACTGCCATCTGAGAAATTAGTTGTGCTCAGCTGAAAGTATGTACAAATGGTCTCCCACATCTCACTCAGCTGAACCACGGTGTCATGCATTCAAATGGACCGTTTAGCTCAGGCGTCAGAGACACCTCGATCATTAAGCATTTTTGTCACAGCCCAGCCGCACAGCACATTAATACGGCCAATAGCAAAATTATGTATTTGTACTGGAAGGCAAAATATTACCTTTTATAACACAAAATGAAAACCATACTACCTTCCTGACCTGAGTAACCACTCTAAAAAACGTTCTGCTTCTTATCAGACTCAATAATGGTTGGTTTCCCCCGCATTGTCATGTCCTACGCAAACACTAACTTTTTGTATTGTTGTGAAACATGGCCTCTGAGTTCCTTGAAACTAAGAGAGCATGCATGTAGCCATAAGAATATTAAACAAATAATATGATTATTACTTGCTTCCAGTACCTTTCCTACAAATCAATAGGAAAGAGGCAAGTTAAGTTTTTTTTAATCTTTGCTATGAACGATTTAAAATGACTAGCTTTCATCTGTATTTTGTGATCTGTGAGTTCTCATCATCACAGAAAAAGAACTAATGTTAAATAAACTCAAGAGTCTGATAGGGATGTTTTGGTAGGGTACTCTTCTAGACTTAAAAGTACTCATAGTTCAATGTACACTGAAGATTGTTCTTTGTATGGATTACAGAACAATGCACCGGTGATAAGAAAAGCAATTAATCTGGATACGTGAGACACTTGTGTTCAATACTGACTACTTTTGTAATGCAAACTCTAGCAGTGCAGACGAAAGACCAACATACATTTACATACTATATCAGTTGCCTCATTTCATGGCAATACTGACATGAATCCACAGGGTATCGGTGCTTTCCTAAGACTCCCCGATGATAAAAAAGCCTCCCCGATCCTTAAGACTGGAAACCATCTTTTGATGAGGCTTTTTCTAATATTTCACCTTAGCATAAAATGTTATTTCGCAAAGCATAGCCTACGCAATCCTAATTGAAAAGTTAAACGTGGAATAAAGCCACGCAGCTTCAGCCATGCATCCGAGTTCAATAGTAAGTAACATGATACCCTACTGCGCACCGCAGCAATTCCTCTAATGTGTGTGGTAGTCTTTCAGCACGCGCGTATTGGTTATATTTGACAAAACGTGGATGCAAATCACACACTGATGTCACTGAACTAAATATGTTCAATTTTACAATATTCTAAAATGCACTCCGTGTAATTCTCAATTAATACCAAAGGTTATCATTCGGCAAAGTGCTTTAAATATATGTTGAACATCCAGGTTTATACACCGGAGCTACACTCTACATTCAGCGTACAATGATAATATTCGGTTGAACTGAAAGCATAGTTAATAGAAACAATGTGTCCACAACAAAATATTTCAGCACAAACCCATATTTTCTTACCTTGCAATAGACTCCTGGAATGTAGATTTCAGTTTCTTCCGAATACCATGAAGTACAGTTTTAATTATGTTGGTTTCAAAGAAAATAAATGAAGGCAGACTTGATGTACAATCCTTTACTTCTGTCTCTCAGACGTCATTCTCTTAATTATAACAGGAGAACAGGTTTGAGTCGAATGCATGCGCCCATCCACTTGTTATAATGTAGCCAGTTCATGTTTGCACAAACCCATCGATATGCTACTCTCAAAATCTCAGAAGCACTTGTAAAGTTTTTCATCTACGATTCATGGCCAATGGTGATATTCCCGGTTCAGGACTCTGAGATCGCGGTCAAATAAGGGATTTGTTGAGAACGTTCCGCAGATGTAGTTTACTATTCCTGACAAGTAAGAAGGGCTACTTACAATACGCGTTCTATAAACCCATGCACGAAAGGAGAGGAAAACCAAGAGCGGATACCTTAACCCTTGATAGGACTTAGCTTGAACTCCAGCGCCACCTTCAGCGGCATTTATTCGGCACTGTTTAGCAATTCGTTGTCATCGAAAAAATGTTAAGAGGTTTTATTATTTACCCGCATTCGAATACGTTTAATACACTGGCTGTGTTACACTACTTATGGCTTGATACATTTGTTTTCATATTATATTGGCCAATTAGCCTACAAAATGAACTGTAAAAGGTAGGCTATATGATACTCAGCCTGTTTGCACTGCCAAGATGTAGGCAAAATACAACCGGTGTATTTCAAAATTAGTTATCGAATTCAAATTTAAGAACCGTAGATATCTAACAAATCTTTATGAGTGGCTACTGCTTGCACTACGTTCCCCGAAATAAATTCCAATCCATCGTCTATGCGCTAACAGTCCATGGCTTGCCAAACACAGCTGTCAATATCAACTGTAAACCGTTCGAAGGTTTGATTCGATCCGAAGCCGATAATCAGAACAACACAGTTTTGATTTCATATCATTTTATTGAATCGGGTAACAAATTATTTTTTTCATACAGTATGTAAACCACAATATGTAGCCTTGCAATGCAATTAAAGTGAATCGACCTCGCCTTCATTCACCTTGGAACACAATTCAGAAAAAAGCAGGGTTAATTATTCCGCTCCACTTGAGTATTCGGATATTAAAGTGAAGCCCTGCGTTCTGTTGAAGCCTGACAAAACGGCGTAACTTCCCATTTGCTATCCCCGCTTTTGTTGTCAGCAGAGTGCAAGGTAAACTTATTTCTGAGCCATCCCATCTGTCGCGCATTAGCGGGCACGTCGTCAGGTGACGAGGGAGACAGCGCACCAGAGCAGTGCTTGAGTGCGCAGATCAAATAGTAGGTGAAAGGTGCCCGTGTAGAACAGTAAAGTAACGAAGTCGCTGTGACTTTTAATCAGTTAACATGTTAAGCTCTGTTTTGGCAATTCTCTTCAGAAGCACTTTTTCATTTAGGAATTACTGTCCAAATCATTAAAGGAGTAAACGAATTTGCCTGCTATGTTGCGGTTTCATTTAATCGTATTGGAGCCTATGCCACGGTTTCAGCCATGCGAATAGCATATGATTCTATTATTTAAAAAATATATAATCCCATGGCAAACTAAATTCAAAATGAAGGATTTAACAAGGAACCAAGGAGATTAAATAAAATAAAATATTGTCATAGGCCTAGCTCTGCAAAACGGCTGCACAAAAGCTTTGTACATCCCACGTTTCTTAGTCTCTTTCACTGTGTCTTGTGTTATGCGAAGTGAGCATTGATCATATATTGGTCTGTATGTGGGACTCTAAGGTTATCAAATTTGAGATGATAATCATTTTACTCTAATCTGTTGTAAGTTTACTGTAGTGTATTAATAAGTTTAATTAATTTTGAATATTTTGGGTGAGCTGCATTCATTTGAAAACTTATGATGCTTTTAACAAGCCGGGTGGGATATTATATTTGAATATTATTTGAACTGATGGGTGTTATTTTGCAACCTCCGTGAAATAATTGTTTTACAGTATTGAAGTAAATGAACAGAATTTATGTAATTTAACATGGATATGGAAGTTTAAATTATAATTATCATAAATTATTCTGCTCCAAAAACATGACAGCATAACATGACTTGATTGTCAAGGTCGATAAAAAAAAAAAAAAAATGAATATGTAAATATGAATTTATAAGTTCAATTATTCTGAATACGCAGTCATAAAAAGTTCCCATTAACTCACTGACAACTGCAGGAACATGCAAAGCACACAATTAATTAATTTACTGGTATGGTTAACATACTGGTATGGTTGACTATCCAGTGTCATATTGCTTCACTGGAGCAAGAACACACTCATTACAACTCCTTGGTTACTGCAGCGCATTGTCTCATTTTCAAGTGCTTTGTAAAATGCTTCCCAATTAAAATAAAATAAATATACTGAAGCAGGGACCATGCTGAATAGACCCAACAGGCATCCATGTAGGCCTCTAAGTCTCCCTCAACAAAAAGCTTCCCAACACACTCGGGAAAGCATGTTTGACTTTATGCCTGAAAAGTGTTTGCAGTGTGTTTGCCAGGTTTGGCATATGAGCAGTGCTATGGGACGGACAGCTTTTTGCCCCAGCAGTGTATATTCTGGCAAACAACATTCATTGCCAATAACACAGAGGCGGTAACATTTAGAACCTATTTGCAAAATTTGAATGTATTCTATGGAAAAACAAAAGCACACTGAAAGTTTCTTTGACTGGCATTTTTATTTTAAGCTTCGCAGGTGGATTTGATTTTGGATTCAGAATTTCATTCTTATTCAGTTTACCACTCAAAATACTTAAAACAAATGTCTTCTGTAGAACAAAGTAAAGTATTAACCCCTGCTTTTTAATTAGTAATGACTTAACATAAATAAATGAGACATCCAGTTGTAATAAGGGTCTATGAACATCGATCTAAACATGTCAATGGCTGTGGTATGGTTGTGTGGACCACCACACAGTTTTTAAAGAATGCTTCTCCTATTGGCATTCACATGATGTCCTCTGGCTTATTGCAGTGTGGAGTATCAGGTCATGACCAAGTAACCAACTCTTGGTGAGAAAATGAGCAGAGATCTACAGTAAGTAGTATAAAGTGGTGCCAATTGGAATCATCCAGGCTCCATGAGTTAGAAGTTAAAGTATTTTCCTTTTGCCATGATCCTGAGGAAATGATCATGGCAGATAGCATCACTTCATTTCGCTTAGAGCTCTGGTCCTTTTCTCCTTTATCCTTTGTCATTTGCTTTCAAGGTTCAGGAACTAGTAACTTGTTCTTGAGCCAAAGAAACCAAATTGTGTCATATACTCATAGAAGCACATGCAATGTATCAGAGCCCACTTTGACAAAGCACCATCATGCATAATCCCATGAAGTCTATTCCATTGAAAGCAACATCCCACTGATGGGGGTAAATAGTAGAGAACATGATAGTATTTTGTGCTTTGTGTATTCTCGGTTTTAGGATATGTGTGCCGACCACTTTTGACGGAAATGCACATATACTTTATCATTTTGTCAAGATTACAGCTCTTCTGTGATAGAGTTTTCAGAAACCTTTCTAACAACTTTTATGGATTTTCATTTTGGCAGACAGAAATTGTTCTGCATGAATGCTTTTATAAGCTCTGTAAACACCATTTACATCTGCTCTAGCTCTGCTCTAGCTTGACCCAACAGTCCTCAGTCCTCTTTCACCTTATCTGTCCATTGTTCTGATTGATGGCTAACTTGGAAATGGAGTTAGGCTTGCTTCCCTTCATGAATAGTGTCTTATTCATTTTGTGACATGGTTACAAGATTATTTGTAACAGTACATTTAAAGTACTATTATCATTAAAGCTGCGTATCCTCAGTTACTATATGAATTGGCAATGATGGCATAAATGAGGAATGTTTTTATCTTTTCTCTCTGACTTCAGTGGGGAAAATAATGAGTGTTGTGCATGGTCACTCTGATTTGTTTAATTTGTGAAGGTCCTTGAAGCATTATTATCTATGCAAAGCTCTTATTAAAGGGCTGTCTTTGCAAGACAACTCACCTGTGTGCAGAAGAATATCTTAAAAACGGAGAACTAGATGCCAAAAAGACATTCCTATGTCATGAATTTCATTGTAGGGTAGAACCCGTAGTTTTGATTTAGTAGTTTAAAGTGACTGATTGCTGGTCACAAATGAACCCAGTTACTAACTGCACAAATGAAAAGGTACTTTTTATTATCTGAGTTCCTGAGTACAAAAATATTGGTTTGAAATGATTGTTGTTGATGTCTAAAATTCTGTGTTCACCACAACACAGGGTATTGTAGAAACCCTTTGTTTCCAGGTGGCTGTTTTAGGATGAGATATTTCTAGGTGGTAGTGTTAGGATATGCCTTGGTCAAGGATAATACAATGTGACTTTTTTTTTGTGACTTTCAGATATGAATGACTTGATTACTATGGCTTCCATTGATAAATAACTATGTATCATGTTTTTTCTAGAGTTCTGTTTTAAAGAAATGAAGAGTACATTTGACTTGTTCTGGTTAAACATTCTTTAAGGCATCTTCTCATAGAAAAAAACACAATTGAACCTGCACTTACTATACATGAACATTTAAAGTGCCAAATGATAATTTAGATTCACTCAAATCTGTCTGCACACAATCAAAGTGAATTGTAATTGTCTCATTCCTGGGAAATTGCTTTTGGTTTTGCAGCAGCGCACACACACTAATACACATAGGCCTACACACAATATAAACAAGAAAATATACCTTCAGTTCAATTCATTTCTGCTTAATTAAATTCAATAAAACTTTATCCCCTTAGGAGCAATTAAGAAATACAGGCACCACTACTATCCTTCCACGAACCTATTTCAATCATATTTTAAGTTCCAGAGGGTGCCTGTGTAACACAGTCTGATAGATAGATAAATAACTAAATAACTAACTAAATAACTAAATAACTAAATAAATAAATAACTAAATAAATAAATAAATAAATAAATAAATAAATAAATAAATAAATAAATAAATAAATAAATGTTTAGGATTCAAAGTTAAGTTGATGGAATCCTGTGAGGTAAGGAAAATGATTATTCCAGACCTGAAACATGAAAGTCTGTGCCTCTCACCATAGATGACATGGACAAACTTCCTCATAATCCCTTACCATTTGCTGTTGACACTGAGGCTGTCTCTTTGGATGGTGACAGCTCTCTCTCCCTCTCCTTACCCTCCCCCTTGCCCCACCGAACAGACTGCTTTCCAGTGTGTTCCGCCTCTTACTGTACACGTGTTAGCCCAGTGTCATATTTGTTTAGCATGAATTGAATTTCCTCTACCCTTCCCATTTGAAAACCCTCGTGAGGACCCTGTCTTTAAAAAATAGCCATCTGTCAGGCAATCCAAACAGCCTTTTTAGTGCCCAACCGCAAAGCTTTTTTTCTTCCTCAAGACAGACAAGATGTCACTTAAAATGTTACAGCTGCCTTGGGGAAGCTGCCTTGTTTAGATGAATTTCCCTTCAAATACAGCTGAGCAAGCCAAAGCGGGAGCAAATGTTGACTAAAGCAGTGCATTATCAGTTTGGGGTGGGTATGTCCTTCTAAACAAAGTGGGTAAAGTATGCAATGAGAATTTTGAGAAATGGGAGTTTAACATTTAACAACAGGGGAATTTAATAATATTTTATGCTGGAATATTGTAATATATGGCACAGTCAGCGCTGGTGGACTCTGCTGTATTATGGAATAGGTCAGTGAAATTCCTGGCATTCTAGTTGAGGCATGCCTTTGGGTTTACTGAGAGAAAGTTTAAAGATGCTCATCCCATGCCGGTAGTTATTTCAGTCTGCTAATATGATATATGGCCTCACAGCTATGAGAGTGGTATAGATCTGGAACAGGTACTGGCTGAAGTGGTGCTGCATTTTTGCATTAAATTAAGGACAATCCTGGGAATAGGCTGTTTTCAGGCAAGCTTTGTTCTTGCATTGGCCAAATATGGAAGCATTCAAATGTAGGTGTTTTTTTAAAAATACATTTTTAAAGTGCATAAAATAACATAAGATGTGCAAAAGATAAATGTGTGTACTGAGAAGAATGTTTATGTGTTTTCATTAAGGGTTGCATCTACCACAAAATGATCTTTTCACTTCTTACAGATGCCATGGAAAAAGTTGGGCAAAGGGTTCCAAGAAGACTCTTCCACTGAACCTTATCTTAGAGGCTGTAATTTCAATCACCAGCTGTGGCTGTGGAAGCCATCCGAACAGGAAGTATGAGAGACCCCATCCAATAAAGGATACGTTCGGTGACAAATGATGAATGGGAGAGATATGAAGGTTATATCATTCAATGTGGAACAGAGGCCCTCTTTTCTGTTGGAGAAAAAAAACCTGGCATACCTGGCAACAAAGTGGCAGAAGTTAGCTATGGGTGTTTACCATTGGTGAACTTTGAGACCACTGCAAGCCACAACTATCAGGCTGTGATGACCATTTTGTTCATACTGTTTGCTATGCTAAGTGCAGTTAATTTAAATTGGGAACACTGAAGACACAGGCCTGTACTTCTAGGTTATTAAGAGTTAAAATATTTTTTGTTTGCCCAATTTACATTTTCTCTTCAATTTGGCATACATTTAGTTTGGCTGATGTCATTCCCTGACTGCATGATGCATACTAATGCATACTGACAAGTGTAAACAGTGCATTAATAAAACAGAACAGAGAATACAGACACATACACAAAATGACTAACTGCAACTGGCTCAAATCAAAGTGCTACAGATTGATCACTCCATTGAGATGCCTGCTTGTTTGATTGTGATTGTGTTTCTTTGACACACTATACATTAGTTTAGACACACATTATGTTCTACTTGGAAATTACCTCTGAAAGAAAACAAATCCATGTCATCCATACAAATCCATACAAAAAATAGCTGCTATTTTGCCACGTACTTACCTTTCAGAGCTGGCAAATATAAGGTTGAATCGGGATTCAATCCTACCTCTCAAGGGTTGGGTAGGTGTTCATGTAGCAATCTGTCATGAAAGCTATATTGAACACAATGCATCATCAGATATCGTTCCTAAGGTTTAATAAAAACAATGATGGGGATAGATGTCAAAAGCTTTAAAAGTTTTGAAAATACAACTTCATTGTCAGGATAAAATTGTACACACACAATGTTCTCTCAAATGCTTGCAAACTTTCCACTATTAGACATTTATTCTAAAGTTACCGTTAAACTTTTAAAGTATTGATACTATTGCTATGAATGGGAAATGACTACGATTCTCAAGTGAAGAATAACAATGGCCAAAGGGGGCAATTACAGAGAATAACAGAGAGGGATAAAGTGACCTTATGTTATACAATTGGTAATGAGGTGTGGTTGCTCTTTTTAAGATTTTATCTTGTAGCAGGAACACTATTTCAGTGAAGCTACTTTGAACAGGATTATTACCTTACCCAGCTGTGCTGAGAGCGTCAATGGGTGGTGTAAGTTGTCTCCATGGCAGCCTATGAGAAAAGTAGATAATACCAGTGAACCCCAGAGTGATAATTTCAATTGGTTATTTCTTTACTGATGTAAACATTTCAGTTTCCATGTAAAGCTAAAATCTTTGTCCCGTGATGGGAGCTAGCATTTTCTGAGTGATTTAACACAATATGTTAATACATATTAATATCCAGCAGCTTGAAATAACTCCTCTCCACACAGTAAAATCGGTGTGTTTATTCACAAGCCCCCCCCTCTCTCTCTGACACATTCTGTCAGGCATCAGATAATTGTCAAACCCATTCAGAACACATAATGAAAATTCATAATTTGCCACAAATTGAAAATTGCTATCACATACATATATTAATCTACATTGTGTTGATAATAATAAGAATGGATTAGTGGGTGCAGCTGGGAATTTTTTTCTGATATTTATTGTGTAGCGTATGCATCCATATTCATTCCTAATACAGAACTGAGAATAAAGGTTATGATGTGTGATAGATGATTAAAAAAAATTGTCATAAATTTATATGAATGGTTTATACCCAAAAATATGAAGTCTTTTAAACATTTTTTAAGAACACATTTTAAAGACTGTAAAAGAAAACACAGCAAGCAAAATGTTAGTAAACCTTTATCACCATTGGAATAAAGAAGGTATATGGGTAGCTAGGCACTGGTGAGATTGTCATTGCAGCCAGCTGATTATCTTTGCTGAAAGTTACCTGAGCCCAAGCATTTTTACTTTCCAATGGTTACCCATGACAGTCGGTATAAAATGATACAGTAAGTAGTGAGGTGCACTGATGCTTTGTTGGGCATTCCAGCTCTTGTAACTCAGCCTGTGTCTACTTTTTAAGGTATGGCAGGTTCTCTGCACCTGTACTAGTGATGCATACTTCCTTTTAGTACACTTCCTGTCATGCCCCCGTGTTTCGGTTGTCTTATGGCAGTGGTGTCAAACTCGTTGCCATGGAGGGCCGTGTGTATGCAGGTTTTCATTCCAGCCTCAGATCTTGATTATATAATTAGTTAAATTATTTGCTGAATTAGGGATGCAGGTTTGTGCACAATGGTGACCCGACGTCTATGGTGACCCGCATTGTCTAAATAAAAATTTTCTTATATTCTGTGCTTCAATGCAGTTAAACGCATATGGCTGAATGAGTAATTGGACTCAATTAAGGCAGCATTAATTGGTTGGAATGAAAACCTGCATACACACGGCCCTCCATGGCAACGAGTTTGACACCACTGCCTTATGGTTTCCCTTGTGTTCCGGTTATTTCTGTTCCGCGTGCCTTGTTCCTCACCACGTCTTTGCTTTTCCCCACAGGGTGGGCGTGATCTTTCCCCATGCACTCCCTAATCACTTCCAGCCCTCAGCAATTTGCACACTCGTTCAGGTCGCATTCCTCAAAGTGCAATTTTACCTCAATTAGAGGTCAGATTTCTCTCATATTTTGAGTGTAATACTGAGCCGATAAATGACAATGACATTCTTCATAGCCTTTTTGCTCATCTTTACCAAGGGTGCCAACAATTCTGGAGGGCAAGGTACATCCTCTCCACAATGCTTTGCTCCTCTTGTGCATTACCTACAGAACCTCTGCAGCATTTACTATCTGCACAGTTACCTATTATCTACTTAGCTATGGAAGCATTGTGTGTAAATTGAATAACTCCATTTGACTTTATCCAGGGGCAAACTATAATAGACATGCTGTTTGAAAAAAATGCTTATCTCTTCCTGTGGATTTGTTCTGGAGAATGTATGTTGCATTGGTGTCCCTCACAGCAATATACACATACCGAGAGCCGGTCTGTTGGGACCAGTTTGTACAGTGTATGATGTGTGTACGATAGTTTCTATTGTCTGCACTCTGCATGAGTCATCAGATTAATTGTATTTAGTAGACGCTCTTATCCAGTGTGACTTATACAATTTTTTATATAGCATTTACTGTACATAGCATCCTTTTATACAGCTGGATATATACTGATGCAATGCAGGTCAAGTACCTTGCTCAAGTGTACAACCCAAGTATTAAACCTGTGATCTATAGGTTACAAGACCAGCTCCTTTCCCATTATACTACACTTAAAGAAGTATGCCATTTCTTTAATGAAGAGTAAACATCCAGCACATGTAAGTGTCAGTTAAGTAACAGATTTAAATTCACCGTTTTACCTGATTCTGCAGCTAAGATGATTTGTGTGGCTCTTTGTGAGCAATTTGCAATTGAGCACAAGAAAACCTCCAAAAATATCTGCTGTTCACTGACATTCAATGAAACTCTGTACATTCCCTCTCTTTTAGTCCCAATGAATAACGTATCTAAAGCACCCTTCCTTGGCAGTAAAATTTGAGACATTCATTTAAAATATGATTAAATGCTTCTCATCCCGTTAAGAGCAAATTGTTTTACAATCCTTTAATTGCAGCTGAAAAGGCAGACCGTAAATGCAGAGAGCAAGCTAGCAAGAGACCTTAGTTGACATTAACTAGCTCCTTTGGTGTTGTTTATACTGCTAGCAAAATACGTTAGTAAGTTTTAACCCTTGATCGAGGTACTTAACCTGAATTTCTTCAGCATACTTCCAGTTGTATAAATGGATGGCATATCAAAGGGCCTCCATTAGAGCATGGATCTGTCAGACAATAATACTTTAAATAATTCACATATAGTATGTATGTGGAGTGGGATGCTAATAATAAGAGTATTTGTATTCAACAAAATGGGTAAACTTGGCATTTAATGAGAATGAATTTGAAATTAAACAAGCTTCCTGCAGTTGACAGGTGGTAGCCAACGAGCATGAGCCAAATGAGCTGGCTTCGCTCTTTCTATGGTGGACACTGCCATGGCCCAGTTCTGCCAGCGACCAGGGAAATGTAAAACTTACGCAAGTAAATTAAAGGGATAGTTCACTTTATGGTGTCTGTGATAATACTTCAATTTTTACTGTAATTAAAATGAGCAGTTACTGTAGCAGTTAGCATCTGCAATTAGCTCAGACGGTTTTTGCATGTGATGAAGGATATTTTTGATAGTTACAGAAGTTTCTGAGAACCACGTATAACACTATTAGGCCTAAAGAGGCAGTACGTATGAGGACATTAATTGTATGATATACATTCACAATTATAAACATTAAAATATTGGTTGTGCTGATACCTCCCTTCTCAGAAAAATGCAGCACAAGTTATTTCCTCCTGAGTCCAGTGAAGTGCGGTTTAGGAGTTTATGGCTACTGGCCACAGCTGTGGTGGGTGGTCATGGTCTATGTTTTATAAAGCAGTTCCAGGTAGCATAAAGTTGTATCCAGTACTGGGGATAGAAATATACAACTGAATAATTAACCAACATAAAATGATAATTTTTAAAAAAGGAAAACATTAAGCCATTCACTGCAAAAAAAACATTCCCATCCCTATCCAATGCTCATACACTAAATTCTTCACCAAGAGAATAATTCCATACAATTTGCATCTGCCAGTCAGCATTAAGGGGGCGTGACTATCCAGGGAAAATGTCAAAGCAGCTCGAATGGCATGAACAGAAGATTCAAATTATTAATCTGTCTATTTCCTGATTGTGTTTACTGTGGAGAACATTTCTAAATGAGTATATATTCCCAAGCAAGAATTTGCAGGGGCAAAAGAATCAACTATATATTTCTGAATAAATAACCCTCCACATTATCTATATATGATAGATGACAGAAAACAAGTTCTGCTCTTTCTAATTTAAGCTACCTCACAAAGGGGATCTCCAATTCATTGTGCTAAAATTGCACTGGCATTTTCTTACTGCAAATTGGTATTGATTATTTGACCAGTACATTGCATGATCTTGAAATTCATTTTGAACACTCAATAAGCATCAGTTTGACAGCAATCAAATGGATAGATTTTTCCTCTGTGAACATTTGGTATCATGACCTGAACAGACTTGAAAAAAAAAAGATCTGCATATTTGGGCTTGTTTGTGGGTTATGAAATATGGATTGACCTGATAAAGTCATAAGTACATAGTACATATTGATCTTATATTGACAGTGGGATCATATTTGTAATCATAATGCTGATTTCAAATCATATAACCAGGGAGTCATTTCAGTTACTGTTTTATGTGCAAATATATTAAAGTTCAGAACAGGGGCTGGTGACTGAGTATTGATGAATAATACTGTGTATTATGAGGTTAGTTTAACTGCATGTTTCATAAATAAATAAATGAAAAAGACACTGAATCCTAATTTAACACTCTACATCTACAACACTGGGGCATCTGCATATACATTGAAGACAGGACAGAATGAACAAGTTGGTAGATTACAAAGTAATACATTCCACATCCCTACCTTGTTCTGTTTAATAAAGAATTCCTGATAAGCCAGCCTCTCTAGTTGAACAGACCTATAATATACAGTATAATTAATGGTATTTTTCATATAATTAGTTCAGTTGCCCTCTAAACCAATTAAATCATTATAAATGAAAGGTGAATTTCAGGACTATACTTATGTGGACCCTACTGAATTCTGCAATAGATAAGGAACACAAAATATATAAATGGGGTCTGTAATGGAATAATTTAGATAAGTATAAACAGAGAACTTAAATGTTTCTTCCAGTACTGAAGGTTGCTTCTAATTTGTTTCAAAAGAGAAGGCTTTATAAAGCCAAATCTAATAATACTCATGCAGAATGGCATACAAAAAAATGAAGAATAATCAGCACAGTTATCTTCTGCTGTTTTTCTCTAGCAGAAATGGAATATATGAAATGCATCTTGTTGATCTTGTTATCTTGTAATGAAGGAAAGATTTCATAACCAAAGACACGGCACTAAATCTCGGCATCTTCAATAGCAGAGCATCTGTAAATTACCAACCTTCTCTTTAACTTAGGAACCACCGTTTTGAATTTGACTTCTTAAATCTGTATTTTAAAATTAATTGAATTTTTTAAAACTCCACCAGCAAGAAGAGGAGCCCTGATAAAGAACAGAATTTGGGGCGTTGGAAAAACAGGTTCCAAGCATGTATTTTGTAATCTCGACCAGTAATCAGAGTGGCTCTTGTTCGACGTCCACCCACACCTCACTTACTGTGTGTGCTGTGGGTAAATCACAGGCAACTATCTTGTACTATTTTCTGAATGCCCTGAGGAGCAAATTCAAAGAAAACTGAATCTGGCTTTGAAAAAAATACATGTGAAGAGATGGAAGCACATTTATCTCTTTACCTTCAGGTTTTGAATATTCTATTATTCAGTCCATCAGTGTTGGTAGTAATGAATGTCCTTATGCCTGCCTGAATGAATAGACAATTCACTCACACCAAAACCATCATGCTTTAGATCTCAGGTAGATAGGCTCTCTTACATAGTCCGAGACACACTGCTGCTGTATATTGGCGTACACGGTAAATGCTTACGTCATACTTCATCATTAACTACACAGAGCCGCTGTCATGGGACAGAAAAATGATGCACATTTCATATTCATTTATATTTCTATAAATAGTATCATGACAGGTAAAAATCTGTTTATGCAGAATGAAGGATTCTCATGTTCAAATGGTACCCGAAAGATTTTGTATGGTTCTGCATTCTTTTAATGGTAAAATGGTAACAGTCAAAAGCTGGCTTTGCAGTGAGCCTAAAATTACAATTAAAACTAAAACAGTTTTTTTTATCAATAATTGTCTGCAAAGTCACTACAATGCACATTTATGTACATTTGTACTTGTTTTGTTCTCTGTATGAAAAGTCAAAGTACCCCTTACTGTATATTACCACATGTTCTGACTGTACAAAAATGTAAAGCTCAATATGAGATCATTCAGATAAGTGGGTTTTAAATCATAATTTAGTGTTAATGGATTCTGCAATTTGTACTTGCCAAATCAGGGTAAATTATTGCACTGGGGAAGATTGTCTAAAAATGAAGGCCTTCAAGGTTGTATCCTCATGTCAAATTTATTCCACAATACTGAATGTCCTTTAATAGAATCACACATTATTCAATTGCCTGGAAGACAACCTGACCAAGAAAGACATGCGGTGCATGTGCAGCAATGCACACCTGTGTTTTTACACATACGTATTCTCAGCTGGTTGGTTACACAGCTCTCACGGGCCCAGCAATGGTGCCCTGTATGGGAATCAGACATTTAGTCATAGGTCCTTCACCATTACTATAACACTGAAGCAAAATATTACTGTGTAATTACAGAGAAAGTCTTGCTTATTGCCACTCCTCAACACCCACATCTAACAAGGCAACAAAGGTCCAGAATGAAGATATGGGAGAACTGTTTTTGTAAAATAAGCCCTTTAAACCTAGACCTGTGTGTTGCTTGCCCTATTTGCCTTGGAGGTGAGATTATTTCTTTGAATATAGCAGAAAAATAACCCAAAATGACATCCAAAGATTAACCATAACTAAGCTAACATTTGCCGTGTGACCGTTGCTTCTTTTACGCACAACAGGGTAAATACAATACTATGCAACATACAATAGATACATCTTTTCAGAACAGTATCACCATTTAATTTAAGCAGAATGTTACAGTACATATCTCAAGGGTGCCTCAGAGTTGTTTTGATGTCATGCAATTGTACAGTACAAAAAAAACCACAGATAGCACAAGTGAGTAGAATAGCTCCTGCTGCTCGAGTAGCACATGCAGCCTCGCTGAAAGCTAATACTACAGAATGGAATTATAACCAACAGGGAGCATTTTATGCACAGCTTTCTGGTAATGAGAAATATGCTGTTACTCACCTGGAAAGTCTCTGCATTTGGAGTTTGGCCAGAGGGGTGCAGAGACTTCAGTAATACTAAACATGCAATGCAGTGACGCCAATATAATAAAACATTATTGACACGTATTAATCGAGCTGGCTAGCAGAGAATGGGCTCTACCTCCGCAGCTGGGTTCCCCCTGAGGTTTTTTTTTCCCTTTGGGGAGGTTTGTCTTGCTACCATTTCAGTGTTTTTGTTCCCACTGGGGAGTTTTTATCTCACTCACTTTTTGGAGGTTCAGGCCTGGTTTCTGCCTAATCTCCCTTCTGTTCTCTGTAACTGTCTCTGTGACAGCTCTCGGTAAAAAGCGCTAAACAAAATAAATGAAATTGAATTGAATCATGATGCTAATCCAAGTCTGAAGCTTACTATATATTTAATGAACCCACTGGCAGAAGATTGGTATTTTGTTATCCAGTTCTGATTTGGATTACAATAAATCTGTTCTGCTAGATTTATTAAGGGGAAATATAAAAAGGTAATAAATGTAGCTGATTATGAATTAAGTGTATTTTTTTGCTTGCAGTGCATGCGAATTATGAATTTTAAATTGTTTTCATTCATAATTTATTGGCTGTGCCTTGAGAATCATTGTGCCTCAAGGGAAAATGTTGCTTGGTATTTCTATTTTTAAAAATTAACTGTGCTATTCATTTGTGGAATTCCTTTGTCACCAACTTAAATACTTTCAAAAAGGGTTTATTAGGCAATTTAAGGTTATATCTAACCTTAGCAGGGTACAGTATGAAATTATCTTCTATGCTTGAGATCAAAAGCTATCAACATTTAATGCGCATTAGATATAATGACTATAATGGCATAAAGAGAGAGGACAGGTTTCATAAAGGGGAAACAATATATTAATTTCACTGTAATCATATTAATGATAATTAGCTCAAGGCTTTTTATCTCCTTTGCACACGAGCACATAAAAGCTAAGCGAGCAATGTTGACACAGCATTAAATTGACCCCATCACCCAGAGTGCCTCAGAGCGTGTCAACGTCTGCTGACCCAAGCAATGTGGAATTTAATAAGGCAAAAGTACATTCTAAATATTTTGTCTGACGCTAATTGATAATTCATACTTCGTGCCATGTTTACTGTGCAAGGTCCCTGGGACATTCAGATGAGACTGTATTATACTGCACTTTTCTGTGCCTGTGTTATTCACACTGAAGACTTAACTTCAAAAATCCAGCCAGTGATGATCGAGAGAATACCAATGCTAATTTTATTTTAATGTGCACATTATTTTTTGGTTACACTACTGTAAACAGCAAACCTGCTTATTATGGCTACAGCTAAGAAACCAATGGAATTTGTCCATTGATTAATGTAACGTGTTCATACTAATGACAGCCTACCTTACACAAGCAGAAATGTCCGCACAATGTAATATCCCACTGCTTCATATAGAAATGTTATTCTTAGTAGTACATTCAATGAAATGATATTTTTCAATCATTAAAAAAGCAAATATGTTATTAATTTTTAATGCATTAGGATAAACAAGTCTGTGGTGCGTAATGTATCAACTTCCTTGCTTCAAAACAACGGGTTGGCATTTCATTTTTGCGTTCACTTAATTTATTAATCAAATAAAAGGGAATGGGATGTTCTATCTTGCTTGCTAGCTAATGCATTATCTCATTCACAAGAAAAAAGCACATTGACAGTGTGGTTGATTAATTTCTCTTCATTCTCCTTTCAATATAAGCAGTTTCAGAATGTCAGGTGACTCTAGAGCCTTTGAAAAAAATGCTTTCAATGAATTCACTTCAATATTTACAGACAGAAATGAAAGCTGGACATCACAATATAGCTTTCATTTCACTTGAATTCCAGTGTTTGTCTTTCTGTTTATAATCTCTTTCTAATTAGCAACTAATTGCAAGGTTGTGCAGTGTTTCTGATTTCTAAAGAATAGCTTTATACTTTAGACTTTAGTAAGACCTAAATTGGCCTTACTTGGCCCCCTATCCTGCACAAGCTATTGCATAATCAATATTTTTATTCATTCATATAGGCTTATTGCATATTTCATAGATTCAGGCTTCAAAGCCTACATGGGACATTCATGTTTGTTCAATATATTTATGGCACCACCCTCTTCAGAGCATGCATTTACTGTGTCCAATAAAATTGAATTGAAGGAAACCAAAGTTTGAGAGATAAAGGCCACTGGAGTTTTCAGACCAGGTTTGACAGTGCTGGACAGAAATCAGCCAGTAGGAAGAATGACATAAAATGCATACCGGTTAGATAATAGAACTAATTTTTAATGCCTCCGAGGAAACACTTCCTGTAGCCAATTATTTCAGAATGAAATAAGTTAACTGAAATGATTGCGTTTATTTCAATTTATTTCTGTATAACGCTGCACTGTTAATTAAGCTATGAAATGAAAATTGTCATCTTTCAAGAACAAATTATGTTAGGTTTATTGTCAGATGGAAGAGCCATTCACTGTGCTCCACTGAGTCCTGTGGAGTCACATGTCCATGTGAGGATTGCCCATCTGTCCATCTGCTGACCACTGGGTAGCCATCTGAAGTACACACTCTTGGACTGATTTGCTGACAACATCTCTGTCCGTCAGCAATTCTGGAATTCCACAATTCCGCATATAATATACCACAGAACAAGAGCAGATATAATCATTATTTGTGGTGGTGGTGGTGGTGGTGGTGGTGGTGTGTGTGTGTTTGTGCATGTGTGTGTTTATGTGTGAGTGTGTGTGCAAACAGAGCACATGCACATGCATTTTTCAGTTTCAATATTTCTGATTTCTGAAACAAATTTGCATTCAATGCATGTATATCTGAGGTTTATAATTTAGCTCACCATTTCCGTAATTAGGTTAGCCCAGCATTTCCTTCATGATCAGAATTCGCCCTATCACAGCTGTGTCAATAACACAGAGATTGCAGCTAATGTGAATATGAGGTCTGCCTACTTCCAGCCTGAGATATGACAGCAAAACAGGCGCCATCCTATTTTTATTTGCACAAATGTTATCAATCATTAAATCATTCACTGTTGAACAGGTATAATTTCCCTTGTAATATTTCACAAAGTAGTTACCTCAATTTATGGGCTTACATCCTCTGCAGTGGCTGTGTTATTGCCTCACTATGTAAGTACTGATGTTTTAAGACCTGAAATGTACACCAGGGTAATTTGGTTTGGTCACCTCTATATAAGTTTTTTTCCCCAAAGAGGATTTTTTTTGTGTACTTGTGCACTTGTGTCAAGATAATCTTGGAATCAGCGATGTTTCTCTTTGAATTCCCACCACAACAGGGAAGCTGAGAACTGGAAACGTGTTATTCGTTTTTTTGACCGTGGTACATTCAAAAACATTACAGAACTGTTGAAACATTTCTAAACAATGGGTCCCATTTGATGATGCCCATCAGATACAATGACTTGATTTGTGAAGATCAAACAGTGTTTGTTAGGTATTAGGTATTCTAACAGCATCTACACTGGTGTAAGCAGTGAAATACCTGATAATAATTCTGAAATGGCCACTGACACATTACTTTTAAGATGAATTTATACCCTGGAGAAGGACCTGCAGCCAACTCTGATGTATATCTGTCCATTATACACTTGCAGTATTAATGCTGTATTATATGACCATACAATTGTTTCTTCTTATGAATTCCTAATTACGGATGAAGGCTGTTCATTGAAGATAAATCCACAATGGATTCTGCATTAAATTGATACAGGGCCATGCCTGCCATTAATTCATTCCACACGGCCAGCTGATCAAATCCAGTCACATCCCCTCATCACAAGCACTCGGGAAAGCGTGGACGAGAATAACAACATCATTTAAGAATACAACCTTATTGTTTCCATGGAAACATAATAATAAATGAGACATTAGATTAATAGTACATAGAAAGACAGTAGAAATGTCATTGTTTTACTTATTACTTATTACAAAATAAGATTACTTATTTAAAAAAATCACACCAGTGAAACTAAAACCAGATTAACAGATGATTAAATTAAAGGTATGTGTGAGCCTCTTGAAATGAAATAAAAAGGTGTACGTTCTGGAATTTAGCACATTTCACATGTATTAGTTTACATTTTGCTCTGAGAGGCTGTAAATAATTGATTGTAAGGCTGGGAGTTTTCAGATTCCAGATCCCAAGGATTATTGTTTTTTTTAAAAAAATAGTAAATAACAAAAACACAACTGCATTATGTCGACCAATAAAACAGTGCCACAGGTACAGCACTTTGTGTTGTGTCAAGGCATATAAAGAAATCATTGCATTATTGTATATTTAAGAATTTTATACTTACTGAATACAAATACATAAAGGAGTAGAGGAATACCACAAAACATTTAATAATAATGACAAGAAAGCCAAAGGAGATTTTAGGACACATATGAGTCACCTCTAAGGCCAAACTAAAGGCTATGTAATGTAGCTGTTATGGAGCTTGGATTGTAACTCAGGTAGGATACTGTCAAACTCTTGAGAAAGGTGCACTTCAATATCCAATCATTTAGAAAATGTATGCTTTTTAAATAACTGGAGCAGAGATTCTGAAATGGAAATAATAGCATTTAAATAATAATAGTGGGATAGTAGTAGACCATTAATTCATTTTATGTAGTGACAAATTCAGTTCCAGCGTCTCCAGAACATTTAAAATGCACCTTTAAATTCAACCTTGCATTTCGTGCAGATAACCATGTTGCTGAGTTCTTCACTTTTTAAATGCAGTGTATGCTGGGATGTGTCAACGCAAGGAATACACAGTGAAAGCTCAATCAGTCACCAAGCTGAAAAGCTGTAAATCTTAACAAAAAGTGTCAGCCTCAAAAGTTTGGCAATGGCAGTGTTTGCTTATTTATAATGCCTGGAAAGAACTTCTTCTGAGTTCTCTTTTATTATCAAGGAGATTTCAAAATATTTCTGACTTTATAAAACCCTGCA
Organism: Anguilla rostrata; assembly: GCF_018555375.3. Taxonomy (NCBI): domain Eukaryota; kingdom Metazoa; phylum Chordata; class Actinopteri; order Anguilliformes; family Anguillidae; genus Anguilla; species Anguilla rostrata. The sequence continues at coordinate 11,692,876 of NC_057934.1, forward strand.
TTGATTGTTTTATTACAATTAAGAATATTGCGTTGAAGCATTTCAAACAGAATTAGATCCTCCTTACAGAAAAGCATAACCTTATAGCTAATGACATTTCAGATTCTCCTCTGTATTGCCTCAAGTATGGAAACCAATAGCAGAAATACAGCTGTCACAGAGAAATTAGCTGTAGGTCAGCACTGTTCATGAGAAAAAAAGACAAAGCTATGGAACTGTGCTGGCCCCTGCTCCAGCTGTTTTATCTGGCCATAGAAACAAACAATTGGTCATAGATGGCTTCAAGCAAAGAGATGCACCTACAGTATCTATAATATTCAGCCATGCCAAGTTGGAAGAGTGCCTTAACTACTCCCCCCATTGCTTTGCAACACCTGCTGCTGCCACAAAATTACTTTTCAGATGAAAAGGACTGGGGTGGAGAGATCAGTTGACTTCACAAACAGAACGAGCAAATGTGCAGCTATTCACATTGCTGTGTTTTTCAGTATCCTATTGTTTATTTTTAGCGTAATAACAGGTGCAGGAATGGTTATTGAGATATTGGTTCAAATTAAAATACAGTGCACTATTGTTCTGCTGGTAACAGGATAATCCACTCTGGCTCAGTCTTCAGTAATGAGACATTTTTTCCAGTGGATATAATACAAAATCGTATTCTAGAAGAACCCATATGATGTCAGAGGAGATTAAGAGCAACACATGCAGTGCAAGACCAGGGAATTACACGTGAGGCTTGTGTGTGTCTTTCCTTCTTTTGCACAGGTTGAACAGGTCAGTAACAAAAGAAGAAGAAAAAAAAGAACAGACTGGCAATATAACTCTGAAGAGAAAAACTGAAATTAAATCATAGTCATGGGTAGGTATGAGTCCTCCCCTTGTTGTTGGATGTATGGTAATGCTGCTGTACCTCAAACTAAAGAATATCATCTCCAAATCCCATGAGCACTGGCACAGTGGAGTCTTAAGGAATCTCCCGGGATAACACCAGTTGTTTCTCTATTCACTGTGTTGTAGACTAAAACTAGCACTTCTGTCTGGGGTGATCATTGTTGATTACCCCTTAAACATTCAAAAGTGACATACAATGATGCGGAATGCAAACGAATGCTTTTGGTAGATGTGTCATTGGCTAATACGCACAAAATAGGTAAATTAATACATTATTAAATTAATTGATTCTGAGTATGTGAACTGTGGTAAAATCATGGACTTGTTCTTTGGACATACAAACAGTTCACTGTGGGTACTTGGGTTGTGTCTGTCCTTAGTAACAACAATATTGATAGCACACTATGTGCTTTTAATTCCTCCTTGAAATGAAGTGCATCAAACTAACTAGATATCATGGAATAGATATCATGTATAAAATCCAATGCTCAAAGACATTTTTTTTAGGAAACTAAATTATACATAGCCAAGATAGTTATCAGTGGAAAATTTGAAAGAGTATGGTCTTCCATTTGCTTGCCAGTACTTTGACACAACACAGAAATAAATGGCATTAAAAATAGTACATTTGCTTAGAGTCTGTAAAGATAATGAATTCAATGACTGTTGTTCACGTACCCCCCTTTCTGTGAAAAGAAAGAATTGGCTGTCATTTCACCGGGTGATGAAAATAACTTTTCAACAGATAAAGACTCTGAAATGCGTTTCTGTCGGATCGTGACCCACAGCACGTACTCAGCACAGTGTTGCCTGCATGTATCAGGTGCCTCATTATTGTTGACTGCTGTGAACACAGTCTGTTCACTCATCAGGTTAAATCATATCTCCACAAAATGAAAAAAATAAACTCCTATGCAGCCACAAAGTGCCCTTTCCAAACCCCTCAGGAGTAAGATGACATCCCGAGCATCATTAGCTAATAAGCAACAGACCTTCATTTGCATTTGTCGTTTGTGATGCCCAACTGCACTTCTCTATGTGGTAACAGTAACTTTGAGAAGTATATTTACACCAGGTGGTTTTGGGGTGGTGTCTCTTCTTCAAAATCTACTTCCTACATGCTGTCTTCATTTTGTGTGGGAAGTTAGTCCGATTTAGGTTTGTGTTTATTTTTTCATATATATGAGGGCAGATGCAAATGCCTATGACAGGCCAAACTGTTAATTTAGCATCCTATTCTCACTTTCTGCTTAGCTCCATATATTTCAAGGTCTCGGTATTTCTTGTATCCATTAGGTTTTGCTGATCTGCCTCCTCGCCAGCATCCCATATCTTTCTGGCTGACTGCTCTTGTACACTTTCCATTTGAAATCTAGCCTATTGCTTTCTGATGTATCATGCTGGCGAGAAAACGTGTAAGGGAAACAAACTTGGTTTGGCACATAATAAACACGGTCTGTTTGTTTCCGAATTGAACTGTAGGTCATAACGTGCAAGCATGTGGCTTGTAATTCCACAGATTACTTGAATGAAAAAATGAGCAACATATGTGTAATATATTATGATTTTACTTTAGTGATAACTTCTCATAAAAACTTTAATAAAAATCCTTAGGATCATAGGACTACTTTTTCGAAAATGTTAAGGACTCCTGTGTTTTGGTGTCTCCTGCTGGAAAACAAATTAGAGGGATCAACTTCACAAAGAAGGAAATGGAGTGATTCTCTGAAATAGTGTTCTGTGGGATTCTTCTCTGCCTATTATACACAGGCAGCTATATTTAGCAGTTGTTATACACTACTTTCATGCATTTATTCTTTCCTTCAGAGGCGGGTTGGCACAGGTGCTGTCACCATAATCCTTCCTATTACCAGAAAGTGGTCGGATTTCCATGACTCACAAAAGTCGAGTGTCTTTTGTTCTTATTTCTGTCATTCCAGGAGTAAATCCAGACATAAAGTCAGTTAAAACTACAGTAAGAGAAACAAACTCTCGCAGAAAGAGAAGAGTATGTCATATTTAATATAAAGCCTTCTAACAGGCGTATAGTTTCCTGGATGTTTGCATGTGGTGATTACCTCGAAATATGATGGAATTAACTTTAAGTGAAACAAATTTAAGTGAAATTTAAACTGCTACTTTGTTACAATACAAATGATTTAGTAAACCGTATGTTGTACCAGTGCATGTCTGATGTTTTTTTTTTCTGGTGGGTTTTCGTAAGGTGTAAAATCCTGTGAGGGATTTCATGCTACTATGTTAAAAGCAAGATGTTAAAGTCCTGAAACTTTTAGCATAATATATGTTGTGCTACAGTACTCCCATTTAAATATTGCACGGCTATATTCATACACCCCACTGTTTTATAATGAACACAACTCACATGTATTTACTGCACAGGGATTCAAAAGGTGCCATGCACTAAATAAATCATGTTTTCAGATTGACTCGGTTAGTACAGGCATAGGCCAAGAGGCTCGATCATCATGAGCTTGAGACGCAACTATATCATCGACTGACTGTGAGCTGACAGCAGGGGGACATGTTTGGCCCCGTCCCACCGGGGGTAACGTGGTCCCAAGCTAGCTTGGGCTACTCAGGTTTCCCGCTACATCAGTCTCTCTGAGCATCATGCCGAGCACCCGGATTTCCAGCTGTCAACAGTTATCACCAAGTAGGAAACGCACCTCTCCTGTTAGCGCTCACGTATCAATCTGTGTAGCCTATACTGTATATAATCTTTCGTGTTTGTGAGCGAAGTCAAGCTACAATCAGCAAGCTTTAGCACAAGACACTGAGGTGACTTGAGATGCACAATGGACGACCCTAAATTGGGGAGGGAAAAGGGATCATTCAGTTTGATCAAATATGTTTGTATGTTGCCGTATGTAACAAATAAACAGTATAACCATATTGAACTTTAGTGTTGTCATTAAATATACTGATAATACAAACTCCTCAGATATCTAATGTTCTAGTATACTCACACCACAAATAAAATATTACATTCTGGTATTTATTTATTTATTTTGCTTTGGTTGTTTTACATTTTGTGTGTCTGAATTATGAAAAAGGATAGAGAGCATGCTACAACTGGCTATTGGAACAGCCAGAGCATCACACAGGAATGCAAAGATTTGTGTTGTGGATCTCACCTGGAAAGCATTTTAAACTTTACGCACAATTTTACTGTGAATCTGCAGTGAAGATGTGAATCACATCTTTCATCATGTAAAGTCAAATACTATTGTTACTTTCAATACATAAGATCTCACCTTTTGGTAGGAGCTCAGCGCCATAGCCTGGCCATTTCCGTATTAGCTGTTAATGTGCTCAGTTTATCCTCATCTTAAATTTGAAAGATAAAGACTAAAATCCCTGTGATTAAGTGCTTGATTCCTCTCCTCTTATATTTTTCATCCACTCCACCTCAGAAGCTCATGATTAAGACAATCCAAAGCCTTGAGTCTGAGAGGAAAAAAACAATGTTATGGACTTATCAGTAGTTTTCTCACAGCGGTATCTTTTCAAAGGTCTGCTACTGATGTGATTTGACTGCAGAGGTTCCATGTGCATTCAGATCTTGTGGGCCATAGAGGATGGCAGGATTCATAGTTGGCTGGAACAATGAATTGTGGTATGGCTTTACCTAAAATATAACAAGACATAATAAACAAGTGGATAAACTTTGCCTTCAACAGTACTCATCTTAGCTGCCAGCCATATTTAAAATGTGGCTTATTTAATTGTTAAGCACACACACACACACACACCACTTTTTTTGCTGTCTGCGTCATCTTTATGTTAATCCAACATTCTATTTTGCATTGATTTGTGTCAAGCGGTGATAAAATAGTCACTAGTTTGTGTATGTACTCTGTATTTGCACATAGCAGAGAAGTAAGAAGCTTGACAACCTTTCATCAGTTTGGAGGCTTGAATATTCCCTTTCCCTCCTACAGCCATAGTTCTCTGACTTTATTTTTCGTCAGTTATCTGCATTTTATTTCCTAGTGCAGTATTATCCGTGTTTATTGACCTGAAACAAGTGGCTGCTGCTTCTCTGGCTGATTTATTGGCAAGTCCGCAAAACCAACAAAGATATTGGAAAAGCATGCACACAATGATGATGGAAACACACTGGCTTTTTATAATACCAACAACAGCTCTGTTGTAGTACCATACCCATAGGCAATAAAGGAAGCAAGCAGAAATGACTGAAATACTCTGTAACTTCTGAGTCAATGTTTTTTTTCAACAGTTGATGTGAATAATAAGAACATTATAAAGTACTAACACATTTTATTTTTTACATTTGCACAAAAATGCTTAGTATGCATTTAAGCACTACAGCATGTATATATTGAGTGGAAATCAACAACATGTCCTAAAACTCCAAATAGAATTCAAAGCCTGTTTCAAGGGCAAGAGGGGTGGTGCCAGTTCACCATATGCTGGAGGTCTCATAATTTCATGAGCATAAATTTTTATCTCAGGTTGTTAATAAACATTGCCCCTAGATCTCCTGACAGTTTATTATAACCCTCTTTTTTTGTAATAATCATCCCAAATCCCAATAGCCGTGTGTTGCAGAGAGTCCTAGAGGAGTTGATCTGCTCTACTCTCCTTAGGAATTAATTATGTTCAGCAACTATGCAGTAAAGATAGTCATAAATTAGCTAATGAAACAGATTGAAACCAATCATGGCTCTCTTTATATAAGCAGGAAATCTTTAGTCACCAAAGAACCGAAATTGAATCAATTATGTATATTTCATGGACAGGAGGACAGGCTAGAAAACTAAGGAATTGTTCAAAACAAAAATACTTTTCTTCCCCTTTACAGTTACATTATTATATTATTTTATTGTTCATTTCACATATGCATTTTTTCTGTAAATATTATACAACGTACACATGGTTCCACAATTATAACTGTGTGCACAACCTGGTCTCATCCCTTCCTGCTACAATGGCGAGCTGTGAACTGATCGATATGAAGGGTATGAGACCGGGTTTATAATATGGCTGACCATTAAACTTCACAAGTGACAGTTTTGTGTAAAAGCTGACCTTTACAGTCCAATTTTCCCTCAAAGTGGAGTTTGATATATGATTTTATGGGGGTTTGGGGGCCACTGGTTAGAAAACCTCTGAAAGTGAAGAAAGCAACCAGGTCCCGAGCCGTTCATGTTGATACGTTTACGTCTGTCCATCGTGACACAGAAGGCATGTGACCAGTCAGAAATGGCACAGTGTATTTATTAAAAAAGAAAAATGTCCACTGTAAATAAACTCCAACAGAGCACCTAGTATGAGCCCAATATGCACTCTGTAAGACTTTATTTAACACTGATAATTTCATTGTGTAAACACATTCACCAGGCAGAAATGGCACAATATATGTATTACAAAAGATAAATGTCCAGTGTTAATTAAACTCTAACAGGGCACCTAGTATGAGCCCAATATGTACTCTGTAAGACTTTATTTAACGCTGAATATTTTATTGTGTAATCACATTTGAAATGTGACTGATCAACTGATGGTTAACAGATGGCTTTCTTGTCAACGAGATCATCCTCTTGATTTCATGCAGTTTCTGTTATCAATATCCACATGAAACAGCCTTATGACATAGCTTTCCTGGGGCCACAAAAGTATTTTTGAATCCCCTTACTAAGTGCAGTCCTGTGACAATTTGACAGACAGAAAAGTGCCCCGCCATTATTTCGGGCCATTTTTCTGACCATTTTGTCATCTGTTTTTCAGCACCAAACAAACTGTTTTTGTTGTTTTTGTGAAAAGTTCACTATGACTTATGTCCATTTCTTGCGTTATGTCCATTCTGAAGCTCCCTATTCTGAAAGCTGTTCAAAATTGCATGAAGAAAATGTGAGCACTCTACTTGAATTGTATGCCATAGAGCCCACATAATGCAGTCAGCAGCACAAAACACCTATCATATCCCCTATCATAACATTGTCAGGGGAGATAAAGGGAATTTTGATTTTTTTTTTTTAATGATTCAAAATAATTTATTCAAATGAACCAAGCATAATTTAAAACAGCATTATGGCATTGGTCATAATATGCTGGTCATTTTCGAAGACATAATTAACCAAGTCATCAAATCAAATACTCAGTTTCCTCACTCAGAATGAAAAACAAAGCACAGCACATTGAATGCAAACTTTAGACACAGTACAGATAAATCTTTCAGCATATGCCCATTTTCCTTTTGGAGAACTATCTTATTTTATGTTGACAAAAGCATCTCTGTCTGGAAAAGCTGTCCTGTTCAGCAAAGGACAATTTGCAGTTGATGCCATTCCTGACTCTGCTTTGTGTAACAGAGCAAATGTTTTCCCTCCAAGACATAATACTCATCCTGTGGGAAATAAAAATAAGCAATGGAAAAGCAACCCTTCAGTTTATTTTAGGATTCTAACCACTTCCATGGAGGTGGGATACAGGAAATGAAATGGGGTTTTTCTTTTCTTTTTTGTTTGTTTTTCTTTTTTGTTCTTGCTATTTGGGAACCTTCAATTATGTCACTCTTAAAGCTTGCTACTTCTATCTTTATAAAAAATGTCACTTTCTGACTCATAATAAATTCAAAAAAGCGTAAAATAAATTATGAATTTACTTGCATAATCCAAGGTATCAGCAGATGATTAATTATATTTTACACTGTGTTTATTTGTGTCCTGTCTTTGAAAACAAAGTCTATGCAGAAATGTTAGTTTGTGGCAAGTTGCGTTACGTTATAATTGCATGATGATTACTTAAAGCATGCACCTATATTCACAAGGACTGAAGTCATTTAAATCTATTAAAAAACCGTAAACTATGTAGGATTGCTGGCAATATGATATGTATATATTTAGTCCTGTTACTGTGCTTTGTTCTCCTCCCACATGTCTATTATGTGAAACTGGTATGTGACAATCAGTTGAGCTAGGAACTTGTCATCCTGTGTAAGGTTGAAAAGTCTCATTTTTATTTGTCTTACCTAAGCATAGAAATGTAACTGATTAAATGCACCGACAGCCTTTCATGAAGGTTGGGGACCCTAACAAAGAATCTTATATATAGTGTTGAAATATTAAATTAAAACCCAATTATAGTTTATGTACAATTATGGCACATGCAAATGCAATATATGCACACTAATTTAGTGAATACAGCAATCATATTTTGTAAATTACATTGAACTTCACAAAAATAAATATATTTTCCATACAAAGCCATTGCTTCTTAGAGATACATGGAGGGGCAGAGCATCATAAAATGATAGTCAGCAGACCTAATGTAGGTCAGTTCATGATGGTTATGATCATGCATTTTATTTAGAAGGGCCTTCCATCACTTCTAAAGAGTTCAACACACTTTTCAGCAGAAGGCAGGAGGTGACTGACTTCAGCCACTGTTCAACTGAAGTTTAGCACCTGTCTACTACACAGTACTGCAAAGAATCAGAATCAGCAGCTCACATATCTGATACATTAGAAGTGGGAAACTATAAAGGGTAAAAGGTCTAAATCAGTTTGCACAGTGTACACAGTTTCAGAGGTGTACTGTGTATAAATATACCAATACTACCTTGTAAAATTGCAATTTCTTATTACACCATATAGAAAGGAAAAACTTTTAGATGGTAGATTATGGAGATTATCGCAGGAAAGATTATTTCAGGTGTTCAAAACCTTCCATCCAGATTAAACTCCTGAAAAGTTGTATTAGAGTTAGTCATGAGAACGGCAAGAACGCAGAGCCCCATAATCCATTCACAGTTAAGGAAAAATACAATGGAATCAATGGTCTTATTAAAATGAAAATCAGAATATGATGGCTAGCCACTGAATATAAATCATTGAACTTTAAAAAAATAAATAATCATGGGCTCATCATTCTGGAAAAACTCTTCACACATTTACAAATATTTGGTAGCCATGATGTTACTTTTCATAGCTTACTAATATGGTCTTTATGACAAAAGTTCAATGTTGTGGATCATGCTCATGAAATGGAGACTCTACATGGATTTCAGAATAGAAATGCAAACCCTATTAAGCAACAGGTGGACAGTAAATCACCGTGAGGACCAGGAGACGGCTGAGAAAGCCCCTGGCAAGATATCACAATCATCTTCACTGAATTCAATTGGGATCCGCGGATGATAATATGAGAGAGGCGAATGCGCTGGCACCAGACATTTCTGGAGAAGTCTTTCTGAACTTGTCAACACCTTTTTTCTACTTGCAAAGCTAGTGAGGACTTCCCTCCCACAGGAATGGCCTTTCATTGCTGAGGACCGCGTACAAAATTGCAGCTGAATGTATTCATTATATTATATTATATGACAGTTGCATATATTCACAAAGCAATAAAACTGATTTGCAGTTTATTTCATTTTTTTTTTTTTTTACTTTAAACAGAGTTTATATTGATATCATGGCCATATATTGTTTTAAAGACTACGTGAAACACATGATCCATTGCATTTTTGAAACCCACCATTGAAATGTAACGTATGAAGTCACTTGTTAACTCTTCCAAACCCATTTAAAACCAAGGGCTTTCAGTTCAGTTAAAAATGGTACAACCAGTATTCTTAGATACTATACTTCAAAAACAATCCACATTTCTTTCCACAAAATGATATTTAATTTCTGTTTTTGGTCCCAATTTGTCTTGGGCTGGATTATGCCGTAGTCTTCAGCCAATAACAATGCAACATTACAATAAATGTGATCAGTATGTGTGCAATAAAACAAATATATCATTGATGAAGAACAGAGGATGAAAAGGTCAGATTGACAGAGATATATCAGTATTTTCCAAACTGGAAGAATCTTCAGGGATATGTGGACTATATATGCTCCAAACATGCAGAAAAAAGACATTCTAAAGTTTTTTTTTCCACTGTATATTTATCTGGAAAAAAACATAAAGTTATTATCAAAGTAAATATCAGTATTGTTACAGTCTTTCAACTTTAGCACCATGGAGAGCACTGCTGATATTCCAAGTATAGAATTCCAAGTGCCTAATGGAATACAGTGCCTACTGTTGCCTTGGCAACGAAGATGCCAGTAGATGCCATTTGAAAAATTATTTCTGCTTTGTAGAATTCCAGTAAATATTATGTTTTAAATGATCATTATGACATCACAATGGATGTCTTTCACTATATATGCAACTCTCTGATTCAATTACACACAATTGCTGTTCTTAACACTATTTGAAATATTGTATTGGTTACATTATTGGTTTAATTTATTAATTTACTTGTATTGTTTTTCAGGAATTGCTGTTAAAAATATATATTTTGCATAGTATATGAGCATGCCATCCAATGTGTTTTCACACTGGCGGCTGCTTATCCTTCCCTTTTCCCTTTTCCTTGTGCTTTTCCTAACACCTGTGAGAATTTCCAACTTCGGTAAGTTGAGGAGGGCGAATTTGAATTTGAAACCTGTGATCCTGTTTGTTTGTATGAATACTGTGGTGTACATTTCTAGAAAGTACCGTAGTTTAATAATGGGGGTTTATATATAGCAGGGTATATTTCTTGAAACATAAATGCCTTATGAAGCCAGAAAGAAGAACCTGAGTTGCCAGATATTGACACTGACCAAGAGAGTAATGCTGAATGATATCTGTATGATGCTACTAGATGATATTGAAGGCATATATTTATTATAATAGACACTTAGAGAATTATTTTCCTATCAAGATTATTCTGTGATATATAATTTACCTTTTGTTCATCTTAAATACAGTATAGCTGTCATAACTGATAATGTAATGACATAAGTATATTACACAAAAATAGGTTTTATGTTAAATAACTAGCCATCTCTCCATACTGGTTTAAGAAACCTGCCTTTACAAAAATAATCAGAATAGCAAGATTCCCTCTAAGGAAATGTACAGTACCTTGTTTTGCTTGTATTAAAGAGAAGGTACTGTTCTGTGAATTTTGATTTCAGTAATATTTTGTCTGTAATCAGTTTTTCTTTCATTTTTTCCACAGTGCAAATTTCCCCTGTGATCCCTGCGTTCTCTACTGATGGATTTCTTCAGCTGTCCGACTCGGTACATTATGCTAGTTTTTAAAGGATTTATTATTAATTACAGCATGTATATTATGTGGTAAATTGATATCACAAATATCACGTTGCCATGGGTTTTCTTCCTCGAATAACCTTGATGAGGGGTACCAATGTGCATTTTAACTGATGGGGATTGGCCTATTATGTACCCAGCTAAGGCTTTCTAAAATCATTAAAGATGATGCTTTTTTGAATCTTTTTCAGCTCATCACCCATCTACCGGAGGGCTGGAGACCAGGCCCTAGCATAGGAGATACCATCCTACTCCTGCTATGGGTGTTGGCAGTATGGAGGACCGGGTCAGCTGTAAGCTCTTCTTTCACTGTGTCTGCTGCCTACAAGTAGTCCCAGAGCCCCTTACCTATGGCCTTCTCCATGATTACATGATCAAAACTTGTTCAGCTACTGTAATACAGTGAAGTTTATGTCAAGGGTATTGACTATATTTTTCTCTTCTGTCTCCCTTCTGTTGTCCTCAGGTAAAAAAAAGGATATACCAATGTAAGTTCAAAACAGTTTATTGAGCACATTAGTATGTCTTTTAACATCTTACAGGATTGATTACACATGTGTCAGCATTTTAGTGAATAAGAAGGTTTGATTTTAACCTTGGGTTTTCATTTTGTTTAGGGACTAAAAAGAAGGTAGCGAGACTTTCTGCAGAAAGAAATGCTGCCATAAATGAAATTTTTGATCTGCACAAAAAGGTGAGTTTCAGACTCTCTTTTTTATGATTTTTCCTATATTTGTTGGGAATACCTTTTACTAATAATTTCTCGCACTTGTGCATTTTAGAAAGAAGACCTTGAAGACCAGTTCAAGAGGATGAGGAACACCATAACCTCCCTCATGATGGACTATTGCCTTCTCAAAGTAAAGAGTGAACATTGTGATTTCCAATAAATTTTAGCATTGTGCTACAGCAACATTTTTACATCAGAAATACCTTCATATTCATGTACTTCACGACAAAAAATAATAGTGTTCACCGATTAGACATTTTGTTGAATTTATTGTATACAGTGTATTTTTTATACAATTATATAAATTTGAAGAAACAAAAAATTACAATATCTAATGACCATTTCTATTTATATCATTTACTATTCTAAAAGGAGTCATGCAAGGCATACGAAGCGAGAACTTTGGCTTCAGAGAAGACGAAGATCAATCTAGAGAACCAGTTGAAAGACCTGGAAACGGAGGCAGAAGTCTTAAGAACCAGCCTGAAGATGACTGCCAAACGACTGCAACGGCGCGAGGGCTTTCTACAACAGTAAGTTTCAAGCTTGGAGGAGAAAGGCTTTGAAGTGACAAATAAAATTAAATAATAAATAAATGGTTTTATAATAATTGTTGTTGCAATGATATTGGTAAATGTAAATGTAACTGATAAGATAAGCCTTTAAACTCTGGATTAAGCTCTGCAGTATGGCAGAAACTGTGTCCGTACTGAATTTTTACATTTTTATTTGTGTTGAGATATATGTACAGTTATTGGACATAATAAAGGCATTTAAAGAATAATCTGTAAAAATAGTTTCAACACCCAGTGGTCTCTATCTGCTGTGGTCTGTGTTTCTTAGCAAACTAGTGCAGGAGAAGATGCTTCGTCAGGAGTCAGAAGCAAAACTGTACTCGGAACGTAAAGCTTCTGAACAGACCACAACTAAAACGAACGTGGGCCACGAAAAAAGAGAGAGTTTATACAAGAACCAGGTGAACAAGTCCAGCTAATCCAAAATCACTGTAGTACTTTTCCCATTGCATGCATCACTTGTTTATTAAGTTTTTGTTTTTGTATACACACTGCATACGATTTGGGAACAATGCAAATCATCATGTTTCCTTTCCTTTGCTTCTCCAATTCCAGATTGAGGAACTCACAAAAATTTCGACTAACATGAAAACACTGCTGCACTCCGCCAAATTTGAAAAGGAGATGCTGAAGGTGAGAAGCTGAAATGGGCCTATAATTCACGAGCCAACATTGTCAATAGCACTTTGCTAACTTTGTGATCATGTGACTCATGTCTGAAAGTGTAGCAATTTCTTGTTTCCACAATTTAATATTTAAAACAGGAATCCAGCAAGGCCTACCAGGCAATGACCGTCAATTCGGCTAAAGAAATCCTCAGGGTCAAGACAATCATTGACGAGGAGCGTAGCGGACACCACAAAGAGATTAACGCCCTCAAGACCCAGCTAAACATGGTCACCATTCAGGCTCAGGAAAGAGAGACCACTTTACAGAAGTAAATATCAAGTAAAACTGTCATGAAAAATGGGCTTTGACGCGACAGACATAAAAATCAATCCAGGATAATGGTGGTGTAATAATAATAGTTGTAATGATAATTATTTAAACAGCCGACACACATTGGCCTTATTAAATGTAACTGCTAAAACAGTCTTAATCCTAGATTTGTCAGGCAAAATTGGAAAGACTAGATCTTCGTATTGTAAATTGATAATTTGTTCAAAAATTTATGGAGGATGTAACTAGCTATGGGACATAATGAGAAGTATTTGAGAGTACAGGAGTAGCAATATAATATTGATAATAATTGTGCACTCAAGGACTTAACACTCCCTGCTCTGCTGTGGTCTGTGTCTCTTAGCAAACTTGTTCAGGAGAAGGCCCTCTACCAGGAGACAAAGGCTGAATTAAGAGAAACTAATTTGGAGTGGGAAGAGAAACAAGAATTAGACAAGGCTCAGGTGACAGCGAATGCTAGTGTAATACTTCTCCCACTACAAAAATCACTTGTTTGTTGTTTTGGATTTGATTTATTAATTTATTGGTTTTGAAACTAACTGCAATCCCCATGTACCCTTTATTTGTCCAATTTAGATCAAGGAACTGTTAGAGCGACTGGCAAGCGCACAACATTTTGCCACATCCACCAAATCTGAAAATGAAGAACTAAAGGTAAGAAGCTGGCCCACATGCCAAAAATTCCAAAAATGCCGTATGAATGTGGTTATCATGTGAGATGCCTGAAAAGATCAAAAAGTGCTCAAAATGCAGTGGCTAAGCGATTTCATATTTTAAACAGGAGTCTTGCAAGGCCTTCCAGCTAATGATAAAAGATTTGACCGAGGAGATGCTTGGGCTGAAGGAGAACAACGTGCAGGAGCGTAGCATCCATCAGGATGAGGTTCAGAAGAATCTTGAGATGATGACCATCAAGATGGAGGAAAAGGAGACCGCTTTACTGCAGTAAGTATCAAGCAAAAATACCATACGCAAGAAGGACTTTGAAGTGACAAGACGTAAAAATGATTTTGGTGTTTTAATAATGTTTGCTGCACTGACATAGTATAAAGAAATCTCAGATTTTAGTGCTGCTAATGTTTCTTTGAGAAACTGGCACCACTAGCTATAACAGACAGCACCAACTGTTTGGAGGTATAGTCAAAATACAAAAGTCTGGTTGGAGAAACGTATAATGCATTGTGCTATTTTAAGGAAATGTGATTCCTTTAAAATGAATTGTACAGTGGAAAGTTGGAATTTGTGCTTTGCTGAATCCCTTGGACTCTTGTATGTCACAGGAAACTGGCTGAAGAAGAGGCCAGAACAGCCCAAGTGGATGTGAAATTCATAAAATATAAAGACGACTTAATCAAAGTGACAAAAGATCGTCAACATTTTCTGAAGAATGAGGTGAGCAAATTTAAATGGACTGCATTTATATAGTGCTTTTATCCAAAGCGCTTTACAATTGATGCCTCTCATTTGCCAGAGCAGTTAGGGGTTAGGTGTCTTGCTCAAGGACACTTCAACACGCCCAGGGCGGGGTTTGAACCGGCAACCCTCCGACTGCCAGACAATCGGTCTTACCTCCTGAGCTATGTCGCCCCTGAACTAACCCAAATTTACCCAGAACTAACAGCCGTATGATAGTGTAATAACATTTGCTTCATATTTTCCAGTGTAATAGCAGTTTACTTAACTTTTTCACATTAAATAATAATAATGATAATTAGGGATTTTCATGAACATAGTGTACATTAACCAAGTGCAGAAGTTTGTATTTCCATATTCATCTCCATGGTTTATGCTCTGACTTACATTCAATCAATCAATGAATTAATCCGGTGAGTTCTCTCTTTTCAGATTAAACATTTTCAGGACAGAGCAGAGAATAATTTGGTAAGACATCCGGACACGTTCACATTTTTATGAGTACGTTAGCTACTTCATGCATCTGACCACAGCCAGATGTTAATTCATCTCCCTCTATACCTCTAGATGGCTTATCGAGACACTCAGAAACAGCTAGCCAGGGAAAGAAGGAAGACAGCTGATCTGCAGAGAAGGTGGGTTCAGTAGAGAATTCCACTGAAATTGGATAGTGACCAATACTGAGACAAATAACAAATGATTCAATCTGTTAATCAGAGGCTGAATACAATCAGTCAGGTGCTGCGAGTGTGAATTCACTGGACTGGGTTCCAAATTGCTGAAAGTTTTTGTAGGGTAAAGACTAGAGACAGAAATCAACAGGAACATAAAGAATCTGAGGCTGAAACACGCAGATTTGCTTCATGTAATTTAGCTCACTAACAAACAATTGCCTAATGTTAACATGCGAAAAAAAAACTTTACATCACATTAGCCGAAATATGGTTTTGATACACTACTGAATCAATTTTCCCCCCACCCATAGTAAATACTGGGTTTTGCCTGAAATGCATTTGTTGGTTTTCAGGCTGGATTCACTTAACGAAAAGTTGGCTGGATGTTCCCAGACATCCTATTGGGCACTAGGTGAGTTCTGGGCCCTGTTGAATAGTACATCCTGTTACGATATAGGATTCCATTGTGTGGTTGTGTCCCATGTACTGGGATGCCCACAGAGCAGCAACAAACTGGGCTTAATGTCACCCAGGGAGAGTTTCAGTCAGATAATTCTGGTGTCATTGCAAGCATGCAAGTTCATCAGACAGTTTCAGTCTAATACTGGCCTCAAGTCTTTCCCTTATACTTTAATAAATTGTCATTTAAGATTTATTGTCTCCTCCCTGGTCATTTTATGATCTGTCCCTTCCAGATGCCACTGCTCAGGGAGGTGGTCAATATAATTCAGAAAGATCGGTAAGTTTTTTTTAAAAATTTTTTTATTTTTTTAACACTGTATCTGTGATTATAACTGTGAGTAATTCATATAATTCATCATAATTGGTGGTGCATCAGAACTGGAGGTGCAGTCATCATTTGAACCAACATATTTATTTGAATGGATTTGGATGTTTGAAATAGTTAGTTATTAGCCTTGTCTGACACTAAATATCTGTGAAATGTTTGATTTCCAATTTTTAGTTGATTTATTTGATGAAAAACTAACATGAATTTCCCTTCCTTTTCCTACAATTGAAAGGCAGTGGATCAACACCGCCAAGAGAGACAGCCAGCCTTCAGAGCCCGTAGAGGGAATAAGAAATATTCTTATTAAAATGATTAAAAAAGTGAATATTTGTTAGTGTGATTATCATTATCCTGCATTAATATAAGGGAAAAATATAGTTCAAGAGTGAAATATAATCTGGTTTAGATAAAAAATGCTAATGTTTCTGGTTTTTAAAGATATTGGTTTTAAAACAAAGTGAATATTACTTTACAAACAAAAATGCTTTTGAGAAAAAGTACATGAAAATCAAAACAAGGACCAAAGTTTAAAATAAAAGGTGTAAAACATGACCATGCTTAAATGAATTGACGCTTGAGTCAATTGAAATGCAATGTGAAGGCTCCTTTTAAACAATATATACTTTTTGAGAATGAGAGTGAGTGAAATGCACACTACTTATTAGTCCTAAAGTTGTATACATTTTTCTTGGCTTCTGTCTGTAGGAAAGGGTTGCAGCTCTTGGTCCCTGTAGAAGATGAGATGTTATGCTAAGTCCTCCTCAAAAATGCTAGCATGGGAGCAGGCCACGCCTCCTGAACAGCCTACGTCCCTTCTACCACAAGTCAACAGGAAGCCAGCGAGACCAATAGCAGCCATTTCAGGTGAGCCAATTCAGGCCATAACAGTTGAGGTCTTTGTCAACCGTCAAATTGAAAAGCTGTGTCAGTTTTGGTGTTTCATCAGCAGATACCCAGCCAAGGAAAGACATTTTTTCAAAATACCCACAATCATGATCGTATTATATACAGTGAGCTCCATACTGGGTATTTTAATACATTTTGGTTTCAACATGTAGAAATGGAGGGAATGAATGTATAAAAATGTGCTGTAATTTCTACATGTTGAGAATTCAGTTAATATATGTGCATTTATTGAATAACAAACCATAAAAGTATATATACACATTTATTTTCAAATTTTACCAGCAATAACACAAAAAGATGAGTTTTACTTAAAAAAATTAATAAAGACATGAGTTTTCTTGAAAAAGCCACTTTTGGCATCAAATACAATTGAACAGCATTGTTTTAGTTGGAGGTGGAGGGGTAATGCAATAGAGTGAAAAATTATCTACCTTACGCTTTTTTTAAACCATAGGTAACCCAAAACCTTCAGTGCAATTAAAATTGTAATAAATACGCCAAAGAAGAAGCAGTTAGGCTAGATCTACAGTAAACATACTGTGGCAAGAAGGATATTCGCATTGAGAAAGCCTATGGTTTCAAGGTGCATTGTTCAGCACACACTTAGAAGGGTTAGCTGATGGGCAGTAATGTTAACAGGAGAACACCAGGAAGATGAAAATACTCAAGACATAACTTGTGTTGTCAAACGAAAGAAACCATCATAAAACTGCACCACAACTACAGGAAGAACTCAATACAACTAGAGTTAAACCAGTTTCCCCGATACAGTGAAATGGCGACTATGATCTGCTAGTCTAAAAGGATGTGTATCTGTGAAAGAACCCTTTCTACGCGCTGTTAAGAAGTAGAAAATACTCCGGTGAGTCAAGCACCATCAACACTGGACCAAGAAAGATTGTGATAAGGCAGATACACACCCTTTCTGACTAGCAGATCGTAGTTGCCATTTCAGAGAAACTGGTTTCTCTCTAGTTGCAATGAGTTCTTACTACGGTGCAGTTTTATGACGGTTTATTTTGCTACGCCTCAAGATATTTGTGCAACTGGCACCTACTAATGGTAAACAAACACAGAGTTCAGTTTCCCTGCCCAGAATAGAGTTATTGGGACATATCCCTGGAGCCAGGCCTTGGGGTGGTGTCCGCAGGCTAGCGCCTGGTGACTGAGCAGCCCGCGTATCTCAGCCGGGCCAAGCCCAAATAGATTACGTGGGACAACCGAGTAGGCCCACCAACCGCAAGGTTCAGGGAAGGGATCGAGTGCAATGCCCATCAGGCAGGTGGAAGGAACGGGGTCGATCCAGGTGTCATCTGCCCAGACGACAGAAAGAAGGAGCCGGAGCTGGTGTGTGAGGCTGAGAGGTGCCAACTAGTTGGGCTCACCTCTACTCACAGTGTTGGCTCTGGAACCAAACCCTGGATCTACCCAGTTTCTGCCCCCTTCCGGAAAGGTATTGCACCCGATCCCTACCCTGAACTTTGCGGGTGGTGGTCCCACACGGTTTTCCCCATGTAATCTTTTCGGGCTTGGCCTGGCTGAGCTATGTGGGCTGCCCGGGCGCTAGGTGCTTGCCTGCGGATAGCACCACCAGGCCTGGCTCCAGGGATGGGTCCTGGTAACCCTATTCCGGTCAGGGTAAACGGAGCTCAGTGTTTGTTTACCATTAGTAGAGGCCAAGTGAACAAATATCTTGTGACGTAGCAATATAAACCATTATAAAACTGCACTATATTAAAAACTTAATGCAACTAGAGAGAAACCAGTGTGTAACAGTGAAATCTGCCTTTTCACAATCTTTCTTGGTCCAGTGCTAATGGTGCTTGACTCACCGAAGTCTCTTCTTCTTCTTAACAGCGCGTAGAAAGGGTTCTTTCACAGATACACATCCTTTTAAACTAGCAGATCATAGTCGCCATTTCACTGTATCGGGGAAACTGGTTTAACTCTAGTTGTATTGAGTTCTTCCTGTAGGTGTGGTGCAGTTTTACGTTGCTTTCTTTTGCTAGACAACACAAGTTATGTCTTGTGCCTCTTGATCTTCCTGGTCTTCTCCTGTTACTACTGCCCATCACCTGGACCCTTCAGAGTGTGTACTGAACACTGAACCTGGAAATCTTAAGCTTCTTTGCAATTGCTTGATGGGAACAAACTTGCAACAATCTGCTTATTTGGTTCCACACATCTAAGCCTAACTGTGTCATATTTCTTGCAACAGCCTATTTTACAGGCTAAAGGTTCTAGGCTACCGGTGATTTAAAAATAATGAGTTAGTTAAGGTTTCAGTCAATTTAACAACCTCTCCATCTCTCTCCCATCCCTCCACCTCCCACATTGTAAAATAATTTGTTCATTGTAATCAAAGACAAAGAAGACTATATTGAGGTCATGACTTAATATTATTTAGTAATATTAGTAAGTTATCTTTTTGTGGAATTGTTGGTAGAAATTAAAATGAATACTAGTACTTGGGTTTGTTATTCAAAAAAAGTGCATCAATTTAATTGAATTCTTCTATACTGTACAATACATATTTGTATATACTAGAAAAAAGTAATTACAAGGTCATAGCAAATACATTAAGCATTTAAAGGATGGTTAGGTGTCTATTGGGAGCTTTTTATCTTTTAATGCTCCCTCTACTTTGATTAAAATTAAAGATTGAAAAAATGTGTATAGCAAAATGTTTTCCCTAATAATGAGATCTCCAAATAATGGGTGATAATTGATCCGACCATATTTCATGTGTATAAGGCCATATGGTTCATTAGACATTATGTAAACCTTAAATTTTCATTTTGCCTAAACTTAACCAAATACATTTAAATGGAAATAAAACCAATAAATAAACCAATAATCGTGCAAATGACTAACTAATACATTCCTATATCAAACCAATGTACATCATAATCAAACCAATAGATGCATAAATAAAAAACTAATATATGCACAAATGACTAACCAATACATGCCTATATTAATGCTATATGAAAGTGAAGCCAAACAATAAACATAACAAACAATATAATATATGTCTATGTGTGAATGACTAACAAATACATGTGTATAGCAAACCAATATAAATGTAAAGCAAACCAGTATATATGACAATCAAACCAACAGATGTGTAAATAATAAACCAATATAAAAGCAACAATGACAAAACATTTGCACAAAACAAACCAATAAATGCGTAAATAACAAACCAATATGCAAGTATCTACGTCAAATCAAAATATATGTAATTAACAAACCAATCATCGTATATCAAACCAATATGCATAAATGAAAAACCAATAAATGCGTCAGTGATAAACCAATATAGACGTAAATGACAAACCAACAAATGAGTCAATGAAAAACCACTACATGCGCAAATAAAACCAGTATATATGCCAAGCAACCAAAACATAATGGATTAATATGGATTATTTTTTCCCTAAATGGTGTCCCATAGTCTATGGAGGTTTTTGTAATATCTGATTAACCATATGGCCTTACAAGCTTGACTTGTGGTCAGGCCAATTCTCCATTTTTTGAAAATCTCATCATCAGGAAAAAAAATGCAAGCAGATTGAGCACATTCCAAATAAATAAATAAATAATAAAGCTCCCTATAGACACCTCAATATAATATAAAGAACACAATACAAGTTTAGGGATTTTGGATTTTTTCTTTATTTGAAGAAACATAATACTATCATGATGGTTGGTATTTTTTATTTGTGATTTTTTTTTAACGAAAGGTCTTTCCATGTTTATTTTAAAACTGGGTATCTGCTGCTAACACAGAAACTCTCGTGCTCTGCAGTTTTCTGGTTGACAAAGCCCCCAACTGTTGTGGCTTGAATGGTCTCACTAGAAATGACTGTTATTAGCATAGCAGGCTTCTTGTTGCCTTGTTGCAGTAGAGCTATGACAAGGGCTGTGAGATATTCAGGGGTGTGGCCTGCCCCCTTGCTAGCCTTTTCTCGATGTCCCCATCTAGCATAACATTTTAGCTTCTGCAGGGAGCAACAGCGGCGGCCATTTTCTCTGGACAAAAGCCTTCGCAGAATCTGAGCAACTTGAAACTAGCAGGCATTTTACATCTCACTCATTCTTCTTCTAAAAAAGTATTTTTGTGTCTGAAGTTGTATTCACTGTATAGCATGAAATATTAAAATTAGACATTTTTCATACCTTTTGTTTCAAACCTTTACCACGTGGGCTTGTATTAGCTGTATTTAAATTCTTGAAAAAGAAACTCATCAGACTTTTTGGAATTTAATTTAGCTTTTTCTCACCTTTTTTGCTTCTAAAGTAGCATTCACTTTGTTTTAAAGCTTCATGCTGAATCAACATCTATCAATGACCAATGATTGTTTTAATGTATAACCCTTTATGCAAATAAATTCTTTTTCCCCAGTATGTCTTTGGCCTGGCCTAATTTATTACACACTAACATTTAAAAGCACCTACAGAAATGCACCAAAAATGTGTAAATCTTTAAACAATTCCAAAGAGACACATCAAGAAACATACCAATGGGAAACACAAAGGTCTAAGGTCACCCGAGCACCTGAATGGAAACCGGACAACTGGGGGGAATAACTGAAACATGGGTGGGTCTTTGTAGGGAGAGCTAAGGAGAATTAAACTTTTTTTCCCCCCAAAATCTAGCTTTCTCTTGCTCATTTCTCCAAACATACATACTGCACCGCTAATGTCCAGTCATTCCGTTGTGATAAAAGCCATTTGAATTCAATGAGGTAAAAATGTAAATCAGACAACTCACCTCAATAAAGAAGAAATAATCAAATTTCCAGAATAAAGAACAGTTTAGTATAGCTTCTTTAAACAACTATCTACTGTAAGTAACAAGCTTACAGAGAGAATATCATTATGTGCTAATACCCCAATGTGAAGCAAATGGCAATTTTATTAGCCTGATTTGAAATGTATTTAGAAGGCTGCTTAGAACACCATTTTATTGAGCCTTGAACTCCACTTTTCACAATGAAGTGCAATTAATTGTGATTAATATGATTGATTATGGCTGAGCCGCATCTGCATTTGTCACGCTTGGGCTCATGGGAAAAGACGTGATGAACTGCACAGAGCAGCACTGATGTTCTAATTAGGGCCCCCCGGAATCCATCAAAAAGAACACCTTCAAAGCCATTTCTTATAATATTAAATGTGAAAACTGACACCATTCCATGCAACTCTACCTTCCTCCCTTTATGTTAAAGGGTGTAGCTGTGATTAATCCCTGGACTCCAGTGTACAGTGAGGCAAGCCATTTCAATCTTAAATTCTGTACTAGAATTTCTAGCCTCATCCTCAGTTGTCTTTAAGTGGGATGCCGTCGGTGGGAGTGTCCTGGAGGCAAGAAAGGAGGAGTGTTTTCTGGCATTGTCAACATATTCATCCATCCATTATCTATACCCGCTTATCCTGGGCAGGGTCGTGGGGGGTGCTGGAGCCAATCCCAGTGTGCATTGGGCAGGAGGCAGGAATGCATCCTGGACAGGCCGCCAATCTATCTATGTCATCATATTGTCATTGTCTAAACAATGCCTGTAGTCTCTCTCACAAAACTACTTTAAAGTAGTGAGTTTTATGAATGTGTCTCGCTCTGTGCAATGAGCCTTTCGAATGATTAAATACACAAGAGTGTTTTCTTCATCAACAAGGACACAACAGTCAGTTATTTGTCACATGCTGATGAATGAATTTTGTATTTGAGTTTTCTTAAATGAAAATATTGCATGTGTCCATGTCATCAAGTGCTGACTAAGATGTGGTGTTCTGACTGATTGTGCCATTTAACTACAGTGTCTGCATAGTCACCAAAACGTTTCACTATTAATCTTGAGTTTAAACTATGGTTCTCTTTATCAAATGTGCACATTCTCTTTGTCAAATGTGCATATGTTGTGCAATGTTGTCTTACTACTAGAAGTGAAAAAAATGTGACACTAGGTTGAAAATAAAATCGTAATTAAAAGTAAATAATGAAAAATAAGTATGTGCTACAGGTGAAATTAAAGCTATGTTTTTATCAGTTAACATTAATAAAAGTTTTTTAAGACAACACACAGAACACCCAGTCAGCTTTAACCATGTTATGTTTCGCATCATTAGTGTTGACCTATCAGCTTAGGATTCTGATGAAAATGCTCAAGACATCCTAATGTATACCACACATATTTTACAGAACTATGTAATGGCAAGAAGAAAGAGACACCTACTGATGTATGGACAGTCATTACATTCCCTCCTTGGAGGGATGCAACTTGCAACTATGACTAAACCCTGTCAAAATATCATCTATGTAGCAGTGTCAATCAATAGCATTCACAATGCTATTTACTTTGAGCTCACCCATGTTAATATTTTCTTCATGTAGGGTAAGAGTACATGTTTTGTGAGCACTCTTTTTCGTTCAAATGCTGGGGAGTGTATTTTCAGCAAACCAGAATGGTTAATAGTGGAATGTGGAGAAGCAAGCAAACCTAAGGGAGTCTGAAGAGGGTAAAAAATCACTATTTTGTGTCAGCTTGAAAACAAATCAGTACAAAAATCTTACTGAAATCATAGAATTTAGGTGGCAGCCATCTTCATAGTGAGAATAAATAGGGTAGAATGACAAACATGCTTCTTTTTTTCAGTAAAAATATGATTGGACACTTTAGTGTGCCTTTGAGAGTAGAAATTGTCTGAAGAATGTTGAAAGACCAGTCAGAATTCTTTGAGGCAAGCAGGAAATTATACATGTGTGGTGACAGGAACACATCCACAAACATAAATTAGTGTCTAGAGTAAGAAGAAGGTTTGCAACAATTGTATTTATTCAAACACATGGGGATTTAGAAACTGGAGAATAATAAACATAAGCACATAAAACACTTTTTTGTCATTCAATGGAGAGTCTCTGGACATCTCTGGGGGAATAAAGCATTGAAATTTTTATTTTTTTGGTTAATATTTCTGCCTAGGTTTCTTTGTATCTATTGTATTTGACAATGTGAAATTTTGAACTCAAACTGTTTTGGCATTACAAAAAAGTATTTGTATATTTTTAAAGTGACAAGTTCTACGGAAGGTGCTCTGCAAGTATAAAGTGTCTGAATCAGTCATGACTCTTCCTTCAAAGTAGAGGGCGAATGCCATATCAATATCATTGCAATATCATTTGTGACCCTGATAACCTATCCTTTCATATATTGTCGTATTTTCAGTTTGTTGGTTGCATAGTGTAGTGATCTGGCTAGACAGTAAGGTTTCACAACAGACTGGAGGTGCAGTGCTTTTGCTCCCCTTAGGGCCCTACATTGTATTTTGGCTGGTAAACAAGAGAGGGAGGCCATGACATGGAGGTACTTGGGCTGGTTATTGATAAGAAAAGCAGCAGGACACTGTATGAGCTGGATGGGCCTGGTGGCACATACAGGGAGACCCTCTAGAGACTTGCATGATACCAGACCATTCCTGTAACGTGTGTGTGTGTGTGTAGCTACCCAATATACCCAAGCATTTGTCATTGGAAGCTATCATTTTGATAAGGATTCAAATGGACTCTTTCTACAATGTTAATTGATGAGCTAAATTTTTAGAGAATTTAAAAAAGATTTTCCAGAATAATAACCTATATAACTGTTGCAATAAAAGCACAGAGAACCCTGTCCTTAACACAATAGGGGCAATTTCACATTTACACATTTGTTATGAAGAAAATAGATAAAAATATTTATTTTCTTCATAACAAATGTGAGGTGAGATTCCACGAGAAGCTAATGAACTTCTAGGAAACTTCCAATTTCCATGACTAGTACTTTCAGGAATGTTACCAGAGGTTCCGGAAGTGTTGCCAGATGTTTCAGGGTTGTTTTAGAGTGGTTCTATTATGTACAGTATTAATGATGCAAGATCACCACATATTTTGTGATAAAGTAGACATTTAAATAATACATTTTTGGCAAGTGCACATTCAAATGCAAGTTCATATTTCACCAAACGGTCTCACTAGTTATTTATATATTTCCCTTTTTTTGCTATCTTCTGTATTCTGCAAGGCAGATGGCAGTGCTTCCAAACTGAAAGTACTCAGGCCTATAATTAATTGTAAAAACATTTAAATATATTCACTGCTTACCCATTTCTTTAACCTCATTATCAGAAAGAAGTCATTGTTACTCTCTTTACTCTTTTAAAGGTCCGACTTACATGCTTGTTTAGCTTGATTGAACAAGCTTGAGCTAACTAGATCATATTAATCTTAAACAGCAATCTTATCATGAAACAGAATAAGACCACCTTGGATGACAACATAAAATGAAACCAGATAAGGACAGACTAAAGGGCTGATTCCTCCACAGATAATCTCAGCATCGCAGCAAATCTGATCAACAGCCTACAGATTTTTGTCTGAAGGCGTTAATTGAGAGGCTTTATCATTATATCAATATCTGCCACAAAATTCAGATTAATCGTGTTGCCTGAACATTTGAAATGGGTATTTTTCTGGCAGTCTTAGAGAACTTCCCTTGATCTGATTACACTACAGCAAGAGCATGTTTGAGGTTGATACATTTTAAAATTTGGATACTCAAACACTTCTGCGTAGATCAACATGTTTGCCACTGTTCAGTTGGTGATCTTACAGAATAGGTTTTGTGAAAATATGATACAAAATGTCATTTCTTATTTTTACTTTAGCACTTAAACATTTTGAAAGCTTCTGTGTTACAACAGCAAAGAAGCTCAATTTCAGTACTTTTGTCAATTCGTAGTTAATTTCAAGCTACACATCCTGTCTACAGTAGTTTTTTTGAGGATTTTGTTTTCATAATTTCTGATCTCACCACAACCTATGCCTATAAAGCCGATTCATCTCCGTACGCAATACATTTAATGTTTGAATATATTCTGCTCAAATTCGGCATGTATAAAGTTTGTAGAACTCAGCATGAAGTATTGTTAAAATCTGTATATATATACACATATATACACACATTAGCATACAGTTTTTTTCCAGTTTTTAACAGAATGAGAGCAGTTTAGGTCACATAATGGTGCACATTTAATTCCCTCCCCTGTTGCATGACTGCTTATGTTAATGTTAAAAGTTCATTGTAAATGTTAAATATGTAATGTAGTTCAGGCTGAATTTGTATGCAGCCATTAATAACATGCCATTTGAGTGCAACTGATTTATTATTACTTTTAAAAATTATTATTTCTTTCCTAATGTGGTATTTTTAACTGTGCCTGTGGAGTCACCACAGTGCTAGCTATATCTATTTAAGGAGCATGGTCCCCGAAGCATACACATACCTTTAGTGTGTTCACGTGCAAATCAGTAACCATTTTAAAAACAGAGCACAAAGCACTACAGGAGGGCAGGAGTTAGAGAAGAGGCATATATATCATTGCTGACAGTCGAGAGCGTATGGGCACCTAGCGTGTTATTGTGAAGCACTAATGTAGTGCTAACTGGAGGTGTGCTGGCTGACATAAATCAATCATACGTCTGCCCGTAAAAAGTCAATCCTGTTTTCTCAGTGCAATCCTCTCCTTCATTGGCTTACAGTATAACCCACACCTGAACCTTCTATGACCAGGCATAGAGGTCTCACCCATCTGGACCGATCAGAACAAGTTAGCTCACAAAAGGTGATGTAGATTTTCCAGAACATCAAGAAAGTCAGATTGTGCACATATCAATCACACTTGGAATGGCCAGTGAATTCTGGTCATAATGCAATCACAATATCTTCCTGACTGTTGACAAATGCGTTCTAAGTGTATGTTCTCGTGGTATTTTTTCTCAGTCAGACTGGGAATTTTACATGTAGATACTTCCAGGATTTTTTGGTTGCTTTACAGCATTTGTAGGTGTCAGTAAAACATTCTCATTAACCAGTACCTTTTCACCTAATTAGAAGTTGGACTGCTTTACTGATTTAGACAATTGAGGTTTAACCACAAAATAAGTTGGAAGAGTCAATCGCAGTAATCACCCCGATCTACTTTAATAGCCTCTGCGCTTTAAGTCAATAGAAGAGTTGAAAAATAAATTAGAAGCTGATCTGAAAAATCCAAGTGGGCAAAGGTAACTTTCAAGCTTTCAAGCACGGAACAGCAGGCTAAGGGTGATGACTCCAGGGCATGATAATAAAAGCAGGTTGAGAATCAAATCCCAAGTAGGTTTTTTTTGTTGTTTTCTTTGTACCATTTGTTTAATTTCCCTTGATTTCTACAAAACACTTCATCACTCCAGGGAAAATTAAACTGAAAATTATTTATTTATGCTTGTATCTGATTACAATGGATGAAATGCTTCATGTTTAAACATTGATGTCCTAAGCCGAAAGATAATCACATTGTATAATTTCTTGTTTTTCATACAAAAAATAGAAATATTTATTTATTTTTATACGTGCAAATATAATTATGTCTATAATACTGTGCAATATATCAATTCATGGATAAATACCTACACTTTTATTCCATTTAAAATATTAATAATTGAAGTATGTTGTGTGTCTATAGTGAATAATGCCCCAATTATAGTTTCAAAAATAAAACTTTTGGAGGTCAGTATTATGAAAAATAGAGCTACATTCAAATTATGTTGAGTGCAATTAAGTTCATGACTGCAGCTTTTGGACACCTCTGTGAGTCCATTTGGATCCAAATATAAGTGGTGAGATTAATAATAAGTGCAATCAGAAGTTTAATGGCCAAGAAGACATTGTTTGTGCTGTATCATTCATAGAAAACCAGCTGCCGGGTTACATCTTGAATTATTTTCCATTGAGGCATAGGAAATTCCATTGTGATCACTGGCATTATTGAAGTGCATACACATGCACTTTTGGTACAGGCTGAAATATAACTGTGAAACAATCATATCTACTAACAGACAGTTTCTTAACATTCTTCATCCAGACAGGATGTCAACTGTTGCAAAATGTCATTGAGATTCCACATCCACTTAAAGCTCTCCTCAAATAACACAAGGCAACTCATGATTTTCATCCACAACCAGTTGCTTTTTCTCCCATATCAATACTGTTTATGACTGTAAATCCTGTTACTTGAGTGAATTTGTTAAAGCATGGTTTCTTTTTGCACAAGCTTCCTATTTGAATAAACAACAAATGAGGAAAATCTACTCTTAAAGAAAATGTTTGGAACCAAAAGGAAGCATTTATAAATTTATAAAGTATGAGGATATCTGAATTTCCATTCTTTCTAGATTTAAGGAATTGTATGAAAAACAGATAAGACAGTGCTGCTGTACTCTATACCTCAGATGCACCAGCACTGTTAAAAAAATATATTTCTTGTTAATGGATATTTTTTGCATATTGCCCTCAACCCTGTATTTTTGGTTCAGTCGCTTGCCAGCACTAAACTGACCTCCCTTTCACAAGTTACCAAAATCTATACAAAAAATGGGATTGTATAAAATAAAAAAAAGCTATAAAATACTCAAAATACTCCCAAGCATTCTCCCAAGTAGAATTTAATTATCTTTATGAGAATGCATGCACAGATGCAAAACGATGAATGATCAAACCTCTGGGATTACAGAATATTAAACAGTTGCCCACAAATTTGCAAGCTATGGTGGTGCACTGCCTGCATCGCTGAAGCAAGAGCTGCCTGCCTATGTCAGGGGACCACGCTCTCCCGCACAAGCAAACAGGGAGAAATAAACAGCGCTGCTCTCACTCTGAATTACCCCGTGACAGTAAAATCAGAGATGAGCAGCAAGTCATATAATCCATATAAGGATGATGAATGGCAGTGGCGAGAGAAGGCAGACCTTGTCCATAATAAAATACCCTTCTCATCTCTGTGACCTCTCCTGGGGCTCGGCATGATCCCGTCGTAAGGCTTATTCTGACGGAAAGACCCAGACTGATCAATGCCTTCCCGTCGCTGAGTGGCTCGACCGCGCTCCAGTTAATGTCACAACGCTAGACGGGGACCTTTCAAAAGCAGATAAGCCCAGTAACCCGGTGATAATATTAGGTCAAGGCCAACGCAGGCAATGAATGCAATGGGGAAAAATATTAATAAGTATGACTTCAAGGACTGTCGGGATGAACTAGAACCGGGACGTAACAATGTGTAAGGGTGGAGTCACTCGGTATTCTGTTTTTGGAAAGTTCTGTTAGTTGTTACGGAAAATGTAATAAAAATTTGTATTAAAAATGTGTCTACTCGGGGCTGCTGGGTAGTTCACTCGGTAAAAGCGCCGCTTGCGTAGCATGAGTGAGCACCACGGTCTCGGATCCTGCCAGTGCCCACTGTGGCTGGCAAAACACAAAAGGCTTTGCATCGCCAAAGGGACAAATGGGAGGGATTCAGTTGGTGGGGATAGTAGTGTTCATTGCTCAAATGCTGATGGCCATCCGGTTGCCTGTGCTCTCTGCGCACGTGTATGATTGGGTCTCCTCCTTGGGTGTGAAAAGAAACAGCTGGCTGGCATTGCATGATTAGGAGAAGCGAGAGTTCTACTCACTCTCCCGAGCCGGCAGCAGGGGGCATATATGAGCATGCTCGAGCAGAGTTTGCAAAATGGACATTCCAAAATTCAGCTCGAATTAGAGACGCCAATTTCTATTTTTTATTAATTGTGAAATCAGAAATAAATACCATTAATGTATTTTGGAAAAGCTGTCTTATGGGTGTTCTCTTGAACAGAATGAAGAGGAGTACTCCACCTTGAAGAATTGTTAAATTAAAAATCATTGAAATGGGATATCCAGTACATAGCTCATCAGTCTGTACTGAAGCTAAAGTAAAGAACTTTACCAGATGATCCTATACAATATACTATACATTGAAGAAGCACTACTCCCTAACAAGTGAGACAAATTAATATTTTACCGACACCTTGAAAACTCCAGAGGTTTTTGTTTTCGGAGGTCATTAAACTGGTGGCTCTGTTAGTGAAGCTGACAGGTATCGGTGCCCCATGCTGGTTGCGACCCGCGGAAGCCCACACTGCTTTATTTAATGCCACCCCTGAGCAGGACGGTGACACTTCACACCACATCCTTTCCAGCCTAGTGGACACAGCAGGTCACCTCACCCCGTCTGCCCTATAGCTCACAGTGAAAACATGCCGTCTGCAGCTCTAAACTTGAACAGCAGAAAAGGATTTTGCGTGCCAGATTGAGAATATTGTGCCCTGTTGGAGTTATTCCTTAAACTTCTAGGATTGTGGAAATGTTTAATCCAATACTCTTCCATCCTACGAGAGTCATTGAGAAGTACACAATTTCTCAAAGGAGGATCATTTTTATTTAAGGAATAATTTTAAATTTCATGCTCAATAACTTCAGCTCAATGAAATGATTGAGAATGGCCTAATGCAGACATCATCTGACTTCAATCCTCATCTTAAATGCGTGGCCCTTGTATAATTGCTTGAACACAGAATAAAGGCAAAATAGAAGTCTTTTAGTAGATTATGGGTTCTATATTTTAAGTAACCATTATTTTCAATGGTTTTATCTTGTCAGTTTTTTATTACTCTTCAAACGTTTAATGTTGCTGAAAGTGAGAGCTTTATTGTAAAGCATTTTGTGTCTTCAAAAGCACAGAATAAATATTTCTAACTGTCAAAGCCTTTTTTGCTTCCCCTGTAACTGGTGATAAAAATATTTTATATTTACTTTGTCTACCTTAAGTTTGGAGAAGAATAGGCTGATGATAGACATAGGCAAATAACATGATATGTCGGCTAACACCTAGTAGGCACAAGATATTCAGTCATTGATGGCACTCTCTCTCTCTCTTTCTGTCTCTCTCTCTCTGTCTCTCCTTCTCTCCCCCCTCCTTTTTCCCTCACTCTAAAAAAAACTCTATTTGAGCTGTGCAATGATAATGCCAGACACAGTTGTAAATATCCCACCTTCCACTCTCTCCTTACCATTCACCTAAGCTATTCAAATGGCCCACTCAGGGTTGTGATGTATTGCATTAAGAGGGCTTTGCATCAAGGAGATAAAAAGAGGAGGAGAGGGCAGATTAGGACACAGTAGTCTAGATCTGAATAAATAAGCTGTAGCTTGCCAACATAGAGAAAAAATAACAATGGATGCGCCAGCTTCTAAACACTTAATACTGTCCGCCATGATACAATGAGGGTCCAAGCCCACATATTCAAAATGTAGTCAACAGGTGCGCTGCCCTTCCTGGCTGAAGCGTGAAATAAATATTTTGCCCGAGTTAGACAGCTGGGTGAGTTGCTTGTTTGACAACTGTGTAAATGAATGCCTAAGGCAACAGTATTGGAACAGGGGGGGAAACACAGCCTGTGTCTCTTTGCAAATCTCGCCGTCCATAAAAATAAATTTACATTCTTAGCCACACTCTGAACATCAAGGGCAAGCCTGAGGCACAAAACCACGGGACTGCTATTTGAGGGGGCAACGGGGAAGACTGCCTGACAGACCCCCTCTGAGGGGCATACTCACGGGTGTCTGTTGTCAATCAGAGGTACGCTTATAGAATCTTGGCCCTTTTCCGACACGAAACGGCACCGTCCCATTATCTCACATTTTGTGCGTTCCTCAAATTCACATTTTTGCAGTCAAAGAATTCTCAGAACGGGAAGCCCCTGAAAGCAGTCAGCAGCCGATGAAGTGGCATTCTAATCATGTGAGATCTTTACACTTTCCAGACCTGTATGATTAAGATCTTTTAAATCCACTGTGATTACTATAAACAGCATAACGTTTCCAGTTAACACATCAAGCTAAAGCACACATCAAGCAAAATACATGACCTCGTGGTGCCACTCCACAACGTTTGAAATTGAATCTGGAGTCTCTTGACGATGCTATTGTTAACTGTGACAAGGAATCCCAGAAGGCAACACATAGCTGGTAGTGAATCATGGTACTCATAACATAATGGTTGGAGAACTAGCCTTGTAGTACAAAAGTTGAAGGATCAAATTCCTTTTGGTGCATCATTGGCAATATTATTAACCAGAATTGCCTCAGTTTAGCTGTATAAATGGATTATATGTTTAAAAAAATTATGTAAGCTATTTTGAATAAAAGCTTCTTGTAAGCGAACACATAACATAAATGGGATACTTCATTTGCTACTCAACAGTGACTCATCTGGTCAGTTGGGGCCTACAGTTAATCAATTAATTAATCAATTCATTAATTTCACTTTTTTCGTTTGCACACTCAAATAACATTTTGTTTTACAGATAGATATTTCACAGAGAAGTGCCTAGTTTTTTGGGTCAAGCGACAAGGGTGCATCAGGAATCTGCAAAGCCCTTTCACTGAAAATTCACCAATTACCTATTGTACTGTACAGATGACCTTTTTCAGATGTTTGATTAGCCTTACAGACCAGAAATGTGACATTGTGTGACATAGTATGAAAATATTTGTTTAAAGTTTCAAATACATACAGTATATTATAAAATTGAGATTATAAATTATTATAAATTCCCAATAATATGATTTGTTGGAGCATGCACTTACTTGCAAAAATGTATTGCATTGTCAGCCTTATGAAAGTAGGACTCAGAAAGCATAATTAGATATGACATTGTATGAGAAATACACCCCTATCAGGAATCAATTGCATTTACACTATTCTCTAACCAGTGCATTTAATTGTCCATTGAAAATGAATGATGATCCATACCTCAATTACTAATGAAATGACCTCAACTTCCTTGAGGTGCTGTTGAGGTTGGAATGCAGGGGAATCAAAACACCAGTACACTGTCTGGGATTCATGCCTCCATTGTAGAGTCTTGATAACCTAGAAAACGAAGTAGAATTTTGATCACCCATAAAATCTGACAGAAATTTGCTGGGGAAAATGTATCAATTTTAAGCAAACACTTAATGGAGAAAATGAACATTTTATTATTTCTGACAATTGACCAGATTCTATTTTGTCTGTGGAGTCATTACGAGGATAAAGTTCCATGAAATAATATTGCAGTGCAATATCAAAACGTTTTATCGTCAACATATTTTATTTTTGTAAAATAAGCATAACAGTTATTGTATTCCACTTCCTCTTACATTTCTAAGGTGTAGAACCTATTTCCTGTTTAGAATTCCACATTGATTCAAAACTGTTTGGAAATGTTTTATTTCGGACTGTCTTATGGCAGACAGCTAATAAATTTCACAGAAATGTAAATTTTAGGTAGCTACCCAGCAAAATTTAAAGGTCCTACAGCTGAGATCTACATAAAAAAATAAATGTGTTCAGGTTATCTTACCTGGCAGTTCTATTTATACCTCCTAGAGCTGCATTCTTTAAGGAGAAACATCACTCAACACATAAGCCAGCTCCACCTCTCTGACATAAAATCACTCACTCAATTTTATTAAAAAGTAACATGCAGTACAAGTGAGCATGTTGACAAAGGTATGCTTAAATACATAGGTATAGTAGCAATTAAAAAAATAATATGCTTCTACTTGTATTTGAGGTATAAAAGGTTGATATTCTACATTGCCATACATATTCATTTTCTTGTTGCTTGTTTTCTTTTTATTATTGTGATGCCTGTGCAATTCAGTGTACCTCTGCCATGTGGATAATAATAAACTTGAACTTGAGCTGTTTAGGTGCAGCAGAATTGGATGCACAGACACAAGCTTATAAGCCTATAAATACAATTGGCATTCATAG
The DNA here is from genome assembly GCF_018555375.3 of Anguilla rostrata. Taxonomy (NCBI): domain Eukaryota; kingdom Metazoa; phylum Chordata; class Actinopteri; order Anguilliformes; family Anguillidae; genus Anguilla; species Anguilla rostrata. The sequence continues at coordinate 11,726,641 of NC_057934.1, forward strand.
GTTTAGTATTATTATTAGTATTGTTATCATGGTATGTCTTAAGGTAATATCATTTATTCATTAAATGCAAGGCTGCTGACTGGGAACATCCTGTCTGCTGTACAACTGTGATGCACCACAGGGCAGCCATATCAATTGATCAATCAGTGGTATCAATTTCTGTCTTTTCATCAAATCACAGGCATTCCTATCCAGACCGACTTACGTAGAATGGAAGGCATTGAAGGAGCGAGGTATCTTTGCCGTTCAGGTTAAGTGCCTCGCTCAAAGACGTCTGGTAGCTGGAGGATCTGCAAACAATGCGCAGTAATGTGGCGCTTTGGAGAGCCACAGTCTACGGGAGAAGAAAACCCGCCTGCGAGTAGCAGAGCTTCAAGAGCACCTGCAGGTGGTAGCTCGTTAGAGGGGTTTAAAGGGCGTTCTCAGGTTTTCCCCACTAGCAGTTTTTTTTCTTTTTTTGGCTTGCTTGGAATCGCTGCAGGTTGCTTGCTTGGTTCTTTAAGCTTTCCGTGGTGCCGCCTGGTAGCGAATAGCTTCTTTATCTGTAAAAATGAGTAAAGCTACAGAACCTTACTTCTGGTTTGACAAAGCTTCTTTTTTTTTTCTTCTTGTAGTCTGGGTACAATCCTCCATTAACCTAACTGTAATACAGAACGTATATCAAGGTTACTTCAGGGTACCTGACAAAATGACATATGGGCCATTTTAATTATATCTGAGTATCAACTCACAAAATCTGTGACCAAAAATGAATCTATTTGGCAGATACCATCTGTGTAAAAATGGAAAACTGGACCATGTCATTCTCTCCAGCAATGGTAAAAGTTATTTTAATTTTTAACATTTTTTATAGAAAATAACCTAAATGCATTATTCTTCATGTCCACAATGCACATCCATCTATTTATGCACCGAGAACCTTGATTATTAATCATTATGTTAAATCACCAAGCACAGCAGTACCTCTCCATTTAACTCAGGCGTGCCTCTAAAGCACAGAAAGCTTTCAACTCATTAATTCCTGTGGGCTTCATCCAGAGGAACACTTCTTTGTTCTGACAGAATTGTCACAATGTATCTGAATCAGTAAATTTAGATTTCAAAACTGCATTAAAAACCCTGACCTGAACTTTTCCCTTGCAGTCTGCTGGTGAAAAATCTCCTGAATGAAATAAAACTGAATTCTGTATTTTTAAATGGTGCTAGAATTTAGTTCTCAACTTTTTTCCATATGAACCCACTGTAGATTATGGGCATGGTAAAGGTTCTTGCACCATTGCATTGCCTAAAAAGCTTTGATTTTAGGGTACAGCGGTGCTTTTTATTTTTAGTTAAAACTGTAAGATGTTAAAAGTACAAAAGCTAATATTAAATATCTGCGACTCAGTTATTCGTTTCATTTTTCTCTGGTGCAACAGAATATATTTGTATCTTATTACAATAAATAAATATATATATGACTTTCATTTTCAGAATAATACCACACAATGATATTCAAATAATACAGATTCAGGAATTTTCAGTATATTACTGTAAGTATAAATGATCGCAGTCATGTACTAAATGTATGCTTCTGTTTTACAAATAAATCGGGTTCCATTCAAAGTGACAGATACATCCAGGGTGAGTTTCTAGAAATCCTGATTTCCAGCACATAATATCAATGATTTTTAAGAGGAGACATGTCCTCATATCTGTAAGTTCAGAAGATAGTGGATATCTGAGGCTTAGAGTCTTTTAGCACCCTACTGTGACTGAAAGATCGCATTTAAAACCATTCCACATCTTTCTGCCTGAAACAAGTTCAATAGGCCCTGTGCTCAAAATATAGAAGGAAAACATGAAAACATGATTCACATCTCATAGCCTTAAGGTGTTAATTCTTTTCTGCTCTGTGCCAATAGAATTAGCAGTTCCAATATTTGTTGAGGGTATTTGCCAATATTGCATTCATATTTGTGTTCATGAATAACTAATACATCATTAATTGCAGTGTGCAAACTGCTCTATGATCTTGGAAATACATTTCCACATAAAAAAACATAGCAAATTTGGGATCATTTAAAAGATAGACTACATGTTTCCCAGCAGAAATTTACCAGGTGTATATATTTCATTAAACTGCATACTGTTGATTTTGACCATTTGAGAAAACATCAAAATAATAATTAAATGTACCCATTCATAATTTGCACTAATTCATAATGATATCAGTTCATAAAAGCTCCCATACTTACAAAGAAGTATACTCAAACGACTGATCAGAGTTTCCGTTTCCCTGTGCAATTACGCTATAGTGATTAACCAGGGAAAGTAGATGTTGCATTTTGATATGGCACCATGCTTTTGCAAACGCAGCACAAACTTGTTACTCAAACACATTAATGCTCACTGATGTAAGATAAATCTTTTTCAAATCCTGTGATGCCTACGAAAGCCTTTTGGGGTCATTAAAAGTTAGCAGCTCTGGGAATATGTGTGTAAAGTCAGGGACCAGAGTCCTTAAGAGTCTCTTTAAAAGGAAGCATCAAAATCAGTTCACAGCAACAGTAGAACATGCAACTGAAACCTTACACAGGGTGTCCTTACAATCATCCCTTGTACAGGTACAGTATCTGACCTAGAACTAGCCCATTAAGCAAGGCCAAACAAGTGAAAATCTAAACTAGGACACTGTTGATAGGCGTTAAATGTGATCATCCAGCAAGAAAATAATAAATATAGCTTTGTAGTTAACACAATTACCCAGCTAAAAGGCATCCACTCAATGACAAAAAATCGATTTTCTTACCACTTTAAATTCACATAAGTACAAATGAAGAAAAAAAAAGAAAACCTTTTACATAGCAATGAAACTATGAACTCATGCACTATGAAATTGCACAAACCTTAATATGCTGTTCTAATTCCAAATTATACAGCATACAGCAGTACTCATCTATATATTGCGCCGCCCCAACCCCCCATTCCCAACTGCTTCCATATTTCATAAGGGACATATACACAAGCTTGCATGCACACACACACACACACACACACACACCACGGAAACAGGACAGCCCTGAAAAAATGACTCTATAGCAGTATTGACCATGGTGCTCCTCATATGGTGATGTGCTTGCTGACTGTTGTTCCAACAAATCTCTCAAATGATTGCATTTTATGGGCTTTTGATTTAAAATGCAGTCTATGTAAGAGGTGCCCTGAATAATATGCTTTAAACTGAAGGGGAAAGAGCTATGCTGTTTTAACGGTGAGGCTGTTATTCAAAGTGTCTTCAAAGACCACGGAAACGCAATTCTCACGAGCTTCAATAATTATAGGGACACGCAAATAGAGAAGCAAATAACAGAAAATAAGTGTTAGGCTGAAGAAGAAAAAAAACAGGAATGCTGAAGCACACAGCAATGTTTGCTGTAACACTGTGTGCCAAATTATAATCATGATAATCCATCAAAGAAACTTACAGTACATTATAACAGCACAGTAGCAACCTGCTGATGGCCTAACATGCCCAGTGTTCAAAAACGAGTAACTGGCATATCACTGTCGACTCATTCAGACGATGGAAACGTTGCATACCTGCAGCATTGACTTCTGTTACTAGCCAGTATGGGGCACATTTTTATGCACATTATTTATCAAGATGTATATTGTATGTCACATGAGGTCACACATAGCCAGCCACCTAGTCACAGTCCGTGTGCATTCTTGTTTAAAGCAAAGAACCATCTTTCTTTTAATGGCCTGCTACCCAGTAAGGTTCTAATGCATTTGTTTGGCATTAATCAATAGCTCACACAGGCAGCTAGCTGGCTGCCTGATTTTCATCATTATCTTTCCTGGTGCCAAGAATTGTACAGCCATCACACATCTCTCTTATACATGTCTGCCCCATCTGATAAGAAAAAGCCCCACCCACATGGACTGTGGGGCATTCTAGGTGAAGGGGATGCTTAAGTTCTGGAAATCAAGCAGATGTCTGAACAGATGAGCTTTTAGTCAGCGTAAGACAATGATCAGTAATTATGCTCTTAAGTTCAGGAGGATGTATGGTTATGTTTTTTGGTTTATCAGGCCAAAAGCCAGTGAAGAAACAGAGACAATGACATTTTAGGAAAAACATTCTGGGACCCTGTTGTGGGTCACTAAAATAATGCTCTGAGAAGGGAAAGGTGCTGTATAGTGTCATTGATAAGTCCAGAAAAAAAATCACAATGGGAATCGATCCAGGGATAAGGAAAAGGAAACAGTCCTCATCGATACTGATATGCAGTTAATGAGAGGGTTATGGTGAAGCAGGCCGCTCTCATAGTGAATTTACAAATGCCATATTTTCTCTATGTTAGTTAGTGCAGTTAGTGCAGTTCCAGGAAAAGCAGGTTTCACGCACCACAGCTTATGTGCTTCTTCTTAGAAAAAAGTAGCCTCATTCTCTAAAGAACAGGCTCATCCTCCTGATCTAAAGGCCAGTTGCTCCCATAGGAGTCATTCCTGCTCCCAAAGAACACACCGAAATTGCAATTAATTGAACTGTTAATTTGATTACAGTTTTAGGGCATAGTTTCCAAAAAATAACTGCATGAAGTGAATGAGTTCTTTTCTAAAAATGGGATCATTCTTGGTTATTCTTGAGCAGATGGTCTGTTCACACGATTAGCCATGTCTATTTCATCTTCAAAGCACAAATTATTTTCTGTTAATTATTATTTTCAGATAGGATAGCCTGGATGCAATGCTATAGAGTTTAGAGATGTAGGTATCAGAAAGAAGAAAGATCTGAAGTTCTGCACTTTCTTGTGAACCCATGATGGATCAAATTGCCTCCGAGCCGTGTGGAGCAGTGAAGCTGCGTGATCAGTGGGTGGCTATCTTCTGGGAAAGATCTCATTTCAAGATAGTTCAGTTCATCATGGAAGTTTGCCAACAGGCTTAATGAATGTTAGAGAACAGGAATATTACCTTTAGTCTGTTTAGTGAAAATAACAGTATAACACTAAAAAAAGGGGAAAATAAATGAGAAAGGGCGAAGAAAATGGCTCAGAGATGATTAAGCCAGTGCAACCACCCACCACCGCAATCAATGGGTTGAGGGCAGTGAGAAAGCAACTAGCTGGAGAGTTGAAAGTGCAGCAAGAATAGCAACACTGCCTGGGGTAATCCATATTTGAGAAAGACTGGAAAGAAATGAAGAGCAAGAATGCATGGGCACAGTTTAAACTGCCCTTCATAGTGCTTGTTTGGCATTTCCAGAGACAGACTGTAAAGGTGAAACTATCAGAGGGGAAAAGTGGTGGCTTGATTGAACTGGAAAGATAACAACAGCGGAAATATAGTGACGATTGGAGGGTGTGTTCCTACTGGTGGTTGGGTTAATTATTTGGAATACTGTAGAGCCATATATTGAAAAGCGTAGCAGTAATTATAGGAGGAGGTGGAAAAAAGCAGACAAGGTACATGTCACACATCATGTGACACCCCTGGGAAGGAGATGCAGCAGTTATGGGTTTTCACTGTAATTTACCACAGGAGCAAGAAAGCACACACACAGACATGAAAATAAATAAGCGAATATTTTCACCCTTCCCCCTCACATTCTCTGGACGAAAACAACAAGCTAAAACAAATTAAACTCTGCAACATCTTTTCAACTCGCCGCTTCGACATTTCTCTTATCTCTCTCATGTCATTTGTTTCATAAACACTCAAACTCACTGTCTCTCAAGATGTTCTCCTGGTCTCAGCCCTGTACTGTGGAGAGGACCGTACTTTTCAGTACCTGGGCTTTCTTGATGGACTCAAACACGTAAACTCCCTGGTGCTTTGTAGGACTTTCTATATATTGATTGTCAGCTTCAACTAATTTATAAAACAGATCTACTCCACTTCTCCATCCTTTAAACACTATGTGTAGACAGCCTACATGGATATAAAGAGAGGGCAAAGGTCTCAGTGCAATATTAGCAAAGAAAAAAAATATTCAATTTTCATATTAGAAACACTGTACTACTCAACCATGCATGAATCTTTCCCCTCCAGACTGGGTTTTTGCAATGCCTCACTATCTGACAGTTATGCCATTTGTACAGTTTTGGCAATTTGTGTTCTGCAGAATAATTTACTTTCAGGTTATTTTATTTCTTTCTTTGGCCTTCATAATGGTAAATATTCTATTTGTTCATTAACATGCAAATTTCTTTATACATTTTTTGTTTATTCTTCAGAGCATTTCTTATGATAAACTGTAACGAGGCATAATGGTGCACCATCAGGACATCTCTGAACTATATTTGAAAACCTAGCTACATTATATTTGCAGACTGTCTGTTCTATCATTTTGTTACATACAAACACTTAGCTAGTGCATTTCTCTAAAAGCGGGATATGCAATCATCCTTGAATACCCGCTTGCTTTTCTTGCAAGCTGACAATTGTTCAGTTATTTTAACAACCTGGCTAATTGTGAAACTGAATCATCTGTTGTTGGTTTGCAAGTTGAGAAGTAATTTTACATTTTCATCCCCCAATATAAAATGGAGTTATCATCCAATATTTTTGAGTGTTTTCAGGAATGAAAATGAATCTGAAGTTTAGATTTGGTATTACATATTCATTCAACTGCATCATCCTTCATGCAAACCCGTTCCTCTGTCAAGAGCAGTTTGGAAGTACGTGGGGAATGGCACAGAGGCAAATCATCTCTCAGACAGGAGATGAAATACAAAGCCTTAAAAATCAACACTTCTGAATGAATATAAAATAACTGCACAGCCTCCCAGGCTCTTTATTCTCTCTCTGTTCTTCTGTAGTAAAATATATGTTTTTAGTACATTTTGTGCAGTGGAATTAGTGGGGTCACAAGGCTTTACACAGGAATGAAAAAAGGCTTGTGTGAACATCTTGCTGAGCTGTGATGAACTTCTAATTTTGTTTAACCAGGAAGCATCATTGCAGAGATTGAAATCTCTTTCACAAGAGCCCTGGGAGAAGTAAATGTATTACGATTGGAGAAAGATTTATTAGTCAAAGACTTCTTACACAGTGCTTTATCCACTCAGATATTGAGTTAGTCCGTTCATTTATCGGTAAAGGGTAAATAGGTTCTAAATCTTCTTTTTTTTCTTTAATAGATTCCCATGCCCATTTATTTCACCTGAGGTAAAAATTTGTATGCATACAAGCCAGAAATGTCCCATACTATGCGAAAGTACAATAGGATACTTGTAAAATACTTACGATTATACTTAGATATTCCCATCTGTGTCCGGGGAAAGGGTTGAATTGACAATTCTCATATGGCCCCCAGCTGCACATCTTCTGTGAAATGGGATTGCAGTTGAAATGAATTGAGGACCCCCTCCTTCAAACACAGCTCATTGCTTCTGCCATCATTCCAGTAATCCATAAAAGCCTCACGGCTCGGCTTTTCATTCTATATATCATGGGTCTGCAGTCCTGGTCCTGGAGAGCCACAGGCCCGGCTGGTTTTTGTTTTCAAATTAAAATCGGCAAACCAGTTCAAATTCAGTAAACCAGATGAGTCGAGTTACCTTTGAAATCAATTGCTTTAATTGATTCAATTAGGCTACGAGTATCAGCTGACTATGCAGCTCGCCAGGACCAGGACCAGGTTTGCAAACCACCCGAATCCATGCACACACTCAACTCAACTCAAAGTTTTTTCTATGAAATGCACTCTGTGAAGTGCTCTGCGAGGATTTCTTTGTTAAAAGCAACATTTGATAGGTTCATTTATCTTTAAAGTAAAGGTTAATGCACCAAATCTTACCGTCAGCGAGATCTCAGCTTCGAAGCCCCCAAAATGATCACGAAGGAGCTCTTAAGCTTAAGTGAACTACAGTTCCCCCAGCAGCGTTCCCACCAAGTAATGAAGGAAAATTGATTTCCAAACTCAGTGTCACTGCCGACATTCATGAGTATTTGGGCACCGGGGCCTCTTGACCTTAAGTCACCGCTCACACCTATAGCAAGCCCCACACTGCCCACAGTTTATGAAGAAGCAGCACAAAGTGAGGGAGATTTAAACCTCACGGCTACAGTATGCTACCTTGGCTTTGTACTCCAGGGTGCTGTGAAGCTGATATGAAAAATACAACAAGAGGGGCAGTGCAGTGGGAAGACACTGACAGCTCCCTACACAGGGAGGACCCTTCTAGGGGTGGCACAAAGACTCCTTTGTGGCTGCAAAAAAAAAAGAAAAGAAAGGAACCAACGTGAGTGAGACATCACCGGCTGCATCTGCGAGCGCAAACCAAGCTTCCCTCTGCAGAATGCCCAGCCCCATCACACCTACCAGCTCTGACATTAAATAGGGACTTCTGCATTTTTTAAACATTTTCATTATACATAAGTGCATATTCAATAAGATGTTAAAAGTCACTTATCGGGAATGAGGTCACTGTAATCCACCCTGTGCTATTCCTGCTGAATAAGCCTCCCTGTTCTTCTAGAGGATACGATCTGGGAAAACGTTGTCCTCCTAGTGCTGTTATTCTTTTGAGCCAGTATGTGTAAGTCTCTATCTACCTATAAATCAAATCTTTTTTCTTTTTTTTTTTGTACAGTAATTTGCGGCCAGGTTGCAATTTTGCAGATATAGTTCTTGTCACACCACCGCCTTCACACCACGTTTTTTATTTCCGTTTCAGCCTTATTCCTCTTTTTCTGCTGTGACATTGTTTCATTTTGGAAAGGACATTAATAATTTGTCCTTTAAACAGGATGCGTTTGCTCAATGGGTGTAATTGGCCAGGCCCCCCTTGATAGATAACAATCGCAATGGGGCTCTCTCCTGGTTATTAAAGGATAAATAAATACAAATTGTGGGCGTGTATGTAAAATTATGGCTTGTGTATGGAAGAGGGTTTCCCAGAGTTGGGATTTATCAACAATCAATGTGTGCGCGTGTGTGTGTGTGCGTGCATGTGTGTTTGTATGCTTGTGTGTGTCTGTGTGTGTTTTTGTGTGTGTGCATGCACGTGTGACATGACAATCCTTCACAAGTGACAGTTTCCCTGCAAGCATTCCACAATCTGAGCGTGAGAAAATATTCTATGTGTAGTTGATAAATCAGGCTTATCCTTGCAAATTAGTTTAAGCACTTACATTGAATTAGATTGCCTTTTGGCAACAAAAATTAAAAAATTAAAAAGAGCATTTTCTTTCCAGTTACATACAAATACAGTTTTTTTCCCCAAAATTGGTATCTGTGGCTCAGCAGTAGTTTCTATTATAATCCACCTCCCCTACCATTTGAAAATGTGATTTATTTTTTTAAAGCAAGCAGTATGTGAAATAGAAAGGTAATGAAGCTTTCAGCATACCTTTGCTTCACAGAAAGATGAAAGGATGTTGTTTGAGGCATAGTACTTCAGTTCTTATTTCCAAATGTGATAGATCAGTAAAATATATTTAATTTAAATTTCAAAAAATGATGACAAAAAAAAACACAGTGCACTTGTAATTATATTCTGTGAGAATTTCCAGGTAATGCAGGTAAAAGCATTGACTTTAAAGCTTGGCCCTTTTCAGTGAAGCACAGAAAACAATAAGCCAGGGCAAAAGGACAGGGATTTACATGTATTCTTCGCATTTGTGTCAGAGTAAGAGGTGACACGCACATGCTCTGAGGGGATTTGTGGCCAGTAGGCTTGGCCCAAGTGATCCAGTTATGCATGTGGCTCAACTGTCAGCCTCATACCTGTGTCAGCTCAGATGACTAATGTTGAGCTAAGTATCAAGAAAAAAAAAGTTACAGATCAATCAGAATTTATGACAAAAGTCAAAATGCCCTTTCTCTTGTAAACAAATGCTGCGCCAAACTCTGAACTTCCGAAGACAAAAGCTTCAGAATCTTTCCCCCCATCATGTAATAGATAATCAGAGTGCCGGAGATATGAACAACCTAATTTCTCTCCAGGTTCAAAGCTGGATTTTTATCTGATGCCGCATGATGTGACGCGTTTGAGGCAGTGACACCGCTTCGCGCGGGCAGCTAGTATGGAATGGCAGACACAAAGTCAAAGCAGATAAAACCTGTGCATCGGAGGGGAGTGAAAGTGAACAACAAAAACGACTCAGCTCAGTCTGGAAAGTTACTGCCAAACTTAGGGGACAAAAAAGAAAGAGGCTTGGGATGTGGATGGACGATTTAAGGAGAATAGTGACAGGTCTGTCCACCTTAGCATTCCAATGCTTTATTTCAGTGGTGGTTGGGATGTACTGTGCAGAAGGGTGAAAGTTTTTTGTTTTGTTTTTTGCTTTCAACCATCCCTCCTACAGCATATACAAGGGAGTGTTTGCCCTTCATTTTGTTTGTTGGATCAAATTTAGACTGGTCAGAGTCAGGAAAGTAGAACTGGTAGGCCTAATAGTGTAAGCCCTATATATAGCTCTTTGTCCATTTGTTTGTTTGTTTGTTTGTTTGTTCCTTCAGTTCTGTCAGTTGTGTTTGTTAGAATTTAGTTGTTTATTTGTTTTGATACTCAACACGACCCCCCCCCCCCCCCCCACACACACACACACACACACACACACACACACACACACTGTATATAGCCATCACCTTTGCCTGCACGCCTGGGGAAATAATAAAGCACTTCATTCATTTGTCTGGCTCCATTTTTTGGAATTTTGCCTGGCTGCTATGGGAGTCCTGGCACAGAGACAGATTGCATTACAGGTCGTGCAAAACCATACATAAAAAGAGCCACTGTCCCTTACGTGATGCGTAGATGCAGTGACGATATCAACTTTCACGGGAGACGCATTTGAAATGCTGCTCGGCCCTGCCACTGCAAGGAAAAACCAGAGACCGCTGAAGTCCTTGGACAGCCCTGTTCCGTGGGTCTCACTGTGCTTTAGTTCTGACTTACTGAAGGGCTGCACGCATGCAGGGATGACTCACCTGTCCAGAGGGCACCGCCGCTTACAGTGGAAGAGCACAATGCTAAGAGGACCGAGCTTATAACTCAGAGGTAATGTTTGTATCTTCAATAAAATGCTCAATTTCTGAAATTTTTTTTTTTTGGCATATAGATAGTGGTCAAAAAGTTTGAAACAATCATATGGAATCACCACGTGCTGCCAGAACAGCTTGTATCTGCTACGGCGTAGAATCTGCCGGTGTCTGCAGGATGGACGAGACACCATCCATCTATCACCCTGTTGGCTTCTTTAGAACTACACTCCTCTATTTCTGAAAAGCATGGTGAAGCTGTGCATGCAAGGTGCTGTGATTCATATTGACCATATCACATATGACACATTCATGACACAAGCATACGTATGCGTGTATATCACACTCAGTGGCCGCTATATTAAGTGCACCTATCCACACCTATCTAGCACCCCTTTAGTCCCAGACCAGTCTAACCTCTTTGTAGCATGCAAATTGCAGTCATACAATATGAACAAATGATCATTATAAATGTTTTCTTTCAAAACAAAGAAACAGCCCATGTTTAACAATTAATAGCTATTTAAATTCATTAAAGAAAGTCACTCAGAAGCCTTACCAATATACTCAGAAGCCTTCTTCCAATAGACTGAGTAAGATATAAATTTCTCTTTGCCTTTCAAAATAGCCTTGATTTAAATGGTGACGAATAAAGACTTTGAAGGCATACAAAACATTTTTAATCCGGCAAAGCAGTGTATAAAAGGATCATCTGTTCAAAGACAGCCTGAATATTCCAGAAGCTCTAATGCCATTTTAATGAGCTGTTTGTGTTCATTCTTAACCTTTCGCATGTAAAGAGAAGGACACTGTGCTATTCAGCTGTTTCATTGTACAGCTTAGAAAGGAGATATCACTGTGTTTCATGTTTTAATGCATAATTAATTAATCTAGGGGGGAAATGCCTTTTGACAGTTTGGCAGAAGGTGACTTTTTTGTAAAAGCAGCTAGAAGGTTCATGTTGATATAAATGTATTGGTCTTAATAGTAGTAAAAATGCCTGATAATTGAACAATTTAAATCAACATCTTTGCTTTTGTATAATTAAGACTAGTGCTATGGAGCACCTAAAGTGTCATAGTGTTTTTTTCTTTGACTATATTTACAGTTATCCTGTGTCCAAAAGGTATCATTTTGATCTATCCCATATGCATGGAATATTATTTATGAGCTGCACAAGATAACATTACCAGTGACCTGGAGTACCCAGTATTGTTTCTTTTCAATGAAACTAAATGTTCATGATGTGAAGGTTTACAGGTATGAGTAAGGTACAGAGGAATGGAATGGCATTCCTTACTATGGAATGCTATACACCTGTCAATAAAAATATCATCATCCATATCAGCACTCAAATCAAACTTGATAAAAGCACACACTCCCCAAAAATGAATCATTGGATTTACTTAATAAAACTGTTGACACTGGTTGTACGCAGAATTATTACGTAAGTATATGTATATGCGTGAAAGTAGCTGCTAAGCTTCATATTTGTCACTAGAAGTCGCTATATGATGTTAATGTGAAATGCACTTTTGTAAGTCACTTTGACTAAACGTGTCTGGTAAATGACTCAATTGTCAATTGTAAATTGTAATTTGCATGTTTGCACAATGCCATTGTGCTGATTTGCATATACATAAACTTCTTATTAAATTTGCATTGCTCAGGAGATGGAACTGGATGGCATCCAGGCTTATTTAGGCAAACAATTTACAGACAAATGTAAGCAAGAAAGAAGCAATGTGTGCCACTGTGTAATATGTGTGCGCTAGCTAGCTGCCAATGATATTGTTTTTGCTCCTGAGATTTTTAATGAGAAGATGAGTGGATGAAAACTTTCAGCTGTTGCTGCTTTTCTCACTGAGAAAACATATTCTAGGCCCAGCTGTAGCCTATCCCCCCCCCCCCCCCCCACAATGTACAATATGTCTCTCATCAGGAGGAGGGATATGCTGGTAAATGCTGCTTGGGAATAGCTGATCCCTAGGAAGCTCATTCATTCATTTGCTTTGTTAATAATGGCTAAAACCATCTAAAATCGCAATGATTAAAATGCCTCTGACAGTCTGGATAAGTTCGTAAGTTTTCTGCATGTCACTTTTGAGAATCTGTGGGGGATCAGAAAATGCGTTAAACCTAGGAACTAATACCCTGGTTGGCAGCTCTGATCACATACTTTTCCTTGTTAATCGAACAAGTCGGCATGTCAAGGCAATGCTCTAGCCTTTATGCTGAAAGATATTGCACGCAGTCAAGTCCATGTTTCCCTTGCCTCCAGCTTCCATACTTCATTGCAGAGCCTTTGTCTACCATGTCGAAGAGATGTTGACGAGCCGATCATTTAATTATATATTTTTATATGTTGTGGGACCATTGAACAATAGGTTTTCTGCCAGCTTGTTAGACTGATTCTCCTGATGATGTATTGGATAAGCTAAGTATGATATTTCATCTCTGTCATGACACACTTATTGACTGCTCATTAATTTAGATTGCATGAGGGAAACTGAAAATTTCCAGGCTATTCACCTGTTGCCCTAGAGCAACCAGCTTAATACATTGCCATCCAAGTAATGGAATTGCAACAAAAAAGCTTATAAAAGTAATTCAGACCATATCAGGTTTATAGAAAAAGAGGGCATTACAAACAAGCACAAAACATTGCATTGACCTTATCCAATACATAAAAAGAGAAAAATAGCCTTGCTTGTTGAACTTGTTAAGAATATCTCAATGAGCATAAATTGCAATTTTTCAAATTGATCCAGATGAAAATGTGCATTCACACTAATGCTCAGCTTACAGTTTCAAGGATGAGGATTCAATCTTGTGCTTACAACTCACACAGTAAACTGATCTGTGTTAAATTAATAAGAATATTTCTTATTCTATCTGAATGCAATTTATTTCTTTGGGACTCATATAAAATGGCAATAAACAATAAACCTGTTTGAATCAGCATTGGTTGGCATTGCAATAGGAGGAGTGTCAACAAAAACATTTGGTGCATCAGAGTAGTGGCAACGTGTTTTGGTAGCTGCAGGTCTTCTCTGGGCAAACCCTCCATCCTCCTCACTGCAATATCCAGTTTCAGGAGAGCTGCAATGCAGAAAATGTCTTTCCTCTACTCGGTTTTATGTGTTTATACACAGCCAAGTAATTATTAATTTGTGTGTTTTTTTTAATTTTTTATGTTGCATGCATTTGAGCATGTATACTGTGTGTACTGCTAATAAACTTTGAACACATTTGTTGTCCTTTGATTATGTGGATTTCTCGGGTGGCTTTCTTGTATGTGTGCATGGCAACTCCCAGATAAGAATGTCAGACATGAAGAAAATGCCGGTTCACTATCGCCTTGATGGCATTAATGAAAAAGGAAGCTGCTAATGTGATTGGTCATAATGAGGCCAAACCTCCACTATACACACAGCTAATAACTCCTATCAAAACAGCATCCTTCGCAAATGTGCGGCGGGTATGTTACAGTATCTCGTCGCAAAATGACAGAAATGGATATGTCTTAATTCGCCACTGCTGACAATTATGACCAAAATTTGACAGTTGCACCTTGGCTCTGACGATAGGGCCCTGACATGTTCTCGGACAGATTTTGGGGGCATTAAAAATAGTCTGTCCTCAATGGTGCAAAATTTGCTAAATGTGAGATTCCACAAGTCAATCGCTCCTTGACGGCTCCCGCTAACCTATAGAAACCAAGGGCAAATGACAAACTGATAAAACAGCGATGACAAAGAGGGAGGTGAGCTATACCTGATGGCATATGGATCCATTTCATGGAGGAGGAAGTCACTGAGCCATTGCAGGGGCGTGAGTGACAGCGGTGCTGAGTCATGTCAAGAGCATACAATGAAAGCCCAGAACTGGAGAGAAAGTGCAGCTGCTCTTCTGATGCCTGGTAAGGGCACACTGTGATGGCACACAGTAACGACATATGTTTAATGAAAAATATGGTGATTTTTCAATTGTGCATTCGTATGAGGTATAGGTTTTTGGCTCAGCACTCAATGCACATTTCTATTCAAATTAGTTTTCGAAAGCTAACGGTATTTTTCAGTTAAACACGAACATATTCATGATCTTTGTACTGGTCAAAAAAAAACAAAAATGTGTGTGTGTGTGTGTGTGTGTGTGTGCATGTTTGTGTGTAAGAGAGCGTGCGATGTATTTTGAACACACGTCAGAAGCGCTTCAGACTAATCTGATATACCATTCAATGAAAGTAATGCCACTAATGCAATAATGCAAATACATTGCGCTTTTGTACCTTGTTGGAAATATTTTTTCCTGTGTGTGAAGATTTTTATCTGTACACAAGTTTTGCGATTAAAAGACCGTTGTATGTCTAATTAACACTATACGCAAAGTGAGGAGTCTTCGGTTGCTTTGTACGTTGCTGACACTAGATACCTATTTTATATGCATACAGAGTGAAAGCATATATAAAAAGTCAACTTATAATCTTTCTCTTCCATTGCCTTACTCTGGCTGCTGCAGTTAGGTGGTGTGAGAGGATTCACACAGCAGCTGCTGTCATACACAGAACATGAAACATTGTCATATTAACTGTTGTTCACACAATAAAGGGCTATCCAGTACCCTACCGTGGTGATAGCCCTTGGCTCGACTGAAACATGTGGTGGGTTCCACAAAGATTTTTCAAAAGGCAAAGAAATTGAAAACATCCTCTTTTAACCCGATACCTTGAAACCATCCTCTTTTAAAATTGTAATAAAATAACCCTGACTACCTCAGAACTGGATGATACGTACTGATCGCCGCACAAAGCTTTCCCAGTCCCACAGAATACGGTTGTTGTTTGTTTGCCATTGCAAAACTTTATATTTGTTAGAAAATAACTGAACGAGCTGTGGCAAAATGTGACAACGCCTCAGTTTGGTCATTCATTTTTGAAGAACACCTTATGCTCATATTGAATAGACCCTCATAAACACTTATTGAAAGTGAATTTCTGCTTTGGGTGATTCCAGGTCAGCCCACTGGCAGAGAACTCAGAGGAGAGCGTTCACTGAGAAGAATTTCCACTGTCAAAACAAGTCTCACAGTAGACAAGCTTCACACAGGCCAAACAAAGTTTCAAAAGCCTGTCAAGCGCATTGTTATAGAAGTGTCCTTCACTACTGGAAATACAGCTATATTTTACAACACAAAGGCATATAAATGTGTGCCTTAGTGTTTACCTTTAGCAGTGTGTTCTTAAAATGCCCAGATAAACTGTGCCACATAAACTCCTCTGACTACAAGTAGATTAAAGGCGAGAATCAATTCTAAGTCATAAAACCATGTTTTTTCCCCCATGGTTTATAGGTGCGTGTAGCTTGTCCAGCATGTTGCCATTCATGTAAGCACATGCCTGAAAGAACTGCACTTATTAATGTATGTGACCATTTTTTGGATCTATCTGTGCAATGTGTTTAAAATACATGCTATTGTAAGCCTTGCACCCAAAACATATATACTTGGACAGAGTAAACAGACTCCAGGCCAGTAAAGAGATAAAGGACCTAGTTAATTAATAGATTGGGGTCCATCCGCACACTATAACAGCATCTTAATGGATGGACCTCCCAAGAGCTCCCTAATTTACTCTTAACCAAAGGCACTGGTTGCCATGTGTTTTTTAAATTTATTGTATTGATGTTTTGATAAACCTGTTTTATGTTGAGAAATCTAATGAATGATTTATGGATTCAAGTAATAAGAATAAATTAAATTCAGTTTTATTCACTGAATTTGTGCCTGTGCTGTGTTCTTTAAACCACATAGGATGATCAAGTAACCACTCATACTGCATATATAATGGCAGTGTGGAAGACACTATTGCTTATGGTATGTTTATAATGACTCGTTTTTAAACCTCCTAGTGCTAGAGGTGTGTTGGGGACAAATTGGGGGTATTCAAGGCCCGGCTCAGGGGTATTCAAGACCCGGCTTGATACAGTCTTAGATACTATCTAGCTTTTAGGTAAGCTAAGCATTAAGAACAGTTTAGTGGTAGGAATAAACGAGCAGAGTTGGGATGAATGGCCTGTTCTCGTCTTACGTTATGTTATGTTATGTTATGTTATGTTATGTTATGTTATGTTATGTTAAATATAGCCACTGTCTGTCTGCTCTTTGACTAGTTTGACAGGTAGAATTGTTTTTGCGCTTGTGACAAACATGAAAAAGTTCAAAACAACCTTGAGCAGCATTAACAGCTTGCAAACACAGGCAGGTCAGTCAAATCATTTTCATTTTTGTATTTCGCCCTCATTTTTCAAACATTTATTCACAAAGTAAGTGGACGTTGTTACTTCATGTCTTGACTTCATAGAGGGCTGAAATTTTTAATGTATTTTTAAACAGCCAGCTGGTCGCTCGACATGTCCGACTTTATTTTTCAACCTTATACTTTGCCAAGCCTGCCCCCAGCTCTAATGTCATAGCCCCATATCCACACTATGACAGCAAAACCACTGAAAGCTTCTGATACTGAATGCTGACCTCATTTTTAGGAGGTTTTGATACCAGTGTGGTACGTGACTAGACTTGAACATTCCCCGACGCTAGTACTGCATTGAGGATACATTGAAAATACACATTGGTATTGTAATGACTCCAGGTTTAAGGTTTTAAAGTCGCTCACTCTATCATTTGTTGTCTCCTGTCCGTTTATCTCTGTGCAGTACATCTATCTCTAGTTTTTGTAGAGGGCACAGTGCCTTCTTTTATTTTGTTCTAAGGCCTTAGATGTAAATGAAAGCTGTGCTTTAATACATACTTATTGCACCATCAGGACAGGAAAGTGGTTGATTTACCTTCACATCCCAGCAGCCAAAAATGTCACTGAATCTGCAGCCAGTGGGAGAGGTGAACCCTGAAGGATCTCATTTTGCAGCAGTAAATCTCAAAGCCAACTTCAGGGATTTCTGGTGCTTAAATATTTAATCCTAGTATGTGTGATCCCCCCTGTATGTGGGAACCCAATCAGCATCTGTAAATTTTGAGATATACTTTAGCTATACATACAGCATCTGGGAATAACAATGAAAACAATGTCTCAAGTTAATGTGTTTTCAGCTGCTGCTTTTGTAACGTCATGTCTTTGATGACACAAGAATATGCGTGTGCTTCAGTATTGAGGTAATATTAATGTAATCAATAAAAGGGGACTAAAGAACATTTTATTGGGCTGTAGTCCAATCATTTATAAAGAGCATGCACATTCGGTAAGGCCATGGCAGAAGGAACTAAAAATATAGTAACTACAATAAATAAATAAATGTAACTGTCTTCAAAAAATGTGAACTTTCCGTAAGAAAAAAAAAACACATAATGATAATTACAGGCCATTCAGTGCATCTAGGCTTGTTATTTCTCTTCAGAGTATCCACCTCTAGGTGAAGCCTTGACTTAAACACCCCAGTGGTGTCTCACTACACTACGTTATCTGACAAGCTGTTCCATGCCGTATTCTTCTTTCAGAACTGAATTCGCCTGTGACCGTACACCAATCATAACTGCACTGTAGTCATGAAGAGAGGCAGGAGGGAAGGTGGGGAAATTGTTTCAGGAATTGCATCATCATTACCTCTCCCTCTGCTTTTTGGGAGCTGCTGAAATTTACGGCGACCTGATCCAATCCTCTGGAGGTTTTCCAGAAAACACGACTCAATCCGACTTCTTCTCCCCCTTGTGCTTGCTGTCCTTTTATGTGTCTTAGTACAGCTATGATAAAATGAAAAATAGAATTGTTCAGCCACATAAAGCCACGCACAGCAGATCTTACTTTGTCTACTCAATTATTTCTGTGTTTTTGGAGCCAACATTGTGGGCCCTGTGGCACACACACACACACACACACACACACACTCAAAACATTATAAACACAATTTTATCACCTCAGTATATCTATGTGATTGGAAGAACTTCTCGGGTAGAATGTGTAATAACTTAAAACTAGTTTTGGCCTTTTTTACTATCAGATGTCATTTATAAAATGGTCTGTATATTTTAAAAAAGGAGTCCAGCTGGCTCATTCACTGACTTTCTGTTTAATATTAAATGAAAGCACAAACCTGTGTAAATTTTGATAACAAATAATATTACTATCAATCTGAAGTGGGTTAGATCTTTAGTATAGATAGATAGATAGATAGATAGATAGATAGATGATAGATAGATAGATAGATAGATAGATAGATAGATAGATAGATAGATAGATAGATAGATAGATAGATAGATAGATAGATAGATAGATAGATAGATAGATAGATAGATAGATAGATAGATAGATAGATAGATCAAAAAAGGTTATGTGAGGACAAAACAATAGCATGGCTCATTGATCTGGAGTTAGAGGAGAAATCAGGGAAAGGTGTTACCTTTTATCTTCCCTTCCTGCTTACATACACTTCAAAGCCTACTGTCATCTTCTACTGGATCCAAAGACATTTTTCTCAAACAGAAAGGAACAGCAGAGAAGTGACAAGCAAAAGTTTTTTGGTCAACAGGGGATTCATGTTGTGGGCATCAAAGGTGTTCATCAATGAGCACCACTCATTACTTTTCCAAGACACTTGATCCAATATCAGAGATGCCTCCTACTGTCCTCAAAAAGTGACCATGAATTTAAAGGTCAGCACAAGGACAGTGTTTTATTTTTGTTTGTGAGTTTGGATTTTTTTTTTTTTTTCTCATGCAAGCCTGAATATTTTATACTGCATGCAAAAAAGGGATACTTGGAAAGTAAAGTAATTATACCTGTCACCATGAAACATGAATAAAAAAAGAATTTCCTTTGATATAAGACATAATTATTTCAACTACAGCACCGAAAGGCATCACAGACCAGAAAGAAGCTTCCCAACTACTTGAGGCATATGAAATGCAATGTTAATTACAGAGAGCCTTTTCTCTGGTGAGGTTCATTTTTATCTCAGTATTCACACGAGAGCCACGGTCCCTTAAGCACCGAAACCCGTTTCTGAAAAAAAGTCAACATCTGCATTTTCTGGCCAGTCATGCCAGTGGAAAAGAAATGAATATCCTAACAACAGAACGGGGGGGGGGGGGTTACATCAAACCTCATGGTTCTCTTAACCAACATGGGTGGCCCCATAAAACAAATGGCAGAGCTATGATTTATTTATATATTTAGTTAGTTAGTTTGTTCGTTAGTTAGTTAGCCATTTGAAAAAACCAAGGTGGACAGAGCCCTTGAATACATCTCCCACCAGTTCAATAAGTGCATTATTTCAGTGTGCTGTAGTGAGGCTACGCTGAACCATAATATTTAAACACACATTGTCATATATTTTTTGTAACAAAAATCATCTCACGGCTCCTACATTCTCAAAAAAGGCCGGACACAGCTTCATTTTGTAACAAGGAACTACACGTTATTTATGTGAATAGAAAAGGCGGTTTGGCCTCATAAAATGTGTTTAATGTCCCCATGAAAATGATTTACACAATTCTTAACAATTGCTGGTGCCCTGCTTTTGCTGCATCGTGAAATATAAAGTGATTGCAGCATCGTTTTGTGGTAAATGATTAAAGTAATTATTGGTGGATAAATTTTTATTTTCATGTGTGTATTTATACTGTTTCTCACCCACAATGGGGAAACAATACTGTTCTTGCCATGGCCTACTCAACAAATATGTAATGATATCGTGAGACCAAGGCATAAAATCTGGAAAATGAGTGAGCATATACTCATCCAGAGGAAACTGCAGAATAGATCTGGGACTGTTTTATATACAACCACAGTAGAAAAGTAGCGCTGACTGACAAATGAATATTCTGGAATATTCTAAGCTGTAGCTTGTTTTTACATTTTTCTGTTTGGTGAGTTCTGCAAGCACCAAAATGAACTCACTGTTCATTCTGAAGAAATAAATTACTACTTGCATATAAATCAAAGGACAAATTTTAAGAGAATTCAGGCCATTAATGCCAACAATACTCATATAAAATGCTATATTGTTATATTTTTGTGTAATACAGTACTAAGATGGGTATTTTCCACCATAAACAAAGTTGTTGTTTTTTTTTAAGAAAGATTAAGAAATTGTCCTTATGCATGCACATAGCAACAATAATGAATAATATCTTCCCAATTAATATTTACTGGTCCACATAACAATGTGAATTTGAATGATATGCTTTCTGAGTTCCACAAAACTTTATCATTATCACATTTTCAGGACACCGGGAACAGATTTAACACTATATGTAAAATTGGCCCATATCTATAATTTAGCCTACAGTTATTGAGATGTGGTATTAGAGAACTACAGTAAGGGAAATGTGAATCCAAATTGAAAAAGAAAAAAAACATTGGAAATACAATACACAGTGCAATGTAGATGGCAAATTAAAAACAATACACAGTCTGGGATTTTGGCAGTCTGAAATCTGTGCTGTGCTGCTGCCAGTAAATGCATACAGAAAGGGGGGCTAAATTACACAACTCAGATCTGACAAATAGACTTCTGGTCCTGTTTGCTTTCAGGAGACAGGTGGTCAATGCACACACACTGAACTTTTCAGTTGAGCTTGCCACCTGGGGCACTGATCACTCACAAACACAGCGCTGTAGTGGGAAAATAAAGAAAGCGCTGCCTATACGTATTTGACATTTGACAGCTTTCAACATGAAAAATAGCTATTTTGGGGAAACAAATCAATTAAAGCGGTGGAGTGATACATTGGAAATCATTATCATTAAATGATTTTTAATTTTTACTGCTAGATAAAACTAATATGGTATGGGTTTGACCGTGTAAAAGATAAGAGTAAAATTAAGCTCACTGTACTATGTGAAGACTTTGCTGATGGCAAGCGTGCTTTTTGGCTGACATTGGGCAATGTGAGTGAACATTTCCATGTGTTTTATTCGAAGGTAACCCAGGGTGACCTTTTACAGGTACACAGTCAGGTCATTTAAACCTCATTGAACAAAAGTTCAAAAGTCAATCTTTCCATTTTTGGTTGATTTGACGACATCTGTGGTGACTGGTGCTCACAAAAGTTTGTTTTCACACTTCAAATACCTGAGTTCCATTAGAAATGAAGCTGTTACTATTTGCTCATTATGCGCTTATTTTCCTTCAAAGAGAATTCAGTGGCAGCCTATTACTGCCTTGAGACATCCAATAATGTCGTCTGACACATTAATTTTTAGCAGCATATCAAACCTAATTTTGCGTCATCGCATTTGAATACCTGGCGGGATTGTCGCACCCGACATCACCAGTATAAAATAACATACACATTTTATACTGCAAACACTTTGAATCGATATTCCTACAAAAATGGCACCATGTGAAGGTAGGAACTGTCAAAAAGATGACATTACAATCATTTAGCAGGCACTGCAGACACACGCTGTATGTACATTCACCCTATTAAAGTATTTGTACCAGTCTGGACTAACAACATTTCCAGGCTAGCTAGTATAGATACAGCATCACTAAACTAGTAGTGCAGGTTAACTGCACTAACATCGTTCCCCCCTCCCCAAAACAGACGCCAGCTTGAAACAGCTCGGCTGCACAATCACTGTAGCAGAAGCTACTGATCTCTGGCGCTGGCAGACCACAGGCATCTAGCTGACTGATTAATCAAAAATGGTTTATTGATTCTGGTCTGTGAAAGTCGGGGACACATTTCTGAGGCCACATAAAAGATTGCTCTGTTTTCACAGTTCTCATTGATTAATCAGTACTGTTTTCTTTACAAAGAAGTTCAAATTCTTATACTTCCATTAATTGGCAAAGCCATGAGAATGCCCATTTTAAGAGCAATAATTAATATTTGGAACAGGATTGTAGACCATAGACGCTAACCAATTACTCTCAGTGTGTGTATAATATGACATAATAATGATGTTAGACAAAGCAGACCAGTGTTCAAACATAATTTTCCCTTCCAAAAATCTCCCTTTACCTGTACCAGTTTAATACAGGAATGTAAGCTATGCACCACCATAATTTTTAAAGTTGCAGCTTATTCCAGTTTTAAATATAGATAATGTTGAGTGCCAAGAAAAATATTTTGATTAAAATTAGGCCTGGCTGGAAAAAACATTACTCATCTTAAAGTTATTCCGCAGAAAAGTTAAAATAATTTTTTACA
The DNA here is from genome assembly GCF_018555375.3 of Anguilla rostrata. NCBI lineage: Eukaryota > Metazoa > Chordata > Actinopteri > Anguilliformes > Anguillidae > Anguilla > Anguilla rostrata. The sequence continues at coordinate 11,749,790 of NC_057934.1, forward strand.
TGAAAAGAATTTGAACTGTGTATTTGAAGAGACTCTGGTGGAGAAACCTAGGTCCCAATGTCCAAGGTACCTAGAACTTCCCTTAGTCTGTTAAAGGCTTTAATACTTGATGATCTTATGAAGAGTTATGTTTTGTAATACTCAGCAGGCCAAAACAGGTCATACAGTGTTGATTCTGTATCGCTCCGGCTCTCATCGAGAAGATTACAGTTGGAGGAAACGTTTGCTGCTTCTATTCCCGATGGCTGGGAACCCTCTTCCGCACAGGCCACTGCCTCTTAATGGTAGAGCTCAGATGTGAATTACACAGGGAATCAATGTGCTCAGTGTGGGGAACCCCATTTAGCCTGACCTCTGCACCGGTAGAAAATGAAACTCAAATATTTACTGTTGGTCATGCCTCCAGGCAACCAGGCTATGTGTGCTATCCCCTTGATTACGGAATGCCCTGTATAAAATGGGCCATGCAAGCACTTCGGTTCTGTGAACCTGATCTGAAAACTACTGGAGATATAAAATGGCTTCAGTCTTCTAGTTTTACAATGTTGCCATCATTCAAACATAGATTAAAAATATGTAATCAAACAACTGTCTTCATCTATTTATTGACAGCAATATAATCCAGTTAACATGGAATTACAAATTACTCACTGGTTTTTCGTTTTAAGGGGTTTTCCCATTTGCTTTGAAATGTTAAACTATGGAGTTCTCTGTAAATAGTGGTATGTTGGTCATTGTGGTGTGGGGATGGCTGGTTTAAGCAGCCACACCTGCCCTGGGTCAAGCTAATTAGACCTGGCCAATTGGATAATTGGTGAAGAATTAGATAATTGGCCAGGCTAATTGGACCCAGGAACAGGAGTGGCTGCACCTGTGCGTAGTGAGGTAATCACTGCGCACAGGTTAAATCTGCCATCCCCACCCACACCAGGCAGCTTCGGTCATGACTGTTTTAACATCTGCTCATTTGGCTATACCATCTTGCCAAACCCTCGTGGAATAAATGTGGACTGTTTGAACATCTTCTCCCTGTGTCTCTGTGCTGGAGGGCCCCAAAGAAAGCCACTTCGGTGGCCTGTGGCAGGCGTGTTTGCCACAGTCATCATCCGGAGTATTAATGAGTTTTCCAATTAGTCTGCACCTTCCCAATTTTACATCTACATTTCCATTAAAATGTATCAATATATTTATTTGTATACATATAACACAAGCATATACAAATATCACAATTGCATTTACCTGACGCTGATGTTAAAACAGATGGGATTCAAAAATGGAATTGCAGTTTAGTTATATACAACATATTTGACATGTCATTTATCTTGGATGGAGAAGCAAAGAAAAAGAAAAGTAGGCTGTGAAACCCTGACCTTCCATACAGTTTTAAAGGAGATTTTTTTATGTTTCCTTCAAATACTGTTTCAGTTCTCTTTGGAGCATTAATACCAATGAGAAAAAAGACTTTCTCAACTGCAGACGAGATACTGGGTCCAATTACACATCGAGAGAACCCCGCTGTGTCACTGCTTTCATGGTAATTTGAGTCTCTCTTCATCAACAAAGGCTGTCATTTTAATAATCTTTCAGCTCTGCTTGCACTTAAACTTGCCATATCGACCAGATTTCCATTAACACTTAACCTGCGGGCCGACGCGCTAAAAGCCTTTGAACAGCTTTGCAAAACAGAAGGTAATAGCAAGTCATAAAATCTGTTGCTATTTTTTAAAGTTAATTTTTTTAAAAAGGTGATAAACTTTGCCCATTAACGCTCCATAAATTTCAGCTACTTTGATTGCTTTGTTTGTTGTCTTTCAATCACTAGGGGAAAAACACTTCTGATAAAATTGAGCCAAGATAGGCCTTTAAAGCTATTTTTTCCTTTTTTCTTTTCACCATCTCCTGGACTGCTGGTCAGCATTTTGGTGAACAGGTGAGCAAAGGTCGTGAACAAATAGCTCAATTGCTTTATGGGCGAAGCAAATTGGACAAAAACTGTGGAAATGAAAATGAAACAAATGGCTGTAAAGCAGGCAGTCATGTTGTAAAGCTTTGAATATCCTGGAAGTTTCTGTGTAAGGTTTCCATCATTTAATACTGAAAATGCAACTAAAATTCTGAGCTTGGACAGCCACCACTAGTTGGCTAGCAGCATCAGAAATTTCATCTCTAAAATATTAATAAAAATATTAAATAAATAAATACACATTTAATGCACCATGTAAAATAAGAGGTAGGTCACAGAAGATGTTTTTTTTCTCATTGTGTGCTCCATGGGCTCGATTTGGAACAACTGAGCTATACCGTGCCATGACCATACCATGCCTGTGTGGTATACACAATTCAAAATGTATCATCTCCTCTCAGAAAACAATTAACCAGTGCAGCCAATGCAGAATATTACCACCAGTTGGACATTCTACAGCATCTTACTGTAATAAAGGGCTTGTAGAAAAAATATGTTATAAAAGAAAATACATCGCCTCCTGGAACAGTAATTCCCTCAGCTTGCATAATTTTCTACCCTCTCCTTTTTTCATTAGTGCTCTAAGTCTGCTGCAGAATAGCGTTCTTCCATCAGATTTATCGCTACTTAGGCAACCCAGCCCAAACGAAAACAAGTTAAATGCACTTGCTGAGTAGGGAAGAGATGGAAAAATATGGGCTGGGCACTACAGCTTTAGGTCTACTATTTCTCACCATCCTGTCTCTTAGCACTTAGGTGTAACAAACTGACGGGGAGGGTAGAGGGAGAGAGGAGGTGGGTGGGTTGGTGACAAATTGAAATTAAAGACCAGCTACAGGCGGCATGCGCATTTGCATTCCGTAATTATCAAAGTATTGACATGGGCTATCGAACACGTTATTTTATATCCTCAGATCAATCAACATACCTCTTTTATTCTGTTGAGATATTTTATCATGCATGCTGTGCCACCTCCAAATCCCAAGCACGCACATTGTAGAGTACAAATTTTTAGATGTTGTTATGACAGATATTGTATTTTTCATTTAAGGAGTGAAACCCACGTTTGAACAATAAATAAAATTTTAAAAAATCCCCAGCCCACTTAATTCTGGTCCTAAGCAGAGTTTAGAGAATCTATTTATATATCTGTCGTACTGCTGGAGAAGGGAGCTTGTGTAACTCTCGTGTTGGTAAGCAGGTGTCAAGGGAGAAAGCATGTGTTCCTTATTCAGCTAACCTCTGGGCAATGTAAACAATCTGTCGCTCTCCTTCTGCTGAAAGCAGATAGCATATAGAATTGGCTGTTGCTTCAAACAAAGCCTGCATGGGCTGACAAAATGGCATAATGAAGAATGATAAACACAGTTCAAAATAAAGCAATTAAAATATATGAGGATGATGATTATGATTATGAAGATTATTTGGGGGCCAACCACCAATGTGAAGGTACCCGACTGATAATGTAAAGATTTTCTTCCTGTCTACGTGACTACAAAATACATGTAAATTCACCAGTCTTTCCTAGTCTGGTGAGGGCAGTAATTTTGGGAAAAAACAACATGGCTTGGATTCATCCTTATAGTGCCACTGGAGCAGTTCAGTTGTTTTGCCTTTATTAACTTACTTATTTGCTTTTTGATGTATTTATTTATTAGTTCATTAGTTTTCTATTAACAGGCTTACAGCTTCTATAAATCATGCAACAAGCAAAATAATAATTTAGGTGTAAATAATGATGCAGATGACAGGCAACAAATTAAAGGGAAAACCAACATAAACTGTCTTAGTAAGGTGTCCGTAATTTCTGACCCTAGTTACTGGTGCCTTTCTCATAGATCTAAATGCATACATAACTTTAGTCACTTTTCTTATTGAAACACTAGCCAGTTGAGCTGTGACTGAAGCTTCTGCCACCCGTGCCCCAATGATGAATCCTCTTCCAAAGTCACTTAGATCTTTTTCTCTTGCCTTCTTGATCCAAAATTGAGGTCAACTGGGCAGAATTTTTATACATGCCACAGAGGATGTTAATTGCTTAATTGTATTATGCAGAACACCTGTATGGAAGCATCTGCATTCATTATGTCTTTTCCACTCATTTATTCATGTTTTTCCACCAATTTGTCACCTGTCTGTATTTATCTACTCAATTGCAAAAATAATGCTCAGTTACATACTTTTATCATTATGTATGGCACAATTTTTTTTTTTGCCTGCAATATGCTTTTTATAAGCTTAAAACCTGTCGAAAACAAACGAAAACTGCTGTAGAAAGTTAAGCTCGCAGACAAAAGCATCGGCCTTGAAGGACGGTACCACTCAGCCTACGACTGCAAAAGCCATCAGAGGAAATAAGCAGCAGCAAAAAGCTATTTCTAAAAAGGCAGTGAAGCTTTAAAAAAAAAAAAAAACAACTTACTGTTATCAAGGGAGGACAGTCCTCCCCTGCTCGCCACCATCATTTTGGTGCAAGTACGAGCTCCTGTCCTGCAACCGCTGATTAATTTTATGGTCCCCACGCAAAAGTGTTTGTAAGCAAAATACAACAAAACATTAATTATGCCCAAAACAAGCATGCCCACAAATATTTAAGACAGGGATGACATAAGTAATTTGCCAGGGAAAGGAATTAATCCAAATTAACTGCCTAATTCCCATTTTTGGAAATAATTTATGACACACGCGGGCGTCGTTGGGCACAAGATTAAAGCGGCAAAGTGAAAATGATGTGGTCTTGCTGGCACCATCATAACAGCAGAGGAGTTTGATTTACCCGTATTCAACAGAGGGTGATACAGCCAGACGCAGCAGGCTACTTGGATTCAGCGGTGGTGTATGACAATCCTGCACACTTGTCGTAAAGCTGATCATCATGCTCCACGGTGATCATCACAGCAGGAGCACAATCAGCGGCTTGTTTATCCTTAATAATGTGCGCATAAGTACCTGAAACATGGTTAAGCAGTCGGGTATGGGGCTGACTTCTGCTGTGAATTGCTGTCCATTAGCACATTTATGGATATGCTGTTTTTATTGGTTTTATTGGTTAGGTAAAACACTGCTCACATAATGCTTAGATGGTAGCACAATACCAGTACTACCCTGACACAAATAAATAAATAAATAAATAATAATATATATAAATATAATAATATATATATATATGTATATTTATATATATATATATATATATATATATATATAGATATATATATATAAATACAATAGAAATATAATCTAGCTAAAATATAAAATATATAAATGAACTATATTTAATACCTATATTTACCAATTAAACTATTTACATATGCATACTGTACTCTCATGTGGTTAAACTGCACATTCTTGGCTTTTATTTAAACGTATTCACACAATTCTGTTTCACCATGAAGAAAATACAGCACTTTCTAAACATAGCCACCATATTTCAGGGCACCATAACGTTTGGGACACATTAATGTAATGGAAAAGAATGTAGTCATGTTTAGTACAGCGTCGTATATCGTTTGCATGAAATGACTGCTTGAAGTCTATGACACATAGACACCAGGTGCTGAGTATCTTCTCTGGTGATGCTCTGCCATGCCTGTATCTTCAGCACCTGCTTGTTTCAGAGGCTAGTTGCCTTAAGTTTTCTCTTTAGCACTTGAAAGGCATGTTCAGTTGGAATCAGTGCAGGTGAATGACTTACCCAGTATCTTGTATCAGGACACTTCAACCAAAATTTTGTTCAACCAATACTGAGTTGGATCCATGTGAAAAATACACACTAGAGATAGGAAATTGAAATATGCCATGCTTTGTTTAAACATATTCGTACTCAGATCTCTATATGATGTAATCTATGGCAATATTTGAAAATATATTTGTGAATCTGTGCTTGTTGTTCCAAATGGTTCTAATAAATTTATGTTCTATCTTATTTACTTTTGTTCCATAAAACTATTTAAACTTTTCTTGAATACGAGACCCAAAGCTTTGTCCTTGTAGCTTACATACAGTATTCATTGTTGAGCAATGTCAATAATTTCCTCCTTTTCCTCCTCCTTCTTCCCCTATTCAACAAAAGAAACTGAGAACATTTTATGACTCAATGGAGTGTGTCATAGGACATCCTCTCCTCCTATACACCGGAGACATAAACTAGTGTGTGGCATCAGAGCTTCAAAGCTATCACTATAGCTTTGAACGTGGAATGAACTGTATTTTCCCTGTCGGCCTATCAGCACTGGTTGGCCAAACGGATATAGGAGTACAACCCACATGGCTTTGTCATGACAAATTTCAATATGCCCTTCCAGGGTTACGTTTCCGGTCACGTTCCTTGATGCGTAAGTTAGAGTCAACTTGACTACCTTGCTTGGGTTAGTTGGGTTAGGGTTAGGTTTTTTTCTGTAGATATAAGGGAGAATGAGCAGGGATTTTTGCATGTTAAATGTTAAATGTTATGTTAAAACATAAGAGCATGGCAAACTCTTTTTTACCCTGTTGCAATAAATTTCAAAAACCAGTATATTTTGGTTGTTTGTCATTGCCTTTGAAGGCAGATGTCAAAGCAACAGGGAACTCGGGGAATAACAAGCCTTGAAGTATCACTAAACAACGGTCCCTTTGTTTCTGTCATGTTTCGCATCACAATAAACCTTTATGTGTACACCCTCATAAATGGTATTCAACTGAGACTTATCAGAATTCAGAGGTGAAAACAACAAGATCACTTGTCATACACAAGCATTACAGGGCCATTCCACTGTCTTAGAAGAATTCCTACACAAAAAATCATTCATTTATTTCTTTCAGTGTGGCCTCACATTAAAAACTGCAAAAAAAAAATGTAGGTCAGCTACAGTAACAAATTAATCAGTCTATGGGTCCAGTTATATCAGACACTAAGAGCTCCATTTTCCAGCAGGCGCACGGTCCATCACACTGGCAAAGTAGCATTTTCATCATGAATTGAGATGCGCCTGAGCCGTTCGGTCATTTCGTGACTCGTTGTGCACCAACGTGGGAGAACAGCCACTTTTAAGGGTGTGTGAGATCAAGATCAAGATCAAAACACTGAAATGTTGGTGCAGCTCATTGCAATTTTGGTGTGCGATTCGCACCCACGCTGCCCACCTGCTCAGATCAGGTCTATGGTCCAAGTCACAGCCCAGCATATGGTGTATTGCTCATTTTGAGGCTTTCCCATGCAATGCGTGCATGATCATAGCCCATTCAAAAGTAATTCCTGTATTTATTGTTTTTAATTTTTTTTTTTGCTGTACTTACAACACGCTGTCATCCCAGTGAGAATAATGACAGTAAATGCAACCAGAACATGAGCAATATTTTCATTTTAATTATGTGACTGTAGTTAAAATGAATATGTTCGCCATGACATTTATTATGCTGTGCAGTGCTACAGGAGGTCTGCAGGATAATTACGCATGCACCCAGTTGCACAAGTAACAGCAGCCCTTGCCTTTCAGGTCTGGTCTAATGAATACACTGTTATTTCTTCATCTTCCAATCACCAGCTCAGATCTAAGAACAATTTTTAAGAAAATGTTAGAGTTTTGGGTGCCATTGATTTCACGCGTGTGTTGTTGTGTGCTCCTTCTATCCAACCACTCACCTATGTGAACTCTGGTCACAAAAGTACCAACATTCAGTAGCCACACACAGAATGCCCACGTGGCTGTGCCATTGACTGCGCCCATGAACCATATGACATTGATTTTGGAAAATAGACCCCAGACTATGAGTAGTATCTTTTCCTTTTTTTCAACACGAGAAAAAATTTAAATTGCCAGAAGCATCAGTTGAGTCTGTTTCAATACCTTATACACAATAAGTGGCATTGAATTCTACCTAACTTCTAAAAGTTCAAATGGTGCTCTATAAAATGCTTATTCGAAGCTCATTGCGATAGGAGTCAACTCATCTGTTCCATTTTATGAATTCCACAAGCAAAAACAAAAAGGATACTCACACTCCAAGCAAAGAAAAAAATACCAAAACCCAAAAAAAATCAAAGGAAAATGTTTAATAGCAGAAGTGAAAAAAGTGCCAAAAAGAAAAAAAAAAAGTGCAAACGTGTCAGTTATCAAAACATCTTCAGTGGTAAGATTTTTATTTTGCTTTATGAATTCTTCTGCCAGCCAGTGCTCAGAATTCAGAGCATGCCTGTATGCTGAAAATGGCTCTGGCACACGCATTAATTCTTACAAACAAACTCCTAGATTGGCTCCACTTGAAGTTGGCTTCTCAAGGGGCCTCCAGAGCTTCACAGTGAGGAAATCTGTTCCTGGATAGACCCTGCCATGCCACCCACCCACTCTGCTCAGAATGCATGCCTCCTGCCACCTGTGCCACCTGAGAGATCAAATCCCAGCGGAGACGGGCACTGTTCTCACACCAAACACCCCAGCTGAAGCATCAGGCTGGTAGTCTGCCGACAAGGGCTTTTTCCCCGAGCGACCTCATAACAGGCAAAAAGAGCATTTATCACAGAACGGTGACAGAAAAGATATTGAAAAGTTAAAGCCAATCTCATCGAGTAAGCCTTTTGAACAACCTCTCCCCCCACCATCCTCACCCATCCTATACAACCTCCAGCCCCTTTTGGAATAACATCAGACTTTGAGAGTCTGAGACTTCCTTTATGTCTGAGTTACCATCATATAGTAACAACAAAGTGTGTTCAAGATGCACACAGATAATTATTGCTTCCAAGATTTTTGTAAGAAAGAAAAGCATTCTCACAAACTGTTTGATTGTGAGCTTATTCACCCTTCACCCAGAATTGATCCCACAACCAAACATCAATGTGAATAAACTGAAAATATTGCAAAATATTAGTTCTGTCAGGACCACTGTCATCAAAGTAGAATTTTATTGACAATAAAGGCAATACAGTTATGTTTGGCAGTATGGCTCTGTTCTGGAGCTCTCCCGCCAACCACGCAGCCCGTGTGGATAAGGCCGGGAGGCCAGCAGCCAAACCCCCTAGAGGGGTACACACAGAACAGATCCAGCAGCAAAGCAAGTTCTTAACACATAGGGATGGAGCAATGCAATTTCTTAACAAATAGGGATGGAGCAATACAAATTCTTAACACATAGGAATGGAGAAATGCAAATTCTTGACGCATGGGGATGGAGCTGGGGTGGTGGAGGGAATTTACGAAGCAACGTGCAGCGCTTGCATGCAGGAGGAGCAGCCGAATGAGTAGAGGGAGGCTGTTTAAGTAGACCGCCCTGTTAGTGCATGTACTGTGATAGGTGAACATCACTCAGCTGAGCCATCAGCTGATTCAGCCAGAGCGCTTGACTCTCATGGCCTGCCAGAACTACGCGATGCTCCATTTTTTATTATTGCAAAATATTAATTTTTTTCTCCCATATGCATACTGCTTATCTAAGGTATTTTTAGGTGTGAAAAATTCATGGTCTAATATTTTTTCTGAACATGACATTGCTAACTAACAGCTAAGTTTCAATTGAACTGCAATATGTTTTTCCTGAAAGTGTGGTACATTTCTCACATTTATACATTTTTTATTTTACGGGTACTGCAGTTAGTAGGCACAAATACAATTGATTCTACACAATCTTATATGACAAAATACACAAATTGCCCATGTTCCACTTGCAAGAGTGATTACATTTGTTGATGGCATACTAATTGATGTAGCGCAATGATATATGTCAACTGAGTGTGCTATGTGTCAAAAGTTGACAGATTATAATGATGGAATCACTGGAAAAAACTGATCTTTTTCGGATGATCTCATTGCAGTAGACAGTAGTGATGTTAGAAGCCCCTGTGTTCCCCAGGGAAATATGAGGGGTTATGGTGGCATGCTATTCTCCAACCTCCCTCATTCAGCTCATCTCTTAAACTGAGCTGACAAAGGGGACAAACTGCTACCACGCAGCCCGAAAATATAGACCTATTAAGTGTCCTTCTGTAAGACTTTACTCATCTTAGACTGTCCTGAGGAGTAGTAGTTCTGGTAATTGCGAGCCTTCAGCGAGCCTAAGATAGGTGGACCTGTCCTGTGCTATCGGTGCCTCGCTGATTTGAAAGGGTGCCGGCAGGGCAAGCTCTAAACTATTGGAGGTCTCCTTTTGAGTTTGGTCTTACCCAGACACACACCTGGGGTCGGGGGGGCAGGGGTGATATATATGACTGGAGTGTGGGCAGGGGACTGGGGAGATGGGGTCTTCAATAGAGGTCGGGTCCTATGCAATTGCCTATTTTGCCTATACCTATAGCCGGCTCTGGGCACACTGTTATAGAAAGTTATAGAAGACTTTCGACTTCATGTAGTAGCACCTGGTACTAAAGAAATTACAATGAATGCAATTATACTGCAGCTGTCCTTATACAGAAGTTGTTTGTTTATGGTTAATGTAGTTTTTTTGCAATATAATCTAGTTCCCTGTTTTACATGGGAATGGTTGATTTTCTCATTAAATTCAAGCATCCGCTTGTTGTCGCCACTCCACTTTGTGTGCTGGGATACTTCTCCTTTGAGACGTGACCCTGTTTGAAGGAGATATGAAGGATCCTGTTGTGTGGGCTTCAGCCTTTTGGTCGCTTGGGAAGAGAATAAAATAAAATCCACTAAAAAAAATGCATGGAGTAAGACAAGGAATTAAGCCCGGAAAAATAAACAACAGGAAACAAGATGCAAGCAGTATAGCAGTATATTAGTAGAGTATTCAGTATGTGATCATTTATGTCACAAGGAACCTTCCTTTTGTCAGCATTCACATTATTGTCTGCACCTCAGGATTCATGTTTTTATTAAAGCTTGCACACAGAACCTAGCGATACACAGGTATCTAATGACATCTTTGTGAAGTACTGCTCCTCCAGTAACAACCAGATATTTGTTTATTGCAAATTGGTGTGAAATTTCATTGGTGTGCAATTATTTTCACTCAGCTGAAAGAAAGACACTGGGCATGGACAGGTCTGTTAGTAATAAAATACTGAGTTCAAAACTCATTGAAAAATAATTTGGTTTGTACGCCTTGGTTTGGATGGTATGACTAAATAAAAAAGTCATATATAACAGCAATGATTAATGGATCATTGAGAGTGAGTTAGAATTAGAGGATGTCACTATTGTTCTAACACTGAATCAATTATTAATAATAATGCATACAATTGTGTTTTTAATCATTCATAATTGAGAGTGTATATCCTTTGTGAGGGATTACTGCAAGATCAGTTCAGTCAATTGAAAAAAGTAGCAGATACTGCAGATACAGGAATTGTCATCCATTATGAAATCTTCTCTTCAAATCAGCTATGTGGAAAAGTTTTTCTTATTTTTTGTTTATTGTTTAGACTCTGACATTGACGACTCCCACTTTGTGAAAGACCCCCCCCCACCACCACCACCACCACTACCCTTTCAACCTTTAAACACACACACAAACACACCACACACAGTTAAAGATGAAAACATAAGAAGTACATTTGCTTTTAAAAGAATTTCATGCAGATGAATTTTTTGGCGACTGGGAAAAAAAGCTGTATTTTCCCCCCAAAAAAAGCTATTCGCCTCACTCTCCTTAAAGCCGGCACAGCTGCTTTCAAGAGGAATCAGAAGTGCGCACATCTCCGAAACGCATTTCGCACGATGTCACGCTGAACGTGAGGTTGTCTCTTCGGCTGCGAGTTCGAGTCGCCCAGGTGCCTCCGCTTCCCCTTCTCCCCCCCCGCTGCGGAGGCGGCAGCCTTATTTCTACGGTGCGCCGGCTTCTTTGCTCAAACATTCTTCGCTGCCCTTTTGCGATCTATCGCCGGGGGGTCACCGGGGAGGACTTGTCGCTTCGGTTCCAGCAAAGTTCTCACGGCCTTGGCTTCCGTTAGCGGCGCCGCTGCGGCCGGGCTTCTGCGCTCAGACGCGCTGACAGATGGCGCGCCAGGGCGGCGTACGCCCTGGTTTGGCCCGGAGTTGTGTGCTTATTTTTTGTGTGTCGCGCTTGCCAGAAATTAATTACATGAAATGTTAAGGGCTGCTGTTCATCAAGAAGAATTAAAAGCAGGGAAAACTGATGAGGAACAAACAAAGAACTCCAGCTGAGGCAAAGACCTGATTCTTGTTTAAGTGGTACCGTTCCAATGAATCTTCTATTCACAGATAAAATCTTGCAACACTACTACACTAGTAGTCACTCGCTTTGGTTGTGTGTATGAATGTGAGCTAGGCTAGACCCTTTAGTTCCAGTGAACGCAAATTTGAATGCTACTAAATGCTACTACAAATACATTCTAGATGATTCTGTGCTTCCCTAACAATTTGGGGAAGGCCCATTCCTGTTTTAGCATGACAATGCCCCCAGGCACACAGCGAGGTCTGTATATAAATGGTTTTGTCGAGAATGATGTGGAAGAACTTGACTGGCCAGCAAACAGCCCTGACCTAAACCCCATTCAACACCTTTGAGATGAATTGGAAAGCTAACTGCGAGCCAGGTCTAATTGTCCAATCAATGATCCCATGCCTGAATGGAAACAAATCCCAGCAGCAGTGCTCCAATATCTAGCATAAAGTAGAAGCTGTTATATTGGAAGCAAAGGGTGGACTAATAATTTAGTCCACCCTTTGGGTGTGATATTGGATGTCAGGTGCCCACATACTTTGGCCATGTAGTGTATATACATCCTGCCTTGTATCAGTAGTGCAGTTTGGTGTCTGGTAGTGGTGGTGCCATGGCGTATGTGTTCCCATGAATTTTTTCCTAACCACACATTAGGCCTCTTATTACCAGTTGAGCATCTTTTCAATGCCACAGCATACCTAAACATTGTTAGTGACCATGTGCATCCCTTTATGGCCATCGCCTACCCTTTTTGAAATGGGTACTTCCAGCAGAGTAATGTGTCATGTCACAGAGCATGCATCATCTCAAGCTAGTTCTAGCAACATGACAGTGGCTGTCATGTCAGTTTAGTCCAATGGACTGCACAGTCCCCAGATCTCAATGGAGCACCTTTGAGATGCGGTGGAGCAAGAGGTTTGCAACATGAATATGTAGTCATAAAATCCACCGGAAGAGCATGATGCGATTGAGCCAGCACTGACAAAAATGTCTAAAGAATATTGCCAGTAACTTCTTGAATCCATGCCACAAAGAGCTCTGACTGTTCTAAAGGGAAAAGGGGTGCTTACCCAGTAGGTGTACCTAATAAAGTGGTGTAAAGTCATGAATTTTCTGTGTAATCTGTGATATAAATAGCCTAATTTCACAATGTTTCAATAGCTTGCTACTAACAAATAGAGACAATGCAGACAGCCAGAAAGCCAATTAAATGTCTGATGCAGCATTGACCTACTGAATGCAAGAACTAAGTCTGCGTCAATGCTCATGGGCGTCGTTATATAAAACGCTATTTTACAATCCATTAATCATATCTCAGGCTTTTAATTGTGCCATCGATATCAAGCCCCCAACCAACTCAACACAGCTTCACATTGCCATTATTTTCCTGTTACTGTACAAAGCGTTCTTCCCTCCCTAATGAGTTCACAACAGCTTTTTGCGGCACAATTAGCCTAACGTTCATCCCATTCAACACGAACAAAAAGATGTTCAGCACGTGTAATTAAGAAGCCAAAGTTGACACTCTGCCGCTTCTATGGTATTAGTCCCACTTGCAGGCTGAACGTGGATGCAATGAATGCTCTGGCGATGGATCCAGACACATCCTTCACTTCATCATCCTTGACAGTTCCCGAGAAAGGCAGAGTCTTTCACAGAAGGCGCTAGCTCCGGTGCCGAGCGTACTACTCGCCTCCTTTTCGTCAGCGAAGCCAGTGCAGTGAGACTATCACAAAAGGGAACTAAAGGGAACCCGCTGTTCCTCCGCTCAAATGTGATACATGGCCTACAGCACCAGTAGGATTTATGTTACAGGATTAGAGCTGGGAATAAAGCTGCCTCCATGATGATAGCTTTCCAGTGGGGACTGCTGTGAAAAATAAATAAATAAAATAAAAAAATCTATGCCTCTGAAATATCTAGACATTGATTTTATTTGCATCAGGGAATGGTGGCAACTCCAAAAATGAGTTGAGCCTGCTCTTCGTTACTGCAACACTCAAAAAGTCAATACTGTTCACTAGCAGCACACGCACAAGGCATACCAGCTTCTAATGGTAACCAACAAGTTGATATTACTATTCATATTCTCCCATCCACTAAGTTCTTCACAGTGGTTTATCAAATCGAGTAAACAGGGGCACAAACAGATGTATAACTCCAGAGTACCCACATATTTCAAGAATGGTGAGCCTATCTGCCATGAAGGGACAAAAAAACCTTATGGCATACAATGCAACTGCACCTGCGTTTGTGTCAGAAGCATTTTCTAGAAAGGATGGTTTTCTCAACTTCCTGTCATTTGAATGTCCTGTCAAGTGAATGTTCTGTTCATTGTTTTTGTTTTTTTTTCTCATTTCAATGATATTCCATGAAGTACAGTACTTATTCTGTTTGCTCTGTACTACTAAAAAACAGTGTCCTTGGGCATCACTGTATCACTTATGTATGCATTAAAAAGCAAAACAATTTTTTTTTTTGTTTATTTGTATTGCTGTGGGCGCTGCTGTTGTTATTATTTGTTATTGTTATAATTTACCAGATGCCATAATCTAGGGTGACTTGTAAAGCATCGAGCAATTACAATATGATAGCAAACAACACACAGCTTTAAATTATACATTCGGATACATCCAAACTTTACATATCCCAAATACTTTCTGCTAAAAAAATAAAAAATAAAAAAAAAGCAGCAGAAGCACCAAGCCAGTGGAGTGAGCTCAGTTAGCTTGCCTCAGCCAAACATGCCGTTAGCAATTTCCACAGGCAGCGGGTGCAACATAGCCCTCCTATAAATAGGAAGTCAATTTGTGAGCTGCTCACTTACTGGCTGTATTCCAGAACAAAAAGGACAAACCTGTTTTTGTGCTTCTTTGACAGCACGGTTCTTCGGCAGTTCAAAAATTACAATAAAGGGCCAATCTGTGTCATGTTGCCATGTGATCGATAACAAATAAAACACAGAGATGGACCCCCTGCATTCAACCTTTTTTCTTTCTGACAGCATGATGATCACTACATGCCCTCCATGCCCCCACCCCAACCCCCCCCACACACACACAGGACTACCCCTGCAGGGGAACTTAGTGATTAAACTAAATGAGAACAGGGCATGGTGATGCCAGATCATAAATTTGGTCCAGTCGCTGTGCACCTCGCTTTTACCCACAATGGATAGACAAGGCAAACGTAAAATGTATCAAATAAATAAGTTAGATTAGGCAGGGAAAAATGTTATAGATTTGTCATTGAGATACGCTTATTTATTTATCTGTTTATTTGTTTGTTCGTTTCCCTCATCGGGAATTGAGACACGTTGTGCTTGAACCCTCAGCTACATCACAACTGACAAATGTTTCCCATGAGAAGACAGCGATCTGCTGAATATGTGGTAGTAGTTTTGATTATCACAGAGGGTCTGCCATAAATTTTTAATTAACAACTGAAGCTACATAAATCTTTGAAATGTTAGTGTTGTCTCGGAAAATAAATAATTCAGTAGCAGGGGAAAGAAATTGTGATGATCAAAGTAATTGACAGCTTTAAAAGTGTAGAGTTTGCAACAGCTGCAGTAAATAGTAAATCAGGAAGCAGTTCTTTTCATTTTTTGTTACTGTTTCTCCATAAAAATTGATGACTTATAAAACAAGCATTGAGTAGACAAATATGTCAAACATTTATTTGTCACATAATGAGTACTGCAGTGCATTGTTCAACCGTTTAAAGAGCACTGACGACTGAAAATCTTTTCAACCAGCCCATTTTTAACCCAGATTTCTGCCTCTTCCAAACGCATTTGCACGTCCACCTCATTGATACGACGTGCTGTCCCATTTCCCCCAATGAGCCAGCTATCACTTCTTATTCACTGCACGCCACCAGCTGAGGTGTACAATTACTGCATCAGGGAACTATACCGCATGCACAGTCGGTGTAGGCAGACTGAATGAGCTTGATGAGATCAGAAGAGAGTATGATGAAGCAGGGAGAACTTATAGATTGAAACCCTCCCTTTCCTGGGTGATACCACGGCAATTATGTGCCTTCCTTTGGAGCACTTAATAGTGCATAGAAGGGAAACAATTGCCTGCTACATCCAGCCAAACGTTTCCCCTGCGTTTTATTTTCTTATATGGCTATCGCAGGTACCCTTTAGAGACCAGTGGTGTTGAAAGGGACGTTTCGCTGTTTAAATAAGATGTTCAAACAAGACCTAGTGATTTGGGAATCCTGTGGTTTGATGGTGCACTGTCTGCTGTTCAGCAAAGCATTATTGCAGGCCAAGATGAACTCAGGTCAGCTTTGTAGAATTGGTATCAAGCCATCATTTTAAAGGGGCTCCATATACTAATTCTCTATATCGATATCAGTAAGGATAGCCTGATGACTGAAGAATATGGACATAAGGAGGAAATTAATCGTCCATACTTTTATAATAGTGCCATCCTCCTTGATGCCACTTCAGTTGATTGCTTCAGCAGGTGTTCAGAGTTAAACAAACCCAAATTAATACAAGCCTGTGCCCTCAGTTAGATTTCAGTGGATCAGATTCTCCGCTTTTCCAATGGGAGTCTTAGCAACTCATCAGGCCCTGGGCCCATGCGAACCGCAATCCCACGAAAAGAGGATTATTTCACGGGAGCTTACTCGCAGGTACTGTGTCTTCATCGCGGGGTGAAGAAAGGCGCCCCGAGGTTCTGATGAGTGATTCTGTTAGGTGTTAATCCATTCCGATTCCCTCGTTGTTTTCTGAGCAGCTTCCCAGGAATAACATTTAAAAAATGATACACTTCAGAACGCCTGCCCCAAGCCTTATACCTGATACGACCGAAGGCTGGAAAAAAAAAAGAGTAGCTCATAGTTCTTAAGCTCTTCGTGATGAATTAAATTCCTGGGGCAATGACGGGTATGTAATGTATGGGTGAACTTTAGAAGAAGGCATTTTTCATGGTAAGGATCCAAATCTAACCAAAGCCACTTAATTGGTCACTTGAGAAGCATCGGTATGAAGTGCATTGAGGGGGAGAAGACATAGCTTCAACGGACATAACTCATGTGAGGGGACTGAAACAATAACGCAAATGAATCTGCAGAGCTGTCGATGTTTGGCTTCCATTCACTTTTGTTTTTAAGTAAGATTCTTGCACGTTATTGTGTTAATGTATTTTCAGTTTCCCTAGTTCAACAGCAACTTTTCTTTTCTTTTCTTGTCTTTTACTATTTTGGAATGAAAACATCATCATATGACAGTGCATGCACCAAAATGTATTAGAATCCTTTATACTGAGTTCAGACATCAATTTTTCTTGATGCCTATAGCCGCTCTGTAAGAAATCAAGGTAATATAGATAAAGATTTATTAATGTCATTAAGCTGAAGAATTCAATGCATCATATATTAAGATGACTTTATAGCAGCATAATCAATAATTAATTTGAATTAATTATTGGAATAATACAACTTGGTATTCTTGTCATATCCTAAATTTCTCAGATGTTTTTGTAAGTGCTGTGGTTTTTCTATTCTGGCTAACTGAGAAACAAATATAAAAACATATCCCTTTTGATTTATACTTTAAAAGTACTTTGCATTAATTTATCCTTGCACTTGTAGGTACTTCTGAGCCTTGGTGAATTGTGTCATACATCGTTGTCTATGATTCTTATACATCTTAATTTCAAGGTTGTTAATCCTTGATTGTTTCTGGCAAGCCTACTTTGTTCAGGTAGTTTCTTTTTTAAACATTCACTTCTCCTCTGATGACTGCAAACTGCAACTGAATTGCATAAAACATAATAAAATTTGGGCTTCAGAGTCAGACATTAGATATAATTATTCAGAGCATAGAAAGCAGCACAGGAAAGCTAATTTGCGGCACAGAAAGACCAATTTGATACCACTGCTATGCCTTTTTACGGATTTTGTTTGTTTGGAATAGTAACGTAAGGAGGAACCTCTCTGACTTTTTTTGTGTTGCAGCACAATAGAATATTAATTATCCAACACTTCAGGCAGCAGCACCTACAACGGCCAACAGAAACATTAATTCGGCCGGAAAGCCCCTCTGTCAAAAAGCCTCACACTTGACAGAAGACGTTAATCGCTTAGCATAGGGTGGAAGAAATATCCCTAGGTCCACATCTGGCCTGGCTCGGCCGTGGTCAATGGAGCATGTCTCATCCAGTCTGCCCTGCTGGGGGGATTTCATATTAATTCCACCGCAAGTGTTATTTCAGCTCTTATGAAAAAAACAATCTTTTGAAACCATACTGTGAATTTGATTTATGTGGTTGGACATTATGTCAATGCTTATGTATCGGTTACTTGGGGGGTTGGGGGCATTAGTTAATGAAGAATTTGAATAAAAGGTTGAATAAAAAACTTAAGACACTTGAATATAATTTACTTAATCATCTCGCATTGACGGCTGGTATTCTTGGAGCGACTCGTATGAACAGTCTAAAAAATTATAATGAAAACCTTTGGGTTAAAATAACTTAATTAATTATTTTTTTAAGTATAGAAGAACAATTTACAACCCCTGCATTTATTTCCATAAGCATATGTATGCTATGTTAAAAGTTCTATTAAGTTGACCATCACAGTGTTTGATAAATAAAACAGGAAATACTGCAGACTCACACAGGTTCTTATGGGTCATGTACAAATGACTTTTGTATGCTGGCTAGACTTGCTTCTGTCAGGAAAACATGATCTTTTTCACTTTCGGTACAGCAGTGGAAACAAAGCTCCAGGAACAGAGGTGGCTAATCAGAAAAGATGGTAATAATTATGCAAGAAAAGATTGAAGAAAATGTGTAGTACTTGGTGCACAGGACTTATGCAGATTGGATGGATGTGAGTGTGGTTGAGTCTGAATGATGTCTCAGAGCTAATGCTAACACACAGCCTGAGGAATTTGTATTTTGTTGGTTCTGATGCTAAACCTGAATGTGACGTGTCCTTAACCAAACATTTGACAGAGAGTAATAAATAAAGAAAAATAAAGACTTATTGGAAATTTCTTTATACCAGAGTACCATATATACCAGAGACCTCAGGTTGCATACATCATGCATGAAACTCCCACATTAAGGGCTAATTTACACAAACCCAGCACACGCATAATAAGATCTCATGCATATCAGTCAAGCCAACCATGTTAGCTCTTCTGCTACTTTGACTGAAGAATTGGTTGGTTTTTCAGCATTTGTGCATTTTAATGGTGGCCATGGGTTGTAAACCTCCTCCTTGCCCTGCTCAAGATTACCATCACAGCCCACAGCATTATAGCAATGCTGCAACCTGCAGCTACAGGCCTATGTGATGGGTGAAACAGACTATTCGCCGATCTCGAATGAAGTTCACTCACATTTACTGGGGTTGGAGACATTAAGATCCAGTAAATCAGACATGAAATTCCACACAGAAGGGGGATTCGGTCAGGGACTTGGCAACTCCCTGGTTTGAGCCTTAGCTATGTCATTAAATGACTTACTGCCACAGATTCAGTGCACATTGGCCGTGTCCCACCAGGGGTAGGATAAGTTCACGTTGGCCAGGGTTAGCTCTTTGTTATTTCCTCTCAATGACTGGAAATTCTCCCACAGACTAACAGCTGTTGTCACTGTGAGATACACTTCTCTTCTGAACTGAGCTAGCTATCCTGAAATGTGGTGTGATCGGCAGTGTGTGAAATGGTCATTGGTGCATGGGGTTGTGCACCAAAGGAGGCGCACACACTTCAGCTGCAATGCTCCTAGCAAAGGGATGTTCTTTCTTGAACAACAGAATTTGTGAGAAAAAATGTTTAAAAGCAGAACCACATTGAGGTCAGTTGCCTACAAGGCCAGCTTCTGGTAATCTGTGGAAAATTCCTTTATCACTCGGAAAACATGCAAGATTGTTGTAGAATCCAAGGTCACCACAAATGCGCAGTATTGATATTCAGATTCATCCTTTCCTTTTGCTCCGAAAGCTGTTTCACTACTGCCTGTGCCATTGTCAAAGCACACCGTCTGCCCATAATCCTATAGCTGCTGTTTCCATGGGGAAATCATTCAGCAGTCTTCAAAGCCGAGTCAACTATTGAATCTCAGTGGATGCCCCACACACGCTGAAGTTAATAAGTTATAAGTGCTGCTTGTATGTTTTGACAGAACAGACTTGAAGGTTTGTCTTATTGACATTCAGGCATATTTAATTAAATCTGATATGTCTTTTTTTATATATAAAGTTGAAATTTACAAACTGACATCTCTTTTCTTTTGGTTTTCTATCGCAGGCATGGCGATATACATTCTCCGAAAGTGGGCGCTACATTCATTAAATACATGGTCAACAGCTTCTGAAAGGAGACACTGGCAATACATCAAAAAGCCCTCTCCCATTAAACAGCTACCACCACAGACTGAAAAAGCACCTGATAAAAATGCATCTTGACTCAACTAGCCCTGAACTCCGAACATTTACTGTGGGTTGAGTACTCCTAATTATTATACATTTACCACTGTGACCTCACATCAATTTGCTATTTAAAGTTTAATTTCCTGAAATCCCCACTTGCATTTAGTATGCCACTTAATGTTATGTTGAGGGGTTATGTAATGACTCCTACCTTTGGTTGTGGTGCTGATAACTTACTGTCTCTGCAGTTTTCTTAACCCTTGCATGTCGTTTTGAAAATCACTTTGAAGAAATGCAACCCAAAATACTTTTTTTTTCATTTATACCATTTTACTGTTCATTTAGTTCAAATAAATTGTACAAAGTACTCTTTTTAAAATGATATTTTGGCTGTAGAAAATAGCTGCCAGTTCTATACAATCAAGATTATACTGTAACCCTAGTGCCCACCTCATAGCAACTCTTATAAATAACAGTGTGGTGCTGTATGTCCTTATTTTTTTTGTAGTTCCACCACAAATCAATTTCTATTCCAATTCCAAGTTTTATACTACTGCTTTATATTAGTCTCCAACAATAAATTATTACTTCCTGCACATTCATAGCTCTGGAATATCTCATTAACCTCCGGATGCAGACTTCACAGCAAACAAAAGACTGTTTATTAGCTAATCTTTAAGCAGGCTGCTTCAAATGCCCTCACATTGATTGTTTTCACTTTGATAAAAAGAAATTACTGCACGAAGCATATTCTTTCTCTGTAATGAAGGTGACAGCGTGGTCATCGATCTAAATAACAGATGTATTCTATTATCTCCATCGGCATAGGATGCATGTTCCTTTTTTTTCTTCATAAAATAAATACACAGGTCTATATCAATAGTCTATTTGATCCCCCTCTTGATTGTAAAATTCCAGTTTATTTTGTTCCTGCAGTTTGAAGCACACCATGGCCACTGAACAATGACTCAAATGTATTTTTATTTTTATGTTATTTAACCTTCATTTAACCAGGCAAGTCACCTAAGAACAAACCAGTAACAAACAATAATAGCAATAAAGCAATGAGCAGGTAAAGGTAACAGAACAAACAACATAGCAGCAAAGTATATGACAATAGAGAAAAAAAATATTATCTGCAAAAACAAAGGAGAACTTCAGTCAGCCTTAAGAAATGTCATCATTCTCTAACGAATATGCATACTTTTCTCATTAAAAAGAGATCAATAGACCTGCACAGCTTAGCCATTTAATCTAAGGTTTGGCAACTCATCCATATTATTGTTGGTTTATCACACTGAGAACAAACATACATTAGAGCCAGACATTTATAGACATTCATGCATTTAAATGTGTTGACAGAGACATCTTAGGGCCCTTTGCACTTGAGGAAATATTAATTACTGAAATCTGAACGGTAAAAAAATGCTTGTGACCATGAGCCTTTTCAGGATCCGCAGTGTTTTTCTTCTTTACTAAATATTACGGCAAATTTGTTAAGTGTGCGAGGCAGAGTGGGCTACTGCAGGGCGTTTTTGTGGAGCAAATAATAGTGAATCTCTTTGCTGCGAGGAATACTGATAGGTTCTGTCAAACAGGTTTGCCTCACTATAAGATTCTGCCTCTTGAGAATGTAGCACTCTAAATGTGACAGGCTTCTCCTTCGCTGCACTGAGAAAGCATGATTAAATGTGACAATTATAATATGAATCAAAGTGTTTTTCAGATATTTACTTTCATCATTCATGGAGCGTTACTATCAGTAGGCGATAACAAGGATGGAAAACTAAAGGGTGCTGGGTGACAACTGAGCTTCACCTCAGTTTGCATTTGAGTTATATAGGCCTTGTTGCCTGTCTGAATGTTTGCACACACGTGCACACAGACACACACATAATGCATGCATGCAGATATACATGCAAACATGCATGAGCGTATGCAAGTACACACACACACACACACACAGATCCATACAGTACATACCTGTGTACATATATTCAGTACACTTCTTAAGGGTTATATTCTGATTACTTTGTTTCACAGAGAACTGCTGCATATTCTCATCATGTTATATCTCAGATTAATTATATCACATAATTATGCCCTGAAATCAGTTAGTTTAATAAACCAACTGGCCATAATTTGATTAAATTTGATTCCACTGGGGTCTATTGAGTGGATGTGCCCAGAAGGGTCAAATATTATAAGCTACTGTACTTATACACGGAACAAAACACAGATCTGTTATACTGCGTAACCTTTCATTCTGAACCATCAGAGGTTCCCATTGGTGACCTGGGGTCACAACCCTAGATCCAGAATGTTTCAATCTGAGCTCTTTCTCTCCGAAAAAGCACCAGCAAATTCAAAGGACAATTGGGCCAATTCAGGCAGCATTCGAAGTCAAGTAAATAGATTTAAGTGCTTGACTGCAAAAGAAACCCCCCTGTTCTAAAGAATTGAATGCTACAATCCAAGCACAGTTGTGCGAAACTGTACTGCTGTTCGGCTCAGAGAAACTGCATCCACTCATACTGATTCAAAGAAATTTTTTTTTTTTTTAATCTTTTTTTTTTTTCCCCCTGCTCTGTCCCTCGCTCCTGTCCTAAAGGCGGATGTATATGGAAGTATTCCTGCTCGTATGCGGGTACTAAAACACGGGCTGCCAGCCTGATCCAGCCAGCCTGCATTGTCTCTGATTTGGCGTTTGCCGTTCTATCCGCAGCAGGGAGCCGAAGTGTCATGACAACACGACAATGGAGATAATGCCGGGGTTCGAGAGTGTGGCTCTTATTTTTGGTACCGCGCGACAGCAGTGTTTGACTTTGTTGGCCCGGCTGTGACAACATTTGTGTTTCCAACACTCGCGCAGATCAGAAGACAGTGGGTGGGATCGCTGTCTTGGATGTGCGGGCGATGCTGGCGGGGGCAGAGGACTAAAGTTGGCGCTTGTCAGATGTGCAGTCGGAGCAAACTAGGTGTGCAAGCGTGGGGAACGGGTAGGTGGGTTTCGTTGGTAAAGCAGTTACACAAAAACACATAAAATTGCCTACGATCATTAATGAGAGAAATTGCACATTGTAAACCTTGTTTGGTTTATTTCTCCACCAACATCGTCACAGATTTTTTTTTAAACACAGTAATTAAAAAACACTGAATTTCTTTATCAGATCAAGTCTAAAATGTCTATCTAGGGTCCATTTTCATTCAGGAGTCTGCACACGTAGAGGATTGGTGATCCCCTATATCTCCTATATTGTAAAGTATACAACAGTACAGTACAAAATTTAATTATAGAGGCTGACAACTACCCAAGCAGATCAGTTAGCCCACTCCCTGCAGCTGAAGAGACATTAATTGGAATATACTGCATGATTATTTCACCTCTGGAACTTTCATTTACCTATCACCAAAATCAATTCAGCTAAACAGTAAATAATGTAAATCATTCATGCTGAAAAATAAAAGATGGGAGAACACGATAAGAAGGATTAACCAAATTTCCCCAAAACCTTGAGATTACTTTGTTTTGTCAATTATGTTTGATTCTCAATCCCTTCTTGACCACTTTTTATGTTGATAATGTAACATGACATCTACAATTCCACGCAAAATAATTGTCATTCTTTAACTTCTCCTGGAAGATCCAAATCTGAAGGTACTTCTTATTTTAATAACAAACCCATTAAAATCTGCATTTTTAATTCCTCCAATGTTATATTGTACTGCTTCTTTTTTCATGTTGTTAGATGAATAGAAAAAACAAGAATAGGTTGGCACATGATCTAGGCAAAAATGACAGTTAAATGCAATAGCATTGGGTCAGTGACAATTTTTTGTTGTTTTGGCTCTGTACTCCAGCACATTAGATTTGAAATAAAGCAGAGGTTAAAGTGCAGGCTGTCAGCTTTAATTTGAGAGTATATACAAATACATCCAAATTGGGTGATCCATGTAGAAATGACAGTCCTTTTACTGCACAGTCCCCACCATTTTAGGGGAATAAAATAATTGGGCAATTGGCTGCTTAGCTGTGTCTTGCTAACTGTGTGTCTCCGCATCATTAGCGCATGCACAAGAAAGCTAACAAAAGGTCTCGAGTTGATTCTAGGTGTGGAATTTGTATTTGGAGTCTATTGCTGTTATCGCTCATGGGGTGTGTCAAAATCAACTGTTTGATGAATTGTTAGGAAGCAAGAAAGCACTTTTTTTTTGGTCCAGAGCACATGTAACTGAACAGCTAAAATTCATCAAGGCATGGATTCACCAAGGTGCGATAAGCATTCCCATTTTTCTGGAGTCCATGCTGACTCTATAGCATCTTGCATTTTTTTTTATTTGGCCACACATTCACGTTGTGATACTCCTGAGATACCTCATTCCATAGGTTACTCTACTGGATTGAGGTCTGTTGACTGTAGAGGCCATCGGAGTAAACTGAAGTCACTGTCAGGTTCATGGAACCAGATTCATGATGTGTGCTTTGAGACATGGCCTAATGTGTGTCAAGAACACATTCCCCACACCATTACACCACCAACAGCAGCCTTTACTGTTCCCACAAGGCAGGATGGATCCAAGGATTTGTGCTGCTTATGCCTAATTCTGACCCTACCATCTGCATGTTGCAGTAGAAATCCCTCCCAGGTGACATTTTCCTACTCTTTAGTCATTCAGTTTTGGTGACCTACTGTAGCCTGGTCTACCTGTTCTTAGCTGACAGGAGTGGAACCCAGCGTGGTCTTCCACTATAGCCCATCCACTTCAAGGTTTGATGTGTTGGGCGTTCAGAGATTCCCTTGTGCACACCACAGTTGTGAACAGTTGCTATTTGAGCATTTGTGGCCTTTCCGTTAACTTGAATAAGTTTGCAGATTCTCCTCTGACCTCTCTCATAAACAAGATGTTTTTGCTCGCAGAACTGCCAGTCACTGAATGTTTTTTGTTTACTCCACAATTTTCTTTAAAATCTAGAGACTGCCGTGTGTGAAAATCCCATGAGAGTCGATGTTGCTGAAATGCTGGAACCATCACATCTAACACTAACAATCACACCAAGATGAAAGTCGCTTAAATGACATGTTTTGCTATTCAAATGCTTGATCAAACAGGTACTAAAAAATGTGTGTACCATTAACATACTAGAGCAAAAGGACTGTACTCCACTTCTCTCTGAATGTATCACCAAACTCCTAAGCAATTTAAAATATACATTTGTCTTGATATTAACAGCCCAGATTTGAGGTGGGTTACTGGAAATCTCTTGGCCAAAATGTATGATGAGATGATGGTCCATTCAGCTGAATGGGGAATAAATAAAAAACATGCATAAATAGTACAATTATTTATACATCTTTCCTCTTTAAGGCACTCACAAATGGGCTTTAAGGGAAGTTTTATAGGTGCATACAATTTGGGAAGATATTCATTTGCAAAATTATATATTTTGTTCATGTCCTGCAAGATTATTTTCATACACGCCTTACTCCATGCAGGGATAACGGATTTGGTTTTGCATTTTCATCTTCAAAATATGACGAAACAAATGCATGTTGACAGTGGAAGATTTGACAAGGTGCATTTGATGTGTCAAGAAGTGTTTCCAAAATGATTGAGCATTCTACTGGCATGTCAGTCAGCTGACATAAAGAATAAAATATATAAAGATTAAAAATAAGCTGCTTACTCTGTAGATCCTAGACTATGACCTTAGATGTAAGTCTGCATGTACAGCATAGTAAATGTTAAATTATTTTGTACATCCAGAATTTTTTTTACTGAATGACAGTATTTATTATGTGGTTCAGTCAAACAAAATGTGTGTACCCCAAACATTGCCCAGCTTCCCTGGATTGAATAAACAATTTAATATTTGTGATAAAACAGTTCACATATGGTTACAATTCACAGCAGCAGATAAATTCTGCTTGCGTCATCTATAGTCATCTAAATCACATTGTAGTAAACTGTAATATAATGTAATTCCTAATGGTTCTACTCAGATCAACTGTAGCAGTACTGAATATTTAAAAGGTTAAAAGGTTTTTTTTTTTTTTTGCATCAGTGGCCTATACTCAGCTGTATTTGATCAAATATTGGGTGGTACATTACCAACTCATTATTGCTCAATATAGCAGTTGTAACAAGCACCACTAGTCAGAATGTAGTGTTCCATCACAGAAAATCTATTTCTCAATGAGCCAGTGAAGATAGCTATCAATTAGCGGGCTCACAGCACTACTGAAGCCTGAATGGGACTCAGGTTGATGCTCAGATTGATCACTTGCTTGTCATATCCAGAGACAGCTTAGGGTGCCTTAGCCATTTGAGCATTTGAACATTAAGCTTGTTTGAATGTACAGTTCTGAATGAAAATGATTGTTGGAAGGTTTTTGTGCGGTATCATAAATGTGTATACACCTCTGGCTAAAAATAAATAAATAAATAGTTGGCCCTCTTTCAGCCATACATTTCTACATTCACCTGGGCTTCAATTCAGCATGAAAAGGCAAAAAGAGACAAGTTTGCCTTGAGCTGTGACATTCAGAATTGGGCATCTTTTGAACATCCTCTTATTCTATTCCTGTCTACTTCTTTTACTATCATAGCTGACAGCATCTGTCGGTGAAGTCTACCAGTTTTACCTCATTTTGATATTTTTTGGTTTTGTTTTCTTCGTTCTACACATTCTTGACCTGATCAATGAAGCGGGCTATTTTCTTCCAGGTGAAAGGTCTTGTGTATATTTGTCAGTGTGGTGTATGTCAGCATTAATTGCTCGGTCCAGTTTTTTTAAAGAGCATTCCATTTAAGCGATGGTAACTTTGTCATTTGAAAATGTTGTGGAAGAACTGAAAATATGTCAAACTCGCTTTAACTTGTCACATAAAGTTAAATGCAAGTCATATTGGTGCCTGCGTCAGAGCCATCAATGTGTTCTCAGCATGATGGAAAGATTTCGAGATTTCAAGCCTTGAGTATGCAGCGTAAAATGGTACAATACTCTGACAACCTTGACAAGCTGAAGACACGTCTACTTGCTTTGGTTTTAAAGCCTAAACAGCAATAATGGGGTTTTTCGTCTAGAAATGACTATCCCACGGTACCGCATCAATCAAAGCTGTATCTGAGTACAGAGGAGATGCAGCTTGTACACAGTAATGAGAACCTTGTGGTGATATTAATCTACCTTACAGTGTTTGTTTTCTCTTCGGAAATATCCGAGTTCTGGGCACCCCAGTTAACCAATTCATTCAGTAAATCCAATGCGGGTGAAACAAAAATAAATAAATAAAAATGCTGTGGTCTAAAAATGACCTGTGAAGCTGATCCACCAACGAAACATCCAATTATCACGTGCCAGGGGTAAAGTTGCCTGCTATTGATTCAGCAGTCACAGACACTGGTACAGTGTTTCATATTACACCACTGGCAAGTTATCTGGCAGTTGAGCAAATGCAGTGTTTTTCTTCTGTAATCTCACCAGTGTTGCAATGGAAATACAAAACAATGCTAAGACTGCCAAGAAACAACAGGTACAGACGGCAAAATGACTATACAAATAAACAATCGAGTGTCACCCAATTCATTATAAGTTGGCATGTATGGCCTGGGCTGTGGTTTGTGTGTATGGGATTGTTCTCAGAGTTGAATCAAAGCACCAGAAGCACAGTAGTAATTGAAATCAATAAGAAATTTAAAGCTGTACTAATCTACTTCTTTGAGACAATGGCACATCCTTTCTCATTTTGTTAAAGGGCTCATATTCAATTATCTGGGCATAAACGCGGTTCTTTATTTTCTCTGAAAGCAGCTAGAGCTGATGTGGTCCCAGCTGACCCAGGAGCTGCAGTGGGATTTCTTCGTTCATTTCAAGCGTGTCATTCGTCTCAACAGATGGCTTTTCAAATCTGTCAGAAAGAAAAGAGAAGCGCTGTAGACAAGTGTGACAAGCCGAAAGAAAAATGGGTTGGAAAATTACCCTAGCTGATTCCTGAAGTCCAGCATGCATCAGTGTAGCATTATTATTATTATTATCATTATTATAATCATTATTATTATTATTATTATTATTGCTGGCATTGTTTATTTATCTACACTCCATCATCAGGATTCATGTTGTACACTGTACTGTAGCTGTCTCACTCTAGAAATTGCCTTATGCTACGTCACTTCCAGGTCTTTCATCTCACAGCAATGCATGTGCTGCAATCTGCACTTTTTTCCATATTAAATATCTACAGTGAGTATTTCACAGACGGTGTCAGCAGTTATATTGTGGTAAAATTATCACGGTAGTAGGAGGTGGGACGCAATTGCGGACCGAGGGGATCTAAAAGTTAACCCTGAGGGGAAACCACAAAAATCGGCAAGCGATTGAAAGGGACAGGGGAAACACCAAATAATAAAGAGCTCTAAATAATTGCTCCCTCTACTCACTGAATCTTCGGTCAGTGGACTAAGAAAACTAAAAACTAAACACCGCCGTAGCGTAGCTATCTCGAGAGTAAAAACCCAATAGGAAAACAGAGTGGAGTAACCTACTAAAGAAAATGGCACTCGCAGGCCGGCGGGTCGGAAAAGGTAAACTAAAAAGACGAGGGCAAAATGTCCTCCACAGCGCTAAGAGTGAATCAGCTCAGAGAAGAAACTAAATGGTGGTCAAATCTCACAGATAGGATTGATGTGGTAACTTTTGCGGATTCTTACACCCCTACACACCTAGAGCATGACAAACAATGAGTCTGCGCTGAACCCCGGAAACCAGGGGCTAGATATAGGACTCCCACACCTGACCCTCATCAGGGACAATTAACTCAAGGAGCCAATGCGTGTGAGGTGCCACCCCCTCACAATAGGACTCACACACCTGCCCCTCATCAGGGACAATTAACCCACAGAAACCAATGAGTGAAAGGTGCCACTACCTCACAAAAATGCATAAATAGTCTGATAACCCCCCCTTGGACATTGTTTTGCTGACCCGCTATCTGGAAGTCGCTTACAGAACATGTGTCTTCCTCCTAGGTTCTTCACATTTTAGTAAAGGAACTGGATGGATAGAATCATTATCAGTGTAATTTATGCTCTGTTCAATTAGTCACATGGTGGAATTGCTTAATAAGCACTTCGGTAATGAACAGAAGGCAAGCCCAGAAACGATGTAGGAAATTTATTTTAATGCCCTAAGCATAGGAGAATTTAACACGTTTCAGAAAAAATGAGGGATTACACTATTTCATCCTACAATGCTAATGTGGGAGTTAGCATTTAATGCTTATCAATATTCAGAGCTGGATGATTGCAGAGTTATTTTCAGCAGACAGCATTATGGGCGTGTAGAAAAATTCTGAATCATTTTTGTTCCTGTGTTTAGCTGTCATTTTTACCTAGGATCTGAGAGAATTTAGTGTTTCGGATAAATACTTTGAATGAAAATGACGAGTTTCTAAAAGAGGCGGGGCGGTGTCGTTGTTTTCTCCCAAGTAACCTTGATGTCGAGAATGCAGCTTGCCTTCTGGAAACAATGTGCATACAAATAGGATTCTTGCCTGCAGCTCCAGATGACCTAAAAGAGCCTGTAAATCTGATCATTTTGTCACCTCATTTAGATGTCTCTCTGATTGCCATGGATCTCCTAATCTGCGGATATATCCTTTTTACAGTTTCCTTTCAAGTTGCACAATGTCACTGACAGGAACTCGTGCTGCAGACATGAAGCTAGTGAATAAGATGAAGCATTGCAACACCACCGTGAGTGCGGAATTCAGATGGGTCGTCTTACAAACAACATAAATTAATATTCTGCCTTGATTTGTGCTTTTACTAAAATGCCTTGAAGGCACAGTGGCTTATAACATTTGATCTGGCACAGATCACATCTGCTTCACACCAAGTGACTCACAGCTCATTCATATGCTGCCATTAGAAAGACACATGAGTAGAGATGGTGCCCTGCATAGCTGTGTGGTACTACAGCAAAAAAAACAGGACAATTACTAGGCTGGCTGCAGCAGCGTTGTCTTTTACGAGCAGGGGCGATTTGTCGAGCTGTCTGGGGTGTAATGCTCACGGAAAGCACGGAAACGGTCCGCGTTCTGATTGCACAGCTGGAATATGTTTCTCTCTCCGCCGAGCCAAGCTATTCGCGTCTCGGACAGCTGCGGAGAGTGAGCTGGCATCAGCCGCGGGACGGCGGGGGATTGCATTTTACTGCAAGGGCCCCCTGCTCGCCGCGAGACACAGAAGTGCTGAGCTCACATGTTCAGCGCATGGCGCCGTGGAACCCGGCATACTCCATTTGCAATGTTGCTTTTTTATCTTTCCATACATCATCCGCCTTTGATGTTATTGGTTTTTTTTTTTTTACTTCATTAGTTCGGGCCCATTACGTCCTTGCGAGCACGGACTCCGGAATTAATGCAAACGTTAAATCTGCTCTTCATAATTAAAACCTCACTGCCATGAAAGAAAACCTGATAAAAAAAGGTTTTAATCTTTGCTCTTTTTTGGAAAGCCACAATAAAGCGGAATAGCGGGGAAAGCAATTACAGGCATGTGCAAAAGAAGCAACGAGGAGGAGAGCATCCTCAGAGACTGCCGATCAGATTCTCTGGCGTGTTTGCTCGCTTATCTATTATTATTTTCCTGTGTGCTGTACTTATCTGCTAATTCATTGTACCTGAGGCAATCATCCATTTAATATTTATATAATTATTACATTTTGCTTGCACGGATTCTCAGTTATTTTTTTCAATTTGTACCTTTTCTCTCTGGGACAGCATCGCTGCATTTTCCTCTGACAGTTGTGATGCTGCACGTTTTCACAAAGCTTAGCGGCGTTTTCTCAAGCATTGCTTCCTGGTCTGAAATGTATTTCCAGTCCCTCACTGGAGCTGCCTTGTGCTTGGGTTATCTGCAGCTCTCAGCTGTCATGAATATTCAATCTGCCTGATGAACACAAGCCTACAGGTGAAGGCATGCCCCTCCTGAGCTTAGTCAGCATGTCTGGCTAAGTCCATGTCAGACTGGCCTCTCTCCAGAAAGCCCAAGGTACCCACCTGGAGAAATACTGGCGCAAAAAAAAAGAAGTATGTACTGATGAATCCATCATCCAATGCTGCCAATGAAGAGCGAGGTTATAGAATGGGTGTAGCCTACTCCAAGAAACTAGCAACTTTTCGGTTTTTTTTCCCCCTTGAAATGAAGAATAGCCTTGAGATGCCCAAGCAACCGACAACAAGGTGATTGCTGGACCTGCCGGAGCTGGAGCACAGCATGGACCCTGGCTACGGGTTGCCTACGCATCGTAAATGATTAATAGTCACACGGAGAAAAGTTTGCCTGCTAGGAGGGCCTTGACAGCCCAGACACTGTCATCAGCTCTGTTTTCTCCACCTGAATGAGCCTCTCCTGCAGGAGTTATTGATAGGCACTCAGCTCTGCCGTGAGGCCCTGGCAGAAAGGAGAGCCATCAGAGCGAGATTGTTCTATATGCAGAGAGAAGGAGGAATAGAAAGAGTAAGAGGGAGAGATGGGACAGGGTGTTTGCCAATTATTTGCCCTAAAATATATATAGGCCCGAAAGGGAACAGGAGCTCTGACAGTAAATTGACAGAGTAATAATGGGATTTCAGACCCTGCCATGCCCCCCACACACCTCCACCCCCCCCCAATAAACTCAAAGTGGAAAACCCAATACTTTTACACGCCCAACAAGCGACGCACACACAAACGTACGCTATATTTTAGTCCTTGTCAAAGATTTCACTCCTTGAACATGAAAAACGAATGGGAAAAGGTAGGACTGGGTTATATTGGGTCTTAGCTTCTTAGCTTCTTTGAATTATCGAGTTACATTGTCAAGACAATTTTATTTCTTATTTTTTATCATTCGCCGTAAAAGGGAATGATCAAAGTCCTGTGCCTTTTCCAGCCTGAGGAAAAGAGATCCCGTCAATAAGAACACAACTACTAATCCAATTATCCAAATGGAAATATCCACAAGATCTTTTTAAAAATTGCAACTTCAGAGTTTTATCATTTCATGAATGTATAACTGAAACACTAATGAAAAGCAGCAGGATAATTGTTAGCCTTTTCCCCTAAAGAAAGTTGAGCTGCAGCTGCTAATTAGAGTTATGTGTTAGTGTGGAAGAGTTTAAAATTTTCTTCTGCCATCTGTCTTTTTGGTGCTTGCAGATGCCAGCCAACATACAAATGATTTGTAAGCAGTCATTCCTCATTACAAGACACTGGCAAGAAATTGCTGTTGCAGAAAAAGGGCTCAGCCGAAATATACTGAAATGGAATTTTCTTAAGACAATAGGTCTGCATTAATAAAAGCCAGAGCACTGAGCATTCTAAGAACTCTGATAGATGTCTGTGGTTAGGGAAGCCATCAGTGTTTCCAGAACATTGGATTCAATCTCTTTTATGTAATTTTTGTCATTTTCTTTATTTCCTCTGAAAGAATCATGTTCTTGCAGACAAGCTCGGAGCCCTACCCGCCATTACCCTTTGGACGTACACAGCATAAGGAGCAACTGAAATTGCCTAAGATAAGAATGGTTTATTGATTTTTGATCATGCTCACAATGTCATCCCAGATTCAAAAGTGTCAGGGGAAATTCCAGCAGCTATTGATTTGAAAATATCAATTTCTTTTTCTACAAAAGGATAAAATATTCTTTCAGTCATAAAAAATTAATAAATATTTGACTTTTACCTGACAATGAATTATGAATTGCCCATTTTTACTAGGAATGATGGTATAACCAGTATCCTCTGTCATTTAGGACAGACGTTCCCAAACAGGGGCCTGGGAACCCCTAGGGGTCTGCAAAAGAGGCCAAGCAGAAAGAGGTCCTCTGCAGAATGGATAAAAATATGTACATTTTTGGTAATAAATATGGTTTCTTACAAAACGATTCACCCTTTGATTTATGGACATACATCTGATATAGATACTATGTGATGTTCCATTTGAGAGCAAACAAACAGCTACTGCAATGCAGCCTGTGATAGGGGTCAAATATAAACCATTTTTTCTTGAGTTGGATGGGTGGCCGGGGACCTTTAAATAAAAAGTTTGGGAACTGCTGATTTAAAGTCCAGCACCAGGTTGGGTACTCATGGATAACTGAGGGTAACCTGCACAAACACGTACTTGCGGGTAGGTTTAGATCTGTCTGGTTTGGTTCGTGAGCGGGTTGGTTCTGTTTTGATAACTCAATACGTTCCTTAAAATCCCACTGTTTTCCACAATAGTCAATAGCCAATAGTCTCCCCCCTCCCCCCACTTTAACATGACATTCCTTAAGCGAACATCTTTTGGCACAACCAAAATGACAGAAATTAAGAGCATATTGATGAGAAGGCAGTATAAAATCGCTGAAAACAGTTCACAAGTTAAGTCAAGTGCTTGGCAAGACTTCGAAATTATTATTAACAATGACGACAAACGGGTCAATGGATTTGTGGCTAGCAAAAAATGCAGGCAAGTATTTGACTGTGACAGCAGGAAGAAAGTCACGTCCACTTTGCTAAAGCTCACAGGGATTTGCAAAGGTGCAGCAGCTAGGCCACTACATATTTTTACTTCGAGGCAGGAACTCAAGCAGGGAGGATAAAAAAAGACATTACGAAACTGCATTAAGATGGCGAGTGTGGATATGTGGTCATTCCAGACTGCAAAAGGAGACGGATTTGTGGTCTCAGCACAGGGGCTAATAGACATGGGTGCACGGTCAGGTCGTGTCAATACATCAGGCCTCATGGCGGGTCCAGTGAACGTGCTCGGGAGAACAGCCAAACGCGGCAGAGAGATACGGAGCATCATCATCCTCGAGACGTGGGCAAGTACAACATAACGTAAGACATGTGGACCATCAATTTCAGGGAGATAGGCTACCTGGGTCTGACCATTAACTACATCAACAATGAATGGAAGAGTGGCACAGCTCACTGTGTAAAACACCAGATAATCTCAGGTCAGTGATTGTGCAGGGGCTAAGAAAGTTAGATCTGGATGAATACTCTAGTAAACCTGTCTATAGTCATACATACATCATAGGTGTGAGGGGTTACACTGAGCTATTCAGCACATATCTTGAATACTGTTGTTTACAATACAGCGCCATATGCAGGATAGCCGAGGAAGATGAGTTCGGGGTGGACATTGCAGATGTGATCAGTGCAGCCAAGGCACATTTCAAACACAGCAACCTGTAGTGTCATCTTCAGAAGAAAAAAACTGAAAAACGAGATGGAATTCTACTCGCACCATACTGGAGTCAATTAAGACTCAGTATGGAGGCATCCATGTACTGTTGGAAGAGAGAGGAGAAGATCCTTGTCTGCCCGAAACACTGGGGGATCTTGTGGATTTCTTGTACCGCTTCAAAGAGGCCGCACATGCCCTGGAGGCAACCCAGCAGCCGACCATCCACCTGGTTATTGTGCAGTTCCAAAGAATGAAGCCGCAGGTGACCTCTACACTCACAGACAACCCCACGGTCCACTCTATGAAACAGAAAGCCTCCCAGATACTCCAAGGCAAATACGAGATCCACATGCTGCACAAGACTGGCCAATTTTCTTAATTCAAAATTCAAGAGCCTGAAACTTCTCGACAAACAGGAGGTTACTGTTGTCCACTCCAAATTCCGCCATTTTGTCCAGGGGCGTGCTCAGACATGGCCAGCCAATGACACACGAGAGTGTGCACAGGAGACGGCGAGTCTCATTGTGCCTAAGGCAAACAAACACTGGAGTCATAGCTTGTCTGATGTTGAAGACCACATAACAGAGAATAATGAAGTTGGCAGGTACATTGAGTTCAAACTAAACGCGAAAGGCCAGGACTTTGACGGCGGGTCACGATTCTGGTCTCTGATTATTTCATACAGGTCGGAGAGCGGAACTGTTGCCTCACAGCAAGTCTTTGGTTCAAATTCCATGAGTTCAAAAGACCTACCTCAGTTCAAACCACAAATTTTAGGTCATATGCTGTCAGTTTACCATATATTGGCTTATTTATATGGTTTTTTTGGGATCATTGCCTTGCAGAGCATTGCAACTTTGGCCACACACACCTGCACTGGCTTTGTTGTCAGAAGATGAGCACATGTTGAACACAACATCATATCTGTGGTGAAATATGCTGGTGGGTGATATCTAGTGCTTTGATATTATGGAGTTTGCTATGGGGTTGTTTCACATCCACTGGTCCCAGGGCTTTTTTTAAGGTCAAAGGAATGATGAACACCAGCCAAGACCAAGACGTTTTTGCCAAAAACCTACTTTCACTCTCAGGAAGCTCATTGCCTGTGTGTTTATTTTAAACAGCCATTTTGGCTCATCTCCATCAAGAGTCCCAATATTTTTGGAGGTGACTGTAGGTGTGTACATACACACATGCACACACAGTTGATATTCCAGTAGAAACTGAGAGCTCTTTCTTCTTCAGCAACAGAGACCTTACTGTTCTCTAAGGACTGCAACTCAGGGGCAGATTTTGTCAACTTAATTAATGTTGTTCAGTTATCATTAATAAATATGATTTCATTTATAGTTCATATTGTTAAGCCCTTCACAGCATGATTGCCACAAAGCACTTACCAGTGCCTACCACAAGCAGTTATTACAAATAATGAAATGTTGTTAGAATGAATGTGGTTTAGTCATAGTTTAGAGCAGGATGATCAATTGAGAACAGAATGATAACAATGAACTGAACAGGAAGATACAATTTTAAAAAATTGAGTGACAGAATGAAAGCATGAAAAACAGAAAACAGACCGGAGAGAAAGCTAAAAATGAAATCTGAACTGTTTGAACAAACAGAATCAGGGAACAAAAACAACACAGTTTTCCCCATTGTAGCCATTCTAAAAGTAGGTTCAGCATGACTGACATTTTCAAAATGGTTGTTTTTTATTCAGATATAAAACACTTTCCGTGCATTGAAATGCCTTGCCCTTTACATGAATGAATTGCTATAATTTCCCAATTTTTCATGCTTGTCAGCTGTTAGGGGTTCAAGCAAATTAAAATTCTCCATCTTGGCCGTTATCATTGTCAAGAATATGACAACACAATAAACTTTATTGCCATTTCTAATGTCAACCTACAGCAAGGCTGTGTGCCCCTATCTCTCCTCACAGAGAGCCTATCCCTGTGCACTAGCCTACTGGTGGGAGAAGACTCCACTGAACCCAGGGAAAACCATACAATACTGGCGCCAGGTTCTCAATCATACTGCGGGCACACAATATAACAGTGAATATGTGAGCTTTACTCCCTTGATACTGAACTGTTTGTATACAGGCAGCGAGGCATATCCAGGAAGGCATATCCAGGAGAAATCCTTGCTCTTACCATGATGAAAGGGTAAACATTTGTGCACCTGTTCTTTTTTTAGTTTCAAAAACTAGTCTTTATGATGGGATTCACAAAATGGCTGCTTACAATGGGAAGATGTGCCTCACAGATGTGTTCACAGATCGCCTAAAGTTTCTTTTATGGATATAAAAAAAGGTTGCATTTTCAGAACACAGTCTGTTAAATAACACATGAGTGTTAAATACTAACACAGTGTGTGGTCTTTGTTGGGAAAAATGTTTTGCACACCAAAATATGGTTAAGAATACCTGAATATCTTACTATGTCATGTCATTAGTGAGAGTTAGGCTGTCCTTAAATGGCTTTGTCAATTCATATCATTCCCTTTTAATCACAGATAAGGATAACTGCTGCAGTGACCTTATGTTGACACTTTATTGAGTGTCAGTCTTGACTGAAAAAACATGAAACAAATGTGAATATGTGGAAGGAGAGGAATGGAGAAGCAATTTGAAGAAGTTCACTCATTAAACACGTTCTGGCATTTCACCACTTCAAGTCACCCCTTTTTTTCTGGAGAGAGCATTAAATATTGTGGACATGCTAAAACTCAAATTCTACCCTGTCATCCACTGAGTAGAATCAGATCTGCATCCATAATTCAGGAATCTAATTTTCACATTCACCTGACCTGACCTACAAGCTTGTCAGCGATTAAACAAGACATATGGGAGAGGGACTACAATTCTCCTACTTAGTTCTAAATACTAGTGGAAAAAATTACAGTTGATGCGTACATATAGCATTATTGTACCTTTAAGGCATATTTGAGAAATTTGTTCCTTTAAAGAACAAAATTGTATCTCCACTGTATTTTTATTTCTGAGAGTGTATTTTTCTCCAGATGATTGCCTAGAATGGGTGGTATTGTATGACCTACACAAGAGCAGTCTGGACTGGTTGCTGGACACAGGATGCAGTGGAGTTTGGCTGGAAGGAAACAAGCCACTGCAGAAAAAGTGGAAATATTCTGTACTCAGCAGTCTTGGTGAACCACAGCCAGACAACTGACAGATTGGATTTGCCACGCAGGAAAAATAATGACCCGTTTTCACCTAACGGGTAGGGAAATAAAACAGCAAAAAGGCGGACCTTTCATATGTCACCTTTGCCTTTCAATATGAACTAATTGAGGACCATAACACTGATGGATGAGACGGGTCAGGGAACGAAGGCAAGATCAATAAATATTGAAGTTGATGGCTTGTTTTTGTAAGCCCGAGAATGGCTTACTGTATGAAAGACCATCATTCCTCTGATTAAATTTGTTTTCTGCACCACATCAAGAGCACAAAGGCGGAGGTCAATGAATCATGGCTTGCCGAGAGTCCACAGTGGTACAGTGGCACAGAGTGGGAAGAGTGCTCATGCATGCAGTCACAACAGGACCTTCCATTCTCATGCACGGCTTCATTAATACAAACAGGCTATCGTCCCTGAGTCTCTAATCTGCGCACATATGCAGTGACTCAGAAAACCACCGTCCTTTCAGCTAACCGCTGAGTGGTGATTTGGTCATTGTGCAATTTCGGTTCCTTTTGTGGATCTATGTTTGACATTTAATGTTGCTGTGTATTATTAATGACGTACGGCTTGCAAACAATGACGCAGGCTTTTGTTTTGGGAAACTTTCGAAACGTGGGACGTTTCGGCATGAAATTCCAAGAGGTTTCCTGTGTGTCATCTGACTCATTTCGGTATAGGATAAAGAGCGATTACAACGGACTGTAATTACATTACAGTGGGCTGAAACTGTGCATACAAGGACAGCATAAACAAGAGGCTCGTCCTCTTGCATAATTACAGGAAGCACTTGCTGAGCTTCTTAGCCTAATGCATTACACTGTCGACTCCTGTGTTATTATAGACCTACATACTTGGGCACGTCATCAGCCAGCTTGGAAGGATTGCAACAATTCATTGGGAGTTATTTCACTACAAATAAATGATGGGGGGGGGGGGGGGTTCATCCATACAAACTAGAGGCTGACCAGCAATTCCATTGTGTAATGCTCAATGATACACAATAAAATGTAAAATTGTTGCGCTCAGTCAATAAGAGTTGTTGAAGGCGGATTTAAAAGAACCAATGATGGTGATCAGCACTGAAGAAAGCTTGTAGCTGAAACATTTGCTTTAGCTCTGTCTAGCACTCTGCACTTGCAATTCTTCTTTTTTGCATTAGGTAATCTTGTAGTAATAATAAATATATTTGCATTTCTAAATGTATCTGACTGACTGTATATGTATGTGTATACGGCATCTTTTTTCTCCCAATAATACATAAAAATCAATAATAAAAAAATCAAAAATTTTCTCTTCATCGTTTGTCTTGATGTTATATAAGGCTAATGTGTGACAAGGAAAAATATCATATGGCATACTGTAATGCCTCTATTTGTTCAGCCATGAGATTAAGCAAATCTGTATAATCATCCTGCTTCTCTTTTAATGTTTATTATGAATTTAATACATGTTTTATAAACATATTCTTTGCTCATAAGCCTCCCTTTTGTTTACTTGTTTTAGAAAGGGTCATCATGGAATGCTTATGAATCAAATGAAGTGTTCTAGTTCAGTCATGGAACAAAGCCTTTGTTGGTTTTTTAATAGAAAGTTGGTATCCGGGGAATAAAGTGCTAGTCACAAATCTATTTCCTGTGCTTTTATCATAATGCAGTCAGCAGAAAAGAACAGTTGATCATTTAAACTGCCTAGTTTTATTTTTATCAAAACTTTTTTTTTTAAACTCAGTTTGGTTCTGATGAAACGGGAAGTATAAATAAATTAAAGAATTTGTGGAACATTATTCTAAGTGCACACATCTTTCTTCCCTAGTTTAATAATAAATAAGTCTCTCTTTTTTTTCTTTAAAAAAAAAAAGAAAAAAAGGCCAGCAAGGAATGCACAGTTATTATACCACTGAGCATGTGCTGAGCACTGCAAGAGGGCTTTGCATCAGAAGTCCTCTTTTATGTACCTGCTGTAAAGCTGAATGTAAAAAAGGACTCCTACACACAGCATCATATTCTCTGCCACAAAGATTTATCATTATACCGGCCATTCTGCTTCACAATCAAACGCGGTCTCACGTACTCTTTTATGTGTGTGGAAGGGCCCTCGAGTGAAGTCCTGCACCCAGAGGTATTTTGTTCTCTGTTTTTGAGGATTGTGTTGCCTTAATAACAAAGATGTCCACTACGTCCACACGGGGCCTTGCGGTCCGCGGTAACACTCTTTGAATGTAACCACGGCGGCCCGGCGGCTTGTTTCTACGGGCAGGGTGTAGAGGCGCCTCAGATCTGCCACCGCGTGTGATTCTGCCGCCTGCGAGCACCGACCCATCGCAGGGGGCCCGTTGGCATGCCGGCAGAGGCCCGTCAGAGGGCCGCGGGGGTCGGCGTCTGCGTCTGTGTCTGCTTTCCTCCATTATGTCGCACACCTGTGCATCTGGTCCCCTGGGCCAGTGCTTAAGTCCAGCCAAGCGTTTGAATGTCACCCATGTGCTTCCCTAAGCTTTTCTAAGCAGCCTCTCATCTGTCCTTTCCCACTTGATTCCATGAGGGAGGACCGGCGTTGTGTCAAAGTTATATTTCTGTTGGGCCCTGCTTCATATGATGCCACGAAAATGTATGTGTGTGGTTATTGTTGTTTTTGTTGTCGTTCTTGTTTTTGGTAGAATATTGGAAGAGTTGTTATGAAAGGATCAGTGGTGCTCATGCTATATATATATATACATTTTAAAATGCTAAAAATACCAAGGAACATGTTAGATAAAGCTGATCAGTGGAGCATTGAGAGGTTTCACTGTGGCAGCACTTATCCTGAATCACGGCAGCCAGGTTACCGATTTGCTGATGTCGCTGGCCATCGCAGCTTGTGTGTCCAGTTTCGAAACGTTCCACAACCGCCCTGCTGCTTCCTCTCATAAGAGCCTTGTTACCCGAACCACTTGTAAATTAGCCTGGTTGTCACTGAGTAGGGTTGCTTGGTTGCTTAAGCACCATTTATTTTCATCAGCACTATAGGATGTAACCCATGATGCTGAAGTGATACAGGGCACAGATCTGGCCTGGCCGGTGCTATGAAGCTTGCATCACAGTTCTCTTTGTGCAATGGGCCTCCCCTCAGAAAGTCGCATACTTACAGTGGAAGGCCCTAACCCTGGTCCTGGATACTGAAGAATGCGTTGGCTTTCCTTGATGCTTAGTGCACAATCGATCGATTAATGCAGTTCTTTGTACAGTGAACTCACCTTACCTGGATTCCTGAGCCTGAACCCATTTTAAGGCAAAAACAGAAACCGGCACAAATAACAGGCCTCCAAGACCAAGGTTGGGAACCCCTGAATTGAGTATGCAAGGACAAGTGCATGTCTAAATGGGTAATTGTAATTACAGGAGTGGGTGGGTAATTTTCTGTGGTTGTTGCATTGTTTGCTGTTAATCTGTTTAAGTGGGTAAATAATAAAAGTGAAAAATGCAATGTTTATCTCAGCTAATGGATGCATTGTGATCAGCCTAAATATGTCCAGATTA
Source organism: Anguilla rostrata (assembly GCF_018555375.3). Lineage (NCBI taxonomy): Eukaryota > Metazoa > Chordata > Actinopteri > Anguilliformes > Anguillidae > Anguilla > Anguilla rostrata. Next base: position 11,791,214 of record NC_057934.1, read on the forward strand.
GTTCAGTGAGCATTTTCATTGGAAAAAATTAATTAATTAAAAAGACTATTCCAGTCATGGCCATATCTCAGTGATTGATTGTTATAGCATTCCAGTACAGTAGTGTGTTCATTGACATTTTTAAACCGCAAATTATACATTAAATTGCCCCTCTTTGAAATTTTAATGCTTTAATATTATTTCTGCTCCCCCTTCTCCCCCCCAATTTCCTTGATTGTTAAAAATCCATTTGAGGTTGTTTTACAGCATTTAGACGTTTTAGCCCTAGACGTAATGAATTATATATGTGTGTTTGTTTAACTTCGGGCTTCGGCAATCAGCTGAATTATAATCACTAGCATTGTTATTCACTGAAGCCTCTTGTCTACAGTTGTTTATGAAAAATTGTGCAGCAGAATGTAAAATGCAGTCTGTGCAGTCTATCACTCAGGCAGCCAGTCAATCATATTTTTATGGTACAGTCATTCCTGTCATTACAGAATTTAAATGCACCGAAATATCCAAATAATTAATTTTCATCCTGATCAGAATAGAAAATGAAACAATTATCTGAGTCAAATCAGATAAAATGAATTTGAATATACATACAAAAATGTCCAGTGTGAAAAGTATGTATGAGTCCAATGGGAATCAAGACTTGATATAATAATAATAATAATAATAATAATAATAATAATAATAATAATAATAATAATAATAATAATAATAATTTATTTGTATAGCACCTTGTCATACATGGATTGCAGCACAAAGTGCAAATGGGCAATTGTCAAATAATTTATGATAAGAGCAAAAGGCTGAAAAGAAGAAAAAATGAGAAAATGAACACTTTACTGAACATTTTATGATGTGTATTTGTACGCAGGTCATTTCAGGTCATTCATCCATCTGTGAAAAGCAAGTTATTATGCTATGTCACATTACAATCTGGGTTTGATACTGGCTTTAGAAATATTAGACACCTGGATGGTTGTTTTACTATTATTTTTGGAGTAGATTATGTCTCATCATAAGTGTGCATTAATATTATGTTAGTTTCCTTTTTTTTCCTTTTATGTCTCATCATAAGTGTGCATTAATATTATGTTAGTTTCCTTTTTTTTCTTTTGTGATTTTCTTTTGCGTTGCTCAGAGTTGTGATTTCTGGAGTCACCCGAAGAATACTGTCAACTTGTCAACTTTGTGGATTCTTCAACTCATTCAAGTTGGCTGATGCAACTGACATTTGTGGAAGGTTACTCCAACTTTTCCTGTGTGACAATAGCAACTGCCATGTCGCCAAAGACAACTGACTTCAAAGACATAATTACCATAAACTGATTGATTACTTTCAAATATGATTTAAAAAGATTGCAAAACACATTTATTACCAGATTTATTTACCATTTATATTCCATGTTTCTTGGAAGCACCTTGTTCAAGGTTATGCAATAGTTATGCACCAGTCTGGGACAGAAACCTGCAATCTCCAGGGCTCAGGTTCTGAAACAGGCCACACTACTGACTTAATACATTACACTCCATTCCTCCATTATCTATTTCTTTCAGCTCCCTCCAGGAATTCCCAACAATATTATTATCATAACCCTCTGGGACACTTTCTGGCATGCAGTGGATTATTTTGTGACTGTTATGACAAAGGATAGCTCGACTATTAATAATTTGTCCTAACTGTCTTTCTGTGCCGCCTACAGCAATGTTCACATTGACACTCTTGATATGATTATGTATTTATGTTATCATAATGTGATTTATGGGCAGACCTTTCCCGGAGACATGATTTCTGTCTGTGGAAATGAGACTGTGACAGAGGTTAGTTTGAATCAGGTTCTGGAATTGATTTTCAGATAGAATCATGCTGTGAATACAATGTGAATACAATGTGAATACAATCGACTCAGCAGAATTCCTTAAAATGTATAGAACAGCCTTTGCAAACCTTGTTCAAGACAAATGTTGCACAGAAATTGTGAGAGCAAATTTTTTTTTCTGACTGTGTATCTGCTTATCATGTATTATATGACAATCCACAGCCTATCAGCTAATATAATTAGAAACTAATATGATGAAAGAAGGAATATAAACAGATCTGCAGTGACCAGAAGCTTTACAATCAGTAATTACTGATGGAGGTCCAGAGGGCAAAATGAGCACCTGGAGGAGCACATTCAAAACCGAAAACAGTTCAGTCAAGCAGTTTAAAGCTGCTACATAAATGATGTGCGGCCATGTAGAGTTATTACTTCTTCATATTATTCTTATGAGACCATATCATGTAATTATAATAAGATATGTTATTAAGACACAACTAATCTCATTATTAGGAGAATAGAGCACCTTATTATAAAATAATTTACTAACTTGTTATTATGAAATGACCAATTATTTTGAAATAATGAGGAAAGATACAAGTTAGCCTGAATGACATTGGCCCTGTGCGGGTTGACACAATGGCAAGTGTCCTCCAATTAATCCAGGTTTATTTTATGTTTCTGCTGGTGCTCTTGATTATGCTTTGTGGATAAAATCCATTTTAAATGTGTTGCATCCATGAAGCACCCCAAGTTGTCTGAGTTAATTAAGGTGAAATGAAGATGTCTCAAGGAAGTTTATTGTCTGTGCATTCTAAAACCCTAAAATTGATCAAAATTCTTCTCAATCATGATGTTGCTTAAGGAAACTAATATTTTCTAGTGCTTCAAAATAAGCATACAATAAAACATTGAATTAATTCATGAATAGCTACCATGATGACTGTGCATTGGCACAGTCATTTGGGTAACATGTACAGTATGTATGCGTCAGTTCATTTTAAATGTGAATGTTTCTGATTAATGTGAAACAACACTGTATGATTTTTAAATGACTGGTTTTAAATAACTGAGTTATGATCTTCCCAAAAATAATTACCTCCTGTCAACTTGGTTAATGCAACTGACCAAACACGTTTCTCATGTTGACAAACCTACAGAATGAGTCACAGTAATATAGTACCTCCAATACGTATCGCAGGAAATTACCTGGAGGATAAAAAATGCTATCGAGGTCTTTCTGTTTTCTCCTCCTAGGCCCAAATTAGATTGCCATCATACTGTAACAAGGCATATCGAAGTGTTTCATGCTTATCAGGGATTTTCTTGAGCAAAATGAAATTTCAATTTAGTCTCCACAGTGTCTTTCAAACAAGCCACTAGATCTACTGTGAAAAATCGCTGGCTTTTCACAACCCGAGAAGAAGCCATGGCCATAACTAATGTGAATATATCATTTTAAGGAACACAATACGCTTTGTTTCATTTGCATCTCTTGTGATTTCTCTATCTGTATTGTACACAGTAAAAGAAAAATATCCCAAAAAAGAACTGTGAAAAGACTGGCAGCAATGTTGCCATTAAATGAACGGAGAAATTGTATAAATTGTATAAATCTACATCAATCCTGATATTTAAAGGCCCATGAAACTGAAATCTGTGAATTCTTTGCTCTAGATTTTAACTTTTTTTTCAGGCACAGAAGTCCCTCGCGCAATCATTGAGATACCCAATTTTTCTCCCGAGAAACAAATAATACACCACCGAAACAAATTTTCCCTCTGAGACGCTACAAAGCTTCAAGTCCCAGGTGTTCTTTCGCTATGGGTGTCACCAATAAACAGGTGAGGCAATTCTGAAAAGTTCTGTCAGCCGGATATGAGACACTGTGAACCAACTGTGCCCCTGAACCATAAGACTCTTCAAGGGAAAATACAATTGCTCATTGTACACCAGGAGAGATTGTACAGCAGGTGAATCAAAATCTTTGTAATACCCGGTGGTTAAATAGGTCAACTTCACTAAATAAATGAAGTTGTACTTAAATTTGCCTGTAAGTTCCAGAAATGATAAGGAAAATACAATAATTTTTTTTCATATTCAGCCAGTGTTCACACAACCCATCTGAAAAAAAGTATATAAAACCCAAGTTAAAACTTAGAGCACAAGGAAATGACAATGGAGAAAGAGAGAGAGAGAGAGAGAGAGAGAGAGAGAGAGAAAGAGAGAGAGGCAATGTAATTATCTGTATTTAAGAAGCTAACCTACTTTTCACATGCTTTATTGTCTCACTTCTTAATTCAATTCACACTTTCATTGCATAGAGGCACATGCAATGAGAAGAAAATATGTACATACACACATGTATATCTACCTCCCACAAATTTCTTAGACTGATAGACTGGATCTTAGGGTTCCCCACATCCCAAATACCAGTTTATCTTCTGGGAATACTTGAATGCCATGGTAGATGCTTTGGTAACAATGTTCCTGTTTAATCTCAAATATTATACCCCATTAGAAAGATAAAATGTAATTGATTTTGAATGGGGAACTGATGATTCTAAGCATCTTTGCTGATTAATGACAACAGTCCAACTGCAGTGCTAAAACTGAAAATAATTGCTTCAATCGTATGCAATATAAAAAATTCCCTAAGAGACTAATAACTGCCCATTTGTAAACTCTGGAAATGATCCCCAGTGGGCATACCTGGATGAATATACTTATCAAGAGAAGCACTTTAAAGATGATGCATTTGATGCTGGGCTGATTCTGTAAAGTACATTAAATGAAAATGTAACGCTCAAGAAGTAGCTGAATCATAGTCAACGTCTATTGGTTATTAATATCAGCCCTGGCATTTCTTTATCAAGCACCCCTATATCGTTGTGCTGTCATTTGTAATATCTCACTGTATTTCCCTGAAACCAGTAAGTTGCTAGATCACAACATGAAACATTTAATTACTAACATTAGCTTGGTGCATAATATGTGATGTTCATCTTTTTGTGTGGTGCCCAATGCAAGATAGTGGCCAAATCACTGTCTATTAATGTGCTCTTATCACTATATGCAAGCATGCTCCTCCATATGAACTCTTCAGAAAGAATGAACAGCAAAAAATGTGAAATCCAATATTTGTCATGCAGCCTTTCTAAAATATATCACAACAAAGTTATAGCCTGGGAAGTGACTACTTTGTTGAGTAATTTCTCCTTGAGATTCCCTAACTGCTCTTTTTTTTGGGGTGTGGGGGAGGGGGCAGTTTTGGAGTACCCACTAGCTGTGCTAATGGTAGCCACAGGCTTATCATCACATTCCAGCCTTCCACTCATCTTGAATACACTGTACTGCCAACTGCAATGACAGTTTCTGAAATTGGCTGAATTCATTTTCCCTGGGAGGTCTTGCGGTCTCAAAAGAAAGACAAAGAGGGTAATGTGTACCGTATGTGTGAATAAGATTTCGGAACATTCCCTAAAATAGATTTCTGAGGAGTTCCAGATTGGAATCCGATCGACCAACACAACACTGCCCTTTCCTGTGGCCCCTCCCCTGTGGAACGCACTGGGGATACACACTGCCACATCACTGAGGCCACCCACAGCAGGAGTGGCCTCAATGAAGTTCACCTCCGCAATTCAATCAGAGAGAGTTATTACATATAACTTGACAGCTGAATGCAAGATACATTAATGTAATGTAATTTCTTTGTTCAGGGGCACAATGAGTAAATCATGAACTTCAATTATTAAGGGTAGAAGGAGCCATTCCCCTTTGAGGAATTCTCTCAAAATCATATTTACAGTACAGCACTAGCCAGAGGCAGCAGTGTTGTAATAGCCCTGTTGTACTGGTGTAGTTACTGTGGGGTGAGAAATCATGCTTTTAACATGAAATAAGATTTGAGATTATGTTGATGAAGGTTGCATGAAATTTAATTTCATTCAAGAAGAGAACAGTGGGTATTACCACGTTGTAGGGTACTGCCCCAAATTGTGAATTGTATTATCACTTTTGTCTTGGGCTCATGACACTGTGATGTGTAAGGTGTTTTGGCGCCATCAAGTGGTCACAGAGCATCTGTCCATTGCAACAGATGGTCCATCAGAAAAAAATCTGCATGCAAGTATAAACTTCATTGTGGATAAAAGAGGCAAAGTCATGACTACTTGAGGTGTTGAAATAGTACCCCCCCCCCCCCCCCAAGTCCCCATTAAAAAGTAGCAATGGCAATGGGCTCAGCTGATGACTTGAAGATAGAGAATTGAAGTGCCACTATCCATCTCTGGTCCAATTTGTGTCTTTCAAAATAGCCGCAGAACTGGAGTTTTAGCGTGAAATGCATTGTAATTAGCTCTGTCAGAGCTCTCAAGAAGACAGCTTCTCACAATAGGAGATGTTAGCTATTGAATGGCACCATAAATGCAGTAGTGCCACTCCAAAGCTTTCTTCTCTTTACTCTGAGTAGAAGTACTTTTTACAATGGTTCTGGCCTTGACGAGAAAAGAAAACACTTTGAGAGTGCACCTACTGAAAAGAAATTGAAAGCTGTGGATAGTTACTAAAACTTGCGCTGAACGAGATTTGTGAGTTGTGGTGGAAAATTCATACTAAGCATGAACCATAGGCAGGTATGTCTGTTACACGTATCTTATTGCTAAAAAAGTAGGACTGGACAGAACTCCATAAATCACAGCAAATATTTTATTAATGAGCTGAGTGTAGACCTCAGAGTGTTCATTCTGGAGATTGACTTCAAAATTTACTCCTCACATTACCTGAAAACCTAATCCGAAATAAATTCAGACTGAAAGCTCTCAAACGTAAGTGTGTTGGGTAGTGAAGGACTGACACAGCCTCGGGTTCTGCTGTAATGACACTGAACGCTAAGGGTGCCTCAAAGCAAATAGAAGCATTTTGAGAGCCAAAACAGAAATTCAGCCATGGCGTGCTGTAAACATGTGGCAGCATGTACCGCACTGATGTATTTAGCAAGTGTCGGCAGTAAAATTACGGCAGTTCTAGAAGAATGACTGCATTTGGCTCAATACCTGAAAAGCCTAATACCTTTACTTTCCAGCTATTTGGCATATTCCATGGATTGCATTTCTTTTCAGTTTAATACCAGTCTATACATTCCAAAAGGATTACTATACATTTTTCTGGGGCTTCCCTGCAGTATATACAGCACAGGTTTTCGGTAATTGAACCTGCTATGAAATGTAAAACTTTAGTTTTACCCCTGAAAATGAAAATAAACTGTTATTATTTTGAGAAATATGTTGTATAAGTGAATTCTACAATTTTTTTGCTAAATATTTTATTAATCCACGGACTCTACTATGTAGACAATATAATGTGTAGCGGGCAGTAAGGTCATCATATTCAATTCCATTTCCCTGCAAGTACATTTTGTATACCACAATTCAGGAGTTTTTCTGTGTGTGAGTGGAGTCAGGCAGTCATAAAATATACATTTTGCAAGAAGAATATATCTTTCTATCTTCGTGAGTCCTGTTTTTCAGAAAACAACTTAGCTGCTTTGGTTTTCAGACCATGTCAGTGAGCATGTTCACAGAATTATGATTTAGTTCCAAATATATTCAATAGAATAATTTAGGAATCTATGCGAACACAGTTTTTAATGTATTTTTATTCTCTAAATAAGCAAAAAGGAGTATAACTGTGTACAAACAGTTTGCATTTCTGGTAGACAGGCAAACAGTTTACCTTCAAAGTCACAACCAGCTGTTGGAATTATGTATTTGAATTTATCTTCAGTAAGAATAAAAAAGTCAGGAATAAACATAATACCAAAATGGGTTAGGTAGAGCCTGGACGATTAATACGATCTTACATATTATATCTCTTATTATATTATTATATCTCTTATTATATTACATCCAAAGTGGCACTGCAGTATTATAAAATATTCAGGTATACTTGATATAATCGAAATATAAATCACCTGTGTGTGCGGGTTCGTTTGCTGGCATGTGTGTGCGACTGGATGCGTGTACTGTACGGTTGCGTCAAGATTTGGTTAACCAATTTTTGGGAGTCTGGGGCATGTACATAGACTAGTTGTGAGAGGCTTTAAATCCCAGGCTACTAAAAACAGCACAAAGCAAATAGCTAGTAGCTAGGTTCTGCTGTTTCAGCCACTATGAACAGCCTCTCATCTGTATAAGATGCTGCTTTTCAAGACCTTGAATAACTGCAAGGAGTACCTGGGCAAACAGGCTCATGAATCACTTTAATGATTTGTGTGAAAACTATGACATGGATGGAAACTGAAATCGAATAGTTACAAGGCCTGCAAAATACCCATGCATTAAAATAATCTGGGGCCCCCAGTTGTTATGTTTAACAAAGATCTCAAACAAAAAATTACAATGTATAAATATGCTTAATTTGTGTAGGCGAGTACCTGACCGCAGTGGGAAAGAAGTGGGCGTAAATCAATGTCCGCTCAAAATTGTAAACAACTGTGTTCACCGGATCGTGATCTCAACATAATAAAATGAGCAGCCCCGTCAATCCACATGAAATGGCCTCGTCTGTCTCGCCCTGTTCCGTTTGAGTGTGCAGCTGGGGCTGAAAGCTGGAGCGAGTCGCTGATAGCACACAGCTGGGAGAGGGCTCACCCCTCTACAGAACGCCTTATGCCAGGAGCAGGCCTCCAGAGACTCAGCGCGTGTGCCGTACACTTCCCCTTTCCAGTCTCCTTTTTGCCCAGGGATAGGGTCCCATCTGAGGCTGTACTGTACACTTCCCCTTTCCAGTCTCCTTTTGCCCAGGGATAGGGTCCCATCTCAGGCTGTACTGTACACTTCCCCTTTCCAGTCTCCTTTTGCCCAGGGACAGGGTCCCATCTGAGGCTGTACTGTACACGTCCCCTTCCCAGGCAGATAGACCTCTATATTTTTGATATAATGTCTGAAGCGGTGTGCAAGAATGGGGTGTTTACTTTGAACCTTTCTAAGTTTACGCCGTTGCTGTCTTTTGGCTGAAATAACCACCAACCTCAGTCAGAACTGTTTTCATCTTAAAATCTTACGAACACTCACCTATTCAGCAAACCACATGATGCGTCCCATCTCACAGTGGAACTAAACACAAACACCATTCATAGTTCTGTCTGTAACTATGTTTTTACATTGTTTTCACGCTTCTTATACTGATTGCATTTTCTTATCTATTGCAACCTTTATGTTTATTTTTATTTATTAATTTATTTAGGTTTTTTTTACATTGCCTAACAACTTTTGGAGCTTGTAATGCATCTGTGGAAAAAATCCAGATATCCCCCAAGGGAATGGCTCGTGAGCAGTTTATAAATGAACAGAAAGCCTCTTGCCAGTCTGCATCCCAAATCTCCTTCAGGCCTCTGTCTGCTAAGTGTGTAGAAGGAAAGGATATCTCGCCTCCACTGCTTGAGCACAGTATCTCTGCATCCTCGGGGCAAGCATAAAAGATAGACATTTGTCCACAGATCTCTTTGACCAAATGAAGCAGACGGAAACGTGTGACTGGGAATACATTTTTATTAGTAATTAATATTTGCCAAATATACAGCCATTAATGTCTTTATCTAAATATTATATATAATTCATTTACAAAAGTAGGTAATTTGTCTCTTTGTAATGTTCGGTAATTTGTAATATGATCAAATCAGAGAACAAGAGTAAGAGAGAGAGAGAGAGAGAGAGAGAGAGAGAGAGAGAAAACATAAAACCACTTCCCCCTGTATACATAAGAAACCAAAGGCAGGACTCAGAGCAGAGCAAACAGAAAGGATGGTGAGGTCACACAGAAAGCGTTCAGATAGGGGCATATTCCAGTCTGCATATTCCAGGACAGGGGGACATCTCTGACCTAGCACCAGCCATGGAAGACTGACAACCTTGCAATGGGTGTCCATTAAAACTGACAAGCTGAGGTAAAACTAAACAAATGTTACATCACGCTGCTTAAAATTATGTGACACAAACGGCCCCTCAGGAGATAAACTATTTAATAATCACTCAAATAATTCACAAACTAAAAATCGTTTGTTACCTAGTCAATGCATTTGAACACTGGGAATTTGTGGTTAACTCAACCTAAAAGCCAATAATATCACTACCCAAAATCAGAAGTGACTGCTGAATAATTAAAATATCATTGGTCACTGAGTACAGACAAAATGAAAAAAGTTTGGAGCAGTGCACTACCCTGGTTTAACTTTGTGGGCCATGTCTTCCCCTTCAATGCTGTCGTCTTCACTAGTCACATGTCTAGGTTAGAGATGTCCATTTCTATGCTCTCCTTGCATATTCCAGAACATATTTCAAGCAGGCCCAAATAAATCATAGGCCTTTAAAAAAATAAAATAAAATCACCATTATTATACATGTAGCAGACACCCAGATCCAGTGTCTCACGTCAAATATCGTGCATTTATGCAGCTGGACACATTTGCTGAAACAATTCAGATTGAATGCCATTCTAATAGGTTTGACACCAGTGCCCTACTTTGAATTTAAACCTGCAATTTTCTGATTGCAAATTAAGTTCTCTGACAACTATGGCATGAAATGTCTGGAAAATATCACTGAGTAATAAATAAATGAGTCTCAGACAGAGTTAATATATTAGTTATTTTTGCTCAAGGAGTATGGTTAACTTTCCAGTATAGAGGGTGGGTGGGGGGAAGGGGTGGGTATTGAAGGGATTATTACTGAGCCCTGATTGGCTCAGTTCATTGGACATAATCCAGTCTAGTCCCATACCTCTAAAGTGCCTTAGTGCACTGCTTGCTGCGTTTGTCACTTTCAGTCCGGTTCAGTGAGAAAAAAGAAACAACTTTGTCAGCTGCTGCAACAAATAAAACTGGACCTCAAAGGGAAAAGCCACTGGCTAGTTCACAGCAAAAGGACAGAATTTTAAACTGAGTATTAACTTGCTTCAGTGCATTACACAACAAATAAAAAATTCATAGAGGAACACACGGCAACAATTAATTGCTTCATAAAGGTTATTTTCCTGCACGTGAGTATTCACTACATAAACATATTTTAAGCCAGCAAAATATATATATGGAATGTAAACGAGACTTTCAACTGGATCAACATTTCTACAGAAAGCTGCATTGTGTGAGAGCAGCTACGACAAATGACCTCCTACTTATGTACAGTATTGTTATAGTCTGAGCATGACTGAGCTTCAGCATAGTTTCAAGCATAGACTGAAGTTGTGCAGTACACTAGTAGTACCCTGGCTCTCTTTGCCCATTGATGATGCAACATCCTTTCTGCTAAATTTAACCTACTGATTCACTTTTTAGAAGAATATATATTCCAGTATTTAGAAGAATATATATTCTTACAGTCTGAGTAAGATACATTAACTGTGCTGGTTATGAATTATTATTAATTATTATTTTGGCCTGAACTCACAGCTATGCCTTGAGATACAACATAAAGCAAAATAATAAAACTAGTCTTTCATATTCAAATATTGGATGGGCAAGAAACATTACACACAAAATGAAATCAATGGGTGCACACTACTTGGACACCCACTGAATGAAATATTCTAAAAGAAATTAAATGTAATGAAAATATAAACTTTCTAACTGGGAGCTGCATGCAAAGTTTTTGACAAGCTATTAACATTCCATCCCTCATTTACTTAATGCATGTCATCCAGTTTTTACACTTTGCATGTTATTATTAGTATCATCATTCGTTGCTAGTCTTACATATAACAGATCTCTGAAAGGAAACAGGAAATGTATAAAAAAGTTAATGGAGTAAGCCCAGAAATGACATTAACCAAAAAAGGAAATAAGGCAGTGATTTAGGAGTATGACCACAATCATAGAAATTCTTCCAAATTCAATTTCCTGCATATCAATAACAAAGTCAACAGAAGAATGATAATAGGTCAAATTAAATAATTGAATCTGGATAATATTTGGATAAGCATTAAGCCCTGAATATATAGGTATTTCATTTAATGCCACTTTTTGATTAGACTTCCCCTGGTAATTTCACCAATCATCTAAGGAGCTGCATCATCAGAAATTCATAGCAACACATGTATACATAAAAAAAAATCTTATAGGACTTGTTAGTTCTTGATTATTCTAAGATGTATAATCAAGTGACATGGTAAAACAGGTTTAGATTTCCACATCTTAATTTGATTGCTAGGAGGACTAAAATAGGTGCATTAAGTGACATATAAAACCTTAATGGAAGTTTCTGGGGTCTTTGAATACATGCGCAATGCTGCTCTGCCTTACAGACAAGCTCACCTCACAATTCAGACGACGATGCAAATGTCAGCTCGTCTCACGCATTAAAATCTCTACAATGCCTGAATTTTGACTTGTCGTCGCAGACGACCACAAACGATGCCCAAGAACAAATTCAAAAAGTCACAGTTAAGTCATGCATTTCGACCCGTTCGCAGTGCGTGTCACGTCCGATCGATGTGGAGTACACCTGGGGGGGGGGGGCACTGGGCCGTCCAATGAGGCGTCAGCTCGCCCTCAAATGATGATTACAGGCTGATGGGAAGAGAACCGTAGATCTTAAAACGCCACATTATCTACAAGGCTTCAGTTTCCTTTGGTCACTGAGGCTAACAGAGGCCATTTCCTTCTTACACTATAAGTTATATGACAGAAGAAAGCCTCCGATACTGTAGTATAGTTTGTTTTAGGTTTTGTTCCTACTCTGTACTCAAGTAAAAGCAGCATATTGCATCAGGTGACACTAAAACCACAGCAACACCATATAAATAAGCTAAACTAATAACATCAATTAAAATTAAATAATTTGGATCCCGGTGTTAAAAAGATTGACCAAGGAACAGGCGAAGCAATTTGGCAGCAAATATACCTATATGAAATATTGATCGCTATAATTTTTTCCCTATGCTCGACGATTATTTGGTTGTTCCAAACAGAAATATACATCTAAAAAATATAAATTAGAAAAAAAAAATCAGTAGTTTCATTAGTTTGCCTGGGTTCATTTTCCAAAATGGAGACTGCGTACGGGAAGCACAGCGTCCAGTTGTACTCCAGCGCAGTTTACTGCGACTTGTGGCGCAGGCCTTCGACACGAACGAGGGTGTGAGAAGAACGACATTAGAAAACATCCAGATGTCCAGAATCGAACTGCACCAATTTTCGCTTTTGCAAAGATTAATATGTGAATGTTGATTAATTTACCTGAGTAAGACAGTTATAAACATTTCCTAACGGTACAAAACAAGCACATTTAATACACAAATACCTACAAAGAAGTTACTCGATTGATAGTGCAGATTTCCTTGCATGGGTGATGCTACACTTCCATTACCCTATTAGCCCGAGTTAATAAGAAGTGTGTAAAGAGAACTGACAATGAACCACAGCACGAGGGGACTTATTCACTAAGGATCTGCTGAAGCACCAACAGCAGGTTCTTAAGGCCGTAGATATAGCCTTCGTCCTGGGTGTGGCCGGGGAAGACATGGGCGAAGTCGATCATTCGGACCTCCACGTCGCCAGCCAGGTCCGGCCCCCGACGTCCCTCGCCCTCCTCTTCCTGTTGGGCTCGGATGGCGTTGCCATTGGGCTGCTCCAGGCCGTCCTGGGTAATCAGCTTCCACAGTTCGTCCCGCTGGGCATTGCGGACGTCGTCGGGGGCGTCGCCGTGGCGACCCTGGCCGCACCCTCGCCGGTGCAGGGCGTACATGTCGGACAGGCCGTGCCCCAGGGGCCCCAGCAGGAGCCTGTTGTCCCCGGGGCCTATCATGTGGATGTTGTTGTTGTACTCTACGACTCTGTCATTTGGCACCCGTGCTTTGGGGGGCGGGGTCTCCCCCGGCGGACTGCTGGCGGCCATCTTGGGGCCCCCCTCCTGGGGAGAGCCCTCATACACGAACAGCAGGGAGCTTGCATAAAAATGTAACTGGCTCTGACCTTCGAACCACTGAAGGATCTTCTCCACTTTTTTGATGCTGGCGCTGACTGCATCGTTTCTCAGGCTGTTCCCGTTATAGAAGAACTTGGACACGCCTGCAAGGGAACGAGGGAAAAATGTTCTAACATCAGTTTAGCACAGGAGATGTACATTGCCTGTGGTAAACATTTATTCAGCTTAGCATTAATATTCTATCAACTTTCAGAGCGATATAAAAATGATTTTGATTCTAACAGGACCAGACTTCTTTGCCAGTCTTTAAATATACATAAAGAGCGCCGTTTGACTGACAGCATGTATTACTAGAGGGGCTTGTACCGTACAGGAACTCCTCCACCTTACGCTAGCAGGCCTGAGTACAAAAGGGCTAGCAGAAGCTCACCGTCTTTGATGGTTTCCTTCACCAGGCCTCTTCCATAATGCTGGTCGTGAGTCTCATAGCTGTCCGAGTTCACTTTGTATATCTGGGGTGAGAGAGGTGTCTTAGTTCTCAGAACTTCTACTTTCCCTTCTTGAGACTGGATCATTAACCAAATTCTGCTCAATTGCTATAATAATGTTCTAGTTGCTTTAAAGAGAGGATAAATCAAATACATTGAAAAATGGCTAATTACAAATTTACTACAAAATAGGTTAACATAGCATAACTGTACAGGACAGCTGCAGAGACCATATTTGCTCTCTTGAGAACTGCGTCATCACAATCATCAGTGAATACGCGACATCTGCTTACATATTGAAATCAGACTACATCAAAGAGATGAAAGACGCATTCAGAGCGTTCTTGTTTAAGATTCACAAAGAGAGCCAGCTGAGATACTGAAACTAAGTCAGAGGTCGCCCCCTGGTGGTAGAAGGACACAATGAATCCGTGGAGAAACGCAGGCCAGCTGCTGGAATTGCGAGCCAGGCCATCCCCGTTCACAAAGCGCTCTTGTGCAGCCGTAACAGCTGAAGAGTGCCGCTCCTTTATTACCCAGTGATGGGGGTAACTATAAAACGAAGGCCAGATCACATGGAAGAAGTTAAATTGAGATGAGGGGGGGGGGGGTAAAAGGACATTAGAGCTGTTCCGCAGAAGGCTTCGCTAGCAGGGCCGGGCCTATGCTGCGCTGTCAGGGGAGCATTCCTGCAGTATCAGTGGGATCGGCAGCGTAATTAACTGTAATGGGTCACTTTGCTCAAAAGCCACACGGGGAGGCCGAAGGGGAGGCCAAGCGGAGGAGCGCGAGGCGCTTTTTCCACGCTCCCGGCCAGAGGGCCACAGCCCGCGGGCCCCCGGGGGACCGAAGGGAGGCTCATCCCGGAAACCGCCGATCCGTGCCGGGGCCCCTTGGAGGCCTCTGTTCTCACGCAGGTCGCCCCCGCCGTTCGCCAAAGACCCTCGCCACGGACAACCTCAGGGAATCCATCGGCGGGGGCCAGGAAGGGGGCTGCCATTCTGTCACACGCTCTTTCTAGGTGTCAGAGAGGAAGCTCCGACCCTTCGAGCATCACTCTGTTTCAAGAGGAATCCAGAAGGCTCCGATGTTAATGTAATACATGCATCTTAAACGTAGATGCTTAACGTGAGACTGACCATGTTATCTGATGATTCCTGCCTCACGCACCGTGTATAGAAGCTGTTCTGGGGACGGGCCGCCGCGATGGCTGTCGTGACGGGCGGGGCCCCGGATGAAGCAGATTTGGGAATTGTGGGATAACCGCTTCCTGCCAGAGTGATAACGAGACGTTTCCTCCTCATTTTCCCCGGGCCGCCCCGGGGAGAACGAGAAGAACGCTGCGCTCCGTCGAAATGATACCATCTCCGACGTTTCCAGGGTGTTTACGAGAGACATCGTAAAACTTGCACGGAAAACACCGCGTTCTCCGACAGTCGCTGACGTGACATCCCTGGCGTCTCTTTACGCCGCACGGCGCGTTAATTCGAGCATATCCAGAAGGCCTTGGCCCTACAGCCGCTGTGGAAGAAGCCCATAAACTGCCTGGCAAACCCCGCGCTTCGGAATGGAAAGACAGCTGTATTCAATTACTAAATTAAAAGATGTCACGAGTGCTAAAATCATATTCCGCACAGCAGAAGGGTTAGCGAGAGGAAGAGAGCGACCCTGCTCTTTTTATGTATGCTTAACTCCACAGGCACCAATCAATCAAAATTTTTACATATGTGTAAATAATATGTAAATAGTGAGTTAAATACACAGAGTAATTCAGTCAGGGGACTCTTGTGGATTGGTCTGTAAACTGTGCAGGTTTCTGTTTCAGTGCCTGTATATGTATTCATGGGCCTACAGAGTAGAACATATGCTGTAGCATGAACTCAGTAAAGTATTTAATGAAACATTAAAAAATGGTTATAGCATAACCAACACTGGTCAAATGTTTCCCCAGTTCTGCACAAACGTCACATTTTTAACACTAGCCACACCAGACACTCCAATGATGATGTCTCTAACAAATGTGATTTTATTATTTTTTTGCCATTTTTAAATCTTCAACAATGTAATCTTTCTTATTTGTTAATTGTATGCAGTTAGACAAGTATTATCTATTGTAAAATGTTGTTGATCTGTCATGTTGATATACTCAGTAACTGCACAACAGGGGTACAGACTTCTACTAGTCTAGCACCACATTGACGTAATTAAATCATATTATATTATACCAAATTATGTGTTCAGGGAAGTGGGTGAAATGCAGGCTTCAACTGACAGTTCCCAAATGGTCAAAAGTGCTCCATGAAATAGGCGTAAGATGTTGAATTGGAATAGAACATGAGATTTTTAAAAAAAGGCCAGCTCAAAGTGCACTGCTCAAATAGCACAATGGAAAATGGAGGTATTGCTAGATGATAAAAAGGTTTGCAGAGTGCCCTGAGAGAGCAGCACACAGTGGAATTTGCAGTGGAGACATCCTGACTCAAACAAAGGACTGCACTCATTCAGGGGGTGAGTGACAGGGCCAGCTTTCTACGTTTTCAGTGCATTCAGAAGAAAGAGGAACAAGGCCATGTTCACGTAACTTAACAAATAAAAATGATTACAAAAAAAACAAAAAACAACAAATCTACATGCGCAAATCGGGGCCAGCCGCTTGTTGATGTGCCGGGTCTACCTCGGCGGATAGTGAATTCATTTCAGATACGGTGGGAACTGAATTTGATTGTGTCTCAGGGGTGTGCGCATGAGAACCATATTTTCTCTGTTAGCAGCATAATTCCGGAAAACTAGAAAAACGATAAATACTAGTAATCAGGAAGCAAAGGAAAGGACACATAATGTGTACATTGATTTTCTCAGTATCCTGATGGATTACACACCAAAGGTTCAACATTAATGCAAAAGTGAAAAACACACTCTTAATCTAAGATTCAGGGCTGGCATAGGTCTTAGATCCAATCCAACCACAATATTCTATTCGAACCTTATTCATTGATTGAGTGTTCTGCTGTACCACTGTGTGTGTGTGTGTGTGTGTCTGTGTCTGTGTGCGTATGTATATGCGGGTAATGTTTTTCTGGTTCTCCAAGAATATTTTGCTAATTTATTCTTGTGCACAAAACAGCCGATATCATAATATGGGGCCAGGGGTGAGGGTGCGTCAGGCTCACCAGCGAGGAGGGGAACATGGCTGAAAAGGCTGCTCACTTTCAGCCCAGGGCTGACGCACCTCTTCCCACGCTTTATTTATCGGGCGTCGCGCGGCGCTGCTCCGGACCGCCACAGGCGTATAAAGGCTGATCGAGCTGTTACCGAGGGACGCCAGGCTCCTCCCAGCCCCGGCGCCGGCGGCCGCCATTGGCTGCGTGACGGGCGCGACGTTCGCGCCGCCGGGAGAGCCGCGGCAGCTCGTTGCAGGAGCGTCCGCGGCGGCGGAGGCCCCGTGTCGGGCTCGTGATTTATTTCACCTGGCGAAAGCGCTCCCCGTGCCGCGCGGGGCTTTATGACATTCCCCTCTTCGCGTTATGTAACGTTATTGCATCATAAATCCCATCTCGGGCTCGATGTTCCTGACCGTGTCTCCGTGGGCCTAATTCAGCGGTCCAAACAACGCTGACCTATTCCACCCTCTCCCCTGCCCCCCCCCCCACCCCCCGCCTGTCTGATTGCTGGTGACTGTTAATTAAACAGTGAGGCACTCCCTGGCATTAGCGCGTAGGACTGGAGGGGGAGGGGGGGGTGGCGAAGAGAGATCTCCAAGCGGTTGTTCGCTGATGTGATGTCGTTGCCGTTACAGGACATGGGCCAATCGCAGGCGAACTGTCGAGAAGATGACTGGCCATGGCCGCGGGAGAGCGCCGGCTCCACTGCACTGACAGGCGCGCTCAAGCGGGGGCCGACTCTCCACTGCGAAAATGTCACACAGAGTCCCCTACAAAGAGGGGTGGGAGCGCTCCACTCCCAGAGGGAAGGGGCCACATGACATTCCAAAGGCCGCACCGAAAGCCACACACGGGTGAGAGTGCAAACACAATCGACAGGGTGACAAAAGCCCAGAGATTTTCCACAGCTCTGTTTGCTGTTGGTCTTGTAAGCCATAAATTACTTCAACCACTTCCTGTGCGTGCGGACAGAAAATAAATGACAAGTAGTACTCATCACAGGAACGAACTGGCTTTTTGGTCATGAACAAAAAGCTTCGTCGAACAAGCTTGGGCCGGCAACCCTTTTTTTTTTTTTTTTTTGCTGTCCTAAAGTATTCATTTCATTAAGAAAAATGGTTCTTTCGGTGATTTAAGAGAGGCCGCTGGACTCACCCGCATGCCCAGGACCAGGAACCCCATCTCCTCCATCAGGGGGTACTTCTTAATCTGCTGCTCCCTCTTTTCCTGCGAGGCGAAGGGGTCGTAGCTCCTCTGCCCGATCTTCACGTCCATGATGCAGGGCTTCCGGAACTTTCGAGTCACGTCTTCCAGCTTCAGGTACAGCTCTGTGGGCCCAAAAGCCGAGCAGAAGGTCAGAGAGGAGAGGGGACCACTGCCATGACTCACGCAAACTCATTCAACTCCAGCCATTCAATCACCAGAGTTAAAACCAAGGACTCTTTCAGTCATTCTGTTGGACTTTGCAGTTACTTAAAAAAAAAAAAAAAACAAACATTTAAATTAGTCATTCGCACTTAACGACAAACAGCAATGTGGTTTAACTGAAAAGTGGCCTTGTGTGACTTAGAGAGGTCTTATCTGACTACAGAGGGAAAATTGTGGTTAAGCAGGAAGAAAAATGCAAATCGGCATGAAGATAACATGCCTGCTCACATTATCAGAACTATCAGTCACATTACTAGAGTACTGTTGGACAACTGAGAAATAGCATTTCCCACAACAGAGAAAACGCAAATGCTTAGAAGGATGTACATTACAACATCAAAGGCCTTCATTCTCAAAAGGTGCTCCCCAAATTTTCTTCAGCTGTGCCTGGATAGGCATACAGTAATTTAACCACACATTATTTAGAAAACTCAGCCGGTGCAGTTAAAAATAGAAATACGATCAACAGCATCAGCAGGGACCCTTTTATATAGACAAATAAGATGAGAGACCAGGAGACAAATTAAAATCTCCAACACTCCAGACGACAGGTATGGGGACTGTGCATAACGTGGGCCTGATATCTTTATGTCTGATATTTCTGTATCTTACCTCAAGGGGAAGGAGTAATGTCGTAATTGAACAAAGTGAATTCCTATGGTGAGAATGAGCGTGCACCGAATCCCTGTCCCGGAAAGAAAGCCTATTAAAAACGTCCCTTTGGGCCACCGTGTTGGGGGGTGGGGGTGTGTGCGTGCGGCGCGAGGAGACGGGAGGTGCAGGAGTCGATTTTTTTTGTTATCAATTAATGAAGCAGGCGGAGCAGCCGAGAAATTCCCCCGAGGAATGCGCTGGCGTTCCTCAGAAGTCACTCTGTCGTAAAGTTAAACCGTGAACGTATCCTGTTTCCACGGAAGCCGTGGCCTAATTTTAAAAAGGAAGCACGTTGCGCAAAAAACACGCCGTCTCGCAACTGGCCGGCGGCAGCGTTTCGCAACCGCGTGTCAGAGGACGGGGAACACGTTCCGCGCGCGTTCTGAGCAGCGCTCTTACCGGCGGGCGTGTCAGGTGAGGACCAGGCCCCAAAGTATTTTGGCACGTATTGCTGAAGCTCCAGGAGAACTGGGTCGCTGCAGTCTTCGGCGTAGACCTGTGGAGAATGAACGGGCAAAGGGGGGAAGAAAACACTACTTTGAGTAAATGTACGAGGTCTTGTATCAATTAACTGTGGCGAATTCAGCGACCTCCAAACTGGCAGGAGAGTCAAAACCCCAGGGAAAGAACAAAATCTCAGAACAAACCATTTCACACAGGGGATTCTCTTCACATTCATTTCTTTGCCTCTACCACAGCTTAGTTGAGGCGTACCGTTTAAACAGATCTCCCCCCAACTCCATTCTGTCTCTCCATAATGTATGTGTGATGTACTCAAGTACTGAATAAACTACTTTCATTATTTTCAGAAAGTGATTATCGATGAGTGAACCAAGCATCTCCGGCCGTGGGCGGTCAAGTGCGGACACGGCGGGAACCAGTTGTGGGCGCAGCGAGGTAAACAGCTTCTTAAGTCTTTAAGTAAACAAAAGACCCTCTGTTATTTATCCGCACAAACTGGCTGACCTTGTCCGCTGAGCCGCTAAAGTGCGCCACATTAGCCCACTGAATGCTGCCAATGGAAAAGAAAAAAAGACTCTCCAAGCCACTGGAAGGGCATGGCCTACAGGAAGCCTCGCCATGCGTACCAATTACAAACCAGGCCCCTTGGAATAGCCACCCCCTTAGCGCCTGTTATTACATTCTAGCGCTGTGCAGTTCTGGCATGGAGCAGTATGTCTCCGAACCATTACTGGTCAAAGGGATTTCTATTTATAAACTCATCAGACCGCAAACACTACTCTGGCCATTCTTAACAAACTATTTTAAACATGTCTGAAACTGCTCAGGGCCACAAGCGCGTGTTGGCGGTGATGGATGGAAAGAGCACCGGGTCACTTGCGCACGACCCTACATCAGCTTAACAGATTAGCCACTTGCTTCTGATCGGCAAGTACGGACCCTCGCGTAGTTCAGAAGCAAACTACATTTGCAGGAGAAAAACTGAGAAGGTTATCTGTAGACAGCTGGGAATATTTCTGCAGGTACAAACAATCCACAGCTAGCAGCTACTGGCGTCAAGCTGAAAAATAGCTGTTTTTTTAAGGCTTTCAAGCTACAGGGAAAAATTATAAAGACAGCGAAGGGTATGTGTACTTAACATGACTGGGCGAAAGGCCGTGCAGGAGCCTACAATTGTTTGCATATGTTTTCACACAGTGCACGTGCACAACACGATAATCTGTTGTAAAGACAGTCAGGCAGGATGTGTACATGAACTACAGGAAAGATGAGCCTCTCTCAGCCCAGGTGCGAATAAAACAGAATACATTAATAAGGTTGCAATGGCCACTGTACTAAATGAAGAAGAAAGAAATAAAAAAGAGAGAATGAAGAGAAGACAGAACATCCAAGATGGATCGATATTGTGTTTTAAAGTCTCTCGCATCTTTAATTATATTCACTGCAGAGGACAGTGAGTTTATTGCGGTAAATTCTTCAGTCACAGCAGAACCACAAAAGGCGATGTGTGTCGTAGTTGTGGAGCCATAGCCCTGATCAGATCAGTTCTTAAGGCATTCCAGCCGCTGATCTCCTGAAGATCAGCGACCGCCTCTGCTCGTCTCCAACTCCTTAACCCTCACAGATCTCCCAAATTACTTAGCTGGCCTAAACCAAGAATACTAATGTATTTTTTGCAAAGTAAAAGGCAGTATGACTCGATAAAATAGAACAAACAATTGAGCACAATGATAACAGCACAGGCAAAAATAGTGGTTATTATAGATGTTATAAAAAATATTCTGAGAAAGACCAATACTGTGAGCGTATGCCATTCAGTGATACGTGCAATGGTTACTATGAGAGATAACAGAAAACAGTGCAGTTATTACTTTGGGGTGCAGTTTGTTGGTGAGCTGGAGAAGAAGAAATTCAGCATTTCTTTTTTCTCAGGGACAGACTCGAACATAACACGGGGAAACTATCCTCAAAATGAGTTTCATATTTGACATAAAGTCAGAGGACCAGACTGCTTGTCTTCAGCAAAAGGCATCTGACCGATTTACCAAATGCTCTGGAGGTCAAGTGCATTACTTAGACAATATACAGTATTTAATCTCTGCATTACACAAACTGAATTTGAAATGTACACTGTTACCTTATATGTAGCATATGCGTTCTTAAAATAGAATAAATGGCAAATTAAATTAATACTTGTGTGCTTGCTGTATGTGAATTTTACTAAATCAGAGACCCTATGCAAATTAACCGGACCCAGAAAAAGCTCATTACAGAAACCATGTCCTATAGGTGTAATGTTACCTGGCTGTAGAACTGCATTTCCCTTGGGCCTCGAGGTGGAGGCTGTAGCTGCTTCAGGACCGTGCCATCTGGATGCTGCAGAATACCTGTTGAAGACACACAGGTTAAGGGAGAGAGCACTACCTGTATGCACAGCAAAATGTCAGTCGTTAAACAGGCCTAAATACTAAGTACATTTTTCTGAACACACAGAATTAATTAATTTCTGTTGGTCTCATGCAAACTCTGTTAGAGTTGAATTAACACTGAAAATTGCACTGTGGGGATTTACAAACAAAACCAAGCTATCCTTGGGCAATGGTAAAAAAAATAATAATTGTTCGGAAAACAAATCACATTTCTGTAAAAGCTGAACAAAGTAAAGCAGTTTTGCACATGTGCAGAAGGTGACAAGCAGAACGCCAGTCACACATCTCGCGGAAATAATGCCCCCAGCCCCATTTAATGGGATTCTGTTAAGAGCTGACTCGACAGGGCTGCGCCCACACAAAAAAGTCCTCGCCCTGACTGGGCACCATTCACAGAACTGCAGCACATCAGTGCTGCATTGTCCGAAATCTCCAAAACTGCTGACCCCTTCCGAGTCAACTGTGAAAAAAAAGCTGCCGTGTGGACGCTCTGTCCTCTCTCCTGGATTACTGCCTAGGTCCCACAAGAGGGACAGCCAAAACAACACTTCCAGGGCGGGTAGACTGAGCCAAAGCGGAACAGGTTTACCAGAAAAACAAGCCCAAGAAGCCCACTTTCCACTGCTTCTCCAAGGTGTTTATAAAGGCCAGGAGGGTCAGGTGCTCTGGAAATTTCAACTGTCACACTCAAGCGAAAATAAGTTTTCCTCTAGTTCAGGGGTTCCGACAAGTTTTCTTTATCTCAAAGACAAATCTACGGCAGGGGACCTCACAGTTAAATAACTTAGGCTACATTCGACACCTTTTCGCAATACCTGAAGTATAAATATACAATCATAGTATATGAAACCATGTCTAAAAGCAGAATATCAAACATGTATTTAGTACAACATAAATACATAATAAATTACAATGATCATAACCTTGTATTAGGATGTGCAAATCATGCTTGGTGAAATATGGTACTATAAACAAAATGTTCTTAAAATAAAATATATTTTTCTATTTTGGTGAACACTCCTTGGAATTCCTTCACAGAAACAGTCCTCTAGGATAATTTACATGGCAATCTCGTCTAAGCCTAAACTTGTATCCTCACGAAAATGCCCTGGGCGCTGTTCTGGAGCAACTTTTCTAAAAATGTTCCTTTGGCTACTCATTTACTATGGACATGGAAACACAATGCTTTTTAAAAAATATTTTTTAAAACATTTTTTTAATAAGTGGAAAGGTGCATTCAGCTATTCAGACTAAAGGCACCAATCAAGTTGACTTCTGATAGGTGCTGATGCAGTTGGGAGTAAGTTCTTTCAAACAGAGAGACCACCACCACTGATAAGGAAAAAGTATACATTACTGTAAGTTAGGCTACATCATAGACGTTGGTTAATGCTGAACAGGAGATAGATGAATAGTCACACATTCAAAGCAAATTCACGCCAAGGGAGTGGCTACTACTCAAACCTTTGTTTCCTGTAAACATCAGACGCTCAAGGTTTCTTCAGCATATCACCAATCAGGTGACCAAAGGCTTGAGTATTGACCACACCACTCTTAAAAACACAAGGCAGCAGGGCATAAACAGCAACAAATCAAACAATGGATTCTCCAAGAGACCAAAACAAAGGTGTCAAACTTCAGCTGTGTTCACCTTTCAGGAAACACAGATACCATCCCATTCAAACAAACTTCACTGTTCAGTAGGTTCAGTTGAACATGTTTTTTTTCTTCTTCTTCTTGTCTAAAAAGATTGAGGTTTGTATGTGTGTGATCAGTCGGTAGACGGAACTGTAGTGACAACATATACATTTTTTGTTTTACATGCCATACATTTAACAATATAAATATACTGTATGAGGTAAGAAACCATTATTAGAACTAATAAATGCAGACCACTGATGGAAATACAACCTCATGGGAAATTTAACCACATTGTTATTACATTACGACAAAGTTGTATTCTGGGTTTTAAGTCTACATAATTATTTTTTGGCTACTAAGAATAACACAGGCTGAGCACCTGTTAACATAAACTTCAAAAACGGTCTGAAACCTACTGGATGACGGTGTAAAAGTTCTGAAATATCAAGGCAAATATAAAATTGTTTAATTGCTACAGTATGTATATGGAACACGTGCGTAATTAAGTGCAGTAACCCACGTTATTGCATTGTCTGTACATACTTAACCATCTGGTTTATACTGGGTAAACATTCGTTCTTAAAATCATTTGTCTAAAAGAAGCTTGTGCAACAGTTTATCAGCGAAATGTGCCCTTTAAATTGCGGCAACATTCATTTCGAAAAATAACTGAGATCCTTTCCGGAACAACCTCAAAATCAGTATAAGACATGCAGTTCAAGTTGGCACAGGAAAGTTATTACAAAAATCTCATTGTAATTCAAAACACGAAGCCCTGACATAAAGAATACCGTGGCTCAAAAATGCATCAGGTTACCCTGCATTAGTTCCGAATTTATTGTGCATTTTTAACATGTAGCCTACTTATATGCATTTTGAAATGGACATGGATCAAAAAGATCTAATATCATTGGTATCATTATTTTAACGAAGGCCTACAGTGCCTGTTGTTTCTCTAAGATTTATTAAATAAAACGCCAATCAACAAGCTAGTAAATAATAACAGAAATAAAATAATAATTACAAAATAAATGAAAGACACACATGGACAGCACCATTTTGGATTGTTCACATTGTAAATGTCTACAAATCAGTAGCCAACGAACATCAACATTTCACTAATATACTGACCGACTTTATCCACGCCGTACTTGTGACCAGCCACTTGATGGGACAGTGGCACGCAGCCATTCAGGTGAGTCTGAGGTCCATCCTGTACGGTCTTTCCCTTCTTCGTTACGGAGTGACTTATATCCAGACTTCCAGTACTATTTATTTCCAATTTCCCCAGTGCTAGAGATGAGTCCATTATTTTATGTTGAGTTGACATTTTAACAGTTGACATTAGAGTTAATGGCTCGTTTAAATATTAAAATAATAGCCAGGTAGCTACATAGCTTAATTAAATTTCACATATTGGTTTTATATTGCAAGCCATCGTGGCCCCACGGCGCAATTCCGGTGAAGACTGAAATAACTCGTCATCTTAGTAGTGTATCAGGCTACCATAATATAGGACCACTTCAGTCTATGCGTAGCGAGGTCCGCGAACATTTGTTGAAATGCTTTCACATTTTAAACGGCAACACAAAATACAGGCTCGCCACATCCCACTTCCTCGCCGAGGGACGTCAGTGCTCCTCCTCTGTATTGTGATCACAGCTGAAGCGAGGAACCACATCGGCTACAATTCTACGACTAGTGGAATTTTTCGCGACACTGCTACTGTCGCTTAAAATCTGATGCCTGAATAACATAACCATACATAATAAAAACAGCCTGGTCTGTTGCTTTCATATGCACATCCCAGCAGGCAAGTAAACGTGTCATCACCCCTGACGCATTAGCTAGCTAGCTGCTCTCCTTCCTTCAGTCCGACGTGAGAGCAGAGCAACAGAAAATAAAACTGTGCCGATGCACCGTTGCTGGATTCACGATTTCTCCCGTCCAGAATGCGAGGATGCTGTCTGATTCTCTTCCCAGTTTATTATACCGTCACGCGTTTGTCATCCCGTATGATCCAGTTCCCGTGAACTGGGGTAAGCAGCGACTCTACCCACTGTCGTCTAACACATTTGCGGCATTTCCAGTACTGTCGTAATATCTGACACTCACTGGCGCCAACGACAACTTTACGTTTGCCACTACTGTTGAAATGTTGTATCTGATGAATATCAAAATTACGCCAAGTTACAAGAAACAATATTAGCTGTCTTACCTCACACAGTTTAAACTAGCTGTATTCCAAAGCAATGTTTCCCAATGGTTCCTGAATTGTTTCAGGCAAGTTACCATTATGATTTAAGTTGTTTAAGGAATTTATATATCTTTATTATAGTACAAGTGCATTAGCAAGAAATTAAAAAAAAAAAAAAATGAATCAGCCCCAGGACAATGATGTACTTCAGCTGGAAAACTTTCACTGTAAAATGTCGTGTTAATTAAACTCTAACAGAGTATACATATGGGCCCAATGGGACCTTATGTACTCTGTAAGGGTTTATTTAACTGAGCATTTTACTGTGTGCGGATGCAAACAACATTAAAAAATAAAATAAAATAAAAACACATTCTTTGTCTCCCTTATTTCTTACCAGTGTACTTGTTCCGCTTCAATTTGTTTATAATGTTCACCGTATGGAGGTGCTGTCATGCTTCTTTTCCTTACATCAGTCAAGTCCCATTTCTTAGACACAGTGAAACCATGAAGTAAGAATGGGTTGATTTGATTCTGCAGTGGCACAGTTGATAAAGTTTCTTCAAAGGTGGACGCTTGGTACCACCCCGCTAGGGCTACTGTGGGTTTAAATTGGCCAAAATCCCATAAAATTGGGGCTTTATTGTGTGGACTGAAGTTATTTGTGAATTCTGTCTGTTGAAATGGGGTCAGAGGGTACAGAAATTAATATTTGAAATTAAAGGCTGAGAGTCTTTGGTCATTGTGGCTAGTTCTGCAGGGAACCCTGAAAAGTTCCAAACTCTCTGTGCTGTATAAGTATGGGGTATGCTGCCCGACCAAGCCGAAACTTGGCGGAATGCCAGTTTAGAGAGGATGTAGGCTGGTTGTATCAACATGCTGTCTGATAGTTTGAAAGGTTTAAATTATCAGCAAGGCATATTAGAGCGTTACCTAATTGCATTTAGTTTAAAATTATTTCCTTGTTATTGATAAGTTACTGAGATATCTAATCAAATGTAAAACGCAATTTGCCACAGGCCAGTGATTCCCACTTGGTCCTGGGGGACCCCTGTGTATGCTGGTTTTCGTTCCAAGCACAACTGAAACTCCTGATATGTAACATGCTGTTAATTGTTCCTTAAAGACACATTTAATGTCTGTTGATGGAATGTTTCTCATGTGACCTTACATCTGAAATTATTTTGCCATGAAGAATGATTGACAAGGGAAATATGTGAGATCCAGCTTTGACACCTGGTCTGTGAAATGAAATCAATAAGCCTGACCTACATGCAGGTAAGATAACTGTAAGAAAAGACATTCTAAAATAATTTAAATAAAAGTTTAAAGCCTGACCAACAAAAAAATTGAACTGATCAAGAGATTGTAACAAAACCAGCAAAAACAAAGGGCAAGGCCAAGTTTGGGAAATACTGCTATAGGCCACAGGGGCCAGAACCCTGTCCTGAAGGTTCTAGTTCTGCTGGTTTTTGGTGTGTTTTAAAACCAGTGATTTGTTTAAGGTGATAACTGGCTAAAGAATGGTTCTAAAGGCCTTATTTGGCTGTTGACATATTAACAGTCTGAAAATGCACTTATCAGCATTTGAAAATTAGGAAACCTAAAAAAGAATGCAAAGTAGTAATCAGCTATTTTATTCTTCTTATATTAAGAACCTTTCATTGGCGTGTTGTCTATTGAATAAAACATTCCTGTCTACAGGAAAAGGCATGCAGTGGTGATCTCAATATTAACAAGTGTTAGGATCTCACCAATTGGAAGTTCTTATCATGTTGTTAAATAGGCTTTATCACCATTTCAAATTGTCCATTTATACAGAAACTCCCATGTTTCCATATCTGTTCAGATACAAACGGTTTACTTTGCAATGCATTTGCATAAAATATGCCCACTGCTTATTGAAATAAGAAACCGCACACCTGCTCAGTGCCATCGGTTGAACTTCAGTGAAGGCAATTATAACACAGGTGCAAAAGTATAAACTAAACTACAATGAAAAAAAAAAATGAAAGATGGCAAAATAAAAGCTACGATTAACACGAATAAGCCTGGCAGGGATGTTCATTTTAAGGACTTTGACCAGGTACAAGTGTTTGAAAGACAGGGGCATAGTAAATTAGCAAATGGTTACATTCGCTTAGTAATACATATCATAATTTCTATGTACCAAGTAGAGCACACCAGAAACAATAAAAAATAGCATGATATGAATATGATAAACCCTGAATCACATCCTCAAACTGGCTGTTCAAAGGAAAGTAAGGCAGCACAGTGCCCTCTTCTGGGTGAATATCGTGAATGCATCTCAAAATATTGCAGAAATCGAGGGCCATTCAAATGGATCTGAGGAGCAATGATTTCATTTAGACTGCAGGGAATTCGTTTAAACATTATATCCTGAAAAGCATTTTCCCAAATATCTTTGAGCAAAAGCAGGACATGACTACTGTAATTTAACATTGTCTTTTTGTCACTGTTCACTGGAAAACATAAATACTCACATTTTGTGTGTCAGTTTCAATTTTTAATTATAAAAAACACAAATAAGACTTTTTACATTTAAATGCATATGCTGTCAGTATCGCCAGTTATAATCTCTGCATTTATTATTACATATCAATACACATTTGACAAAATTCAAAAATTCTGTTCCATTAAGATTGGTGAACCACTCAACACAGAAAAAGGATACAACAGCTCTGAGAAAACAAATACTGAAAATTTTCATTATTCTGATTATTGATTATTCTTTTGTTTTTTAATTGACAAATTTTCATTACAGACATCAGCAAGGCATGATTACAGTTCCTCATATTCACCCGAGAAGGCATTTGGTTAACACTCAAGGCCACATATTTTAATTAGGTAACCAAAATAACAATATCCCAAATATTTAATTGTATTTAATAGAAAACATTACTTTCAAAAACTGATCTGAAGTGCTTCATGTGCAATCTTGAGTACAGTACATTCCCTCAACCCAATGAAATTTCAGATTGGGCAGACAAGCAGAACACATCTTGACGAATTCTCACAAAGATACTGCATCATTCGATTCAGAATGAAGTGCACATAAACATTGAAATGGACTTAATACGGACAGAATTAACGGTACAGGGCAAATTAAACTACGTCAATAACCATCTGGTTAACTGCCCATGTAACATGTAGGTCCTCCTCATTAAATATGGGGTTTGTTGTAAAAATATATATTTGGGTTTATTTTTCATAAAAAAGGCTTCTGTTCAGTCTATATCCCCAAAAATGATCACTATCTTGTTACAAACATACAGAATGGCCAGAAACTTTAAAGTATTTAGTGACAGGTCTAACATTTTATATGGGAAGACGAGCAGTGGGACATGGTAATCTGGCATCACTTTCTCTTAATTCAATTTGTGGATTTTCCAGTCAAATAAATGACACATTAGGCTTTACTTTTCATCATCCGAGATAAGTGCCAGCAAATTTCTTTTTTATGGTACCACTCTGATGTTGAAGTCATCTTTACTAGTAAAGTCAGTTCTTTGACAATCTTTTGGTGCAGTGTTGGTGGACACTGATAAAGTCATAAGTGGTTTTGCCGATAGTGGTCATAAAGGTTTTGCTAGTGAAGTACTCGTTATAAAAGCACAGCTGAGTTCAATGACAGTGTCACACACATAGTTTCACAGTTATCTGTTGAAAAGGTATACGGTATACTGTGACTCAACTAACTGTTCATGAGCATCAGGAATAGTGTTTCCAAAAAGTAACACTCTGGCTATAGCCAACTGGGTGACAGCCAACTGGATATCCAAATCTGCCCAAAACCTACACCATACAAGTGTTATGCAACTGCACTGAATTAGTGTTAACATCCACACATGGCATGGACACGAAAGACACAGAAGAACACAAAAATATATTATAAATATGCCATGACATTTCTTTCAAAATACCACGTACATTTGGATGAGCAAAGGAATTGTATGTCTGCAGCAGCAGCAGCAGCTTTTGGAAGGACAGTGAGGACTCTTTAAGCATCCCTTCTCTTTATAATGAGAGGACCCACATTATCACCAGTCTCTTCATTGTGTTTTGCGTGGGCACCATCGCAAAAAGGAAACTGTCAAAAAGCAAAGAAAACACAAATTTTGAAAAAAATTTCAAAAAACCAGAAAACCTACCTGAATGTTCAGATTTAATTTAATCTTTGCAAACTTTGCAATGTATGTTACTGGTGTTGACCACAAAGGACTGATATGGAATTCTTCCATACAATAGATACTCGGGTCTAATCACAAGTACAAAGTGCAAACAAGGCATGATGTAATACAGCTATGTTTTCTTAAATGATGTCATTTTACCTTCTTAGACCTCCAGCATCTGCAGTACACTGCTTTATCTCTCAGGTCCTCAATATCAAAGGCGTGCACTACTTTGGGGTTGTCCTTCTGCAGGTCCAAGTTCACCTTGGACTTGCTGCTCTTGTTCGTGGAGAAAAATGTCTTGTAGACTAGTACACTCACCGCTGCAGCACCAGCAGTCAAAGAAATGGCTGTTACCAATTCAGCTGTATCATGGGGAACAGAAGGATCCGTAGCAACTTGTTAGGTCTGATTCAATACAACCAAAGTCCTCCAGATTAATTAATAAACCAGTAAGAATGTATACAAACCCTGGGCAAACGTTATGGATTTATTCAGGCCTAATACATTTCTACAGATCTGAAAATTTCAATGAAAGCCAAAATATATAACAGAAACAGATAATAATTCATACTCGGTACAAAAAATGATTCTGTGGCTATGTTGCCAGTTATTCAGTCCAACTATATCGTGCATAACCCCTTTATTACTTGACAGTGTTTTAAAATGCAGTGAGAAACTCCGGGTATTTTTGTGAAAATCTTCTGCAAATCATCTAAGTACTTGTGTTTTCCCTTCCAGAATTCATTCTGATGAAGCTTTTCGAAAACACTTGTTACAAATCTGCTATCAATAAAAGGCTGTTAACCTCAAGTAGATCAACAAGCTAGAAATGCGGAAGATTGTAACCACTACATATAAGGCCGTCGTTCCAAGGTGAGAAGATGCGGATATATTATGGAGCAGCAGACTTTCCAAGAATTATAACGTTAGGATTCAGCTGAACCGAAAGTCCCCTTACCTTTCGAGAGGGTATTTGAGCACATGGCTGTTGATAGCTACTGTTCAATTTTGCTAGATCCACTTATTCTTGCAGTAACTTAAGGTCACTCTCTTCTAAAAATATCCGCATCACCGACGTATCACGTGACTTTATATGTGTGTTTCTCGTATGCGTCCTCTTTGATTATTGGTCCTAGCGTGTCACATGCGATGTATAAACAAATCGCTCATTTGCGGCAAGCTTTGTGACATACAAGAACGGAAGTTTTTTTTATATCAGTCCTGATTATGCCAATCAAACATGGCAGGTATTTTTCGTGTAAGCAACAGAAATGCTTATATCATACGATGATTAAAGATTGAATTCAATAGGGAAAACTGAATTTATTCTAACAGAATTATATATAAAATGTTATAGCAAGCTATTCAGTTTCATTACATAATTTATTCAAGCATGAACTGGGTTACATTTGTATTATAAAAATGTGATGCAACGAATTGTAAAATAAGCATACAAATGTATCCCCTTCTCTCACGATGCACTTTGGGGGAAAAAAAACAGGATATGTCAAAGCCCATGATAGTAACAGCTCATTTCTAGTCGCAGTGCTGTCACTTGGGGTTAGGATGCTGCTCGATGCATGCTGCAGCATTCTGCCTCAATCCAGGCACATTTTGCAATATCACTTGTTTCTAAAACACTGCTTGACGTCCTAAGATGCTCTGAACTAATATGTCAGGCATGTTTGGTTTTTTAAAATGGATACTATCGTGTTTTCCTGCCGATCCCTTATTGTTGGCTAAATGTATTTATAAACTAAACTGGCGAGTCCTGTGGACGTAGCGCCGTCTTCTAATATAGACAGGCACCGAAATACTTGCTTGCCTGTGAATGTAAAGGCTCGTTATGGTGTGAAGTGGTATTGGGAAAATCAATGTATTAGTATATATAAGCACATTCTAAAATAAGCTAAGTTATCGGATCAGCACACTTGTTAAAATACAAAGACAACTACCCACTTCGCTTCTTGCAACCTAAACTGGCTCCTGCCTCCCGCCCTTTCACGGTTCACTTCTGCACATACTCGTGCGTTCGCAGACGGGCTGATTTCAGGAAGTATGCACTAGGTCTGCGCAGATTCTGCAGAAAAACTGACCATGTTGCGCTGCTGATTGGTTCAGAGACAGGCCTGTGATCTGGTCTCAACGCAAGTGACGCGGGTGCAGCCATTGTTTACGGAACACAGTTATCCCGTCTTGTCGAGTCAGTAACCAATGAAAACGTGCACATTTACGCAGGTACCAATAGTAACTCTTTCTTGAGGCGGTTCGTAAGAGTTCAACCCAGGACTGGATCATAGTTATGCGCCTTATGGTAGTGTGGGGTAGAGGCGGGGCGGAGTGAAACAACTATCTATAGCAATAAAGTGGCTAGGCAATAAGCCCATGCATGGCTGATCTTTCAAACTAATTGTGACAAAATTATTTTCCACAAGCATGATTCCCTTGAATTTAATTTCTATCGGAGCCAACCTTTTAGCTAAACAAGTCGGTATTTTCTCAAGTTCTTCTTTTGCAAGGTACGTTAACTAGCATAGCGAAAAAAATCCTCGGGTTGCTGGTAGTCGGGCAAATAGCTAACGTAGCTAGCCATATAAGTTTAGATCTGGAGTTTGTCAGTCGTGCATCTGCAAGGTGCATTCATGTTTAGCTACTGCTAGCTAGCGTTACAGTCTTACTAACGAGCTACTCTTTACCGCTAGCTAAGCTTGCTACAGTTATTTCTGATCAGCTACTATAGAAGGCGTAGTGAATGTCATGCGAGTCTCCATTGTCAGTTGTTTTTTTTTTTTGACACCACTAAAAGCTAATTAAGCTACTTAAAATTGCTTGAATCCTACTGTGACCAGTGCTGGCATAAAATTGAAACTGGCTAGCTAAATTCAAAGATGGTCAGACAAAGCAGTCAAATTTATTTGCATGAGTCTAAGGCAAAACTGGAACTACACTGACCAACGACTGGTAACAGGAAATCAATGAGATTAATGAGGTATAATGGCAAAACTGGACTCAGCTAATGGTATTATAGCACTGCGCTTGATGGGTATCCGAAACTGTGATCTCTTGCATGTTTATTTTAGTTATATCAAATGCAAATGTGTGGCTCATAATGTTTATGTTTTGCAGATATATTGAAAACATGTTTGTTTATTGTTAAGGTGCACAGTGGCAGTGTGCAAAAGCTTCAGTACCACTTCGGCCCAGCGCCCCAAAAGGCCCCTTACGAGTTACATGAGATTCGTGAAACAGCAGCGTCCGCTCGTGGTCAGACAAAACCCAGGTGAACACAGAAACTCTGGTAGTTTAATTTTCATTCAGTTCAGTTCTTACACAGTTAGCTAATTGTTTTGCGTAAACTGAGTGCACATGAATTTACTCCAAATTCGTTTATCAAGTGTAGCTTATTTTGTACATTTAAAAGAACAAACATTCAAATCAGCACAAGTTGTTACAGTTTCACACGGATTTTATTCGTTGATTGAGTGTTCTGCTGTACCATTTTGTGTGTGTGCGTGTTTTCTTTCATAGATTTGAAACTCGTGGATATAGTGAAAAGGATTGCCCAGCATTGGAGAGCACTGTCACCAGAACAGAAACGGGTAAGACGTGCACTGGTAATGCTTTTGGCTTGTAAGCATTTTGGTTCCGTTTTGCTTATTTGGAGGTTCTGCAAAGTAAACTCAACATGGATTAACTTCTTTGATATACCAGCATATAAAACGAGTAAATGTTAACTCTCTTAGCTCTTTCAGCATGAGACAACTTGTTCTGAGCATAAAGCAACCTTTTTGGACATCATGTTTATAAATGTTGACATTGCAACTCACTGTTAGCAAGTTGAATTGACTGTATGTTTTGATAATGGCTTCTCTTTAAGCCTTTTACTTGTAATTAAGAGTAAAGCATGGTGTGTATAAGCATTAACTGCTCTGCTGGTAATTATTTATTGATACACCAATTTAGAAATGCACCCACTGGTGTAGCCCCCCACGGAGGAAAAAAGTAGCCTTCATATTTGATTTGAGTGACAGTTGTTTGGCTCCACTGTTGTTCTTTAAGCCTTTTGAGGAAGCCTCGCTGGCTGATCATGCGCAGTACAAAATGGACATAGAGCGGTACAAATCCCAGCTCACTCCAGCTCAGTCTGCAGCACTGAAGGAGGAGAGAAGGCAGAAAATGGCCAAAAGGAGGTCCATCAGGCACAAACGGGTGAGTAAAATACACTGGCCATTATTCCTACATGCACTATTACTGTGCGCTTAACGACAACCACTGCTGCTCTCATCTGTGATTTTGTTATGGAAGCCAGTAGTAGACCACATAGTGGAGGTTCTTCAGTGATAGAATTTATTTGCAGTTTGGCATCATATGCTTTGGGAAAACCTGGCGCTGCAAGTTCACTGTTTCGTTGATTTATTTTGCGGCAGAAATTTGTGTGGTTTTACATTAAGATATGAAAATGAATGTTGCATTAGCATGAATGCATGACGGTACATTCCGAGATTGTTTGAAAACGATTTTTGAAAGACAGTTTGTTGGATCTGGTTCCCTTGAATTTCCAGGAGCTCACGTTGCTGGGTAAGCCCAAACGGCCCAGGTCTGCTTTCAATATTTTCACGGCGGAGCATATTCCTCAAGCCAGAGGAACCACAATGCCGGTGAGACATTCCATCAGTGACAGTTGCATATAAGTGTTGTCACACTATGCTACACTGATAGAGAAAAGGATAAATACGCAAGGCCTCTTTGCATTGGGTGGGTTTCCTCAGGATTGTTCATTTTTTTTTACAGAACGATTTTATCGAGAATTTGACAAATATTCAGTTTTGTATTACATAAATACTGTGTATTATGTGAGATTTTAGTTTCAGCAAGCTGAACAGAAGTAATGTGGGTAATTGAGGCAGCCCAGGATTAAAAAAAAAATAAAGTATCACTTTCTGTCTTGTGTAATATGCAATGATATTTTCAGTTGGTGTTTTCGTTGTGATGTAAAGGTCTCAATACAGCTAGAACAACCACATGCATATGGCATTAGAGCCCCATATTGTAACACAAATTAACAAATTTGTTAAAACAGTTATCCATGCATTTTTATATCTTATTGACCTGCTTCCCCAAATGGCCCCTTTATTTGTGGAATCTGAACCATAAAATGTAGAATTCTTTGGGTTAAGTTTGGCCTTTGACTGTTGTTTAATCTGAAAAATCTTATTTCTTTACCAGGCAAAGTTGATATCAGTGACGGACGACTGGAAGAGACTGCACCTCTCACAGAAACAGGTGAGAGTCTAACTGACACCCTAAAAAACAAATTTGGCTATGAGTGATTGTTAATGCAATATATGCATGTCACAATCTTTCTTTTAAGGTCTACATTCAACTAGCTGAAGATGATCAAATCCGTTACAAAAATGAAATGAAGTCTTGGGAGGAGCACATGATAGAAATTGGACGAGAGGACGTTGTGCGGAGGAAAAATCTTGCACCGAGAAAGACCATCAGCACAAAAGGGGGCAAAAAGAAAACCAAAGTTAAATCTGCTAAAAGTAAAGTTGCGGTGAAGTCAACAAGTACTAAATCATCTGGCAGCATCAAAGAAAAAAAGACTAAAAAAACTGTGAAAAGGGCTGAAGAGTGAGTCTACTGAACTTTTCTGTCACGAAGGCAAGCTACTGACCGTCCTGAATAAAATTTCTCAGTCATGGGAAATTCTTTGAATAATGTACATTTGCTCTGGTGTTTATGTACTGGTTTCTGTCCACATTGTTCATGTGCATGCTCATCCAACTGTGCAGTCATTTTAAGTATTAAAGAAAACAAGTGGTACATGATTTTGATTTCATACAAATCGGATTTCTCAAAGTGCAAATGAAGAAAGTGGTCAGTGTATCCATAAACTCATTTCGATTATTGTACGCTGCCAAATAGTGTCGTCCATAATGTTTGGGACAAATACATTTTTTCTTTATTTGGCTCTGTACTCCACAATTTTAGATTTATCGGACTATTCTCAGGTGCCTGAGCTTTTAGGGTATTTTTATACATTTTGGTTTCACCATGTAGAGATTTCAGCACTTTTTATACATAAGCTCCCCCTCCCCCCTGTCAAAGGCTTGTCAAAGCATCACAAAATATGCTCAACACCTTATGTCTATGGGTCACAGATTTCAGAGTCATTACTGGTAAAGGATATGTGACAACGTATTAAACATGCCTACTTAAATTTACTTAATATTAATATGTCCCAAGCATTACAGTATTATGCTCGGAAATGGGGGACTATGTATAAAAACTGCTGTAATTTCTACATGGTGAAAGTAAAATGTATAAAAAATACTCTTTAATAAAAGCTGAGAATATGCACTTCACATTGGTAACAATTGTTTGATTATAAATCAAAAATTTGGGAGTTAAGGGCCAAAAAAAAAAAATGTCTTTGTCCCAAATGTTATGGCGGGCACTGCATGTAGTCAAATAGCCACGCATTAAACAACTAGGCTACAAAAATATATAGACATTAAAGGCAATCTATGCAGTTTTTTTAGCCTTGCTCTTGTACTGTGTAAGTCTCATCCATCCTCAAAGCTGCCCACTCATCTCTGCTGAGGGAAAGAAACATCTTTGAGCAGAGCAAGTGTCGCTAGCAGGATAGCTAGAGGTAACGTTGCTTACACGTCCAACAGAAATCATGGCAACTCCACATTGCTTTTGTGGAAAAGCAATTCCAAGGTTGACTCTGGTTTTTGAACAAGCCCTGTCAGCTTGTTGTTTTTCTTCGCTGTACTTGTGCTTCTTCACCTCCACCACTTTTAGCTAGCTAGCTGAAATCTGATCCTACTCCACTGGCTTTGTAGCCACTCCCACACCTCCCCACAAAAAAAGTGTGTCACGCACAGAAACGTCCCAAACACATCTAAAGAAATACAGGCAGAGGATCATGGATTCAGCAAATTTGTGCCTGCCATAGATGACTGAGCATGGTTATTTTATAATATTTTCAAGGTCAAAATCCTGCATAGTATGCCTTTAACATGAGTTAAGTATACATTAATAGAATGTTTTGTAGTGATTTTCAAGCTAAAATGAATTCCATGTTTTGTATTGTAGTTTTGTAGTTTTAATAAACATTTACAAACATTTTTTCTATAACAAATCAGCAACATTGTCAAATTTTTTGAAACATACACAAGTACTAGCAAGTCCTTACCCCATGCTGTGTGCTGGAGTTCATGTAACAATACTTACACTTACAAAATTACATAAAAGATGCTATTCACAAAGTATTACGTTCTGCTAAGCAGTGACCTAGTTAAGAATTCCCTGAACGCGTGTTTGGGGGAAGCTTGACTTCCTGCAGAAGTGCTTCGAAGTCTGGAGAGCACACCAGCTTGTGCTTCACATTTCCCAGAACGCTCATATCTCCGGCGAGACCTTCAGATAACCGGACAGATACAAGTTGCTGGAAACATGAACAGACAGTAAGTTACTTCCCATTTGCAGCAAATGATTCATATGCTGTGGCATACATGGTTTCTACTTATGAAACACTAAACCCCCCCCCCCACATACCACACACACACACGGTTTTTCACAAAGAAGCATGACAGTTGAAAAGGGATTAGCACTGTATTGAAGGTCAGAGTGAAATCACAAAAGGAGAGGTGCTTTTTGCACATGCTATACCTGCAGGAAAGAAAACGCAGCTCCTTCTGAAACATCCATTATGATTTCCCCCAAGGCCAGTTGGACTCTTCCAGATTTTCTGATCTGGAGTTTCCCTATCAGTCCCTCTGAGAAATCCGATAGGACGGGAGCGGTTTCTTTAGCCACGGGCTCCTGTGAAAGTATCCCAGCATAAGAATTTGTTATTTCCTCTGATATGTTGAAGGTGGAAAAATGGACTGACATTTGGTTTAACAACATATACAACTTCAATATTCTGGAACACTTTTAACATTACTCTGAAATACCATGAAATATAAAAAAATAAAGAGAATTATAACATAAGGAACTAACTCGTGTTTTAATGAGAGACTGCCGCTTTTCTTCTGGTTTGGTGTCTTTCTTAGGAAGTTTTTCGGCGTTCGATTCCAGCTGGCCAGGGAGGGTGTCTGGCAGCTGGATGAAGAGCAGCTCTTCCTTCTCGGAAATGGTGAGCTGCTGGAAGAGTTCTGCCACAGTTGGCTGTTGAGGGTTCAAAGCCCCTTTCGCGAGCCGAGAGCCCCTCTGTGGCAGCACTATGGGTGCCGCCGAACTTGCACGATCACCCACCGTTTCTTCTTTCACTGCAAAGCAAAGGAGAAATAGCAACTTACGTATTGCATACGAAGTTATAGTTCATCACCAGTATATCCAATTAATTCGGTTCTCTTTATTGGAATGTGATCACTTATTCAGAGGAAATGACAATAGTGCATATATTAGTGTTATGTTCTGTAGCTGGTAGGTGACACATTCTCTTGCATCGTGAATCCTTTTTTTGTTTGGTGTCTGTGACAACCAGCTTGTAACATACCTTGCCTAGGATAACTATATACTGTATGGTGTTCTTAACCTTGTTCATCCGACTTACCATGGATGGCTGTGTCACCTGTGAAAAACTCGCTTGATTGGTAGAGTGGAAGTTGAATTGGTCGGTTTCTTGCATCATTTTTCAAACCTGGGTCATCCAAAAACTAAAAACCAACACAAGTGTCAAATTGGTTTTAAGCTACCACATTATTGCTTATTCTGCCTGTAACCAAACTAATGTCAGCTATGTGGTAACCTCATGATGACCAGAACATGATCATGAAATGCCAAACTGAGTGATTGGCTTTAGTCTGTAGGAGTACACAATAATGATATATAAGTGTTCAGAGGAAGCTTGTCTAATCTGACCAAAGTGTGCCATTGTATTCCTCTACAACTAAATGCATTTTTACAACTGAGCCTTATGGGTGTTATCTTGCTCAAACCTACATCATCCCGTTGAAGCTTCTGAAGAATCTCGTTATCGTCATCTTCGGCGACACGCTTCTCTTTTTTAATACATTTTAAAACCGGTGATTGTCCATACTCGCTCTGTTCTGCACTATCCCAGCTCCCTGAGGAAGGTGAGAGAGTTGTCAGGACACGTACATCACAATGTCAATACTGGACATGTATTCCAAAGCGGGAAACGTGACTGCTGGTAAAGAGATTCTTTACCTGTTTTCTTAATGGTGTCAGCCGGGCCCTGCTCAAATATGGAGTGTGACTGAATGGTCTGGGGCCGCTCTCTCCTCCTTCCTCTGACCTCCCTGTGCTTCTCCTCTTTTTCTTTCTTCTCTCTTTTTGGAACATTGTGAGCTTCATCCTTTAGTCTCCAGATAAAAATAAACATGTCAATAAAATTCACCAAATTATGAAAAGCATATTGGTAAAGAAAGAAATGCAATAAAAATAAAATAAATAAAAAAACATTTTCCCCCCCATGTTAAAGTCATACATGCCAGTTATTAACACAGTTTCTTTATCAGACATTTATCCAGGCATGGGCCCCATTCAATTATTGTATTTATTTTATTATTTTTTTGATGCAGTAGTGAAATATGTAAATTAATGTAATGCTTGATTACAGAGAATACACTTACTCGTCTTTAGACTTCCGAACCGAATGCACATTCGGAATGAAAGTTTTCTGCAAGAAATCGGGGGAAAATTAATAACATATTTTAGAAACCTTGGAGACATACACAGTCATTTTCCAAGACTAAGCACGAAACTTGCCAGATAACTGTCGAGTCCAATACCTCTCATTTGAGACCCTAACATACGAGCTAATGCTTATATCTGCAGGCACAATTACCTGGCCTGAATATTTGTTGAGCTTATTTGCCATATATTTTACAGAGGTGTATGTTTTTTTAAAAAATAATCTTTTGTTCCCCTTTACCCTATATGATTAATGTTCTATGAATACACATGTATTGGCTCTGTGGGCTAGATCTTAAACTGCTGTGCAGCTTTATAGCTTGCATACCTGTGTTCCAGAGGTTTGTATGCTCTATGACTATGGCAAGGCACAAAGAAACACCTCCAGTCATATGAGGGCATTCTCGTTTGTTATTCTAGTTCTGTTAATTTGGGCAGTAGTATGTTTGTCAATCACTGATTATACAAGATTGGAGATTTAGGTTTTATTGCTGTGGTGGTACGTGTTGGTAATCTATCAGGAGAAAGTGAAGGTGATTTAAAATTGTGTCAATATGGGAGTGGAGTACAATTTGTAAAACGTGCACTGGATGTTTTGCCAACATATATGGCAGTAAGTTAGTAGCATATATGCAGTATGCAATAGTTGTTAAAAAAATGTCATTTTGCAACGGAAACTTCTTTCCTCTAACCTATCTGTAATTTTTTTGCGTATACCAAAATCTGGATGAAAATCTCACCTTCTTAAACCCACCCAGTGTAAGGTCTCTGGAGCGCAGAGAGCTCAGTCGTCCCGGAGGGGGCGGAGGATTCAGGGACACTCGTCCCGGCAAACTTCTGCCCAGAGCAAAGCATTGTCTGGAGTCTGACGTCCCCGGAGTGTTTCCTGGGTTATCACACTCGTGCTGGTCAGACATTCTGAAAAGAAAAAAACTGAAACATTAGCAGAATCACATTTCAGGATGTTAACATTTAATTAGTGTATGAAAATATTAGATTATACGACCTACAATTCGCATATGAGAAAATTATTTCAGTTTTAAGACAAAGAGTTTGTGAATCGAAGCTGTATCCCGAGACTCCATAGGCTAAATAAAGCACTTTGGAATCGGTCACAGGGGTTAGAAAAGGGACAATATTTTAAATCGCGCACCTCCAGTCCATATGCAAGAGCCTCCATTTTGTAGAATTGCAAGACGAGTTGCATCCCTAGAACTTGCCGCTAATACAATAGCTCCAGCTTGGTTCGATTATGCATTTATTTGACCTTACACAAACCATGCGTTATACCCGAATGCATGCATTATTGCTATTCACATTATGTCATTTTTTGTTATCTAACACAACAAAGACGCACAACTTCCTGCTGGGTGCTACGTCGGTCTACGTCAAATGGCAATGTCACGTGTTCTAAACTCACACTGCTGGTGATGCATTCTAATCTAGAACCATTCAGCAAGCAATTGCAATTTACCAAATGTCATATTCAGAAGAGGCGATTAATCGACATAGCATATAGTAGCCTATTTATCTAGCTATAATGTTTACGTCCTATGGCTGTAGGTATACATTAGGTCATTGTAACGTTTCTTTATCCGTAGTTAATTTTAATGTGGCCACAAGGTGACGGTGTTTAACAAGCTTGAAACGGTCGAGAATCAGTGCTCTACTAGAGTAGAACTGTATCGGCGAGATATTTTCGTAGAAAATACATTTGTAATATGTTGCCTTTTCATCTTCCATTACAAGCGAATTTGCTGCCATGACCTTTATATTCGAATCAATTTGGATTGGTTCATCCATATGTTTCATTCATGAAAAAACAGGTAGTGCAGCTGTTTTATAAGAGAACAATGGACAAAAAATAAAACAAAATTATGCATACGTGCAGTATTATGAAACGCCCAGAAGTGGCCCAGTCAGCAAGGGGCTAGCCTACACATAACCGGTTCTGGCCAAGGGCTTTGCCAACAATGGCAATTATGACCACTATGACCAAGTTCACAGAGGGGTAATTGATTGGCACCATCTCACCAGGGACAGGGTTTAACCACTGCATTGGCTCCTTGCAGTGATGGGCCAAGTGTCCATATGTTGCCAGTATTTATGGCACATACATCTCAACTCTCGTAAGTTCTAGTTGTTGTGTGCTATTGTGTGGCCAGTGATGTGTAAAATAGTCCTTGTAGGTGGGTGCATTGGGGAACTGTGCACTCTTCAGCTTCACTGCTTCTTTCATGGGTGTGGGTGCTGGTCACTTGAGGCACAATTGCTGATTCTACATTGGGAAGGGAAAAGGGAGGGAAATTATTGCAAAAATAGAAGAAGAAGTTGATCTACAGTAATCCACAATATATGGGAAGTATCACGGTATTACAGTACATCACTACCATCTTCTCCTAGATAATTGTATGAGGGTTGCTTACGAATTGGCTCTTCCTGTTTAATATCCTAGCAGTCTTGCTCACCAACTGCTATGGGCCATGGGTCTCTCTAAATGTCTGTAACTTTATCAAGTAGGGACACTATTCAAACACCCCTACATTGACCTACTCCAGGCCTTGGATTCCGCCTTTTAATCAGAATCAAAATCAGGACTTTACTGGCCAATGTTTTTATGCAGAACCAGGAATTTGACTTGGTAAATCAGTTGCTCTCTGCATAACAGTCAATACAAAGATGAGCCAAAGTGGAAAAATAAAAATGCAGAACCACTTGCCAGCTTGAGTCACTCTCCTGGCTAAAGATTTTGGATCACATATGTTACAATGTCCACAGTCTATTTGTTAGCATATGATTTTAATTGTTTGTTTAAATTATTATTAATAGAATGGTGTATGAAAATGTTCTGCCAGTTCTGACAAGATACATGGTTGAATAGCCAAAAGAATGAGGGGGGAAAAAATAACTAAATCCATTTTAAAAGCCTGTTAAGAAAGAAATCCATAGTCAACTGTTGCACTGATATATTATTTCCCCACAATAGTATATTTAAAGTAGACAAATCTCTGTTTTTTTTTTCTTCCACAGTGACTTTGCAAATGCATGTTGCCCAGCGGTTCACAAGCGTAGGCCTATAAAATAGAAAAGCTTGATTGATCATTCATGATGTTTAAGCGCGTGTCAAAACGCACGTTTGTTAACGGCACTGATTACTTTGTGAGTAGAGATGTAAATAAATGCACCTTGGTGACTGCGCATTGCTCGTGAAATTGGTTGTGCTTCAGCCCACAGCTTGTGAGCAAAACGTCTGCTGATCATTAGCGACAGAAGACAGGGATTTGGGAGGGGTGTGGGGGGAGCAAGTTTGACACATGTGAGAATCCCCGAAGCAGTTGGGATGCGTCCGCATACTTGAATTTTCAGTTGGTTAAACTAGTGGAGTAGGGTTTTAAGGGCGGCGCTTTGCAGATGGAGAAAAGTGTAAACCCTAAAGGAA
The DNA here is from genome assembly GCF_018555375.3 of Anguilla rostrata. Taxonomy (NCBI): domain Eukaryota; kingdom Metazoa; phylum Chordata; class Actinopteri; order Anguilliformes; family Anguillidae; genus Anguilla; species Anguilla rostrata. The sequence goes on from NC_057934.1 coordinate 11,834,719, forward strand.
ATTGTGTAAGGCAGTAAAAAACAATGAGCCCCACTCGCTTAGTTCCAGCGACAGGAGTGCGGTATGCGTATGATTAATTTTGAAGTATAGTGAAGTTTAAAGTCAGTGCGAGGCACTGGGGCTACTCTTAGCGGCGTTCTGTAGGCGCAATGGCTGCTCAATGCGACTCTTTGACCGGATACCTGCAACAATCGGACCCGGGCTCAAACAGCGAACGTAGCACTGACTCCCCTTTGCCCGTTTCTGAGGATGACTCCAGTGGACCACCCGCCCCGCCAGACCCGGAGTGGACAGAGGAGAGATTTCGCGTGGATCGCAAGAAACTGGAAGTTATGCTATTAGGTAAATTAAATAAATAAATAAAAACTGTCTTTGATTTCCAAAATGGTCGTGGAAAATTTGACCAGTTTCCATTGTGAGGTCAGAATAAAGTGTTTCACCAACTTATCAAAGTTAAGTTGGCGAACTTTTTGAGACATTGTGTGCTATAGCCTTGGGGGGAAATCGAATAGAATGTTGGTTTACAGACTGTTATCCGATCCGTTAGTTTTAAACAATGCCTGCAGAATCGCAGTTTTTCTAAATGCACTGAGTTACTCCAACTTCAGCGGTGTTGACTTTTTTTTTATTTCCTTGAAGACTTAGCCCGATCGGTTACTGTAGCTTACTTGCTACCCAGCTAGCGCCTGAAGCTTCAGGCAAAAAATGCTGTGCTTACTCTCCAGCGTAAACGTGTAGTCAAATTCTGATCAAAACTGATACATTGGATAGGCCTATTGTGCAGACATGGGTGTCTCCCAGTTTAGGAGATGCTTTGTGTGGATTTCTGGGTTTTATTCTGTTGATTCATTTTAAATTATTGGCAGTTGTCTGATTTTGTGAACTTCGGTTAATGCAGCATGTTCGATACGGATCGCACAGCTTCAGGGGAAGTCTGGCTGTCATACACATATACTCCTTCCGTCGTAAGCTGTAGTAGGGTACTATTGCTGTAACCTTGCTTTTATAACTCATGGAAAAATTGTTGGTCTTTAGTCGACACTGATTTAAAACAAGTAAGTCCAATATTAGCTGCCGACTACTCAGATAGCTTGCAATTGATAGGCAACTTGAATTATTGAATGGATGCAGGCAGCTGATGTTGCTTTCAGATATAACTAAATGCAATGTAGCATCCTTTTACTTTGAAAACAGGCGCTTCATTGTAGCAACATAATATTTGTTAGACTGTCTCCATGGAATAGGAATTTAGGAAAATCAATTTCATGGTCTTTTTTGTCCATTAGCCTACATTTTATGGGCTCCTTCTTGCTTGGTATTATTCTGTTGTCATCTCTTCCTAAAACCTTCTTCCTAAATTGACAGATGTTGTATCAAAAAATGCTTTTAAACCGAATGGATCAAGTTTTCTATTTTAAAAGAATGCCAAACTTATGTTTTTCCTAGCTCAAGGTCTTTGGTTGTACACTTTCATTGAAATGTTTTTAAAATCAAAGGCTACATTTTCAACATGAAAAACATAAGCTATGATGTCAACAGGTGACTGTTGGATACCCATGTCTGCTTGTCTCATCTAGTATTTGTCCTGTCATCTTCATGTCTCATCTAGGCTATATGTGAGAGGTTGGTTCATGCAGACCTGTTTAGGTAATTAGCACTGACTACAGTTGTGCTTTTCACATGTTTTATTTATTTATTTATTTTCTTTTTGCCTTTCCAACTTTGGTAGGTCTGTAAGTTTAAAAGATTGTAGTGCTAATCAGTGACCTTTTGCCCTTCATCTATACTAGACGGAGAGCCTTGTGTGCATTAACTATCAGATTATGTAAAACATACTTAATATGTGACAAATTAATCTAAATCACGACCAATAGAGGTCAGTGTTGAATTTATAGAACACCATTCCCATTTGTCTTCACAAGCAATGGCAGCTTTTGAAGGATAGTCAGGTTGTCTCTGGTAGGTGTGGCAACACAGGGCACAGTAATGTGCCTTGATATTTTGTTTATTGTTTATTTGTTAGGATCCCCATTAGCTGTGCCCAAAAGCACAGCTAGTCTTCCTGGGGTCCACATTTAAAAACATACATTAAACATTACAGTCCACACAAATGGCAAACCTAAGACATTTTAACACCATTTATAATGTGCATGCTCATAACTTGTTTTGTATCTGATAAAAATCACCCCATTAAAAAATGTAGCTTTTGTTTTTGTGGAGCAATGATTAAAAAAAAAAGTTTATGACCAAAAGTTAGGAATATACAGAATAAATATCTGTATCTTTATAAAAATAAATATCTTTATTTCAAAATCTGCAACTGCGAACCTTAAAGCAGCATTTAAGTGTGAAAATTATGCTATCCGTGGATGACTGGATTGCAGAAAAACAAACTGGAGTTTGCCTTGTGGCGCAAATGTCCATTAAAATTGTGTAGATATTTTTGTTAGGAAAACGCAGTTGTTGTTTTTGACAGCCCTTTGGGGAGGCTATGAAAGTTCCCCAGCTTTGACGGGCTCTGTCGTAATCCTTTGGCCGTATCTTTGTGCATTCCTTTGCATGTCTCCATACTGTGGGTGGATCCATGCTGGGAATTAGGAGCTGACCTCAGTTTTGTTTCAGATGCCAATTTGTTTTTAGATGATCTGTTTAAGTGGCTAGCAGTCAGCCTAGGTGTCAGCAGTTCTTTTGTTTTTTATTTGGAACTGACTTCTTTAGCCAGTATTGTGCATCCTGTGTTATGGTGTTGTATTTACAGGATTTAAATGTAATATCAGAGGCTGCATATGCCTTAAAAATGGAATATATTTAGTATGGCTGTGTTGTTGAGATAATTTGCCTGATGGTATAACAACAAATATGTAAAGTAATATTTAAAAATATTTTCACATTAACCTTTTGTAATAGTACCATCTAATAGCTTGGAAAGTATCCAATGTTTTTGACTGTGGAGATGGACAAGCACAGAGGGTCTTGATTTAGAAAATAGTATTTATATGGGGAAATTGGCTTGTCTGGTTGATTAATTCTCAGGCTGAATTTCCTTATAGTAGCCGACGACTGTACATCCAGGGATCTACTCCACTGCTGTGGTTGTGTGAATAATGCTTGTTCATCCCTTAAGGAAAGAGTATTGTTTTTGTGAGGGTTTCTCGCCCTTCTCTGACTCACTGTATTTAGGCTGTGTGGTATTTGCTTGAAGAGGGTTTTTCTCTGCGGGAGGTCAGTTAATCTTCAACTGTTCAGAATTCCATCTCCTTCTGCATCTTCATTCAGGAGAACCTTTGTTTGACATTGGCCTTGGTATATGAGGCAATCCTGGGGGGAAAAAAAAAACAAACCATTCCTCTTCCTCAGACGTAGTTCTAAACACGAGGGGCTGGATCTGCTAAAGACCAAAAACCAAAGTGTCTGATCACTGCACACCAGCTTCTTTTGAATTATTGGCATCATATGTTTTACTACTCCGGAACATAAAGTGAACACTTCTATGGACATTTCTGTTTAGGAGAATCTCTTGCACTATAGGCCATGTTATGCATAATGTAATATGTATTCTATATTATAAATCAGGCAAGTATACCCAACTGTCTCTACACAGCTATTAAGTCACAGTTGCTTACCTCTTTCCCCACTCACTGCCATAATTAAATGCTTTATTTAGGCTGATGCCTGCTTCCTTTTAGACATTTACTAGTGTTTAGTGTTTCATGTGGCTTTGCTCATTTGCTGAATTAAGTGGTATTCAGAAAACACAGTCCGAATAACTTTTTTTCCTTCGAGAAATGGGGAGAGCAGACGTCAGCTTTCAATAATGCCATAGACAAATTCACCCTGCCAGGACAAAAGAGGAGTAGAAAACCAGTGTAGAACCAGATAATATTACTGTAGGCATGACTGCATAAAGTAATGGAATGAACCGATTTTGTCCTGATTTGTCTTTTTATTTATTCCCTGTTAGCTTCACAAAGGGTTTGGTTTTTTTTACAATAAAAAAAAAAACTTTTAATGCTGTTTTTATTGGTCCATAGGTGTCTTTCAGTGTCTGGTACCATCATATATTGGCTCAAGATTTAGTTGGCTCTCTCCCTGGTCTGGACCCTTTGTTCAGATGATTAGGCTTTTTTAACCCAGTGTATCTAAACACATTTTAGCCTACATTTTCTGCTCTTTTCTTTTCAGTACTTTTGGGTGTAACCCTTTTAAATGCACCAAGCCCTAATGTCCAGTTATATTTTAACTGGAAATGTAGCGTACTTTGCTTCATCTGGAAAGAGGGGATAAAGCCTTCCATTTCAGTGTATTCCATTGGTTGCGATATGTGGGTTGCTTACAGGGGTCTTGAGGGCTGTACTGATGCAATCATTGGGGAAGTTATGGCGCTTCATGCGTAGCTGTGTATACACACGTCTGGTGAAGGAGAGCTATTTGTGTTTTAAGAGGTTAATATTGTACTACACTTCAGTGACATGGCGGCTAATACAGCCGAAGCAAGAATAATTGACTACGCAATCAATGAAAGCTGAGAAACTATTTTCTCTATAGAAGCATAAAAAGTCATTAATGTAAGCATAAGCTAATATGTAGTAGTCAGCAATTGAGAGTTGATCATACATTACTGAACAGATTACTGCTATAAACAATGTATGGGATAACTGCATGCAATAAAGCTGTAATTTAGTATCCTTGACAAGTTATTTTATTTTATTTTTTTAATAACACATTTTATTGGGAAGTATTATTCCCAGATATTTTATTGCTCTGGAGATTTTTCTGTTTTTTTATGTATTGGATAGAGTGTGCGTCTGTGCAAATGTGTTTTCTTAGCACTTAGGCTAATTGTAATGATTAATATAATGTTTGTGGAATAATAGAATTATGGGAAGGGATTCAATATTTGAGTTGTCATTCTTAGCAGCCATGGATTGTTCAATGTGACTGTATTCTGTTGTGCTCCTCCCTAATCAGGAGCCCAGCACTCTGCCACGTCCCTCCGTTTGTATGGAGAATTCTTGGTCTGTTCGATACACGGCCTATGGTTTTAAGTAGAACAAGATGACGATGATACACACAGTGTTTGCTGTGGTAACTTGAGCCTGATGAATTGACGTTTTAAGAATGGAATTCAATCAGATGTTTTACGTCTAAAATCCAGTTGGATATTTTAAAAAAGTAAGCCATTCCAGTGACTGAGCGAAATGGAATGCCTCACATTTTGTTTTGAAAACTTTGTCCTCTTGGCTTTGCATGGTGTGCAGTAGCGTTCCTGTCCCTGAGATTCAAAGTGGCATGTGCTTTCAGATAATTATCTTACAGTAAACTTCCACATTACTGCCTCATGCGTAAGCGACCTACCTGATTATCTGACACCTTCATTTAAGTAATTGACAGCCTGGTAAATTGCTAACTTTTTTTTGAGTGGAGTACATTTAGGGTACGTCCGCAGTCTAACTTGCATCCTTGGTCCAAACTAGGACTACTGAACCTCCCCTGCCATTTGTCATTGACTGTCGATGTTCAATGCGGTGTGAAAATTGTGGTGGTGGGGGGGGGGGGGGGGGGGCTGAAAATCTGTTTATTGAATAGATCATTTTTGCATGTTCTCATTTTGAAATTTTGTCAGCTGCCATGCTTATTAAAATTTTTTGTGGTTTATCCAAACTTTTATGTATCCCCTCCCCCTGGTTCAGTTGAGTTTGGTTTTACGGTAGTTCTGTTTTCCTTCTCTCCATTGTACATGTGCTTATTGCCCAAGTGAATGTGATGATAACTGACTTTGTTTTGCGCTCATGCAGCAAATTGATAAGGTCCTTTACCATTATAACCGCGGAGATGATTGTTCCATATGTGGCCTTGTTTGCTTTGGACTCGAAGCACTCTAGATAAGGAAGTGTGTTTTCCAGAAAGTACATAATTCAGAACCCTGCTGAATTAATTGTATGAATTAATGGGGTGGGGATGTTTGTTCTAGATTATATTGTCTGTGAAGTGACCCTAGTCTTCCATTTCAGAAACTGAAGTACAGTAACTTGACTCTCAGCCGTGGCTGTTAACTCGCGGCGTCTCTGTGAGGTTAAGAAAGCGCATCAATGGTAACCAAGAATTTCCTACCTGCGAGTGGTTGTTTATCTCCCCATCTGCAGACTTCACGCTCTGTCTGTGAGTAAAAACAGGAGAAAAGTTGATGTTTTCCACATAGACGTGAAAACTATTACTCCCCCATGTTTGGGCAAACATTGTTTTAAGGAAAAAAAAGTTAATTAAGAAGTTTAATTAAGCTCTGCTGGAAGAATGAACCTTAGAAGTTGGGCTCATTATACAGATCATTTGCGGCCACGATGTTACCAAGCCAAGTCACGTTATTGGCTTTTAAGGCAAGCAGTGCACTAAATGCAGTGCACTAAATGTGTGCACTAGATGGCCAGTCCTTATAACATAATTTTGCAGCACATTCACCTGTTTGACAGTTTCACAATTGGACATTTGTGATGAAATTATTCAGTTGATTAAGTGTTTTTTTATTTTATGTTTTTTTCACCTGCATTTCAGCAGGAAGTAATTTGTTTAACCAGAGGTAAAGGGAATGAAGCAACTCCTATGCACAAATTAGTGTCAGTTAAAATGATTTACACATCCATCATGAGTCTTGTTTTGCAATAGAAAGGTGCTATTTTTAAATTAAATAAATCAAAAATTTGCTGTGACTGCCTCCCCCCCACACTCATTCACACACTCACACACACGCACGCACACACTTAATGCGGTTATGACAGTGGTTATGAGTTTGAAAGGATCGTAAATCGGCAGAGGAACAAGTTGTTTTGAAAGCGTTCCTCTCATTTTCCCTCTTTCTGTGAAACATTACAAATATTTATGGAAGCCAAAAGCATTTTGGGGGGAAAACAAAAAGGAATTAATCGAACAAAGATCTCTGAAACCCTGAGAGGAATTTAATGATGACATTACTGCATGACCAGAAAGTACCCACCCACGTTCTTTCACTATGAATGTAGATTTTTTGTGCTTTCAATTGTATTTTTCACTCCTTGTAAAGTTTGAGAAGCATGCATGATTGTATTTTTCTTATTACCCATATCTAAGTCTTGTATTATTTGTCATTTTCATTGAAAGTTAAGGAATTTAGCCCAGAAAGAATGTAGTTTACAATGGAATAGTTTTTTTTCTTCTTTTTTTCAGTCAAACACTTCTCAGTAAATATGCGCCGCATCACATCAAAGACAGAGTTTTTCTCAAGGACAGTGGGGTAAAGGAGGATTATGTTACTAAAGAAGAACAAGAGAGAGAGTTGCCAATTTATGTTTTATGGCAGCCAGATTTGTGTTTTATTTACATATTCCGTTTGAATTCTTCATGATGACATGGGGAATTGCCATTTCGTGGTCGCAGTCGCTCCAGGGGTGAGTTGAGCTGCCCTCTGGCCCCCATATGGCCCTGTTTGGGCCACCTGTGGTTGGGCAAGGTCTGGGCAGAATGACCTGAGGTCCTGTGCAGACGGTCATGTTTTTTTATTCCCAGCTCCAAGCTCCCTGGAGCTGGCCCTGACCTGGCCCGGGGAGCGTGGGCTTTGTAGTTTCTGAAAGCGGCTAAATAAGATGTCGCTACAAATGTAATAAAAAGAATGAATCAGTTGCGGAGAACAGTTTCCCCCCTCCTCACAGTTTGTGGAAGTGAACTGTTTTTCCCCTTCTCTTTGGTTTCCATGGTAACGTGCCTAAACAGTAGCACATGAGGCAGAGATGACACACATGTTCATTTATCAGGAGTATGACAGGCAGAGCATAAAGTTTTCATTCTTTTGCCCTATCAGGACATGAGGGATTTTGCACATGGATTGATAGGGTGTATGGATATTAATGTGAGGAGGAATATGGAGGGAGCAGGCAGAATGTGGGATGTAGGTAAATTTTAGGCTGTGAATGGAGCGTAATCCATTATAAATTCACTGCCCTATTATGGGCTCTGAACAGCATTTTCACAGTATTCTTCATTAATTTCCAGTAATGACAGTATCTTTTTTATTGCTATAGTTTGTATTAACTTAAATGGTTCACAATCAAATGATGGCTGGGCTTAGCTGCAGTACTTCTGATATCGAACATGCATGTTAAAGTTGATCAAAGAGATATTTTTTATGATTATATTTATGTAGACTTACTGTATGTTTTTGGATACAGGTCATCAACCTTTTTTAGATAATATCTGGGATGATACTTTGCTACTTTGTGTGTAATATAAACTAAATTAATATTATATTTTGTGTTGATTTGTTTAAATGAACTTGTAGTTTTATGACTTCTGCCTAGCTTGGGAATTGAAGACCATTTCACTGTGTGCTTACACACCTGCCTGGCTTACAGCATTAAGATTCAAAGCAGGTAGCATAATGATTGCCATTACTTATTTGCAAATAAAAAGAAAAATTACTGCAGCATATAATTATCATTATAAAATTATTCTGCCCGCATTTCCTTCCACAGGTCATTAACCCAGACAATCATTAGCTCTGTGGCCTTCGTTTAAATTGATTTTTGTACTGTACAATATTTCTTATTGTTGTCCTGATTCAACCATGGAAGCTTGCTGCAGATGGGCCATGCACCCTGTGTTTACAGCAGGAAAACTTTGTTTTTGGGGCCATAGCAGCATTTATAAACTGGATTCAATGCAAGATAAATCTGTTGAGACTAGTAAACATTCATTTTTTTCCCCCCGTCATCAGCATGGAGGTCTTCAGTCTGAGGAACATGACCACAGAAATTTCCTGATAGGCCTGGTGCATGCAGGAGCGAAGCCTTCATCTTTTTTTTTTTTTTTTGTTGTCTGCTGAATAAAAGTAACGGGGGCAGGAAGTGCGAGCCGTGTGGAATGCGCTCAGGGCTGGCTCTCCACTGGAGTGGGGCCTAGGGAAACAACTGGCCTGTTTCAAAAAAAAAAAAGCCAAGCGTGGCTGTGCGCTCCAGCAGCACCGGGCCAATTGAATTAAAACTCCTTCCATATTGTGTCTATCGCTGAATAAACATTTCGTCGGAGATTGCGGATTCGCTTTTTGTGCGGAGGAGGGAAGGTGGATATTTGAACTCCCAGCTGAAATTCTGGGTTCCTTCTCTCCGGAGCCTACGGGCTACGACCCGAAACGCTAAAACCGAATGCTTGTTTGCTTGTGCTTGTGCTCCGGCGTCCCAGTTTTGTTCACAGTCGAGTTGTTCCTTTGCTGGTATCTGAAACGGATTGCGGGCGGGCGGGACGTTCTTGCCTGCCGTGCGGGGCCAGCCCGAAGGGCCTTGAGGGGAACTGGGAGAAGCTTCCCAGTATTCACATGGGTTAATTCACAGCAGCTGTCTGAGCAGCTCTGCATTTGAGAAAAAGAAGAAGAAAAAAAAAGAGGAAGAAAAAAAACACTGGCTTGGACCAGCAAGTTTTGTTATGACAAGAGAAAGAATAGGCCATTACACAACAGCTAGCTTGTGTCCTCAAGAGATGGAGGCCGCAAACAAAACACGGCCAATGTGTTACTGTATTATTTTGATGACAAAGTAAACATCCAAAGCATTTATCTCTTATGTATTTTCATTTATTTTATCTGAGACTGGATATAGCTACTCATTTTGTCGAAGAATCAAGTTGTAGGATGGTGTGTCTGTTTTTCTAAAAAAATATAAAAATAAAAAAATACACAATTTTAATATAAATTAAGAATTTTCTTGAACCTTTGTGTATTTTTTTCCACTGTTTATAGCTTTTGCCTTAATTGCACTGGATCTTGCCAATATGATACATTGTAAATTATTTGTAGTAGAATTCCAGCATGTACATTGCTCTCTTATTAAAAGGTTAATTCTGTCTACTTTATAATTTTGTGAACTGACATATAATTGACTCTATTATCTCAAGCTCCTTTTGATCAGCCACAATGCATAATTTATCCTAATTACCTGGTGAACAGTTGACTCTGCCATGTCCTGTCAAAATATTTGAAAACCGTGTTAATGTCCAGCCAACTGCAACAGAAAAAGGATATAAATTAGCTTTCAGTGGGTCCAAGGAAAATAATGATTGGCACTTACAAGACCTGGATTTAGGGCTGTCTTGCTCACATTTGGCCTCATTCATGAAACATGCGTACGATCACAATTGATCGTAAACTGCATCGATCGATCTGATCTGTATTTGTTCGCGGCTGTTTCCTTATATTAATCACACGTAGGACATTTTGAATGTTTTGGTCGAGAAACCTCTCCAATGTTCTGAATATCAGATGGCATATCATGGAGTGTCATTCTACAGAGACCAGATCTATGCAGTCAAACTGCATTACAGTACAGACAAAACGAATCTGTTATTGTTATCATTTTGCTTATGGCTGCACTTATACAGGTCTCTGGACAAACTTACCCTTTGAGTACCAGACTCTGCTATTCTAGCACGCTACGGAACATGCTGTTACAATTAGACAATTATATAGAACTTGCTTACACGTAAGATTCCTTAATCCGGCACACGATGAAGCTCTCAGAAACATCATATCATCTAGCCCCAGAAGTCTGTGGAAAACCTGCCTTTTATTACTTAAGAAAATAAAAACCGGAAGGAGATTAAACTCGCCCACCTGACTGATTTTGGTTTTCCTGACCCATTTTTGCTGGGCTGGAGGTGTGTGTGTGTGTAGGGAATAACGTGAGTCCGCCTGTTTCTAATATTTCATGTGAAGTTAGTTGCAGTCCTTCCTGAGAACAGATTTGAATTCTGATGTATTAGAGGTAGCTGTCGATTGTTCCTGTGAAATGGTCTGTATATATTGTAATTAGACAATCTACGTGCATAATTGGTATTTTTTGTTTCTTTTCTCTTTTTTTAAATAAATATGACTGAAGAGATGGGAAGTGGCTCAGCTTAGTATTGTTATCTTGGTTGTTATTGAAATGCAAATGCGCTTGTATTTAACAAAATAAACTCAGATTTTGTATGGTCTGAAAAGTGAATCTGACTATGATTTCTTTTTCAAATGGACCCAGAGCAATTTATTTTTTCAGTGAAAGTGGTGGTGTCACTTAGAAGTAGATGACTTGTCAGGGAATGGTGTGTAGTTCTGCAAGCTTTCTGTCACACTCAATCAGCCTGACGCATTATAAGAGTTCTTTCAGAACAGGGTGCAGATTCAGTGTAATAATAACGTGGCCTGTATTCAGCCTTGAGTTACTAAGTACAGAAAGTGTTGGCTTTTCCCCCCACTTTTTTTCCTTTTTTGGTCATATTCAGTGACCCTGTGTACTGTTGTGTAAGTTATGTAAATACAGTAAGGCTTAATGAACCCTCATGCCCATCGTTAAAGAGAAAGCACATAGCAGGTACATGAACATGCATCTATGGTTGGTTAGGGTTTCCGCCGATGGTAGTCACTGCCCCCTGCTGTATCGGAGCAGTGCCTGAGCTGGTCAAGAGGAAAATTATTGTGATTGTGTGTTTCATCTCTTGTTTTTATCATCACATGAAATGAAAAAACATGCAGTCTTCATGCGAGTGTATGTGTGGACAACATCTCGCATTGCGCTGCTACTGGCTTTGCTACTTGCTGCTCATGGGAATAACCCCCCGCTATCCCCCAAACCTGCCTTAAGAACTCACCTCAAGCTTGCTTAATGTACAGTAGGCAAGCAGATACCAGTGGATACTTAATTTAAAAATATTTTTTATTTCTTATTATTGTTCATCTATTTATGTATTGCTGTAAAATGCATTATGCGCAATGCCTTTTGACTGTAAACTCCATGTCCCAGAAGCCCCATCTGATAGTGATGGGAACGCTCTGGGTTCACTGAAAGGATACAGTGGTGTTTATGAACTCTTCCGGTTCTTCACATGCACCACGAGAATACTCTTAAGAAAATAGCTTGTTTTCACTTTTGACCCTAAATTGCTGAACTTTGCAATAACTGTTCACAAACTGTTGAGAACTGTTCACAAACTGCACTGTTATTCCTGCAGTTATTTTGGCTTCTTGGGACTTCTTATTACTTGTAACTGAGCTTGTTCTGAACATTGAATATGTCAGACTATTAACCCTAAGTTTGAAGGAATTGGTGTCAAAAAGGCAAATATAGTTTGGCCTTGCCATGGTTAAGGTCAAATGACAGTATCCCACTGGCAAATGCATGAACTCTGAAATATGATAATGAAATATTATGTACTTTTGAAATATGATAGACTTGCATTGCTGTACTGACCCTTTGGAAGGCCTCTGATGCTTTTGAATATTATGAATAACTTAAATTGTTTTATGACCTTTATACTTTGTGATTGGCCGCAAATTATTTTTACCAAGTAGTTCTTAGAAATTTAAATACTGTTTTTGTAATTTACAGGATATGATGTGATGGCTACATTTAATCAATGATTTTTTATTATTTTTTTGCCAGTTACTGACATTATGGATATGGTGGTAATATTTGCATATAGCTATTGCTTGCTCTTACTGTGCCACTATGAACAAAGTTAAAGAGCTGTTATATATTCTCAAAACTTGTAGTACAAGGCCAACCACAAGGCAAACATATTTTTCAAAACCAAACAGTGAAATCACATTTGTGCAAGAAGTTTGTCCTCTTGCTCTAATCCACTCTATCTAAAGCACTCATGACGTGTTGTGTATTTAACTGCCATTTAAAAACTATTAGGGCATAGTGTGCTGTATTCATTATGTAACATTTCCATTACAGTGTTGCTGAAAATGATGACATTGCCCAGAAATTATAAAGTCAGCGAATATAGTTTTGTTGAAATCCTGGACTGAAAAAGAACATTACTCATCTATGGCGATGTTCTATCGTTGTCGGGGCAACAGTAGACCATCTTCCCTTGGGAGGGCAAAAAGCCAGTGAAATAAGCAACTGGGAATCACATCCTCCTTTCCTCTGGAATTCTGGGAGTTTTCCAGCAGGGGTCACAGGCAAATCTTGCCTCTGTTGGACGTACATCAGTAGCACACGGTAGAGACAAAAAAGCACTGCACTGTTGCTGTATAAGGCTGTCATTCACATGCTCTTTAACATGAATACAACGTTTGACACTTTTAAGTCTGGTGTCACATCACAGCAGTAGATTGTTGTGTTAAAACAGGAGGTTAAGAAAGTGGAGTTTATGCTAGGAACCTAACTGTTCTGCTGCTTGTATGCAACATCATACTATTAACAGTATTTCTGTTTTTGTTTTCATGCATTGCTCTCAAATAACTTTAAACATTAAAAATGTTTTGGATGTTAACAAACTGTCCCCATGTAGTCTAATATAGTGAAACAGAAAGTTTGACATTGATCTTTGGGTTCATTAACTTGATTTATATACCTGGCATGTCAGGGGGGAATAAAATACTGCTGTAGTTTTCCTTGAAGATTCCACTGTGCTACCATTTAGTTTCTGCAAACATAAATTCTCCTCCATCAAAAGTACTGCCTGGATTTATAATTAAATGTCATCTCCAAATTGTGTCCATCTTCATAAGATTATATTGATAAATAGTAATTACCAAACATCCAAGTTACATGATTAGCAAGATGCCAAGCTAGATGTAATCTGTTTGATAATATTTGTAACCTGTGTACAAATTCTCAACAAATCCAGAATCTGTGAGTTCTGCAAAATTGAGACAAGGCCTTATTCTTATAAAGAAAATATTTTGCTCTGATATTTAATCGTGTACACTGTTCAGACAACAATAAATAATTGAAGTAGCAATGCCCTCAAGTGAACAAATTACTATAATAAACTGTTTAAAATATGCCAAAGGGAAGCTTTTTATTTTATTTATTGCATATACACATTAGCATGTTTTTGAACAGGGGCCAGTACAACAGTAATGAAAAACTAAGCTGATGTGGAACTCTATTATATCTTTAACACAATCTTGCTTATTTTTGTTTATTAAAACCCTTGTGTGAACACGCAATGTCAGATTCATCCATTTTCATCTATTGCAGCTAGTTCCCCTGTTTGCCTTAGTAAAATATCCTGTTTCCCTTTCAGTGCTGTATGTAGCCTTCCGTACTAGTGATGGTTCAGAACATTTTTGGTATGTATGGCCATCTGTCTGGAACTCATGCCTTTGAGACGAAGCATTGCAGAATGGAGCACATGCGTGTATACGTGTTCTTGTTTGCTTGTTTATGTATGTGTATGCACATGCTTGTGTATGCAGAATATGTTGTGCTCCTTGTTTGGTTCACAATGATTCTGTGGGCTGTAATGGAACTGGTCTCTGGAGAGGCGGTGGGTTTTTTCCTGCTTGTAGCACCACTAGTTTATCTTGGAGTAAAGTGCACCATTTCCTTTGTCCCAGCAAAAACAACTACTTAAAGAGGAGACAAAATATATAAAAGTGTTAAGTTTTTGAGTGTCCTTAGATGAGGTCATAAGCCCTTATGTAATAAAATAATGTAATAAAATGTAACACAGTAATAGCAGTATTTATGCCTGTTTTGTGGATCAATATATCTGGGCCTGTGAGGACTGTATTACTCTTATTAGACATCCCGCTTTGTCATTTCAAACCATTTCTCCACCAAGGATTTTTCTTTCTTTTTTTTTTCTTTTTCATTTTTGTCAAGGCCTTCTGATTTTTAAGACCCATCTTGTATGGTGCCTGTGGTTTCTTCCCTTTTCTGCCAGTGTGCCCCCAAAAACGTCCCTGTCATAAAAAGAAAAAAAATTCCCTGCCATAAACAAAGGGTTCAGATTCATCTGGGTATTATCGTGGGCTCATAACATAAACCTTGGCACACAACAGCTGGACGTTGCTGTCGCCAGTCAGCGAGTGACAGATCTTGCCAGGCCTGCATGGTTTCATTGTTCGTGCTGACTGTTCTGCGGAGTGTACCTGGGCTTGTGTTGTCGGAGGTACATTCAATTTCGAGTTTCAACAAGGGTTCGTTTGACTGTTGCACCTTAATTTGGTCATTTGTCTTCCTGGTGAATATTTGTCGATGTGCAAAGGAGCCAACCAGAGGCGAGTTTGGCAGAGGAAACCATGCTAGTCACAATGCGTTTTTAATGGCGGTCTAAATTGCAGTGCCGTGTTCTGACTATGAAAGTATGTGAGCTTTGTGTATCCTCTAAACCACCTTGTGAGCAGAATTCTGTGCTCGATGATGATGTGTCCTTTATCCAGGTAGAGCTCCAACCCCCTCCTAACTGTCCTGATACCTCCAGACCTGCTCCTCTGAGGACCCACAGCCCTGTAGCCTCCATGAATCTGATCTAATTTAATGGTGAAAGCCTTGGTGCCGTGGTTACCTGCAGTTTGGTCCTGTGCTAGACAGCCAGACAGGCGAGATTGGCACAGTGGTCTGAGCTATGGGGCACAGCGCCAGCTGCTCGCTGTTTTCTGACTCTCCCGGCTTCTTGTGGTCCTTAATTTTGGCCGTTTAGGATCTTCCGCGATTTGCCGGGGGGGATAGAGGTCCTGTCCTGAGTGCGGTTCTGTTCTTCTCTCCGCCTACTGCCTCCTCCTGACCCTTCCGGTGTTTGTGTGTCCCTCTTTTGTACATTGTGTTTTTTTGTTACAAGTTGTGCACTATGTTAAGCACTGTGGGTTTAGCTTGATAACGTCTGTGGATAAACTCCCTGATACTTGCATAACAATAACATTCTACAGTGTACAGTGCATGCCATTCATTTAGCCAAAAAAGAAAAACAGATGTTTAACAGAACTTTGGCCGAATAATTATTTTATCTGTAACTAGTATGCCTGGAATTTCCCTTTATCAGGCTGGTGGTTTCATTAGGCATGACTCCATCTCAAATTGATTCATCCAGAGCCGTTTTCTAAGATGCTAGTGTGGACTCTGATTACACTTTGCTGAGGTCCGAGAATGTTTAACTACACTGGTAGACATGTGCTAGCTGCCTGCTTTTCACAGGAGCAAGTCACCAGCCTATGTACCTGAGAGCCAAAACAAGTTTGCTAATACGACTTTTGACCTTTCACTCTGCTGTGCTTCATAGGATCCTTCTGACTGTCCATTTTTTAATAATGTAGTTTGGCTGTTTTTAAGGCTACAAGGTTGAATTGTGCATCCATAATGTAATGTTATAAGCATATATGCATTGAGGTTCACTCTTTATTTGAGTTTGGATGCTGGTCTCTGGACTTAAGGTGGTTTAGTGTGGTGGAAAGCAGACTTCAATAGCCCAGAAGAAGTGCATTTTCCCTGATAATGTGTCTTTCGGGCACACACTTCCAGCATGACATGCAAATGAATGCAGTCAGTGTCCGGGATAGATTGCTTTATGTGAATATTGGGCTATTTTCATAAATGCCTTCACTTTATCTTGCGGTATCCACAATGTATAAATGTTTTCCTGGTATGAATTAATCTTTTTTATGGAACCTGTAGGACTCAAAAAGCCCCTTGCAAGCACAAACACCGATTTATACAAATTTGTAGTTTTCAGTTGCCAGCGCAGAGCTCCACAGTTGGTGTTTTTACCTCCAGTTTTTAGGGCTTGCACTGGGTGAATAGTATGGAGCAGGGCATTTTGGAACATGTTGACTGATGCAAAGGCATGGAACAGCAGGTCTGAAAATTCTGCTGGCTGAAACCTGGGCTCAGTTACCTGTCTTAAGAAAAAACTAAAAGATGGACCTAAAAATTCAAATGCGGGAGCGAACCCTGAGAAGATGTAGACTGCTGAAAGCTTGGCGGGGGATGCTGTCCCACAGGAAGGCCTTGAGGACTTATTTAACAGCATGGTGAGGAGGTATGAAGGAGCAAGGCATGGGCAATATATTACACATTGTTTTGGATTTATGGCATCATGTACAGGTCTGAGTGAAGTTTTCCATCACACAGCTGCCTTTTAGGCAATCGTAATCAGTGTTTAGCACTTGCACTTGTTAGTGCGGTACGTGGGCAAACACTGATTAAGATACCTCAACTGTTCAGAAAAGCAATGGCAAATTAACTTGTCCAACTTAAAAGCACTTAAACTGAATATATTAAGTTATAAATATATAAACTGGCCTTTTCAGGAAACTGTAATAATGTGCATTTTTATCCCTGCATTGGGTGGTTTCTCCAACATTGGGGAGAATTCTTTCTTGAAAAATAATGAAAAAGCTTGGTACTGTATGTTGAACTCATAGTTATTATAGGGCTAATAATACTGTTATGTGAATTAAAATGTGTGCAATTCACCAGTTTATTCAATCTATCAAATCTTGTTGATGTTAATGATCCTTTAAGATTTTTATCAGTGTGTAGAGAGCTGTGAGGAGATGCAGTGACTGCCATGGTCCTAATTGTAACAGTCCTATAATTTCTGAAGGTGTTTTGGAAAATACCTTACAAAACAAGGGTAGCCTTATAGGATGCTGTGTTCTGAGGCATTTTCAATTTTATCACATTGCCAGCTCTGTTTATAATTTTTACATTGTTTCAATCTTGCGTATATGGGGTACAATGAACATTATTGTAAGACTGTAATGATGTGTATCTGTTCTAACCCTGTACCCATTCTGAATGTGCAAGGCAGTTACTGGGTAATAACACTAGCAACTGTTATTTGTAATTTAAATAAATCTAAGGTTTTAACTTAGATCTCGGGACTTCTGCTTATTCCAGATACCGTTTGACTTTTTTTCTGTCTCTTTCCCCTTTCTCAAGCTTCATGAGTTTCTCGAGTTTCATGCTTCATTGCCTTGGAAATATTTCCTGAATGGTTTTATGAAATGCATACCATGTTCCGATCTCTCCAGAAACTTTTCAGGAAATCATGTGAGGAAAACTGTTTCTCTGCTCTGGCCTGTGTGGTTGTAGCATTGGAATTGCCCCCCCGTTATTATACCAAGGTCCATGGATATCAAGTAAATGGGCACTTTACTGTCAAGATTAAAACAAAATATATATGAAAGGGTGTAGCCTGCTTGGTGGTGGGCACTGTGACATTTCAAAGACATAGTATTCCAGACACTGGGCGTTACACGTGGATTTACTGCCTTAGCAGAGTCTGTGTGTGGGACTGAGAAATGGCCGAGATGGTGAATGGAAGGTGTTTCCATGGAGTTTCTTTTTTCTGAACGGAGAACTTCCAGTGGATGTTAAACTCTTCTCTGCCTCATTACTAAATCTCCTCCACCTGCTTTTGCTCAAACTGATAACACGAGAGCCACTTTCAGACCCCCTGTGTCGTGGCCGAAGTGCGTTGATAACAGAGAGTGTTTCTCGTCGTTTTTCGGAGTTGAAGCCTTATTTGTGTGCTTGTTTTGCCGCATCCCCTCCTTCAACTGACTTTTTTCCTATGTACCAAATGAGAAACTATTTGTAAATGTGCAAATTTTATTTCGGCTGATCTGGAAGTTACGAGCCACATTTTTCCTAGGTTTCTCACCAGCTGCAGACGTCTATGTGTGGGGGTGTAATTATTAGCATGTGTGCAAGCTATGGTTAAGATAAGTATCACATTCAATGGCATGTATTGAATATGGGTTAATTATGGCAAAAAAAGAGATGTTTTTGTATTTCTAAATCATTATGTGACTATTTGCTGTGCTTCCCCACATGTTGTCTTTAGAAAGTGCTTTTGCTGAAGTCTTAACCAGCTACCACACAAGAGTTTTCACAATGCTGCTGTTATGTTGTGGCAATGTTATTTTACTGTCACTGTACCACAGCTCTAACAGCAAATACTTTTTTCTGAATCCCAGACCTCAGTTTTACTCTGTTGTCTTATTGCAAGCGTATATAAAGGAAATAAGAAAGATGTACACAGCCATTTTCTTTTTCCATGCTGATTTTGGTTGTATAATTAATTGGTATTGAGTGGGTTTGGTGTTTTCTGCTGGTATTGAGATATAACCCACAAAATGATGGCTTTCTCTTTATAAGTATTTAAATGTTTTTATGGTATTGAAAGTGACCTGCTGCCAAGAATGAGGGCTTATTTGTAATGATGTTGTGGCTGAAAAGAGAGCTTACTAACGATATGAACTGAAAAGAGAAGTCATATTTCACTGTTGAAAATTAATTTTCCCAGCAGTCTGCCTGGAGACAGTGGAGTCTCTAATTCTAGGATTTCATATTGGCTGACGTGGTTTAATGAGCTCCATATTTGTTAAATGTCTCAGTAGAATCCCTAATGCTTAAGAGGTCAGTACTCCACAGTGCTGCACTCTGCTTTGTGTCTTGGCCTATGGAAACTGCACACAGTGACTTCAGCTGTAGGGTCTAGCTGTTATGGTTCTTGCTGATAGGTGAGGAGCAGACGACAGTGGAAGAGAAGTTACTGTAGTGTATTTAGATGCAACACTGGACTGAGCCTGGTAGCCTATATAGATTCCTTTCTTCTGACTATTCAAAGTTGGGTTCTTAATTTTCTGTGCTTAATTATACTGCATCTTCTGTCTTATTCAGGATCAAATTGTCCTTTTATTTGCCACTATCAAAGGTGTTTCTTCGCCAACTAATTTTGGTTAGTTCATTGATCACCAAAACTGTAGCCTACTGAAAAAAAAGTTAGCATTTTTTGGCAATCTAAAATAGAGGATATTTGAATGTTTTTTGCTTCTCAGTAGGCTACAAACTCCTTTGGGTGCCTTTCTGCCCACTACTTCGCAAATAGCAAATTGCTTCGAAACAAGTAAATAAATCCAATGAACTAAACCAGAATTAAGTTTCTTTCCTTACAATTTTAGTACTGTTGCACCAGTGTTGTATGTTGCTATTGGTGTTGGCCTGATCCGGCCACTTAGTACGGTACACCTGCGGGATTGGAGAGGTAATGCAAATGAATGTATATTTTTAGATTTTGATCCTTATCTGCTGGAGAGATATTGGCATTTGGAAAATCTCTATTATGCCAAGCCCTCTCCTAAGACTTGATGGTTGTCGGGAGTGATAGAGAGCTCATTTTCATCCAGCGTGAAAAGTGGAAGGCCTAATTGCATTTCAGAAATTAAAAGGATGCGCTTAAGGCAGTCCCAAGCAAGGGAGCTGACTGACTCAATTACACAAGTGAAAAAACAAAACATTTAATTTACCTTCACTTCACAAATTCACAAACTGATTTAATAATCGTTATGCGCCACGGGGTGTTGGTTGTCCAAAAAGAACAATGGACGCTATTGTAGACAAAAAGAGACTGGTGGTTAATGGCTTGTAACTGAACTAATATAGTTCTAATAAAAATATTTTTTGTTCAACGTGATTGTTCTCCGCCGTGGTTTATTTGGATAGGGATATGCTAAGCGTAATTTGTTTATCTCTCCATGGAAAGTGTAATTATGATGCTATTTCCTGCCACCGTCATTCAGGCTCATTCAGAAGTATTTTAGGCCAACCTGTGTAATTTTGGTAATTAGGCCCTGATTTGTTAAGAGTGTTTTTGTTCTCTCTGCAGCTGCCACGGAAGGGAGGATCAATGGAGGGGAGGATTTCTTTCAGAAGGTAAGAGAAAAATAACACATTCTTCTCCTGCAGTCAGGACTGTTTGGGCACCCCTACCTGTGCTAGTACAAAGCAGGCCAATAACTTGAGCCACGATAATGCATTTACATGTCTTTATTGATAAACAAGACACAGGTAAGCTCTCAAATGTTTGAAATTGAGACGTGAAGATGCTGGCTGCATGTAGACATCACCTCAGAGATGTGGAGTTTAGGGTACTAGGGCATAATTTCCTGAGGTTTTTTTTTTCGTTGCTCGTCATTGATCGTTGGGAAGGGGTGATTGCTATCATCAGGAAATGGAGGTGAAGGTAAGTATGATCCAGCAGTGACCTGAGGCTGTCCTGAGTCAAGGATGTGTTACAGCCGTAAAGAAGGTGCTTTCACTATCCCAGCCGACTCCACTGGGCTTCAACCAAACACCTGTGCGGAGGAGCACGAACGCCAGCTCTCCTGTCCTTTCTGAGCGAGCCAAGGAAAGCAAATTTCACTGTGTGTGTTTTTTTTAAGGTTCCTCCCTCTCCGGGGTTTGACAAAGGCTTTTCAGTGAGGCACTTTGCCAGCCTAATTGGCGCAGAGTAGAAAAATATCCCCCAGTGAGCGCGGGCATCCAGGCGGGGCTCAGATACTGAGAGACGGGCCCCGACCGTTGAAGCGGACATCAGATGCCCCCCCCCCCCCCCGCCAGGGAGAAAACGGCCCCTCCTGGAAGGGGCGAGAGGAGAAGTCCTCAAAATAAATACGTTTTCAAAGACCCGGGTGCCACTTATCGCAGGAAAATAAAATTCCTACACATGGCCAAACGTATTGCCGCCTGTGTAAAAATCTGACGTGAGAGAAAATAAACCTCTGTATTGAGAGAGCCTCCTTGCTGCTGTGCCGAGTCCATATCTGAGGTTACGGTCACCCTCTCGATGTTTTAACTGAGCCGGGGCGAGATGGTATTAAAGCACCGGAATGTCAATCCCGGCTTTGAAAATAAATCCTTTCCCAACTTACCCCGTAGAATTATAAATGGTTCCTTAAATTAGTAAATGATGAAAGCGAAGAATGTGCTAAGTAGCGCAGAGAAATGGCACGTTTCGGCCAGTTATGTTTGAAAAGGCCTTGCAATGACTGGTAAAACTGGGTCACCCCCCCACCCCCAGACACGGACATGCATGCATAGTAAAAGAATAGTTTATTTAAATGGGCTCCTTGAGCGCATTAGATGTTTGAAAATGTGGTAACCAGCACCCATTGATAATTTACAATTTACTTGACGTTCCCGGCCATTTGTATGGGCAATACTTACAAGGTAACGGTCCATTACAGATGTGAAAGCGATCGCGCTTTCGATATGAAAATAAATAAATAAAGACTCGAGACTTGATTTTTGTTCTCCTGTGTCTTTTGGCAGCAGCCTGTTTCCAACGAATGGCAAGCGATGAATTAAAAGGCAATCAGTCATCTGGTTCGGTGACCAGTCAAACAGAGACTGAGAGGCACGTGTATGTACATTATTTAATGCACCGAGAAAAAAGATCTAGTTCAAAAATGACGTGCATATTCAATCAAATCAAGATGTGCCAGGTTTTTAAACGTAGGAGTATGTAAGGCGTTCCTATTTTACATCTTGGTCACTTCAGAAAGCTACACAATGGTGTAATTCATCCTTTGTCAAAGATGTCTGTCTTTACACGAAGGTCTGAGATGAAGTCCATATTTGAGGCTGCTCCACAGGAGAGAAACCAAACAGTTTGGTGGATGAAGAAATTCAGGAATGTATATTTGTTCATCTGAAATTGATTATTCCGGCCTATGCACCTGTTTCCTGAGGTGCTGAAACTGTGCTATATTGTACAATGAATTCATTTTTTTATATCTGTCCAGTAAGAATTGAGTACAGTGGGGGGAAAAAAACAGGATTCACAGTTGCGGGAGGTTGAAGTTGAAGGTTGTAGGGGTTTGTGTAGGTGTGAGTGATTGAAGCAAAGCATTATTGTCATTCTATAGCAAATCTAAACATGGGGCTGAATACTATTTGCCCATGGTCATTTTGCAAGACTAACATCTCCCTCTCAATAGCACAACGCTAACGTGCATAGCCAAAACAATGGAGGAGCACTTGGCTGTGGTGTAGGGGATTAACATGGACCCCCTGGGGATGATGGTAAACCTCTGTGTGGTTTCACTTTGGGGCGTCTCATTGTGAGGGTCATTGGTAATGTGGCCGTACGTCCTGGGGTTTGTATACTCCTGTGGTGTTCCCCAGCACCACAGCCTCCTCTAAGGGATGCTGCAGTTTTTCATCATCTTTTCAGTGGTGAAGCTGCTCATGAATGCTACATGGCACGCTAGTATAGTTTATGCTCCCTAATAGCGCTATATTCAACAGCATGTAGCATTATGCGCAGATTTGCTAAAGCGACATAGGCAGAGCTTACGGTCTAAGATTGAGAAGTTTTATAAGCATATACTTGGAAGTCATTCTATTATTTTTATATAGTTGGCAATACATGAGAATTTACTTGTGAGTTTGACTTCTGGCTGTTTCTGCACTTCCTAAGCTGTCCAACAATCTAGAGTTAAGATGTTAATAAATCATGTGCAGCATTTCTTACAAGCTTTTCTAAAACTAACTTAATGAAGCAGCACATAAGCACATTGCACACGTGCACAGACACATACACACACACGCATGCACGCACACAAGAATTTAGATGAGTGGTCAAGTATTTACTAATTTTGTCTTCCAGAGAGACTGTCTGATCTAAACATTAACTGAGCCTGATGAAATCTTAAATCATCTTTGAATTTGTTTCTAGCTCAACCACAGTGCAATTCAGAGCACAACATTTGAACCAGCCATTCGACCAAACATGCTACGTGGTGCTGAACTTACCACAGCTGACAGACCTGAATGCTCTCCCACAGCTCTTTGGTACTAGCACCGTGCATGATTATTGCTCATTAATGGCATTTGTAAACAAAATGATATTTGTAAGGCTCAAACAATTTTTTTTCTTTACAGCAGCCATTAATGAGTACAGCAGAAACAGGAGTGTTGAGAGTGAAACCGGTGTGTTGAGAGTGCCTTCATCAACAGTTGCCATGGGGTGAATGTAGACATAATTCCTAGCACTGCTGTGGGCACAAACAACCAATATCGCAACTTGGACAGAAATGTGAATCTGTTCTCAGTCAGATAAAACAGTAGTTATAAGGACTTTGGATGACGTTGCAGTGCCTACTCGGGGGATGAGTGCCTAGCAGTGCCTACTAGGGGGATGGGTTGTGTTCGATGAGTCGCCATGTGTGTTTCGATGACACTCACTCTTTCCCTCCGAAACCCAGAGCGCTTAGAGGGGCCCAGACTGTTGCGATGATAATGCAACGAAAGACTTCAGGAAAACTTGCCATTGAAATGAGCTGAAACATGACTGGGATTGTTGGCCAGAGAGACAGTGGGGATATTACTTTACAATAGTGAGGAATTATATCATTCATGAACATACTTACTGAAGTTCACAGCACAAGTCCAGATAAAGGTTTATTGTCCATTGCTTTGTTATTTTATGAGGAACTGCTCCAGCTGGCCATTTTGAAAGAATAGATGAATAAAGCTCATAAAACTGACACACAATTAACTCATCAATCATAAAACAGATCATAACCAAAAATAGGTCCTAGTCTCAAATAGAATTGTCAGTGGTATATACACTACAGAATGATATATGAAAGTGCTTTGGTGCTTGGCCTGGGAAGCTTGTATTTCCCGAAATATGTAATTTTGTGTATTGGTTAAGGCCATTTTAACTTCCAGTATGTTAAAGTTGTTTTTCTCCCCTTTCATTGCAGATCTACTGTTAAGACAGGTGGATTTCTTATTAATGTTGTCCTTAATTAAAAAAGGGCAATACTGCTTAACAGGCTGGCTTGGCATGTATATCTTATCAGAACTTGAAAATATTGTTTTTAATTAAACAAGTTCAATGGGTATTAGGAAGTAAACCCGCTTTGAAGACTGTTTACAGTAAGACAGGGTTCGGGGAAACAACTCCATGTTTCAACATTAAAGCTGAAGTAATTTTTGGTCAGTAAGACTAAAATACTTTGAGGAATGCAGATATTTCATTAAGTCATGCTGTACAGAATGTTTATGCTCTTTTGAAAAAATTTTAATAAAATTCCTCAGCTCTTATGTTGAATTCATTAGATTTTTGCCCCCCATGCCAGGCGTTTTGTAAATGATTTTCAGCTAGGTTTAATGCATGCCATATTTTTTTCAAATCCTTTTGTGTCATTGTTTAGATACAATCTTTTTCTTTTATTAATGGGATAATTACACATGTAACTCACAAGTGTGTAATTATTTATATATTCCCTTTTCCTTGAAGTATTCATCATGCAATTTTAAGAAATTTAGAAGTTATTATCGATTGTTTTCACAGAAGGGTTAACAGTAGGAAATTAGGCCTTCTTGTGTTTTGTGGACTGAAATGTTGCTCATAAATAATGTTTGTTGTGCTAAAATATTTCATATATACATACTGATTTTGAGGTTGTAACTGGTGTGGAAAAATCCATGTTTACCTCATTCTGCCTGTCTACCATGGTTGTAAGGTAGATTAATAGAAATGGAAAACATTAAATGGGTGTTAAAATAAGTAGGGTGTTCCTGCCCTTCTTCATTAATTCCCTGTTGATTTAGATAGAGGTTTGATTGCCAGCTAACGTGATACACTGTTGTATAACGCTTTCCTATCATCTCTGCCTGTGTTTAGCATAAATGAAATTGGTAAATTTCCATCTTCGAGACTTATAAGCAGCAAACTATGTATAAGTGTTATACTGGCAGAAACGTTAGCAGAAGCTGAGAAGGAGGGCGGACACTCCTGTTGTGATGTTTGGAAAATGGAAATGCCAAGCTGACAAGGTTCATTCCGCTTTCTCTTCAGATTACTGCTCCCGAGTCAGTTTGCGGGGATGGATTTAAAAAAATATATATTTCTGTGAAGAAGCTTGAAGTCGGCATTCGTGGAAACATATTTGGATCATTTCCTCCACCCACTCCCTCGTTTACCCGCCCACGTACTGGACGCAGCGCGGAGCGCCGAGGTCTCACTGACTCATGGGAAGAACAATGATAGATAGCATGTTTCGTAAGCGTTGCAGACGTGCGTTTGAGCTTCTCTGACTAAAAGTGCATGTTTCGTGAACGTTGCAGACATGCGTTTGAGCTTCTCTGATTAAAAGTGTCATCCTAGTCACCGGAGCGGAGGATGGTATGGGAAGGCTGCTTTTCTCCTCGATAACGTATGCTTGGCAGTGCTTCAGATGACTTCAGTACCCCCTCTCTCTCTCTCTCCCTCTCTTACTCACTGTCTGTTTATCGTCTGTCGAGGGCCGTAATGAACAGCTCTGCGTCGATGCGTCATTTCTTGACCCGTGCACTCGTACGCTGCTGTCTCCAACACAAGAGGAGGGGTTGTTTCCCTCAGGCGCTCCCCGTGGGAATCCTATTTTGACAGTAGCGGTACGTTCCCGTGCCTTTACCGTGCTCGGACGTGTGCAGTGTTTCCCCTCCTTGCTGTCCCAGAATTTCGAACCGAAAGCCCCAGCGAATACTTCTAGCGTTAGGCCACTCCTGTCTCTCCCCCGTCCCCTGGCCCAATCGTGCTGTAAACAATGCCAAGGAGAAATATGATCACTGATGTACTGCGAGTTGAAGCCAGTGCATTCTGCTCCTTTAATTTTGGAGCACAATACGGCGCCTTGTCGTTTGGAAAAGAGAAATGGAAAGCACCTTAAGATCACTTTACGTTTATTTGAGGGGTTTTTAATCGAAAGGGCACGTAACGGCATTAAAATTAATGGATGTGAATTCCTGCCAGATGATCTGTGGAATTAAATGTGATTAACTCAAACTCCTCAGAGCTGTGTTGTTGATAATAAAGGCTAAGGATATGGCGTGGGCTGTAGTGAAGGGCAGCTGGCTGCAGAGAGGCTTGACCAAATAGTGACAGATTGCAAGAGAATAATAGGTTATTTATACCTTTTGAGTTGTTTAATACTAATATAAATTTGTGCACCTTAAGTTTTTTTCTTCTAGGAATCGTATCAAGTTGTCTTTGCATTGTTTTTGCCCTCCTCCCCAAATGTAAATGTCTAGTTGCTTGTTCATACTCTAGTTGACACTGCATGAAAAATATGAGCACTGAACACATCACAGCCGTTTGGTGATGTTGAGTTTGGTTACAAACTGCAAATCGATTCCGCCTGTAGACTACTAGAAGTGATTGAAGGTACTGTGTGTGCCAGGGCTATTCAATTCTAGCTTGTGGTTTCATTCACTTGGATCCCAAATGTGGCTCAGAATTGTGTCCTATCTCCTTTTTACTTTAATGGATTAGGAAGGGATATGTTACCTCTTGTTCATAATCCAGAGCGATTTAAGGCTGTTCAGTACCCACAATGCCCCTGGGCTGCTTTACTGTGAAGTTCTCTTTTTTTTGTTTTTGTTTTAGCTGCTCTTTCCATTCAGGCATTGTTGACTCAACTGATTCTTTTTGAGGTTCTTCTGGTGTCCGTGACTTTGTACAAGAGGTGAGTCATTTAAAAAAGAACTCATTTTCATTTTTTAGGAACAAAGATAAAGGCAGAAAAAAAACATATTATTTTGACCCAGCTTCCTGTGTGGATTTGGTTGGAGCCATTTCCTCCCAAACCACTTGGGCTGGAAATAGAGGTGGTATCAGAAACTGAGAGGCTCTTTTGTATTCTTCGGTCTGCTTAGGATAGCTCCGCCCTCTGTGTCTATGTCATAATGCTGTATGTCCAAAGGGTGCAGCACCAATGTGTGTGTATATAATATAAGCCTTGCGAGTCAGTGTGTTGGCAATGGGTAAAATACCATCTGAACAAATGCGTCGCCTGTCTCTTGATGCTGCAAGCTCAGCAGCCCCCTGCTGGATCAGCAGTTGAAGCCTTGGTGGTTTTGGCAGGGCAGGAAGCAGGCATGAATACAGCTTCTGCATGAATGTTAATTCTTTAATATTCATTAAATAATTCTTTAATATTAATTTGGTAATGTAGCTGTAGAAAACTAGTGCACTATAATGGGTAAGGACCTGGTCTTGTAACTTTAAGGTCACAGGTGCTTAAATACAGGTACTTGCATTGCTTCAGTATATATCCTGCTGTAAAAATGGATGCAATATAAATGCTTTGTAAATCGTGTAAGTCGCTGTAATGTAAATGTGAATCTAAAATGCATTTGGACCAGGATTTTGTTGTTATCTTGTTATGAGGCCTTTTTAAGTGCATTATCTTTTTTTTTATTTTTTATATATATATTTTTTTTTTTCTTACATCCCTTACTATACACACACACATATATATATATATATATATATATATATATATATATATATATATCAATTTGCAGTTAATGGCGTTCAAAGATCAGGGCATTTAATTGTTATTCCTGTGTTGGTGTATAATGTGGTCTAGCTATGTCACTGCTGACCTAGACACTATGTACACAGAGCTGGTTATTCATTTCTGCTCTTTTTTGCTGTCCCATTTTTAAATATTGTTTTTTAATATTGTGCTGCTTGCTTTACCTGATTTTCTGTTGTGTATTTGCATTCTGGGAACTGTAGTTCAGTAGGGGCACTGCATCACATTTTTTATAGGCCAGGAAAGGGATACATTTCGCCAATAAGCAAGCAAAAAAAAATCTCTCCCACCTCATTTTACTTCTCTCTTGACAGAAGTTTAACACTGTGGAAGAGAAAGATACCAAGTCTCACCAAACTCTTGGAAAGAGCTAGAAACCACACAGTGGTAGCTCTTGTTATTATATGGAAAGTTTTCATGGGATATGTTACTTTCTGGAAAAGAAAGGGGAATTCCTTAGAAGATCTATGGTGTGGTCGACACTGAAGACCGGCAAATGCTAGGATTCTTGAAGGATCAGTGTTTCCCCTAAAATGACTAGGCCAGCAGCACCACTGCTGATATTTACAACAATATAATATCTCAAATCATTATTTTTGTGACCACATAAGGGTGCAGTTGTAGGTCCTCAATAAAACATTGATAATGGTGTAACATCCATTGGAATTCAGACCTGGGTCAAATACGTATTTCTTTTGGATTCAGATACTTTTCTGTGCTCTGTTGCTCTGGTGTAATTGAGCCTGCTAAGATGACCAGAAGGCAGGGTTTGCACCTTTTGAGAGTATTTCATTGGTTTCAATACACCAGACAAGATCGGTAATGCGTAGAAAAGTATTTGACTCCAAAACAAATATGTATTTGACCCAGGTCTGTTGGAAATACCTTTTTGATGAATATGATTACTGAAGGAAGAGCTCAGAGGTGCCAGGATAAGTAATTCTACACAAGGTTACTAAATGTACTGCTGCTATTAAAGTATTGGCACCAAACTGAGTTCACTGCAATTCAATAGTTTTTTATAGTATGTTTTAATGTTGAGTTATAGGAAGAGCTAATAGAAGATATAACTAAACATTACTTTAAACTGCAAGAGTATTTTCACATTCATAAAAATAGTTTACTATGGCTTTTATTTTCATAATAAAAAAAAGATTTGTTTGTATTATTACAAAAGCAGTGAGCACTTGGGGGCGTATGTATATGGTGTGAAAATCAGGCCGCCCTATGGACTGCACCACGAGGTCCCCCCTACTGTGGCATTTTAGAAATACCTTTATCACCTGCTTCTTTGTGGTTTAAGGCTAACTGGATATTTTGGCTTTTTCATGAATAAATATGAAAATGTATGCTTGTATCAGGGCTGCGTGCCCACATAGATGACCCTGTAGTCATGAATGCATCACCTCTCAAGACTTTTTGCTACAAATAGAAATTTGAAATTCAATGGGGTCTTGAAAGTGGCAGAATGTCAATTTTCCAGTTAGCATAGACATACAGACTTGAAGAAGAGCAGACTAGAACAGGCAGTGAAGATGGAGCTCAAGTAAGCCTGGAAGAAAAGGCTGTTCTCGGATAATACTGGGTTCTGTTGTGTTCCTTTAGGTTAATGGTGAAGTCCAGCTAATTGCAGTAATTCCCAATTGAGCTAACACATCATTTTGACAGGCAGTCATGCTTCAATGAGAATTCGGTGAGATGGGACATTCAGAAAATGTACTCATGTGAACTAATAATGGCAATCACTGTGTAGGTCTATTATTCAGGCCATTCACGGGACCAAAAACAATTATAAATCTGTAAAAGTGTTTGTAGTTCAAGTGATGAGAATCAGCAGTGTGTTCAGGACAGAATAACCTAATATGTGGCCCATTGTGTGTAACTATTGTAGCCTTTTGATAATTGTTTTCAGATAAAAGAAAAAAAAGACTACTGTTTCCATAAAGATGTGTGTGGTCTTTTTTTAAGCCGTTCACATGGGTGTAGTGCTGCCAAAAATAGCATCAGCTACAGAAGAGACGGACTCTCATAAAGAGTGGGGGGGGGAGGGGGGGGTGTGACACAAAGAAGCGGGAGACTGGCCAAAGTCATCATCAAGTGAAGTTGTAAAACCAAGAGTGGGGTTTTTCACCGATCTAATCGGAGATGAACTTTAAAATCAGGGGAATATTCAGTTGTGTTAGAGCCGATCACGTCATTTAAATTTGTGACTGGCTGCAACCCCCACAATGTTTAGCTTAAAGGTCTGTGGCCGCCCTCCAAAAAATGTTCATCTTCCGAGAAAGCGAGCTGCCGACCGTTGAGCATTTGGGAATAGAGGACGGTTTGCTGAGGCAGCATCGGCTCTTGCTGGTTAAAGAGACAGCAGAAAGCAGCGGGCCGTGCAGATGTTACCTCTGCCGCTAGCCCGCTAGCATCAGGTACGCGTGCAGAGAAAGACCATTAACTCCTGCAGCTGGAGAAACTAGCTCTTGATTATTGTGGTTTTCAGAGCTGCGTTTATAGACCAGCCCAAATCTCAGAATTGGGCAGAATTGTCCGTAATCCCCCATTTCCAGAAAGGAACTGTGTAGTTTGGGATTTTGTAGGCTAAGCGTTTCAAGTTCAATTGTTTTAACTGGACGCCGTTTCTGTAGCAGCTGTGCACGAATAACCGAGTGATTTAGATGTACTGCATAGAAAAGGGCCCCTTTCGTGCATTTTTTACAGATTAAAACATTTGTTTTTGTCAGAAATTGAGGCACAGACAAAAAACAGCAACCTCTATTCGCTCACGAGACTTGCACTTTTGGGAGTAATGAATTCCTTTAAAACTGCACGCAAAATGGTCCCAATAAAGTGCTGAATTTCAGTTCTGGAAAATGTCATTGTACAGCTTGTAGCTTTTTATAAAAGGAGGCATGCCAAAGTTTTCACATGGTTTGAACACACTGCTGCTGCAGAATACATTTGCTCAGGTTGATCAGTGGTAGTGTGTGAGTTTACACAATGTGCATGGGAATTTGAGGTTTGCTTAACCTCATAGACACGTCCAAATTTATGAAAAATCATTCCCAGCACTTGAAACCAGGACAAAATTTCTTTATTGAAAAAGCTGGGTACAGTTCATGAAGTTCATCGTAGGTCATCAAGCTTCTGAAAATGAAAAGGCAAATCAGTGTAAATCTGTTTGTTCAATATTTGCCTTAATATTAGTTAAAGAGCCTGTCATTCATAATGTAAAAGTAAATTATGTGGTGCCTGGTGTATGCAGGGGAACTGAACAACTTTCTTCCTGAAGGCCCAATAGGTATGCTGGCTTTTGTTCCTACCAATTAGTATGGCTTAACTTTTAGAAAACCATTGCATAGGCTAATGCAGGTTTGTATAGACTAATGCTGGTTTGCTCTTACTTCAAGCCAGAGTATAATGTTTGCAGGGTAATGATCATAAATATTGCTTTGAATATGATTGCGCTAATTAAGTCATTAAGATCAGAAGTTTGCCTGAAATGTAGAAACAGTTATGTAGGCCATGTTGTGTACCCCCTGCTTACAACAATATGCCTGACTGAGGGTTTTTAAACTAAACATCCAAAATGTTTATCCTAATGGATGGAAGCAGTTGTAGTGGTGTTCAAAATGTTAATACCCTCACTTGAAATCACCCTGTTTTACCACTTGTACAGTTATATAAGCAACTACACTTTATAAAGTACGCAAAATGCATTTAGTAACATTACATATACAGTATGACTGTGATACATGATTGATTGGCAGTCCACTTTTAATTGTTGATGTCATTTTGGCTTCTAGTTTGAAGATCAGATACCCAAATGTTTTCTTTTCATTATTTTACGTTATTACTTAAGATACAGTGAAGAAGATTGTTCTCCCAGTAATCACAAGATCACAGTACAGATTTTAAGGGATGTCTCATTTGTAAACACCCCCCAGATGACTGCCTTGATATTTTGAGTCATCTGCAATATGATGTTATTGGAAGAAAGCCCTATTTGGAAAGCTTGCAGTTTGAATGAAGATTACAGCTGCAATCTGCTCTACTTAATAAATAAGATTCTTTCCACTGCCTGTATTTGGAGAAATTGTTGAACTACTAAAGCTAATAACTAAACTAAGCATTCAATCCCTGCTCCATCTGTTAACCTAAACCCCCAGCCTGTTTTTCCTACATCTCAGAAAAGCATATATTATTTTTTCAATAATTACTAAAAATATCATTTTCATAATATTTTAAAATTATTTTTTCTGCCCTTTTGTATAATTGCATTTGTATTTTTGCTTGTTTATGTAATTACATGACATTATTATGAACAGATTTTATTCAGTTGTAAATATTTATTAGCTGTTATCATTTGTGGATTCTTTCCTTTCTTTAGAGCTTAAAATATAGTCAATATATATTTTATATATATTATTATTGTTATTTGTTTCTTAATTGTGATCTATTGTGACCACATTATGCATGTCTAAATGATGCATTTCTAATGCTGTACATTATGCTGGCAGATTGAATGAGATGCGTTCAAACTGTTTACATGTCAGGCAGACTGTAGCCCATTTATACAGCTGGATTTC
Organism: Anguilla rostrata; assembly: GCF_018555375.3. Classification (NCBI taxonomy): domain Eukaryota; kingdom Metazoa; phylum Chordata; class Actinopteri; order Anguilliformes; family Anguillidae; genus Anguilla; species Anguilla rostrata. The sequence continues at coordinate 11,867,191 of NC_057934.1, forward strand.
TACTCTTAAGTGGAGTACCTCTCTGAAGGAAAGGTACCACATGTGACTGAAATACTCGACGTTGAGTCGAGCCCCCCCGACCGCATGCTGGCCGACTAGATTTACGTCCTCCAGCGTGCGTGATAGCAAAGCAACCACTGCCACAGGACGTTAATACAAATAAGGAAATGGGGAGGGACGTTCTGACATAGCAGCCTTTATACACGACCAGGCAGTGAACCTCTAAAACGAACCAGATGGCGAGTGTTTGCTTCTCTGGGCTGGGCCTGCCTGATCCCCCTGTCTGCGAACAGGAAGTAGCGTAAGTTGAGACGGCTCCACGACTTTGTCGAGAGTACATGTAGCATTAAAGTGTAACATGCTGTTATTCCTGGGGCCCGGAGTAGCACATTCTCAACTGCGTACACCCCCCCCCCCCCCCCCACACCACCACCCCCACCACATGCTCCTCTTTATGTTCAGTAGCTTCATCAGACTTTTCAGGACTCATTACCTTTGACGTTTCTCATATGTTTCCTAGATGGTAATGGGACCTTTGAATAATTTAACATTCCAGACACGGGGAAGTGTTTGCCTTTCGGTGCAAACCCATAAGCGGGTCGGCTAATGTGCGCCTGATGCTGTGGTGCATTTAATTCGGTGCAGAGTAGCCTCCCCGACCATGAATTTTGACGGACTTGGTTTTCCTGAGCCTGACTGGTTAATAATTCCGGACGCTGACGGAGAAGGGGTGATTGAAAGGGAGCTGTAATGGGACACTAAGCACGTTGGGTTCGATTGTGAGGCATGCATCCTGTCCCTTGGAGAAGGAGGCCTTTATGAAAATTCCCCCTGAAAGGGACTTATTACTATACCAGGTGTACCTTCCAAAGTCAACATGGCACAGGGGGACCTTGAAGACTCTGGAAGGTGCATGTGCACAAAAGTGAAGGAATTTTGTTAAATGCGAAGAAAGTATTGCAGGCAGCTGCGGCAAACATGTTTAAACAGAGTCTGCATTGATTTTGCCTTGATTATATCCCAAAGTAATGCCTGTTGCTGCTTGGGGTCACAGATTTTGCTTGCCTGGTTTCACGGCTTCATAGTTGTAGAAGTCACGTATAATTATGTATAAATTAAGATCTGAAACAGGACACTGGTGATTCAGTTGTGCTGTGTCCTGATTCAGATCTTAATTTAGGCTTCAGATTTGTGTGTGTGTGTATGCGCAGGCATGCATGTGTGTATGTGCATCTTAGTGGATGAAATCAATTATTTTCCTGCAGATCATCTGTATCTTACATTTTGTTTGGCTTTACTTATTCTTGTTTTTCTTGCAGAACTCCTCTACAGTACAAGTACTATATGTATTCCTCAGTTCCATACACATATTAAATATTAAGCCAAAGCACTTTGTGTGTTGTATTTCGTTAACAGTACTTAAATAATAAATTAAGCAAATGTATTTTTTTCATTGTTTGCTCAATATCATAGTGCTACATGACTTTTTCCATTAAAAACCTAACTAGATTGAAATTGTGTCTGAACTGTTGTTCAATTTTCCCATTAAAAATTAGATCCATATTAGCATTTCTAGATGTAGTAAGTACACTTCAGTCTGAACAACTGGCAAGCATAAACAATGGTGGAAACATTATTTTTTATTTCTGACAGTATAATTATTTTCTCCATGGGAATCTGCTGATGAAAACAGTGGGGTGACTAATTATTTGAGTTCTTTAATTATATCATCAGCATTTACTCTTTTTTATCAATGGCTGAAACTTAGCAAAGGGAATGTTTACTATCAACTGAATTGCAATGTCTCCTTTTTTGGCGTGTGTGGGACAGTGGGTGCACTTAAATTCCTCAACAGAGTAGGATTTATGATTTTGCACACATTTCAGCCACACTACGTCCTGAGTCTTTCTCTCTCACAACAGTGGTGATCCAGGATTGTGTGTCCCCAAAATGTCGATCCGGACATGTTTTTGTTTTCTTCTTCCTGCATCTGAAAGCAACGGCTGTTTTTTCCATCTTTCTTTCAGGTCATGGATGAGACCAAAACACAGATCGCGTGGCCATCGAAACTGAAGATAGGCGCCAAATCTAAAAAAGGTACAGTAGGCCTCGTCTGTTTATCTCATCTGGGTTGAGTTGTGTCAGACGTGTGTGCGGCATACTGTATGCGAGCCAGTGCTCACTCCAATGGAGTTCCCCCTGCCTCCTCCCCCCACCTTTCTGTGAAGCTCTGCTAGCTCTCACCTCCGTCTAATGTAATTTAAGGATATTTTCTGTGATTTATCATGCTTTACAGTGTATGAGATCTTACAGAACGCTTGGGGGTCCTTTTCAGAGAGGGAAGCATAATATGAGCAGTACGTCCCTGAAAAGTTAGTGTGCGTTTTGAAAACGGCCCGTGGGGGAAGTGTTGAGCCGACTGTAGCGAGCGTACGACACAAGCTGATTTATCGATCGCGTCCGACCAAGCGCTTTCTGTGTTTCTTTGTGTCGTAGAGCTGCCGACGGTGTCCTGTAAATGCGCAAATGTTTGTGGTTTGTGGCTGGACATGGCTTGGACTTTTTTTGAGAAGAATGTGCTAATGTCATACATGACAACACCTTGCAGATTTTTTTATTTTTTTATTTCATTTTTTCATCAAACACATTCATGCATATATCAATAATATGCTATTTTAATATTTTTTGTAAAGCACTTTGAGGAAAGTGAACAGTGCTTTAAGGAAAGTTCTGGTTCCTATACTTAATTCTGCATTTTGTAAATGTAAAACATTCTTTCCAAAATTTCACAGGCATATAAATAATTCATATGCCCAATTATAACTTTATTTCGCTGTCTGCAGGGCTGTGTTTACTTGGCTTGCGTAAGAATATGAATATAAATATCATCCAAAAAGTGGTCTGTAGACCGTGGAGCTTTAATATAACATTAATTTAAAAAACTCAATTACCTGCTGTGTTTTAGAAGTCCAGAAGATTATCTCCAATGAAGAGAGAAAAGGTTTAACATTGCTGCAATTAAATGGTTAGGATTTAACAAGAGGCAATTGTACCAGTGTTTCCTCCGCATTAATTTAATGTAAAATATACAAAAATCACATTTGGTAAATGTTGAAGGGAGTGATATTATATTTCATTAAATGGCACTCCACCATAAAATCACAATTTGATATAGAGAAGAGAAACTGTATTGTCCTTTAGTGGAAAAAGGTTATTGGCTTTACCGTGTCAATACAGCATTGCAAATTAATAAGTTTTCATGAGAATGTTGATCATTTTTGGAAGAATTGCATACAGATTTGCCACACACTTTCACAGCCTGCTACCTTTTCACTTCAGTCCGCATCGGTTGTTTCTCTGATTCATTCGTTCTTTTTTCAGTAATTTAGTACAGACATTATGAGAATGTCACGGTCAATTTGGTTGCTTTAACTCTGAAGGGAAATCAAAAGAAGTGGTTGCTCGTTTGAAGCAGATAACTTTAAACATGTTTTATGCTCATTTAGCTGCTTTGTACTTTGATCAGAAGTGTAAGGCCCTGGTCCCTTGTTTATATATGTGTCAGGGATGTTGCAGGCATACATTTATCTTGTTATGGAAGGCATGTTTATTTGCCGCCAAAGGCTTTCAATTCTGTGATATAATCTAGGATTTTAATACAGCCCACTAAAAGGCTAAACCCTATACGCATTAAAAATATTCTACTAACTTCCCTGAAGTCCTCAGGAAGAAGTTTGTCTGCTTGACTGCAAATCAAATTAAAATCACCTTTATGACTGTTTTGACCAATATTTTGCTGTGAATTCCTGGTGTGGCTAAAAATCATTTTTAGCATTTCAAACATTGTATTTTCCTTATTGAAACTCTGGAGCCCTGTTTTAAATAAATGTTCTGAACTCCAGGGATGGACTTTCATGGTTGCTAGAGGGAAACCCTGAGGGGTAGGCGTTAAGCTTGTCTTCAAACGTTAGCCTGACCCGAGCTTGCAAGTTCATGATCGTCACAAATACTGCGCGTGTTAGGTTGTCATTGGTGAAGGTCAAAGGTTATTTAAATTCCGGCACGCTATTGTGTGCATTGGCAGGCAGCCCTCCACATTACTTAAACCGAGAAAAATGTTACGTAACGGGTCGCAGTTATCTTGTGACCGCATGCACCAAACATCTCCGCGAATTAAAGATGGAAAACACATGCATTGCTCAGTGGCATGTGGACCCTACTACATACTGTGTAGCTGTTGTAAACCGGGGGGAATTTCTATTTCCTGGTTGGCTGGCTAGCTGGCTGCACAACCTCTGCTCAGTGTTACTAGATGCCTTTGTCAGCTTGACTCCAGGGCTGTTACCACCTAGTTTAAATTAACCTTCGACTACAATTGAATTTATTTACATACCAGCTTGATTAATTCAGACAGATACTGTATGTCACAGAGGTATTACCACTAATAAATGGTTGTACCTCTGAAAAATCATAGGACTGGATTTAATCAACATTTCTCCTTAACATTGACTGTCAATAAAACACATTTGGGTTTTTTTGGGGGGTCTTTTTTTTTTACTTACCCAACCATGAATAAAAGAAATGACACTTTCTTTTGGTTTAAAATGACATTAACCAGTGTTGATTGAATCCAGACCATAATTTCCCATGCTTGGCCTTATATGTTGTATGGTGTGGCTTTTTTGAAAATGTATATCTAAGGAAATTTGCATTTAAAGGAGAACCCTAGTTTGATATTTCTATTTGATTGTGTGGAGGGTTTAAAACCCTTGCCTTTCCATTTGCAACTCCAGTTTTGACATAGAGAGGACCAACAATGGTGTTGTTGGTCCTCTATATTAATGATCAGCTAATGCCAAATATAGCAATTCAAATGACTTTCACTCAAATCTGGCTGATTGAGATTTCTCTTTCTTGTTATTTGTGTTAGACTGCATCAGAAATTCTTTGCTCTGCCCTCTCGTCAGTGCAGAGTGAATCATTTTTATCCCTGTCTGAGTGACAGGAGAATTTTCAGTTTTTTTTCCATTAATGGGCCCCAGTCAAAGAAGTCTTCTAAACGCTTGCCATTAACTGATAACCGTGCCGGTCTGATAAGAGTCGCTCCTTCTCTTTGATTGGGGGGGCATTGATGCAGTGCAGCCGGTGATTCTGGGTGAGCTGTCTGAAAGTTCAAGCCAGCCGGAATATATATCCCGTCACCTACCGCTTTTTAATGTCTCTTAGACAGATTAGCCTGGAGCCTCACATGGCATCAGATACCTCAGGAGAGGTCTTCTTGTCAAAATGTTAGAAGAAGAAGAAGCTAAATTTGAATTTCCCGTTTAGAACAGCGGGCTACAGCGGAGCACCTCAGTTCAGTGACCCGCACTGTGGTCAAACTGTGGGCGGGAGCTCCTCTGTGCAATGCATTATGGGCCGTGGTGTCATCCCGGGAGACTTCCCTGCCACATGGGCCCAATGCAAAATGGCTGCCCAGCTCAGGTGATGGACGGTTGAGAGAAAATAAGCGAGGGGTACCCTGTGTCAGTCCGTGCTTTCATGAATTAAGAGCCAGCATTGCTCTGGTGGGATGCACAGGCTGAGAAAATTGGGCATTCCAAACTGATAGGTAAGTACAGAAGGGGATGAACGGTTCTTTGATAAATGGAAAAGGGTAAACATTGACTTGTTCTGTATTTTATGCATTCGTTCATTGTGATCCCAGTGAAATTATTTGCCCTCGTCTGGGGCTCAGAATCTCCCAGAATGCATTCCATTCTCTAGCACTGTCCAAGGTGTTGCGGCATAGCTGTGGGAGTTCTTGTCTTTTCCTGCTGTCCGATCTGTGTATCTGTTTAATTCATTTGACTTTGAGCCCAATCTCATCGGATCTGTACAGATCTCCAGCTGTCCTGGCAAGCAATAACAAACCTTTTCAGAGCTTCCCTCCAGCGAATGCATTGATTTACCGGCATTCAGATGAATGGGTGCAAAATGGCCCAAGACGGCCTTAAAGAGAGGCTATTGTGCTCTGTGCACACTCTGTCAATACTGTCGTCTTCGACAATGAAGATAACCTCAGTGAAGAGAACCTCTATGTTTTTGTTTTCTGTTTATTGTATTTATGTATAAATATCCAATCACACTATTGGGGGGTATTGTCAAAGATTAATTTTATTGTGTTCATTAATGAGGGAGCCAACCTGTATTTTCCCAAAGTTATAGGAAACTGATTTGCAATTTAAGTCTTATAAATCTTTGTTAGTCTGGATGAGGTAACCATAAACAGCGTTGTGTTTGAATTTTTTTGTTCATTATACGACAGCTGTCCTTTTCGTCAGTGGCTTTGTCGAAGTTCAAAGATGGCGTGTGAAGTTTGCAGCAGCGCTGATGCTTTGTAATGCTTTGTTAATGGTTGCTGTTCAGACCGATCAATCGCTTTACTAGAAGCCAGCTATCCCTTGCAGATATTCTTGGCTGTGAAATAAATTGCGTGGATTTCCCAGCATGAAATCGCAAAACAGCTAATAAAATGTTTTGGCAGGGGTGAAATTTAAAATGTTTGGATGTTTTTTTTCTCTTAATGAACATTGACAGTATACAAAAGAATGGAGTTCTCCCTGCAGAAAAAATGTCAATACTGCCTCACTGACAGAATGTATTTCCTGTTGCCTATTGCAAGTGTGTGGCTTTCTCATTATGTATTTGAACTGTCAAAGATCCCATCCTCCTGTAGGAAATGCGTGCCATTTTAAGTCTGCCATCAATAGAACTTCCTGAAAATTCACAAATTTTGATTTGGCACTTTATGTTGCAATGGTCCACCACTATTTCTGCTGAAATTTAAATGCAAGCTCTGTTGTAGATTTAGTTAAGTATAAAATGTACAAATGAATGCAAACCATTTTGACAGAATCTTAATGATCTGAAAGCTTAATTCAAAATTTTACAGTGTGACCTAATATATATAATACTTTTTATTTGGTGCTTTTAGTAAACGTGAGGATGTCTTCAGTATACTCACACTGAAACTGATGTCACCTGAAGCTACAGTCTGCAGCTTTGCTCGTTAAGAACTACATGCACGAACGCAGTGGGCTGATCACATTTCACTTCATTGGCTTCAATTTGGCTTTGTTTTGGAAAAGTGTAGCTCATACCGTGCGCTCGCTGTGATGTTGATAATGGGGAAATAGGCAGAAGATGAAAGGCAACGTGCTCTTTTGTGAAATTATGCTGTTATCAATGATTTTTATATCAATTGCAAATGCACTAACTTAAAGCCTAAAATAGACACTGAAAAAGGAAACCGATGAAAAATACTAATTCAGCTGTGTTTCATAGTGGATAATGAGTGTCATGTTATTTTTCAATATGATTGCTTACTTTTTGTCTGTGCTGTTGCTGTTATGACACAAAGGTCACATGACACAAAGAGAATCTGTCTCTTATAAATTGCTATGTTCACTGACCAGGTCCATCACCATGGCAATTCTGGTCATTTTTACAATGCCACACTTTGCATCTGCTCTTTTTTCCATTGTCGTTTCATTGTCATGGCAGCGAAAACATTTGAATTCAAGTCAAATCTGAGGTCATCCCTTTCGGACTGAGTCATGTATGTATAATACTCATAGGAAAAGCCTTGCAGGGGATTTGAGTCATACAGTGGTGGTATACATTGTGTGACCTTTTCTATGATTCAGTTTTGAAGTTTCAGCCAGGTAGCATAACATAATGCAGTGCTTTTCATGCTGGAGTTTGTGCATCAGATGTGTGTCAGGTGCTGCAGGGGTAGAGATGAGGACAGAGAGCTCGACTACTCCTGGTGTAATTTGTTTTAGCACTGAAATTTCTGGATCGGAATTGAACTTAATTGTCAGAAATATAGATGACAGTATGAATCAGTAATGTGATGGCTTTAACTGAAAGCAGTATTAGTAGGATTTTGAGAAGGTAGTGTCTTAAAATTAGATGTATAGCAAGGCTGCACATAGCTTTATAGCATAACTCAAAGGTTGTGGGATCGAATCCCAGCCGGTGTGCTGCCATTGTGCCCATGGGGAAGGTACTTAATCTGAATCGCTTAAAATAATTTCTAGCTGTAAAAATGTATCAAATGTTCTAAAAGGAAATGCATTGGAGTTGCTCCGGGTAAAAGTGTCTGCTAAATGCCTGTAATGTAGTTCTTCTGACCAACACCAGTGAAGTACTGTGTTTACTGGCATGCAGTTTCCACTTCATCCCCTAAAATGGCAGTACATTTGACTTTTAACCCCGGTACAGGCCTTTTTCAATATAAACCGGCTGACATTTTGTCCCCATTAATTCCCCAGCGCTCCTCGCCAGCCCAATTTGGGGCCGTCGGTAAATCTTTCCCCCCTCGCCCCCCCGCTGCGTAATTTACGGGCAGACGAGCGCGGAGGCTCTCGCTGGTGTCTTCGCTCCCGGCGAAGCGAGCGCTGGCGACGGCAGCTGTGGAAACACGGGCCGCACAGCACCGCGGCGGCGGCCTCGTCTCCCGCCCCCTCCCCGACGCGGCAGCTGTGTGTGCCCGCGTCGCCATGGAGACCTGCTAGGCAGCTGTACCGCGCTGGCCGGTATGCGCTCCAGTCAGAGCCCACCCGTCCCCCCCACCCCCCAAGAAGGGGAATTTAAGGTCCCTTTCTTTTGTTGCAGCTCTTGCGTTCTGTCAGCGCACAAATATATATTTTATTTTTCCCGCACGGTGGCCTCGGACTCCGGTTCCCAAGGGCATAAATTTGCTTCGCGCTGCGTCGCCGCGCGCAACGCCGGCTCCTGGCCGTGTCGCGGGGAAAAAAAACGAGCCCGTCTCCATGGCAACAGACGTGCTGCTACTCGGATTGTGCAAACTGCAACAGCTGCAAGCGCCGCTCGAGACCCCCAGGATGAAGAGATGGAAAGTGTCTCAATATCCTGCACAAGCACCCATTAACCTCCCCCCCCCCAGAAATTCAACAGCCCTCTAATGATCATTTGAATATTTTACTCTAACATCCATTTCTTCCCATTGAAGCACAATCAGAGTGTGTCTCTGGTGGTGACCAAAATGGCAATAGCAATAGTCTTGTTATGCAAATGCAATGTGGGCTTTAGTAGGATTAAAATTAAATGAATGCATCCGATTGCTCATTCGGACAGACGGACCTGCGGGGCATTTTGGGAAATCCAGCTCATTCAGAACTTCCTGAAGCCTCCTGATTGGGAGTTCTGCCTTGGCACTCCGTGTCAACTATGAGATGGGCTGCTCTTGAACAGAGCCATTAAGAAACGCCCGACCCCTCAGCCACGTGAAATAGCCATGACCCAGTACTGGAATATCAACATGTGATGCTGGCCACGGACGGCAATGGTTCAGTACACCTATCTTGAGAAGGTGATTGAGTGGGCTTAATGGATGAGTGAGCATTGTTTTACTCTTGGCTTCACAGGGAGGAATAGTACCATACATAAATCCATACACCCCCTTAGCCACACATAAATCCATACACCCTGTTAGCCAGAAGTGCTTGAATAACAACATGGCAAATCTTTCTTTTTTTCCAAGGAAAATTACCGTCGTGTCTGCTTCCAAACATTCCTTGAAGATGCCTTTGTTTTGACCATCCCGTAATCTTGAATTTGTATGCTACCTGTGTTATTGTGCTGGGAAAGACAACGCATATAAAAGTTCCGTACAACTCAATGAAGGCAGAATTCTATGTAATGACATGTAATTAAAGAGATCATTTAGTTTCACTTTTCCTTAAACGTGAAACAAAACGGTTTTAATTTGTGCGAGTTAGCCTGGCGTCGGAGCTTTATTTGTGTGGCTCAGGCTGTGGCATTTACGGGAACGCGACGGCTATAAACATTGCGGGGCTCCCTGGAGGAATCCTGTTTATATAGACAGCCACGGGAAGCCTGTCTGTTCTCTTTTAAAGATACATGCCGCGTGTTAATCAATCTCACTTTAACGTCAGCGAGAGAAGATGGTATCTGCCTGCAGATTCTGCATCACCACCCCCCAAAGACCCGTGTTTGTCCCCAAACTTTATGAAGAACTTCAGCATCGTATGTCTGTTCATGACTGTGCAACGATTTGAAGTATGCAGTGGGAAAACAGATTAGTTTCCTGCTTTGTGTAGCACGCAGCCAGAATGTGGCCTGAAGTTGCAAAGCAACGGGATTAATTGAGGGTGAAATTAAGCGTAGTTTCGCCCGATAGCCACGTTTCTTTTCTGTTTCTTTGCTTTTCTGAGGTCCAGTGTTTGCTCAAGATGTGCTGTACCGTGTGAGCAGAGAACGCTTTCCAGTGTTCGTGACACCACAGTGTTTTTGAAGGCTGTTGTACATCTGTAGAGTTATGAGCAGTAGTTCAAGCCAAAGCTGTGTGTTGTGGGTCTTTGGGCCTCTAATGCATTCTCAGTCCAGGCACATTGATCATTTGAAATAATGAGTCAAATCAAGTCACGGAATTTTGTGCAGAGATTTGGGTTGCCAATTTTCAGACAAGTTTCAAACGGTGCATTGAATGCATTTTTTTCCCATTTCAAATGCTGTAAAATTTTGTTTGCCATACTCTTTATTGATTGTGTAGTGGAACCTGATATGCAGAAGTGTGCAGGCTCATCAAAATTTGTGGGAACATTCTTTGCAATCACACTTTGGATCCAGGCACTTCCAAAGTAATTTTGTTGAGTTTTAAAGGGAGTTAAGTTTCTGAAACCAAGTTTTGGTAGATAACTTTTGCCATACTGGAACAAAAGAAGTGAGGTGCAGCGCCCTCTACTGGTAAGTGCTTCACCACAGGAAGTGAGCGGGCCCCCCTCGACAGCTGTGTTTGGAAAGTTTCCCAAAACTCCGCAGCCACGGTCTCCTGATGCTGCAGTGTTTTCTTTGTTTTCTCGAAAAAAACAAAAGAAAAAGCCTCGGATCCCGCCGCGCCGTGATGCAATTCGGCGTGGATTCAGCGTGTTTACGTCTTCCCCCCGAGGCTGTTTTCCACATTCGGGGACAGAGGGGCCGTGGTGTGGCCGGGCCGGTCTGGTCCCGCGTCACATGACCTAATCCACAGTGGGGCCCCTCCATAAAACACACGGCCATTAGCGGCCGTGGAGCTGGAAAACACTTCCAGGCGACCGCATTCCGCTCAACACAGAGCAGCCCTCTGTAGAGACGGCTAGCGCTCCTCAACCTAACTGAACCCCTCGGAGTACGGGGTGCATAAATCAGCTTCACGGTCCGTGTTTGGTCAGATGTGGCCTTTTCATGTACTTTCTCCTCACATCCAACAGCAGATGTCCAGGCTTTCAGGAACTGGCTAAACCTTGATTAGCTTGATTGTGTACATGTTTTTGTATTTATTTGTGTCTCTTTCTGAACGTTCAATTTGTAATTAAAACAATTTTCTTTGTTTCCTCTTGTAAATAGATTTGAAGTTTGCATGTGAAGGGTCTGCGTGCTTTATGAAGACACGTTTTTCTCGGTTGTTTTGTGTTTTCTTTTTTCCGCACAATCACGGTTGGAAATTTAAACACAGCTGTAAGCGAGCGCTACTTCCACCAGGTACTTTCAGAAGGCCTGGGGAATGGCTATTTTTAAACCCCCTGGCTTATTGGTGTAAATTAAAGTTTGTGAGGGCCGGGAGGGGGCCCCCTGGGTGGTACGTTACTGCGCGCCTGCAGTCCAGCTGTGTCAGAACACAGTCAGCGCACTGCTGCTCTCCCAGGCACTGTCTACAGGAAGCAGCAGTGCTGTTTCGTAGGGGGATGTTTTTGGGGTTTGTAGTCTTTTAAAGACTGCAAGACTGCTTATACATCTGGAGCCATGCTTTGTTATTCCCTGTCACAATCTGTGCAACCGTCACAATTTGGAGCTATCTGAAGCTGCTAATTGTGCTTCATCTAGAAGTGTTCAGTTCCTCATATTCTGGAATTGCCCAGAATGCTTTGCTGAAATGCAGGGAAATCGGAGCCAATGACGTCCGTTTTTCAGATGCCCATTGTGATGGATGGGCCGGGTTTAATAGCCTTAGTCTGCGTGACATTAGTTGTTTATCCTTCGCTCCCCAGAATAAACCAAGAAACCTTCAGCACACTGTCCACGCAGAAGCCACAGAGAATGGGCAGGATACACCCGTATTAAATACTTGCCGTTGTTTTTGTAGCGGTTATCATTACGGTCTGTAAGTCAGCGAGTTCCTCATTGAAATCCCTCCCTGGTGCTGTCGTTTCATTGGAACGGATCAGAGATCTGTCGTCGTGATCGAGCAGTTTGGCAGACACTCAGTCCCTCGCCGTTCTGCCTAGTCCATCACAATCTCCCATTGTAACGCTAACGGTAGCCATTTCGCTGAGTCAGCCAAGTCGTGTATTAGCAAGGGCTTCCTGTCCTGGTCTCTTTATCGCTCAATTCGCCATTATTCTCCAGTATTGGTGGCTTTGTGCCACCTTTGCCTGTGGTTTTGGATGGTGCTATAGAATAACACACCAAGATTTATATCGGCGATCACAGAGTGGGTGTTGGCATTTTAACACTGTGTCTTATACAATATCGAGTTGAGCCCGCAGCTCAAGGTTTGAGAATACAAAGCCCCATGCACGTTGGAGAATGCTTGGGTAATGGATTTGCACGGGTGGATTTTTTTGTGAGTTCAGCGGGACAAAGAGACCGTGTTACAGTTTGAAGTTGATTGGCAGGATGAGCTGTTCGGGATGACAAGAAGTATGTGGGTTGCATCTGCCTGTTCAGTTTCTGGAACATTCCTTAAAGATTTTGGCTACTTTCATTATTTTTTTTTTCCTGTTTGTTTCATTCACAATTAAATTAAATGGCAAACTGACATTTTAAAAAATATATATTTTTTTGTTATTCAGATTTAATGGTAATGTCATGTGATATAAATCAATTTTTTAGTGTTTATAATACCGCTGGCATTAAGAACTTTTGTATTTAAGTGTATGTGTGTTCTTGTTCAGGGGTGTCAGACAAGTTCATAGTGCAGTAAAAGCCATTTCTCCTGCATATTTTGGATGCTTTGGATATTTGGATGTTTTAGAAATACAGCATTGGGAGAGGGTGAGCTTGTGCGGTGCATTATGGGAAATGTCTGTCTTAAATTGTTGCTGCCCATTTTCTTTACAGATCCTCACATCAAAGTGAGTGGGAAGAAGGACAATGTCAAGGAGGCGAAGGAGAAAATCATGTCCGTCCTTGATACGAAAGTGAGTGAAAATGCACATTTGTTGTCACACCCAAAAATCCCCACATCGTAGGATACTGTGGAAGGGAAGGCAAGTTCTCTTTCGTAAGGTGCTCTAACTGGGTTGAAAATTACTTGCTTCCTGTGAAATGAAGATGGCGCTGTGGTGTGGGTCGGGTGGGTGGGTGTGGGGGGGGGGGGGCTGGGGGGACAGGACATTCCTACTCTGCAGACGTCCTGAAATAATGGCGGGGTCTCTCGCTCGCTGACCCGTCAGATTGCTGTCCCGCAGAGCCAGGTGTGTAAAACGAACGACTTGGTGAATGGCGAGCTTCGATGTTCTCGTCCCGGTTACATAATTCCCTCTGGAGGCGGGGTGGGAAGGGCCACAACCTGGCTCCCATCTGTGTCCTCTCTTTCCCTGCTGGACATGTTGCAGCGCTGTGTGTGTGTGTGTGTGTGTGTGTGTGCGTGTGTGCGCGTCTGTGTGTGTTTGCGCCCCCACACACCTCCTGACAGACTTGTGTCCACCCGTTCATAACCATTGCGCAATAACACAGCTGAGGATGATTTACCGGTACTCCTGTAAAACCCTCAACTACTGAGAAAGAATATCTAAGATATATTTATAGTTATCTTGTAAGTCTCATTTTTATTTATTTATATATATTTTAAAACTTCCTTTTCTTCCCATGCACAGACACTGCATGCATTGTGTTCTGAGGTGGAGCTGTGTAGTATTATTTATGCACAGGCTTCCATAAGGGCTGTTCGTTTACTGGAGTGGAAGAGATATGGTCTCTTCAGGTTTATTTACCTCACGGCTCACTTAGAACACACCTCCAGGATTGTGTATTCTTTCTGCATTTACCCGTGTTTGAGTGGTTTTGACGGGCCGTTGATGTTTAGATCTGCAGCGAGACTCTGGTGGACTGAACGAGTGCTGGGGGGGGGTCTCATCGGTGTCCCCGTCCTTCCTCTCTCCATCTCTTCCTTTCTCCATCTCTTTCTCTCTCTCTTTCCCGTGCAGAGCAACCGCGTGACTCTCAAGATGGACGTGTCGCACACGGAACACTCCCACGTCATCGGGAAAGGGGGAAATAACATCAAGAAGGTCATGGAGGACACCGGCTGTCACATCCACTTCCCCGACTCCAACCGAAACAACCAGGCTGAAAAGAGCAACCAGGTTTGTTCCACAAAATTGCATTTCCTTTTTTAAAATGAGTTTTTTTTATTTATATATTTTTTTAATACTGTGACTCAACTTACTGTGGAAGTGGTTTTGGCTGGGATGAACTGTTAGAGCACTTTTTTTTTTTGCTTCATACAAATACTTAATTGCATAATTGGACCAAATATTGGATTAAAGTAGTCCAGGCGAATGTGTGCCCAAGATACTTTGCATTTCACCATTCAGGTCTGCATGATTGTGATGCTCCACATTGTACAGCCCTGACTTTTTAAATATGACATTTGGAAATTAAACTGATAGCATGCTATCCGTCACACTTTCACAAGGCCGAAGGTTAAGTAAAGTGCAGGGATATTTAATCATCGAGAGTGTGGTTTTGGTGTCATGGCGACCCGTCTGAGCGTGGCAGGTCTGACGCGTTCGTCCGCACTCCTACGCTGTGGAGATCGCGGGGCGAGGGAAGCGAGAACATCCGTGCGTGCGGGTTGTGAAAGGGCAGAAGGAAGCTGCTGTAATTGGATCGGAGATACGTCTCCGCACTCGATGAAGTGGAGAATGTTAGCGTTGAGGAATGCCAGGAGCTCCGCTCCGTCCGAGCCCACGGCGGCCCCGGATGCCGCGTCCAGGGTTCCGCTGGTACTGACTGACAGGGGAACTGGCCCGCACCGGAGGGAATAGAGAAATGCCCGGTACCAGCTAGACCCCGAGACACTACTTGTGTCGAAACTTGTTTTTTTTTTTATTGCAAGTTGTGCAAAGCGTTTGATAAAACTTGGCCCAAATCATCGCTCACGGTGCCAGAGTATAGTTTTCGTGATAATGGGAAGCTGATGAAAAGTGAACAAATTGAAAAAGAGGAAGTGTCTGACAGACTCGATAAAGTTCTGTGAATCTGTGGGCATGATATCATCGAGATGATCTTTCCATGAATTTTGGTGTTTTCGTCGTATCACAAACTGTTCCTTCGCAGCCAAGGCCTTGAGTAACAGCTTTTAATGGCTTATCTAACCGCAAATATTCGTAGTCGTCAGTCATTAAAAACAATCCAATGTGCTCCCAGACATAGCGCCTTCGTTAATGATGTTTAATAAATGATTTCACCAACTTTTGATTATTGCTAATCAATTTTTCTCGCCTGTTGAAAAATGTGTTTTCCTCTGTATTCTGCAGAATTGACTTATGTGTCATTTTTACATTAATATATTAGGCTCATGAGTGACAGTTGGATAAGATGGTGACCATGGCTGGTGCGTCTAGTTTACAGTGGTGGGAGCTGGGTAGGGAGTGTAGTTTCACCCGCGTTCCTCGTGATTCTGCCGTATTGAGTCCATCAAACCAAACCATGCAACAGGCTGGAAGTTGTCGTCAATGAGAAAAATCCCTCACCTCTTATCAGCAGGACCGCTCTCTCGTAGAAGACTATAGGGCCTGTAGAGTGTAACATGGATTACAGAGAAGTACACTGAAGGAGTTCGCTCTCTTTAGCTGTTCTGTTTTTGGGGATGTGGGGTGGAACAACTGTAACCCTAGAGTCAGAGTTTGCATTTCCAGCTTGGTAAGAAAACAGTATTAGAATGACCATTGTTTCTGTTAAAAATGTGGAATGCGTTTTAATCTACTGGATACATTTTTTCTTTTATCTTTATTATGGTTATTTTAAATGCAATCCTCAGAATTTGTCAAGGAAGCAACTCAATTTTTGAAAATATATACTGCCCCCCCCTTTGGTTCCTCTAGTTACCATATTCATGCATTCCTGTCTGTGTGTGCTCCCAAACTAAGGGCTGGAACATTGCAGGAATGTATCAGGAAAACTGGCCAATCCAGGAAAAAGTAAAATTTAAACCAAGTAAAAGTAAAAACTTTTAGATAAAAGGAAAATTATTTTATAATGGATGCCATTGCTTCTTCAACTGTCAAAAAAAACTGCAGTTTGATATTTGGCTAACGTCTGAATTTACTGTAATGTGCCTCATTAGGGCTGGTCTAATGTTATTGCTGCATAATTGGAGCTAACTGCTTTGTTATGGTTATGTGTTCTAACTAGAGTGGCTGAAGAGTCACGTTGTGCATCTATACTGAATTATAGGCTTCAAAACCAGGTTGCCAAAAATGCAAAAATGCATGGCCCTGCTTATAGGCAGTAATAACAGGGAGCCGTGTCTGGTTTGGATCTAATCCTGACTTCTGCGGTATGAGTACACCCCCCTGGACAGGACGGCCTTCTGTCACGGGGCTATTACCCACAATCCACTGCATTTTGTGCTATACCAAGCAGCGAAGCCCTGGCTAAGCCTTTGGTGTGACCACATGGGATTTGAACCCCTGCTGCACACACCAACTGCAAGGCCACTGTAGCTTCACAATCAATACTACAAGCTGGGGAATGGGCTTTTTGTGAAAAAGTGCAGAAGCCACAGTTTTTCTGATGTGGTCCCAGCCAACCTGCAATCAAAGGCATTACAGTGTGTGCGGGAGAATAATAGGCCCTCTGGGTTAATCAGTGATTTATTCAAGCTGTAAGACGTGGGAAAGAAAGGAGGTCGAAAAACCAGACAAATGAACATTAAAAAGCGAGCGACCGTGTGAGGTCAAGGTAAGCATCACACAGCTGGGAGCACTGCGGTCAAAGCAGTGGAGTGGGTGTTGAAAAACATTGACCACCGTGTCTCTTTGTCTCTCTGTCTCCCTGTCTCCCTCCCTCCACCTCTCCCTCTCCCAGGTGTCCATTGCAGGCCAGCCAGCAGGAGTGGAAGCAGCCAGAGCCAGAATCCGGGTAATTAAGTAACAGTAAAAACACACGCCCTTAAGTCCTCTGGTGTGGAGCCCTACCCCGCCCCGCAGTCAGGGTCCCACCTCAGCCTTCTCAGACGGCCCAGGGGCCAGCATGGGAACAGAGCGGTTCTGTGACTCAGAGGTGGGCAGCGCGCTTTTCCTTTTATACCAGCGCTCCCCCTGCGGCGCTCCCGAGACGCCACGGTCTGGCCTCCCGCGTCTCTGTCGCCACGGCAACGCGGGCTGCAGCCGGGCCTGCTCGCTGGCGCTGAGTTTCCGCAGTCCGCGGCAGTGCAAGTGCCATGTCAGCCCTTTAGCGCTGTGTAGCACTGTGTAGCGCTGTGTAGCGATGTGTGGGGCTGTGTAGCGATGTGTGGGGCTGTGTAGCACTGTGTAGCGCTGTGTATCGCTGTGTAGCGCTGTGTAGCACTGTGTAGAGCTGTCTAGAGCTGTGTAGCGCTGTGTAGCGCTGTGCTGCTCGAGTGCCGTGGATCCCAAAAACATCGCCACCTGCTGTCACCATGCCCAATGGATTCTTTAGACCGGGGACCGCAATAGAAAGTAGATTTGTTATTTTATTTTAAAAAACGTTTTAATGGAACCAAAAGGGTTTTTCCCCGTCCAAGTATGTATGTCAGTGGTAATGTCTGCTTGTTTATACGGTCTCTCCTTTGAATGTGATCGCCCAAAGATAACACAGTTTTCAGATTTAAAAGTTTTCCATTTTGTGGAAGCGGCCGCCTGAATCGCGAGCCAGTCTGGCACTGTGAACGCCACCGGTGGAAACCGGGGCCCGGGAATCCGAGGCCAGCGGCTTGATGCAGAACACATGGCGGCGATCGGAGGGAGCCGTTTCGAACGACGTACGCCGGAGGCCTGCGGCGGCGTCCGGGCCTTGGACGGGCGTCGCTGTTCCGCTCGCGCAACCCGGGTCCCGTCCAGACTCTCCTCGCGTTTCCTCGGCACCAGGAGTCCCGACGCGCGCTTCCTCCTCCGCAAGGGAACCAAGGAAAACAAGCCGGAGCGCGCCGCGTCGTTTCGCCATTTCGCGCGGGCAGCAGACGCCAATTAAAACCCTCGCCCTTTTTTTTTTTTAGCCGAACAGGAACGGCGGAAAAGCCTCAAGGCCGCGGTATTGTTTTCGGAGCGATTTGTACAATGGGCTCCCATATAAACCGGGCAATTTGGTTTTTTTCACTCCAAAGTATATAAAACCGTAATTGAGTGGTGCGGATCAAAGCGCCCTTCCTTTCCGACTCCACGCCCGCCCTTGCCCTCCATCTTAACCCAGAGGCACCAAACACCTTGAGGCAACGAACGTGATGTTCTTCCCCGCCCGAGACCACTTCAGAGGTCCCCGCTGCGGTTTCCAACCCTGAACGCTTGGTCTTCTTTATTTTTGTATTTTTAACGCTGACACCTAGTGGCAGGAGGGGGGAAGGTCTGGGCAGAGACTGATGCCAAATTTGGATGTTCATGACACAGGTTGCCCAAGGGAAGAAAGTGCTCCCTCAAATCTTTGTTAAATTGTACAGTTTAAAGAGCTTGCCAAATTTTACGCACTGCAGGCAGATTTACATTGGGATGTGTAAGTAGACCCTAACACATTAACTGATTTTTTCAACTGCATGCAGTATCAACTATAGTGCCAACGTTTAGTAGAACATGTTTTTTGTCTGTGTTAGCATACCATAGGTATATATCCATGATATGACTAGGCATTTGTTTTTGTGCACCATACTGGTTACTGGACTGGGTCGGGGAATGTGTTTGTTAGATTTATCAGTAATAAAATGCTGGTTTGGGAAGCTTTGGGTAGAACCTTATAGTTCAGTAGATAAAGCAGGAAGAACATTGAATAATTGGTTATGTAAATCATTGCCTAGTCAAATAACTCTGAAACAGTCTAGTTGCTGTGTGCTAATCGTGGCGTGCCTAAATCTAAAAAGTAATTCCCACTGAGTCATTTGCATCTGCAAAGTGAACCACTGATGATTCGCTCCCACAGAAAAGTATGTATGATTGCAATTATTTCTCCTGTCCAACTCAAGAAAAAAGCTTTTTTGTATCTGTTGTGTTTGTATGTGTGTGTGTGTGTGTGCGCGCGCGTGTGCAGGAAGTAATGTATATTGACACTGCATCTCACACTTGATTCTTTGTCAGATTATGGGTTTAAAAATTAGCTACACATTCTTTTCACAGAACAGTTCATTCTTGTGGCATGAGTCAGGAGTACCATGCAAGCCCTGTTAATGTGTTGTCTAAGTCAATGTTTTTTGTAAAATAAATTTTACTAAGTATGTTGAGAAAAGAAGAAGAAAAGAATAATACAGCTTTTTTAGCTTTAAAATCTTCAAAGATCTGGCATCTAGTCTCAACACTTGTATAATGATGGAGATCTGAGTCTCTGTCATATTTTGACAAAACAAAAGTAAATCCTGGAAATTGCTGGAAAAATCAGGCCCTGCCAGTCTTAGTGCGACTATTTCAAAACAACTTGATTTCATTAAAAACCTATCCCATTTGGCTTGCTCAGAGCTTCATGAATAAAATTGTCACGGTGCACAAGCTGAAGAGTCCTAACATTCAGCAGCTTTGCTCAGGAATATATCCTGACTTTTATACACTGAGATGAGGTTCTATGTGATTCCTTAAATGGCTGCCAGCACTTCTATTCATTTTCGAAGAACAATGCTGGTGTTCGCCACTTCTAAGTCGACTTTAAATGTCTTTCATTTTTTCCACTGTCACAATATAAACACGAATGCAGGCTCAAGAGCATATGGAAGTGATCATGGTTGCAGTTTTTGGTTACACGCATTTGTGCTGTTTACCAATTTTATTTTATTTTTTGGCAGTGACATTTTGGAAACTAACTGGGTGGAATAATGGCAACCCGCCCACTGTTTGTCTCGGCAGTGTGTTTTTGAGACAATGTTCTCAGCTTCTTTTATCATGTCAGTGACCGCTGTGTTTTCAGTAACAGACTTGTGAGGTCTTTGATTGTCATCGATATCCCTGCAATACTGCGATATGATATTTTGCGACGAAGGAGATGGTGACACGGTATCACATATGGATCAAATATGCATTCGAAATGCTTGAACCCTTTATATACCCTACAACTACTGCAGATTCGAAAATTCTTTGTTCAGATTATTTTTAATTTGGGTAAATTGCCTCTTCTCAGGCATCTGCTGGACTTTTAAAATATTACAAGTCTTGTATGTAATGGGTTTCTTTTTATATGATTTCTGTTTTTTAGTGGCCCAGACAGTGTGTGATGAAGGATATTTTGCGTATTTAGACGTTTCTGATGACCTGCGGTGTAGGGGTTTTTGGAAGCTTGTGGTCAAAAGCAAAAAAAGTGCACTTAAATTAAGTCCAAAAAAGCTTGTACTGGAATGCTGCATTTCCGGAGTCTGAGCATTTTTAAAGCATTTATTCACCTATAAACATAAAAATATGTTTTTATATCTTTTTCAGGAACCATGGGAAATATTTCCAAACCAAAAAAGATTAAACATAATTATTTGAAGAATAATCAGATAATATACACACATATAGCTTGGGGGCATTATGTTGCTGCACGACCTGCTGAGCAGTTAATTGAAGTGTATTATCTTGCTTTGGAATTGCCTGTTTTCTTGATTGTAATGTCATTCATGAGGCCTGTTGTGATTGAAATGAATTTTAAAGGTCAGTGCTACCCCCCCCACCCCCAGGAGCTGCTCCCCCTGGTCCTGATGTTTGAGCTGCCCGTGATGGTTCAGATGAACCCTGACCCCAGCTCCCCCGCCATCCAGCACATCTCCCAGACCTACAACATCTCCGTGTCCTTCAAGCAGCGCACCAGGCTCTACGGGGCCACGGGCGTGGTCAGGGGATCGCAGAACAACGCCGCCGCCGTCAAGGTAGCGGGTCGCCTTAAACCGAGAGCCCGGCTCGTGGTCATTCAAGATCCTGTAGGGCTGTATGAACATCCTGTCACTTTGAAAAACCGGTGGTTATAACCACAGTCCGCTGTCAAAATGAATAAATAAAAATAATACTTTCAAGTGCCACATTGGTGAAAACATCACGTTGCTGCCATTCAACAGACGCTCTTCCCCAAGCGACTGACACGCCTGTTGCATCTTTCCGTGGTAACTGGATATAACTGAAGCAAATTCAGGTTCAAATTCATCTTTTTTTGTGATTAATTATTTGTATTAATTAATGATGAGACAGGGGTACAGGAACACAGAGGTACAAGAGAAGAACATAAGATATCAATAAAACTAATAAAAAATAATTGATTAAAAAGTATCCCTAGTAAGTACCCATACGTGGCAATACTTCCCTCCTGTCCCTCACCACAGAGGAATTACAAATGTAAATTTACAAACTTATATAAATTAATATATTTATTGGGTGCCGTGGATCCGAGCTGTGGACTGCTCCATATTACTAATGTCAAGAAACGTGCAAATCCAGTGAATCTTAGAGAGAGAATGTGATGGCTTCCACCGTACAGTACGAACCAAGGTTGGGTATCTTGCTTCAGGATATCCTACCTGAGACTCTAACCTGCAACCTTTAGGTAACATACCCAGTTCCTTACCCATGATGCTACGCTGCCACATGTAAGACATCGACCTGATGACCGGGGGAAAAGGAAAACGCTGTCGGCGCAGCTAATTCGGTCCCTCCAGTAAACCCCACGTCCTCTGCGGAACGTGCTGGCATCCAGAGGGTTTGCGTTTGAGGCCGAGTTTTGGGCCCGGCGCCCGCTCCCATTTCTGTAAACGAGCCGACCTGGAGCCTCCCTCCGCTTCCTCTGGCCTTGGCCCGTCTGCCTCCGACAGCGGCGGAGGGGGCCCAACCGGCCGCGGTTTCTGGAGCATGTGCGGTATGCAGCGAGAGCCGAGGAGGAACTGCCAAACACTGCCCCGGACGGCCAGAGCCCGGAGGCCCCCGCTTGGAACCCTGGTTTCTGAGGCTGGAGCGAGAGCAGACGCGAGTGAGTGAGCGACAGAGAGAGAGAGAGAGAGAGAGGAGAGAAAAACAGCAGTGAACTAGGTCAATCCGCAGGCCCTGTGGTTCTCTGTGACTTGGAGACTTTGAGTTTATCAACCCTGTCCATCTAAAAGAGCTGTGTCTGTCAGAAAGTGGTTTAAGTCTCCACGGTTTTCATGTTCGTACATATTCAAAGGAAAACACACAGGGATCGGCCAGGGGCCTCATTCTCCCCAGCCGTTGGAGGATCGTACACTCTGACGCACATGTGAGTGTGTGTTAGTGGGGCAATGCACACATGTTTTTGTGTGAAGAGTTTGTGTGATGTGTTCATGTGCATATCTGACATACCTGCGTGTTTGTGTGTACCGTGCCTATTTGTGTGTGTGTGTGTTGTGCGTGAGTGTGCCTGTGTGTTTATATTGTCTGTGTTTGCCTGTACAGCTTGTTTGTGTGTTCATATTGTCTGTGTGTCGCCTGTATGGCTTCTTTGTTTGTTTGCATTGTCAGTGTTTACCTGTACTGCTTGTTTGTGTGTTTATATTGTCTGTGTTTGCCTGTATGGTTTGTTTGCCTTGTCTGTGTTTGCCTGTACAGCTTGTTTGTGTGTTTATATTGTCTGTGTTTGCCTGTACGGCTTGTTTGTGTGTTTATATTGTCTGTTTTTGCCTGAATGACTTGTTTTTGTGTGACTCTGCTCCTGTGTGTTTCGCAGAGGGGTACTGCCGTTCTGTTGGAGCACCTGGCCGGCAGCCTGTCCAGCGCCATCTCGGTGAGCACCCAGCTGGACATCGCGCCCCAGCACCACCTCTTCATGATGGGCCGCAACGGCAGCAACATCAAGCACATCATGCAGCGGACCGGGGCCCAGATCCACTTCCCCGACCCCAACAACCCCCAGAAGAAGTCCACCGTCTACCTCCAGGGCACCATCGACTCCGTCTGCTTGGCGCGGCAGTACCTCATGGTAAAACCCGGCTCTCCTCCCCCCACACACCCCCCCCCCCCACACCCCCCTGGATCCATGACACAGGCTGGTGGGGCGGAGCCTGGCGTTCTTCGAAAACCGACGGTTTCTCGGGCCAGAGTCGCTGGAAAGCGGTTGAAAAGTGGAAAAGGAAACTCTGTGTAAACACAGGATTCCAGTCTGGAACACACAAGTCGCAGGCGTTCTGGGTGCCGTATGAAAACACAGTAATTGCCGTGTGGAGGTTGCTCTCCTCTCCGCGGTTATTTAGCCCGGCTCCCCGAGGGCCATCGCCGCTGCCTCCCCAGGGGCAACACTGAGAGCCGCGGTCCGGCGGCTACGAGCTCGCCGTCCTGCCGCGAGCGTACATTCAAGAGTAATCAGAACCATTTTTGGCGCCGCTCCTTACGGTACGGCCGTGATTGGGAAATGACGGGCAGCCGGGAGCTGGGAGGGTGATTAGATATGATTGCTCCTCTGTCGAATAATGGTGTTTGATGGCCGCGTCTTTTTTGCGGCGGCTTTCTCAAACAAGGTTGTAATCACACGTATTTAGGCCCATTAGGAAGATGAGAAAGCGTCCGCACTGTTTCTGCGGCTCTCGGGGGAAAATAAGGGTCACGGCCAGTGAACACAATTTCCTTTCTAGTTTCCTCACCTGCTGTATTTTTCACACCGTAGTGGTGGATCGGTTTGTGGAGCCGCCCCTAGGGGTTTTGAGGCATCAGGACCGCGGTCAGACCGGTCACTGGCTGATGACACTGGTCATCGGGAATAATTGGCTGCTTTGAAAATTTGTGGGGATAAATGTGGATGAGATTGGTGGGGTGAGATGAATCTCTCTCTCCCTTTCTCTCTCTCTCCCTCCCTCTCTTTCTCACTCTATCTTCCTCCCTTTCTCACTCTCCCTCTCACTGTCTCTCTTTCCCTCCCTCTCCCCCCTCTCTGTTTCTGTATTGCCCTCCCTCCCTCTCTCTCTCCCTCCTTCTGTCTCTCCCTCTTTCTCTCTCTTTCACTCTCTCTCTCTCTCTCAGGGCTGTCTTCCCCTGGTGCTGATGTTTGACATAAAGGAGGACGTGGAGGTGGAACCACAGTGTGTCACGTCTCTGATGGAGCAGCTGGACGTGTTCATCAGCATCAAGCCAAAGCCTAGGCAACCCAGCAAGGTGCTTACAGCAGGCTGACCCCGCCCTGTTCCTGACCACGCCCACCCTGTGCCTGTCCCCTCCCCTCCTCCTGTGCCCTCCCCTTTTATACAGTGGCTCCTCCCCCTTCTCCTCCATCCAACATCCTATTGTACGCATTGGATTTGCAATGAACTGTAGGGGCTTCAGCCAAGGGGAGCACTAAAATGGCTGCGCACACTTGATTTCACGAATATTAAAAACTGTGAAAAAAATTTTCACTGTGTGCCAATTATACTTCAGTTAACCGTTGTAATCTTACTCATTTTGTTTATAGATACATTTTATTTTCACATTTATTATGTTCCGCTCTCAGTTGTCAGTTATTCTTGTTTTTTTTTTGGTATTGAAACCTGTATATTTTCATTTTTTCTGTATATTTTCATTTTTCCTCACATCCCTGCAGATCTGACATTTATAGCAGGTAATTGTGGCAGGCTCGTGAACCACTCAGCTTACCGGTTGCTGCGGCAACCTGCTTGTTTTCTCACCATGCGCCCGGGGGGAGGAGGGGGGGGGGGGGGTTCGGTCATGTCCGCCCGGCGGCCGGCGGACGCGAGCGGAAGAGCCTTCTCTTTACGCGCCGTCAGCCTCGGCCCTCACGACTTTCCAAATTTAGCCAGAGGAAGACGGGTTTTGTCTTCGCCGTTCGCTCTCTCCCAGCTGTTGCGTAATGTCCGGTGCGCAGCTCCCCTGGCCGGGCGGGGCCGCGGGTGAACCGCTGGAGCCCCTGGCGCGCCGTACCCCCCCTCTCCTTCTCTCCCTGCCCACGAACTGCCCGACTGCAGCGAGACAGCAGCCGGTTCTCGACCTGCCTCTGGAGATGGCCAGTCGCCTGCTGTTTCCTCGCTCCGCCATGAAAACAGTTGGCGGGTTTGTCGACGGCGGGCGCGCAGTCTCGGATCGTGGGCGCGGTGGAATCGCTGTGGTTTTTTTTCGTGCTACTTTGCTTTTCCATAATCGTCCCCCACAAAATCAATATTCGCCCATTATCAGCCTTGTAATCCACGGATGGGTGATGCCCCCACCGCCCGCACTGTTTTCCCAAAATTGTTTTTTCTTTCTCAGCAAGACTCAGTGCTCGACTGTAATCAGTTGTGATGTGCGGCTTAAGTAGGAACCGGTGCAGCAGTTTGAGTTTCTACGTTGCTTCATTGCAGAGTCTCCACCCTTAACAGTGGGGCCCTAACACACTTGTTACATTACAGGCATTAGCAGACGCTCTTATCCAGAGCGACTTACACTTTTTTTTTTTGCATTTACGTAGCATCCATTTATACAGCTGGATATATACTGAAGCAATGCAGGTTAAGTACCTTGCTTAATGGTACAACAGCAGTGTTCTACCTGGGAATCGAACCTCTAGACCAGCTCCTTACTCATAATACTACACTGACGCCTGACGCTTGCTTGTGTCGCTCTCCCATGATCCCCCAGTCCGTGATCGTGAAGAGCGTGGAGCGGAACGCCCTGAACATGTACGAGGCCCGGAGGTTTCTCCTGGGCCTGGAGAGCAGCGGGGTGTCGGCCCCCCCCTGCAGCAGCCCCCCCGCGGTCATCTGCCCCGTGGGGCTGGACATCCTGGCCTCCGCCGGGCTGGGCCTCACCAGCCTGGGTAAGGAACGCTGCTCTCTCTCCATACACACAGCTTAGGTACTGAAAGCAGCAGGTTTCTATGACTTCAACTTGACTAATCTAACAGAACCGTTCACCTCTCAACCAACCAACCAACCACCTACTTGGTTTCTGACCGTATTAGTGTATTACCCTGGGGCTAGCAATGCCCTCTTTAAACACATAGCAGCGGTGTCCTGTCTGACCTTGGAAACCAACCTCCCTCTGGGGCAGGCATAGGCTGCCTCTGCACTCTCTCCTGCTAAATGCTGTAGACTCTTCCAGATTACTGCTTACCGTGCCAAAGCCGCATGTATTTTTAGAATTAAATGAGCATTCTCTGCCCGTAATTGAGAATGGAACTATTTTTATTATGCCTGGACAAATATACATGGCTGTAAATTTGCTTCTGGACGGATTTGCTGTTGTTTTGTGGAGTTAAAATGACCTTTTTCCGCTTTTTGCGCCTGGTTTGTGTTTCCGTCAGGCCTCCTGCCCCCCTCGGCCGCCTCCATGAGCGGCTCGTCGGTCTCCAGCTCCCTGCTCAACGCGCTGAACAGCGCCTCCGCCCCCAACTCGCTCCTCAACGCCCTCAACAGCTCCATCAGCCCCCTGCAGGGCCCCGGCTCCAGCGCCCCCAGCCCCACGCTGTGGTCCAGCTCGCTGGCCAGCCCCACCGGCTCCCCGGGTGAGAGCGCCGCAGCAGGACGGGCACGCGCCCGACCGAGGTTGAGAGCCACACGCACATGCACACACACGTGTACATGCGCACGCGCGGGCACGTGTACACGCACATGCGCCATGGACACGCAGTGTCCAGACAAAAAGACACATACTCACATGCACGCACACACAGACAGAAACACACACACAACCGACCGAGAATACACCATGCGCTGCTCAGTCTGCGACGAGCCCACGCCACTCCATCCAGCAGACAGCACAACCCATGCGCACACACACAACAAGAGAAAAGCACATGCACGCACAGTCACAGAACATGCACACACCCACGCACGCACACACGCAGCATCAACACACACAGGGTACACAAAGCAGCACGCTCAGCCACGAACGTCACACTCCACGTGCAGCCACACACACGCTGTCACGCAGCCCAGATACTCGCAAACTGTACAAAAGCAGACACATTTTATTCGGAAAGACCCAGATACACAAACATAAAAACACTTAATGTGCTTCAAGCTGCTCTGGATGAAAGCGCGAAGCTAAATTATCGCAGTGTACAAATATAACTGCAGAGAAAACACAGAATCCCGAGGCTCTAACACATCTGCCGATATTAATAGCTTCAAAGCGCTGCTGGTAACTGTGGTGATGTCTCTCTTCTCAGGATTCTCCTCACCCCTGATGATACATCCTGCCACTCAGGCTACCCTGACCAGCATCCTGCTGTCAGGAGTTCAGGGGTTCACCCCTTCCCCTCCCCCAGGACTGGCCCCCATAGATACCCATGTCAATGGGGTCCCCGACTGTGGCAAAACTTCCTCGCCTCTCAACGGCCATGTCAAGGTACACGTTTCAGTGCATCTTTAGTCAAGCAGCTAGGATCAAATGAGGATCAAATCTTTAACCCTCACGAGAAAATGGTTTTCAGTACAAGCTATTTCACCTGTGGTACGGAGCACCCTCTATCCACCACCAGGGACCTGTCATCGCCCTCCAGGGGGCGACATCAAAATCTTTATTAGATCCAGTGTGTAATGAGGAGGCTTCTGTTGATTCTTAAAAATATTTCCATCCTGGATAGTCTTGGAAAAGTCCTAGAAAGTGCTGGAAGATCCCATGATGCTTGAACTGATAACTCACCAGCTTGATGTCACATAGTGTCAAGTCTTGAAAAATCTGTGTATGATAATGGTGCGGTAACTAATTGAACAATGCACTGCTTTAAGTGAAGCTTTTATTTCACTGCAAACAGTCATTGGTCATCTGGACAGCGAAGTAATTTGCTTAAAAATATTCCACTTCAAAAAAACTCCAAAAATAACCTTCAGTGTATTGCCCAAAAAATATATTTATGATGAAAGCATACATATCCCTTAAGCCATGTACGGTGTGCAAGTGTGTGTGTGTGTAATTGTGTCAGCCTTTGATTAACTGCAGTTCAGCAGTTTTCTGTTTTTGTTTACAGTAATCTAGTTTGTTTTTGTGGAGGCGGTAATTATGCAAATCTAGCGGAACGGGGCGCACCTGGACTGTGGCAACTCGAAACGGCAAGGTTCAGCCGGCTTCTAAACCGCCGCTTGCGTGTTTGCAGCATCCCGGCTCGGTTTACGGCAGGATGTCCGCCGCGTCGCTGGCCGACAACGTCCTGAACCCCGGCCACGGCGACCCCGTGCAGGAGGCCAGCGGACGCTGCCCCTCTGAGCCCCTGTCCAGCAAGTCCAACCCCGACGAAGGTACGGGCAAGAATCGGGGAAAACATCGGCTGCCTAGCAACAGGTGCTAGGGAACATGACTGTACATACGGTCTGTCATACTCCAAGCTCATCAAAGTAATTTCCTGCCTCACCACCGTTAGCAGGCTATTCTTGAATTAATGCAGCGGGTTCGGAACGGTGGTGCTAATTAATTGTGCTATTTCCAGAGTGCGGCTATGGTAATTAAGGCGGCTGACATCAAATTCCTCGACGCTGAGCGAGGTTTGAACAGAGCGAAGCCCGGGCCTGGGTTTATTATTTCTCCGGAAAAAGAAAACAGGTCCGCACATGTGTTTTCAGGGTCCAATGACGCGTTTGTGGAGGTGGGCATGCCAAGAAGCCCCTCTCACTCGGCGAACAGCAACGAGCTGAAGCAGATGCTGGCCTCGTGCAAGACGTCGGCGGGGAAACGGCAGGCCGTGGAGCTGCTGCAGGGCACCAAGAACTCGCACCTCCAGTACGTACCCCAGGGGTCCGCCCTCGCCCTCCCCAAAAAGAGATGAGAGTCTCGATCTTTCTCTGTCCTTTCATTTCGGTTGGACCATTTTTCCAAATAAAATCCACCGTGTAAACTAATTGGGTGTAAAAACAGTGAGATATATGGAAAACCTGCAGTTAACTGCCCGCGTTGTTCCAAGAAAAGGACATTTGCGGAATGTCGGCATTTCGATGCGATTCTTGGACACTCCGGCGTACCGAGAGCCTTGTCAACCGTTTCCCCAGTCCTCGGGTAACCTGTCCAGAAAATCCCTTTCATTGTGAGCCGGACAGTAAAATTCGGGCCGGGAACAGGACAAGGCGGTGGGCGTGGGGCTGTCAAACAGCATGGCACCTCCCGGTCAGTCCGGAGCTCTGGCCCCCAGGGCAAGAGCCTTTTCCCCCTTCTTTAATTGTCTTCAGTGACAGCTGTAAAGGTCAGCTTGTGAAGAATAATTGCTTGTTACCAAACGGCTCCCGGTGTGGAGGTATAAAGTGCCCTGGCGGCTGAGTTTCGCCTTTTGTTTTGGCGTGAAAGGAACCCCCGGGCCGCCCGCGGCGTTCGTTAACGCGGAGCACGGCTAGATTCTGGCGAAAGAAATATGTGAACGTACCTTGAAAGGACGACTGAAAGTTCAGAACGTTTCCTGTCCTCATTATTGAAATCTAAATGAAGGCGACTTGGCGGCTATGATGCCTGGAGGGTGAGCGTAGCACCCTGACCCCCCGTCGATCACTGTCGGGGCTCATCTGGAGCTCAGTAAGGGCGCAGATTTTTGGGCAGCATAGCCACATCCTGTGTTGTTTGTGGCTACAGCTGGACACTGCCTGTGTTGTTGAAAGAGCTCTCCCCCCGTCCTGTCCCCTCTCACCCCCCCCCTCCCCTCCTGCAGTTCCGAATGCCTGCTGTCCGACTCCGATTCGAGCGCCTCAGAGAGCCCCGTGGCGGACAAGAGGGCCCCGGGCAGCGAGCGGGCGGCGGAGAGGGCGGCCCAGCAGAATTCGGAGAGGATCCGCCTGGCCCCGCAGTCGTCCTTCGCCAGCATGCAGGTGCGCCGTTCGCGGCCCCTCCGCGGCCCGTCGGGGCGGGTCATTCGGGGTCGGACGTCCTGCCCTCTCGTCCCGACCCCTCCTGGCGATCGCGTGCTTTGCCCCTTTTCCTTAAGACTTCACTCCCACGTTTGTGAGAAACGCGAGCTGTTTGATGTAACGTTCTCAATGTTGCCGAGGGACGTTCAGTACAGAGAATGCGTTCAGTTTTCACTTTGTAGTGAGCGGATGTTCAGCTCGTCTCTGCACTGTGTCCCGCTCCATGCTGGGAGGGGAATTCTGGGAAAGCATTCTTAAGCCTTGTCCTCCACAGTATAAACAACTCTGGCCTTTGGTGTCCTTGCAGGCATTTGACTATGAACAGAAAAAGCTGCTGGCAACCAAAGGTAAGCGACCATTTCCCTACACTGCATCTAAATTGAAAGTGTTGCACACTGCATTTTTAATAAAGATGTGAATGTTAGAAAATAAATCTGCGAATTATCCTTTTTAATATGACCATGAGAAGCTCGGTCATTACCAGATTACAGTACATGATATGTTTATCCTACGTTGTCAGCAAAGAATGGAGCAATGCAACTGTGTCTCCATAAAAATGAGAGAAAATGCCGTCTGGTTTCTCTCGCTGTGTCATTATCTCTCTATTTCTGATTTACAGTAAACATTAAACCCTGTAATAAAATCAGTCCAAACTACTCTCTTGTTGTGGGCTGCAAATTCTCACAGCCTGACAGTAGCCAACAATCTTGCTGATCAAGACCTGTTATTATTCTGCCAGGATCACAGTTGCAGTTTCCCTGCTTTTAAAAAAAAAAAACAATTCCCAGGCCTGAGTCTACTATTTTTCCTGAATTTCTTTATTGCTTTCTGTGCCCTCTCCAATCTGTGGTTTAATTTGTTCTGCCGCGGCGGTGATGTTGAAGCCATGTTGAAGAAACCGGTGGTGACGGAGGTGAGGACGCCCACCAACACGTGGAGCGGCCTGGGCTTCTCCAAGTCCATGCCCGCCGAGACCATCAAGGAGCTTCGCCGGGCCAACCACGTGCCCTACAAGCCGACCATGTCCACCACTTACGAGGTAAACAGGAAGACCTACCGTTCAGCACTGTTAATGGCTTGGGCGATAGCCAGCTCCGTCCGAGCCAGGAGAGCTGGCAGAGACTCATTCCGGCTAAGCGCTTAACCACCTAATTACCCTAATTGTGGTCTTGATTTAACAAATTTATCTCCCTTACTCAGCTCCGAGAGAGTTGTGGTCGCAGTAGAGTTTGATTACCTTGCAACTCTCAGGGGCCAAAATTTATTTGTTTTTGCTTATACGTTCAGCTGGAGAGTGAGTAGACTCAAATGTCTTTGTGTTTCTCTACATTGGACCTAAGGTTGTTGAGAAGTGTTTTTTTCTCCTGTGTGATCTGTTGGTCTCCCATTTGAGTTTTTGGTGGTGTCGTTTGCTCCTTTAGGGGTCCCCCCTGTCCCTGTCCCGCTCCAACAGCCGAGAGGTTGTGGGGAGCGGCAGCGACTCAGACAACTGGAGGGAGAGGAATGGGGGCGGCCTCCCTGGGCACTCCGAATACCCCGCCCCCATCAGTCCCAAGAGGAAGCAGAACAAATCAGGTGATTGGGGGAGGGGGGGGTTGGGGGAGAGTGAGTAGATTTTGGTGGGGTTAGGTGGGAGTGTGCTTGCTTTTGTCATTTCTCAAACTTTTCCTTACCAAGCTATAAACCCCAGCTCAACCTTATTTTATAAATATAATTGGAATTTTTTATTAACCAGAACCAAAGCAATCAGTAGCTTGGACCAAAATGGGGCTTATTCAATTATTTATAATTGCTTGTTTATTTATTTATTTATTTATTTTCCAAGAAATATATTTTCAACTATAGCACTCCTCTGCAATGCTAATAAAAATGTTTCTCTTTCTTAGAAATTACCGTCTTGTAAACACTCAGCAATGTATAAGTGCATAATGTTCTTTAATTAAAGTAAATACTGCGGGCTGGATAATTAATGCGGTTGTTGGACGCTGCTACATTGGCAGTGAGCTAACTCTGTAGCTCCAGTGGAGTGAAGTGATTAATCCTGTACCATATTCTGGCAGAACCTGCTTGAAATGCTACCATGCTATGCTAAATGCTAAACGGACCCTTGTGCTAATGGCTTCTACCTGCAGTTGAGCACTACCTGAGCAGCAGCAACTACATGGACTGCATTTCGTCAGTGACGGGCAGCAACGGGTGCAGCCTCAACGCGAACTTCAAGGGGTCCGACCTGCCCGAGCTCTTCAGCAAGTTGGGCCTGGGGAAGTACACGGACGTCTTTCAGCAGCAGGAGGTGCGGCTCCTCGTCCCCGCCGCCGCCACCCACACCGTCCCAGGGGGAAACGCCCATATCAAAGCGGCATCTTTGCCATTTGAAAGGACCTTCGGAAATGCCCTTGCAGTTTAGCTCTGCTTGGCATCAAGTATTCAGATGGGGTTTGGATAAATGTCAGCCATTTTATACCCCTGACCTGTAGAGTGAAGAGCAGTGCAGGAGAAGCGATCTCTCCCTCATCATCATTTGATGATTTCCAAAAGCTGCACACAAAACTTGAGCAGTTATTTGAATTAAATTTCATAGAATTCCTAGATGGTATGTTTAGCCCTGTTTACATGCTTTCTGTATGTCTGTAAGTGTGGCACTGTACTGTAATTACCAGATAAAACACTCTTGTACCCTTATGCAGGATACTTTTCTTTCAGTGTATATCCAGCTGTATAAATTTATGTACAAAAAAATAATGCAGAAACTTGTGTAAGTCACTATGCTAAATGTCTGTAATTTAATATCTGCTTATAGAGTAGCATAGAAATGGTTTCCTGTGCCGAAAGTTTAATTTTTGATAGGTTTGTTAGTTTTTTTGTATGAGTTTTAAGGCATTATGAACTATGAACTAAGAACTCCTCTGTCCCTCAGATCGATCTCCAGACGTTCCTCACGTTGACGGACCAGGATCTGAAGGAGCTTGGCATTACCACGTTCGGTGCCCGGAGGAAGATGCTGCTGGCCATCTCAGGTGTGTCTCCTGTGAGAGGTGGCTTTTCCAGACCAGGCACACACACGGTGGCTTCGACTGTCTTCATAGGCAGGCTGTCGAGTGTGGCAGGAGTCTGGGGTTACTGTGAAATTGGCTCGGTGCAGTCATAATTTTCTAGATGTGCAGCATGCTTGAGTATGAATGTGTTTGACAGCTAGGTCGATGAAGCATGTCAAGGCCTTCCTCCATTGAAGAGTCTCAAGGTTTTCAGCACTGTTTCCACAGTTTCAAACCCAAGAAAGTTCACTGAAAATGATTATGTAGGTTACCTCACAGTTCTCATTTAGCATTCAGCATATAAATGGCTAAAAGTCATGAATTTTCATGAATTCAGGACTTTTCAGGTTTCATGACAGCCCAATGTTTGTCCAAATCAGATGGTATCCAAGGGCTTCGTGTTTATAGCTCCTGTCTTCATCAGTGTTCCATATATTTTTTATCACATACAGATAAGCACCAGTTTTTAATAAAACTGTGGTGAAGAATAAGGCCCACACCCTTATGCTGACTCCAGTAACAGAAATCCCCCACCCACGGAAAGGAATAAAGGCTCCTCTGTTAAGCTCCATACGGAATGGCTTAAACGCGACCTGCACATTGTTTCCAATCGGCATGGTAGGCTTTTAAAAAAAATAATACTCGTGGGTGGAGGTGGATTCCATTGTTTGCACCCACTTTTCTAATTGCAATTAAAAGTAATATTTTTAGTTTTAATTGTAAGAATCGTCAAGCATCGTTTGTAGAAGCGCCTGCGGTTGATTGGCAGTCGCCTACGAACCGGAAATGGCCGATGGCGAGCGTTTATTCCGCTAAGGCTCGTCGGCCCATCGCGCATCCTCTGTGATCTCCGCTGATCCGGAGGTCTGGAACCGGGCCGTAGGAATACCGTCCCGTGCTCTGCCTTCGTAAAATGAAAACACCACGAGAACTGTGGCGCTGTCAGCCCCACCTAATTCAGATCCACTTTCTGTACTCCTGCCAGAAACAGCATAATAAACACAGGACTGCCTTTCTCGAATGAAAACCCTTTTTTTTTTTTTTTTTTAAGGAATCGCATTTCGTGTTTTTGCTGGCACGGAACGCGGTTAATTCAAGAGGTGCGCCAGCGTAGTGATATAGCCATCTTGCGCGATTGGAAGCACATTGTCTCGGGGAATTTTTTCCCCTCCTCCCTCCCGGCATCATTGCGCTCGAGGTGCACGGACGGAAAGGAGCGTTCCGTGGCGCTGTGTCCGAGCCGCTTCCCCGCTGACAGTTTGTTGACGGATTGTTCTATAAGCTGCACTGAGGGGAATGCCTTGGAAGTCTCACGCACGCTGGCTGGTATTCTGTGGTCTGACCGCTGTAGAGGTCTTCGTCGGTTTCTGAACCGTTCCAGCGCACCAGCAGACGCAACCAAAGTTCCTTCCCACGCGAAACACTAGCCATGTGGGTGTGAGACTGACATTACTGTATTTTATGGAGTCCATTACCGTACTGTACGGAGTCCAGCCCTTCTTAGGAGGGGAAAAAGAAAACAGCATAAAAAAACTGTTTGTGCTAACGAACCGTGCGCCTTGTGTTTTTTTCAGAGCTGAATAAGAACCGGAGGAAGCTCTTTGAGCCTCCCAACATCCGATCCTCCTTCCTGGAAGGGGGCGCCAGCGGGCGGCTGCCTCGCCAGTTCCACTCGGACATCGCCAGCGTGAGTGGCCGGTGGTAGGCCTCGCCGAGGCCACGGTGGGCCAGGGACCCTCCCAAACCCCCACCCCCAAACCTGCCCCACCCACGCATAGCAGCAGGTACTCCAGGCCAGGATGAAGGGGACCAAAGCTTGCCTTCTGTTAAAAGTGCCAAAAACAAAGAAGAAGAAGAAAAAGAAGACAAGCTGTCAAGCCTCACATCAGTACATGCCAGACATGGTACTCCTTTTTGTATTTTTCGTCAATGAAGGACCTACGGATGAGGGAAGTTTCTGTTCTGGTGAAGGACCCGTATAACTCATGCACTGACATGTGTTTGAAGAAATAGACCGAATGCTTAGTAAAAAATAAAAAAAATCTTTTGATACTATTTATACGCAATACTAGTTTGTTGTATCAATCCTGTGCACTTTAAGAATAGACACTAGATGCCTGTGGATTCATATTACCCTGGTTTGCATACTTATACAATGTCCATTTATGATATGATAGCACTTACTTGGGTACCAAGCCAAATGTAAGCACATTGTGTAGTTACAGATAGTGATGATAATTAAAGCAAAGTCCCAGCATATCAACTGAGCATGGATGTGAGTAAGATGATTTTTTACATTTTTTTTATTCTTATGTTTCAATCAGTTGACCCTAAGACTGGTCAGTATTACTCACACCCCAGCATGGTGCAGTACGTATAAGTCTGACCTATATATATTTTTATATCATTATTTTATATTCTGTTTTTTTATTTAAAGTTTTTTTTTAATCCCTATTTTTTATCAGTTTAAAGACATATGATTTGTTTAAATGTAATCTTTGTTTGATTCATTTTTTTTAATTTCTGTTTTTTTTATTTTTATGATTGAGTTGGTATTTTTGAAGTATTTCGGTAGTCAGTCAGCTCGGTTGGACGGAGGCCTGGGGTAAAAAGCAGGCAGCCAGAAACCTGGATCACCCCCCCCCCCCTACTGCCCTCTGCCCTGTGGGCCCAAATGGCATTTCTTCCACCCTCTTTCCCCCTGGGGGCCTGTAAGATCCCCACACCTGGAGCACAGCCCTTTATGCTGGTTTACGCAGCAGGACTGGAAATCTGTAAACTATGCTGGGCTGATGTTTGTTCTGAAAGGTTAGACAGTGTCTTTGTGTCACGATTGTGTCCAATTGTAAGTTTTGTTTTTTTTTTGCTTTTTTTTGTCCCGACTCTTCTTTTCCTCCCGTCCTCTATCTCTCGATTGTCATGTTCAGTTTCACATGCTTTAATGGCTTGGAATATTTGAACGTATTGCTAAAGCTTTACCTTAACCGACGTCGACATTTTGTTTTTGAATTTTGTTATCTTACTCGCTTTCTCAATCTGGACACGGAGGCCGTTCAGTACTGTCATTCGGTACTTTTCCTACATCGCCCTACATTGGTGCTAACAGATCCTGAAGCAGCTTTTTCTGCCCTGTGTTCATTAGAAGTGTAGCATACAGCAAATGCCTTCTCAGAGGGATATGTATTCCAAGCAAAGGGAAAGACCAAGTTGTTGCCCCTCAATTTGCGGACAATGTTATCGTAAACTGTGAAAAAGTTTGCCAGTTTTTTTTTCTTGGTTTATGAAGGGATGTTTTCCAACTGAAGACCGCCAAGTGCCTAAATATTTTCTCTATATTAGTTCTGCAAGTATATTTTGGATAGTCTTCTCAAAGGAAGAAGTTTGAATGGAATGTACTGTGTTATTCCAAAGGTACAACTTTTAATTTGGATGTAAACCACTCAAGAATTAACTTTGCTTAGCTTTTGCAATATCCTGAAAATTGTAGTATAATCATGCTTGTTTGTTATTGAAATGTTGAAAATGTCCATTTTTGTGTAAATGGTAGTTTCAAAAAATTGCACAAAAGAACTGATTGACATCTTTAGCATACTAAGTTACTGTTCTTTGCCGATGCATTGTTAGTGAGTTTGATAGGACATTAATTTTTTGTCTGCAGTAAATAGTCCTGTCTTTCTCATAGAAATGTTATTTACATTACTGGTACTGCAGTTTATCTGCTTTATACTGTAGTTGTAATGATGGGTACTGAAGTACAATCAGAAATTAACCTCTCTACACCGTGTAGGGACAAAGTTGCTATTTCAAAATCATTTGAGTGCTGTAGACTATGCAAGTGATTGTCAGGTTCCATGTGATTTCATGAACAGAAATCTGCCACAAAAACATGTTTGTGGGGATTTTAAGGATCAGCCTAAGCCCCCCTTCTTATTTTTCCAGCAAACAAAGTTTTAGTTTTTAGGTGGTAACCTCATTAATTCGGCTGAACCTTTTTCATGCATTCAAACCCATCCCTTAGTTTCCAAAGCTGGTGTATTTTTGTTGATGAAAATCTGTGATTCTCTTACAAAAACAATGCGCATGCCCCCTCTGGAAAGTAGAGGGCTTGGGGGGGGGGGGGGGGGAGTCTTCAATTTTGGACATGGCCTTCTGATGCAGCAAAGCATTGTGGGAAGATTAGAGTACACCAGAGAGAAGGACTTCTTGTTAACAAAGGGGCAAATACAGAGTTGGAGCTGCACAAAAGGGAACACTGGAAAAGACACATTTTCTTATGTTAGATAAAGGGAATATTGCCAATGCCGTTGTTAAGTATTGGCTTTGAAAATTGTATTATGCACAATACAGTACGTATGAATCGGTAGTACAAGCAAAGGGTAGCCGGCCAGTGCCTTACGTTTGATCTTCTTCTTTATCTGTAAATGTAATGCAGATAAAGATGTATTTTGTTGTGTTTATTGAACTTGTGTATCAAGGTGTCACTTTGTGTAGCAAACGAAAGTCTGTATTAAAAATAAAAAAAATCAAACATTGTATACCAATCGGAGGCCTTGTTACAAGATAATAATAAACGTATGCAAAAAAATATCGCCTTTGCCTTTGTGTGTGTCTGTCGTCTTTCACAGTGCATGTGTGTTGTTGTTTTTTTTACAGTGACTGGCTGTGAATGTATTTGAACCCTTCCCATGATGCACCAGCTGCAGAAATATTTTTTCCCATTAGTTCATTACAGAGCCTTGTGCTTCTCAAAACATAAAACACTGGCCTTTACAAGCCTCAAGGAGCAAACCCCAAGTCCCCTTTCTGCCAACGAGCCTCCCTAACACTTTAAAGATTTAGTGTGCCGGCTTTCCTCTGTTCGAAGGCATCTGGAAGTGGCCCACAGATGGCCAGAGCAATGGGAGGGAAAAAAAGCCAGACAAACGAAAGTATGACTAATGAGGTCTTAATGTGACTGCGCCTAGAACTGCAGACGGGCTCGGTGGCTACGGCTTGTCCCGTTCAGTATGTGAGTTAAGTCACACGGCTGCGTCACTTGTGTCACATCGCACCTGCGCAAAATGGCACCCCGGTGCCTGAAAGGGAGCCTGCGTGCATCACACTGAACTGCTCCCACCCCCCGCCGCCGATGTGCACTGTGGTTCCAGATGGCAGGGAGGGTCTGGAGGAGACCTTGTGGCTGCTGTAATGCAAATGGTGATTCCAAAACTTCACGAGATGCGCAAAACTGCCGATTAAAAAATGCAGTGACACTCGAGTTACAGCCAAGACTGTTATTTGAAATGATTAAACTGTTATGGCTCATCAGAAATCTGCTGTACATTGGATTTCAGATGTGTTTTTTGTATTGGCTAATGGCAAAATGCAGAGAGATATGCTGATTATTCATTATACCACATTTAAATCATTGCAAGTGACAGTATATCTCCTTTTAATGAATGATGGCACACTTTTTTTGGAAATTATTTCATGAAGTGGTATGAAAAGCTAATTGTTCAAACAGATTGAGTCACAAAAGGGCATATATTTGCCTACACAGAAAGATTTGTACTGAGTAAAATTCTGTCATTTTAATTATGCTAATCCTGCCAGGCCGATGCCATGTTAATAAAGATGATAGTATCTCAGTATGAAGGGACCCCAAAATAAGCCCTCCACTTGAAATGTCACCTTGGTGCCAAAGCAAACGTGCCCTCTAAAGTAGACTGCTGGATTTCCCTAATCCTGTGGAGGGTACCTATCAGGACAACTAGGAATGCGTGCTTCTGTCGCTATATTTCACCAAAGCTACAAACACCTGCAGCTCCTCTGAATGTGACGGCCTTATGTTCATCTTCCCTGGCAATGCCATCACAGTAGAGCATCTTAAATCTTGGTGCCAGGGTGGTACTGGGCCTCAGGTTCCACTAGGGTAGTGACTCACTGAAATACGGATCTTTGTGAACTTGGCACAACATAGTGCTGTGACAATGTATCAGTACAGGCATATGATCTGCATACATTTGCTTGGGCATGAAAAAAGCAATTCTTGGAGAATTCTTGGTTTATAGCTTATCATTATAAGGATAGTAGTCAAAACCTTTTAAGTATTATTAACCTTTATTTAACCAGGTTAGTCTCATTGAGATTAAAATCTCTTTTCCAAAGAAGAGCAGCAATAGATATTACATAAAAGCTAAATTGCTATGCAATAAAAGTGCAAAGGAGAAATACGATCAAATTGATAACTGTAAATATTTTTAAATCATTAAACGCCTCAAATACCATCCTTTACAATTGCTTTAAATTCATACTTACTGATGAAAATAGATTGCATTTCATAAAGTAAACAAACATGAACAAGCTTGCCTTGTAGGTGTGTGTCCGTAAGTGTGTGTTTGTGTGTATGTGTGCGTTTGTGTGTGTGTGTGTGTAAGTATGTGTCTTTGGTACACAGCTGAGGTGAGGCCAAGATTCATCTTTACATTCCTGGGACAGGCAAAGCAGTCTGAAATACAGTCCTATTACTGGACAGGCCTCCATTGTATAGATTCAAAATGAGGTCTGTAGATCAGCCCTGTGGCTTGTGGGAACGGCTACAAAAATGCAACAATTCACATATTTCCTTGGTTTATTTTTTTCCCTCACGAGCTCACATTTCTTTCCTTGGAGTTTATGCAATGCCATCGGATTGTTTAACCCTGAAAGAACATAGCAGGGAAAACCCACTGGAGGAGGTGAAGGGTGGCCTTCACAGAGTCCTCACCACAAAACAAGGATCTCATCCACATCCTTTTAGAGGACTGTTGTGTCTGCTAATTGTGGGGAATCGTTTAATGATTCGTGTTCTGAATATGTCAGTTTTGGGGGTTTTCTGGGCACTTTTGTATGAGGTATGTAATTACGGATCTGTTTCGCATTACGAATAGAATTAAGAATTAGAGTGTTTAAGTTACTTAAGGGTGCTTACTTCGGTGCTCTTGGCTGCATTTTTCATTTCAGAGGAAGAGAGTGCATCTAAGAGAGAGAGAGAGAGAAGAATGCTTTTGCATTGCCAGCGACCATTTTATTGTTTAGCTTCCCCTCCTTTTAACAGTTGCATTCAATTTTAATAGCCAGTGAGATGGTTTCCTAAATTAAAGCAACATTTCAGTGGTCAGAACAAAATAAGTAAATAAATAAATAAATTGGTCCCCATAACCAGTTGCCTTAAAATATTGTGCTTTGTGGTATTGTTGGTCTGACAAGACCTTGTGATTTTATTTCAATGACAGTTGACTGGTCACATGAAATTCAGGTCATTTAGCCTTGACTTTGACATGTGGAAAAATAGGTCATGGCAGCCTTGCTGCACACAATATCAATCATTCATTGTAAGGGTAATTTTTTGGAGCAACACCATTTAAAACTACTGAAAAAAATATGCCACAATTTATGCTGACAACATCAAATATATACACTTGATGCTTCACTCGTGAATGTTATTGATCCTTATGTATCCGATCTGCAAAAAAACACAGTCCAAGACATGACCACAGCTCT
Organism: Anguilla rostrata; assembly: GCF_018555375.3. NCBI lineage: Eukaryota > Metazoa > Chordata > Actinopteri > Anguilliformes > Anguillidae > Anguilla > Anguilla rostrata. The sequence goes on from NC_057934.1 coordinate 11,907,676, forward strand.
GTCACTGATGCCTGCCATGACGTTTCACACCGTGCGCTCCAACGACCTTCCCTCCGATCAACATAAGCGAACAGAAGACAGTGCTGGCAGTCGTCTTTTATATTACCTTCATGTTATCGCAGCCATCATCAGCATAATCTAACGGCAAATCATTGCTTCGGTTGGAGAATAATTTCCAATGTAAAGAAGGTGCGTGTGCCGAGAGGTCTTTCGTGAGATTTCGTAATGATCGGTGATCGGCTCGCTCTTCCATTAACACAGGGGCTGGCTAACTCGCAAAGTGCCGCTAACAGAATCCTTCACGATTCTTCACCTCAGTAGAGTAGGAGAGGGCTCCGATACCTACCCTGTCCCCCCTGGGGAGGACCTAGGGCGTCTCCAAGGACAAAGGATCACGTTGTCCTCCTCAGAAAGTATTGGAGACGCGCGAGGATGCTGGGAGGTGCTCTGCATTTAACAACCCTGATCGATATTAGCTTAATTATGAGCGCATCCTCCACAGCTCCTCTCAGTGTCGTGTGCCCGCAGGTGGGATGTTTGCAATGCCATTACGCGGAGAAATTAGGCTGATAAGGTTCAGTCACGTTTCATTACCGGCAATGAGAGAGCTTTGTGCGGCTGTAGCTCAGCTGATAGGAAATCAGTCGCATTTACATCAGGCTGCATAAATCTGCATTAACGGCTTGTATTTTGTATGAATCTATATTGCACTAAAATGCCGGCCTTGACTTTCACCCTTGAAAAAATAATGAGTCACATGTAATGCATGGGTGCAGGTGGATCGCTATTAGAGCGTCTGGTAGTCCTGGATGCCTTTTAAGCAACTGGACCAGGGAGTAACTGTGGCGCTCATCCAATCAAAGACTTCAATTAAGCAATTAAGACCTGGGGATGGAATGGAAATTCGTGCCTCTCAGGGGATGCTGTTTGATTAGTGCAAATCAACGGCACTGATTTGAATTACCAGTATTTGCAGTAAGATGTTGCAATTTTTTGCTGTTATTTCATTGTCACTAGGGGGCAGTGATGTACAAAACAGAACATTGCAATTCCTACAGGCTCAAACATTCCTGGTTATCCTCTGTGTAGGCACCTAAATTATTCAGTATTCAGGTTTATTAATAGAATGATTTTAAAGAGCTTTCAGGGGAGGAATCAGATCAGGATACTTTCAATCTCCTGCCAGAAGAATGTGTATCTCTCTCTCTCTCTCTCTCTCTCTCTCTCTCTCTCTCTCTCTCTCTCTCTCTCTCTCTCTCTCTCTCTGTCTCTCTGTCTCTCTCTCTCTCTCTCTCTCTCTCTCACTATAATGAAGTGCTGTGTGTTCGATGGAAATCTTCTGGGCTAAAATGGTGCTCAGATCTCAGGAATGAATGAGCAACCTTTTAATACAAATACGCATTGTGTTTCTTTTAACATTTTTTCTTTTCATTTTTTCTTTCATTTCTTTCTTTTGGAGCCATGTCTTTAAAAATGTCAGTCCAGGCAAAAGTGATTCGGTCTGTAATGATCCGAACTCAGAAAGACTTCAAGAGATTCTTCAAAACAGTCGGTCATGGATTTTTTTGACCTTATGCTCAGGAATAGATCATTTTTCCACCTTTCACACAACCCTCTGTCCACTGACAAAAAAGTGGCAGACTTGTCTCCCTATGCTTTTGAAGTGTAGCTGGTCTCCAGTACCTGAAGAATCAGATTCTGAAAGCATTCTTGAATTGTGCATAGATTATAGAGTCCAGGCACTAGAATTTAATTTGACATGGTTATTTTATTCAGACTGAGGCAGGTGTTCACATGGTTTAATTATCTCTGATGTTTTCAAATGCTAGTAAATCTCTTACATTTTCTAATGCAAGTAAATCTCATGCTATGTGAATCATCAGCACAGTGTCACAAATAGATTTATTGAGCATATGATTGAGCTGCAAGCTTGACTGACGTTGTGAATAGTCTAGACACTGCGTGGAAGGGTGAGACCGACTGTTTACACTGTTATATTTGTTTATATTCACATACCTCTTCTCATTTCAGAGCATGCCAGCTATTTTATTCAGAGAGAAATCTGAAAAAATTTATGGAGCTAAATATATGAGATATATGAACAGGAAACTGACATTTTTGTATAGCTTTCTGCAGACACCTATTTCTTGCTACCAATTGAATAAATGGAATATCAGTATAACACTGAAGAAATGGCATCAGATGAGTTTAATTCAATGGTTAGCTCTGAAAGGGCAAAGGAGACACTTGGATCACCCTGTATTTGGGAAGCCAAAGACGAGTCTAAGTAAATCTGAATTCAAGAGAAGCGAATGAGACAGAGTAAAAGAACCAGCGGACTGACGTGCATCACTAGTGACAGGCATACTGTGGCTGCACAGGGACCCGGTGTGGAGGGCCTTTAATTAAGATTCAATCATGCCTTCAGCCTCGCGGGTCTAGTGATTTAGGAAGACGGAGCTGGCGGGACCCGCCGCGGAGGAAGGACAGCATTTGCGCACTTATCAGTTCTTGACTAATCAAAGCAGCGACGCAGCGCCAGCCCGAACATCATCCTTTAGCGCCAAGCGGTTGATTACGAGCAACTTTGCGCACGGCTTATGTAACCCTTGCCCTTTTAAGGAGATAATCTGATGCTTCTATGAGAATGCGAGATGAAGGCTTCTCCTCCGGAGGAGCGAACGCTGTGAAATTGTTTTTCGGTTACGTAACGGCTGACTCCGGCCGAGCCTGACGGCGTAGCTAGCTCAGTCACTGCATCGAATGGTTTTGCCAACTCCAGACTCAGAGAAACGTGCAAGCCTGTGGGTTTAACACTTTATGTACCTTGGCGTTTTTAAAAAGGGATTGCCGTGGAGCTGTGTTTGGTACATGCGTCCGATTCAGTTTCTTACTGATGCACTGCAAGTGGATCTTTCCATCGAATAAAGTAATGAAGACAGCGTTCGAATAGCTTAAGGCAAAAAAGGGGGAATGGGTTCTCGGTGAATGAGCCCAGCTGAGCAGAAAATCAATCAAACATCGCTGGCGATGCAATGCTCACTTCAGTGGCCAGCTCGATTTTCACTCCTCATTTTGCAGCTCTGTGACTCATCTGGCTAGCGCTGCGGGCAGTGGCCCAAGCTACTGTGCTCTGGGTCCGCTTGTGTTTCCGTCACAGGCTCACATCTCTGTGCTAGCAGAGCCCACTCTACACAGGGAGCCCCAGAACCGGGGCGCTAGCCTGCAAACAAAATGGCAGCCAGCCGCAGCGGCGGCCCTCCAGCTTCAGCGCTGCATGAATGGCGCTGGCTGCACTCCCCCCATCCCAGCTGCCCACGATAGCAGATTAGCACCGGGCGTGTAATCAGCCTCCTAAATGAGACGGGGAGGGGAGGGGAGGGGCCTGCAGGCTGACACACACGCACGCACGCACACACACACACACACACACACACAGAGCCAGCGCAGCTCCATGCATCGCTCTGCATTGCGATTCATCAGAGCACAACCCGCAAAGGCCCTGGACCCCCCGCTTGTAATTTCTCCTTCAGGCTCGGAGGAGAATCTACTCGCACTGAGTTGTCCCTTAACAGGACATTTTTTTCCCGCAGTAAAGCCCTTATAAATGATTTGTTATTTTAATTTAAATTTTCCCCACAAAGCTCTCTCCATCTGCCAGTTCTGTATCACAGGGGGGCTCAGTGGTCATTGTGGTGGTGGGGGGGCACGTGTAAGAAAATGAACATGGGAACACATGCGTGTTTGCACTGAATTAAAGCTGCGAAGAGACAGAAAGAGAGATGCGCAAACTCTCTCACACACACACACACACACACACACACACTTGTAAAGTGCAATTGTGTCCTCCAGGTCGTTAATCAGATGATTCAGATGAGTCCTGCATCCCTCTCCCCGGTTGCTAACAGTAAGTGTGTTCTGCAGGTTGACTGATCACCAGCGAAGCATCATCACTGGGCACACTGGACCTCTGCTCAGCACAAACTGGGGAGAAAACTGTCACTGTGCTGGCACATGAATACACCCTATAAATCTTTCATCAGTTGCACGTTTATCATTATATCATTCGACAATTGTATGTAATATGAGACTTATGTAAGTGGCATGGGTACGAAATTTTAATGGAGGCTAACAAATGTGTGTACTCTTATGAAAATGGAATATGTGATACTCATATGCCTGCTAATTTTTCCTAAATTGTGTGATTTTTTTTCTAAATTGTGTCTTTCCAAAAAAAACTTTCTTTCCTGTATTTTGATATGCATCCTTTACGTAGGGTGTCTAGCACTCTTGTTCAAGGAAACATCTAGCGGGGACACTGTGAATCTGCTTGGAATGCCTCCATATGGCTTTAGCTATAGTACAGATGAATTATGCAGCGGTGAAGGGAAGTAAAGCCTATCCCCCAGGGGCTCCATAGGAAAATGAAAAGGGAAAGGATCCCATGCAGGAATACCATTACCTTTCACCTTGAATGGCACTCTTATTTTCACTCCCTCAAATCACCACATCAAAGGGTACTGACTCTCAGACTGCTGGACCTCAGTGGCACCATAAATAATTAATGGGAGTCATAACATTGAAATAATTGTAGACCTACATTCAACACGAGAATGTCAGAAGGGGACCTGGCAATCACTGCTGCCTCGGCACATTTTTGGCGTCTATTGCGATACATTGCGCTATGGATTAAGGGTAAGATGGCGCACATGTCATTAAGCAAATACAGATACTAAACAATGCAGCGATGACATGCTTCCAGAGACTTCTTTTTGTCACTGCCATGGCCAGTTCTAAATTCATTGGCCAGCCTCTAGGCAGATAGCTCATGGCCACGTCACTTTGGGTGAATACATTATGCATGGGCATTATTTGTACCCCCACTTTATAGGGCCTGTAGGATAACAGTTAACCAAAGATATGTAAACGGACACATAATGAGTCCAGGCAACCAAAAGCATCAAATCAGATAATAATGACAGGACCCATAATTCATTGCGACAAGATTTCAGTTGGGGAAGCTGTCTTTTTTATCAATATGCCGCCTTTAGATGAGTGGAGTTCATTTAAAATCAGCCTCTTGTCCAATTCTGTAGCTGTAGCACTAGTATTGCCAACCGTTTTCAGTACAAGTCCAGAGAGACAGCTAAGCATCATTTATTTCACTGACAGTCCAACAAATATGAGGCAAATCCCACCATCTATAAAGACTGCATCAAGTGAATTGTCAAATGTTTTATCTTTTTGTCCTGTCATCCTGTTGGCTTGTTTCTGTCAATTTTAAATGATGTAGCCATGCTCTGTACCATTTGAAAGCCATAGTTAATTTAAGGAATAGTTTGCTTAATATCAATTGCATGTTTTTAAAATAGCAACATTTTAAAGACGTGGCATTCTATCGCAGAGCAGCAACATATGGTGGATTCTGAGAATTCAGTCCTCTGTACCTTATATGACAGTATAATAGAGATAGCTAATGAAGCTTAACTTATGCATATGAGTCAGCCAATGATGTTAAGATGAAAGTCACAGTCATTTTTAGAACTGCTTAAGTGTTGAGGAAGTAGCTTGCAAATTCCACAAAAAATATAGCGAATTGTATTTTTTATAGCTTCAATGTTTCAGTAGTTTGACCAATGTGTGACAACATCATCCTGCTCCCTGAGAAAAAGATGTATGGTCACATAAAATATCTGGTCAGAATTTTTAGCTTTGAGTCAAACTCACAGTTCAGAGGTACTAGATTCTTGGCTAGATCTACACAAATGACGAAGTCAATGAACAAAAATGATCATCAGCAAAAACTGATCAGCAAAAACGAAAAATAACATTGTTGTGATAATTGCATTTTGCAAAACACCGGCTGTCATCCCAGAATGATTTGTCCAGCTGAAACAATCACTCCAATGATGCTAACAGAGTAAGAGCTGAGCAGGTTGCAGTGTGGTGCAGTTGCCAGGGAACAGGGCTTGTAAACAGGTCAAAGGTTAGGACCCAATGTGAACCATTGATTTTTCACTCCTGACCAAAGTGAATAATATGTTAAACTATGAGCTGTGTTAGTTGCCTTGGAAAAACCTGCCTGTCAATCATAAAAGCTGCTGATACCAGAGAATACTCTATCAATACTCAATCTGAGAATAGCAGTTTTATGACCTTTACCACATCTTAATAAAGCAGGCATTCTGACAAAACATTAATTAGATTCTATAAAACCATAATTTAGCAATATTGCTGATACCTGTTGCTTACAATCTGAATTAAAAATCCTAATCTGGAAGTAGGCTTCATTTTTTTAAGTCCACTAGCAGACAACAGAACCCACTGTTCTCTATTCTCTCCTGTTTGGATTACACAGTGCTTCATCTGGGTTGCAAATCTCCTGTCCAATCATGCTGAAATGTTGCGTCTGGACCTTGCACTTTCAATTTTCTCTGACCTTGGAGGACACTGCTGGGAACCGTCTTGGACAGAATGACGGTGCACAAAGAGCTCTGGTCCCTCTAGAGTGATACAGACGCATGTTCCTCTGAACTGTAATGGGGATTTATTTCACTCTGAGGAGCTCAGCTTGGAAACGATGCTATAGACAAAGGCCTGTTCCAGCGACCCTATTGTGCTATGCATCTCTGTCCCTGTCGTGGGAATGAGACTTAAATTTTCTGTAATGCTGACATGGCTACCTTGGCTGTGAGCTGTATCAATGTCCTAAGTTCATGCGAGGAGAGTGTGGGAAAGCGACACCATGTTTCATCTCCCTGTACAGCAGAATAATTCAAATAATTCAAAGAGCTGGGGTTTAATCGACTAGTCTGTGGATGCTTTGGCTTTATTTGACTTGTTAGATTGCATCGATTTGATTGGCTTTTCCGCATGCACACATAAGTGCAGTCGCACGCATGTTACGAAAGTGCCTGCACATTTTGAGTGCCGCAGAATACCAGTAAATTCACGGTAGCCCACTGGTAATCACTTGATGGAAGGGACGGGGGCATGGAAGCACTAAGCCTGATGGAGCGAAGCTGAAATTAAATTCAGCCCTTCACTTTAAACATACTGTACTTTTGATCCGTAAAACAGCCGCTAAAAAAAACCTTCACTTTAAAATATTTTCTGTTTACCATAGCAGTCAAGTAAATTTTCCAGTGGACGGGACTTGATTTAATCTATTCTGTTAATATGTCCTTAAAAACTAATATTTGTATGCCAAAGTATAATCACAATTTATTTATTTATTTATTTATTGTTTTTGCATGCTTACATGGTAGAACAACCCTCAAAAATTAAATAAACAGTCCTGAAAAGAAAAAAATATTGCAGGCATTGTATTGAAATTTAAATTTTGTAAAGAAAATGCATTAACCTTCACAATACATTGCCTTATTTGCATTGTTTTTTTTCTACCACATATTTTCTCATTTGTTCTTATCTGTGTATTCCATGTTACAAGGCTGTGCAAAAAGCTTACACAGATGCGAATGCACCACATTAAGTATTGTGATGAGCGCTCTTTGTTGGAGATACAAATGTTGTGCAATAGCGACGATAGCTCTCATGTGGGAGAAGAACTATACCTTTCAGCCTGGCTTTCTATTATTGAACAAATGAATGGCATTTGTACAGCGGCCACACCGATGAGCTCATCAACATGACTCAGGTGCACCAGAGCGCAGTCGCAGGCAGGGCTGAGCGGCCTCAGCCCGCTCAGAGCCCGATTCTCTCAGCTAATACCTCCAGAGAGTGATGTCACAGCCGTGGAACAGTTCCACAGTCACTGCGGTATGTTTACGGGAATGTAAAAGTAGAATGTGCGTGACATCAGTGCTCCAATTAAAATTTTTCCTGCAATAAAAACTCTTGAGAGCCCTCATTCAAATTTTCATGCAAAGTTGACATTTGTGTAGGTAAAAAGCGATTTAGTTCAAATGTGTTAATTATGTTAAGTTACAAATGTGTCACATTTATTTATTTATTTATTTATTTATTTAGTTATTTATTTAATATTTCAAAATGCTTTTCCTACTTTCTATGAGGGCAGAATTGTATAGGATTATCTGTGTCTGAAGACTTACATTTAGATCTTTGCATTTAGCTGTTTAGTTCTTTTCCAGACACTCGAACAGGTTACAGTTTTGCACACAATCCATTTCTACAGTGGTATATTTACTGAAACAGTTCAGGTTAAGCACCTTGCTGAAGGGTGCAATGGCGGCACCGCAGATGGGGAGAGAACCTGTAAACCGTGGGTTATAAAATCTCTTCCCAAACTGCCATACTGCAGTATATCACATTGACTTATCCTGGCAACTTCAACAGCAGGGGTACAGTATGCACTTTCAAATATCAGAGTTTAAGAAAGTAACCTAATTTAGAGATATTATTGAAAAATGCCTTGCCTTTGATAATATTAATTTATTTGAAATAAACAGTGATATTTCTTTGCAGCCAAACATTTGCATTCTCATAACAAAGCTCAAGAGATTTGAAGTGATACATTTTAACCGCAAACTGTTATCTCTGTACACCAGGCTATGAATGAAAGCAGTATTTATTTTAGTTATATCAGTACATTACATTTTGGAAGACAGGAAAATGTGTAAAAGATTACGAATGTTCAGAATCACAATCCTTCCCTCAGTGCTTAGTTGTGAATTATTATTATTAGTTATTATCCATTAGTGACCTCAGGCATATTCCTTGCAGAGACCATTATTTATTCCAGTTACTCTGCCAAATATGCCATTTCTTCAAAATACAGGCTTAGGGTTTCTACTTTCTTCAAATCTTAACCCATGATTGCTCAAACAAGCTATTCCTTTCTTTAAAACTCTCAGGCTGAAAGAATTAGTGTTCATCGTTTCATTCGATGTGTGTATGCTTGTGTGTGTGTGTGTATGTGTGTGTGTGTGTGCACGTGCCCAGGTATGATGTTCTGCCAGTGCATATCATTCTCTTCATTCTTGTCTTCAGTTTCACAATAGAATTTTTTCATCCACCTCGTCACACATGTACTTTCGTTTTATAGACATAGCTATGGTATGTTTTCCATAGGTTTTCCCATTCTAAGGCACATTAATAAAGGCATTTAGCAGACACTCGTATCCAGAGCGACTTACACCACATTTAACATAGCATTTACATTGTGCAATAGTATGTCCAATGGCAGTGTCCAAACTGGGAATCGAACCTGTGACCTTCAGGTCAAGACCAGTTCCCTACCCATTATACCACATTGCCACAGATGGGTCTCTTGATCAGGGTCTGTTACAAACAGAGCTGTGTTTCCAGGAAAATAACTAAAGAAATGACTCTAGACTGAATCTCCTGTTTCATCACTGTGTGTTACCATGCTTCTTACTGCAGCAGGTTTCCTGTACAGGGAGTTGTGAACTTCCTGCATCCAGCCTTTGAATAAGAATGAGAATCATCTGAGCTATTTATTCTGAATCCTATTCCAAATATATTATTAAGCATTCAAGGTATCTTGGAATACGACTCCGAATATATGGCACCCATTCCCAGTCGTGGTACTGTATCCTTTTTTCTACTGATTCTAAATTTGCAAATAAAACAAAGAGAGGAAACTCAACATGACACACTGCCTAGTGATATGTAGCCCTTATTTTAGGTTAAATACTGTAGGCAGAAATAACGTTGAGTCTCTTAAAGATAACATTAGATAAACGTCATTCAAGAAAGAGAGCACAGCATGCAAATATTAATATTTGGCCGTTTTGCAAGAGGTCCGGCTACAGTTTTGAATTAACCTCATTGTAAATGCAACGAGAGAATGGGCGCGGAAAATGTTTGCTATTGATTATTATAATCAATTTAATCAACACATTTGAAAGAGCGCACTCTTCGTGAATTCTTAACCAATCATGTGCACCTGTATCTCAGCTGCCAGGCATAATGACATCATGGTTATCTGCATTCACAATCAAGTATGAACCACTGACGTTCTTGGAAGGCATTTGTAGGTTATGATTATATCAAAAGAGTGGGATATTTTAAATAGAAATGTTAGTGGTTTCAATGGAGGCTTATGGTGGAGGCAGCCTAAGCTTGTTACATAAGAAGTCGTTTAATTCACTATTCATTCCCCGCTAATCCGTTATCCATGTTCCCCTCTCTCGCGGCAGTATAAACACTTGTGGCTTTGCCTGAAATTCAGGGAGCTCATGAATTTATAAACACACAATGAGAAGAAAAGCATGTGTGTTTTATGGTTCTTCAACTTAAAAAAAAATGATACGGGTTCTCTACATTTTCACTCTTCCTCTCTCGTCGCAGCGACAAATCAGCATTGTGCCGTGCGTTCGTGACGATTCTCTGACGCCGCCTCGGCCACACCAGTAAGAGAAACCCCGTAAAAGCGATGAAAAACCTATAGACTGGACTCTCTATTCAAGGTGAAGGCTAATCCTGCAGCACGGCGATCTAAATTTCACAAAAATAGGGAGACATCAACGCAAGGTTAGAAAATGGAGGTTCCTCGACTGGGACACGGCATTAGTAGCCCCGTAAGCCCGTGTGAGGACATGATCAAGAATTTGAGTTTGGAGGCGATTCAGCTATGTGAGAGGGAAGGTAAGATCGGGACCACCGAGTAGCAGTCTCACCAGCTATGCCAGTTCTTTTTACTTGCCTGTATTTTTCGCCCATATTCTCTCTTTGGCTAATTGTCTGCGAGATCAGCTCTTTGTATAGCAATACGTCTAAAAACATTATCTTAGCCAACAATGAGATTGCTTTTTAGCACGAGAGTATGATGCAAATGCACGATGATGTATGTATTTTCTGAGTGTTTATGGAAAAATGACTCCCTTATTTTGTGTATAGAGTACACATGTGGGCAAGACTAGGGTTTGTTCAGCCGGCTGGTTATGCAGGCACTGGAAATTCGATGCCGGTGGATCCATCAGTCGAAACAATGTTTTCGTCTCTGTATTTTAGCAATGTAACGACCTTGTATTGTGCCAATAATGTATGGAGCACAGAGAGATATGCGAATTCTATATTCTTTCAAATGTTGCCGGATGCGCGGATGAACGACATTCACTGTTTCAGCACCATGGACACAGACCAAAGCTTCCCGGTGGGAAAATTTGCAAATGTTTCTGCTGTAAACTGTTTCAACACCAAAATAAGAACTGGTTCAGTTTTTCGAATTTTGTAGTCTTAAAAGGAATAGTAAACGAGGAGACACAATATTAAAAAAGGCTGAGGCTTCATCTCTTTGGGAGAGAAAAAGGTAAAAACAGAGAAAAGAAAACAAAAAATGTGAGCATGACATTGAAGATCTTCAGCGGTTTAGCAGTAGGCTATAGAGACAGGTTTGCTGCCAAATCGTTGTGCTTTTTCAGTTTGTTTAAATGGATGGTTGCATTTTATAAAGTTGATTTTTGTTTTTGTTTTTTGTTTAAGTGAACGTAACCGTAGTCACCGAGTTATGGTCTTTAACGGTCTTTAGAGCTTTGTTTTAAAAGGACTACCTTAATTTGATACCTTTTGTAATTTCGCAATACTTTTAATAAAACGTGCATGTAACAGACTGGCATATTTCATGCTAAATATTGGTTGGCAGCATTGGGTCAACGACGAAATAAAACGATAGCTCAGAAAGATACAAATATGTCTGACTGCTTAAATATCGAAGCACTTAACCAGTGCACGTCTCAGAAAATTTCTTTCGTTAAATTCTGTGTAGATTATATGGCATTAAGCATGTATGTACAGAAAGGCTCATTCTAAAGATGGCTGCACCCATAGCCGGGAAATGTGCTCATAGGCTCCACACCCTATCATGCAATAAGTAATGGGATTTTTTCACTTGTGTTATGGCGGAACAGCTGCAAAAAGAACAAAGAGTTCCGGCCTTCTACTCAATACTTACTGTACACTCAAAAGTTCCTTGAATCTATTTTGTCAACGCTGCATGCACTTGACATTGCAAAGTCGTTGAAGCTGAAATTGCGATATCACATTCATTTCTGAAAATTGCATCATCTGTGACTAAACCGTGAATAGACTTCATGGACCTCTGTCCGATGTCATAAATATAATTTTTAAAAGGGTGAGGTATGTTTCAATAAGGTCTCGTACCAACGCCTTTTCTGAGTAGAATTAAATGCTGTGTCTACATGGTTCAAACGCCTACAGGAGCTTGCACTCACATGGAAATTGGCAACAGTCCAAGCCATGTAATACTGGACAAGAAGGGAAAACCACACAACTCTGGAAAAAAACACTATATTTGGTGTATTTTTCGGAGGGATTTGCAAAATATAAATGAAAATGCCTTTGTTAATATTTCTTTTACGTTTACCAGTGTGGAATATATTTTCTCAGGTCTTATATTTTCATTATCAACATTCTGTGCTGTCTCATAGATGCTAGACTTGTTTCAGATGTATTTAGCAGTGTTTAGCAGTGGTTTGCACAGAATGGTGCTAAGCCTATACTTCTTGCCATGCACCATATAAGGTAAGGTGTACACCATAGCAACCCCTCCCACTGTGTATGTCCCTGTGCCCTTCCGGTATTCTGTTGCTCTCTGTTTACAGAACAACAGTTAGAGGATTAAGATAACCTTGGATCACAATGACTTTCAGCTGCTTGCTTTACTTTTTTGACTGGTTCCCAAAGCAATCAGAATCAGTGCACCAGTTATTTGGCAAGTGTGACGAATGGTCGATTTTAAGCAAGTCTTTCAAAATGGCATCTTTCAATTGAATTTAAACCACTGAGGATGAAAAAGCTGCTTCATCATAATAGCTTTGTGTGTGTGTGGGGGTGTTTGTGGGTATGTATGTATGTACTATACGTATGTATGTAGGCCTATGTAATCTCGTTGTTAGCAGTATCATTCTTGTTGCCTTATTCATTTGGCAGTTCTGAAGGGCAGGTGCTTTGTCTGGAAGCTGTACAAAATTTGCTGGAGTACCCTGCTTTATATTCCTTCCAACAACTCTCTGAAGGAACCTGGGGTTTCTTCAATTATGCTGTCTCTGGAGGGAGCAACTGGGATGAAAGCAGGGGGTTGAAACAAGAGGAGTGTGTTCAATTTAGCAGCCTGGACTGGTAAAACAGGTCTCCATTCCAGGCCGAGGCATTAGAGAAAGTCTCCTTTGGTCATCAGGTCTGCCTCACTCTTTTGACATTGCACAGTTCTTTGAATCACTTCCTGTTTTTGTAACTTATGCTCAATAAGACCCCTCTACATGGCCTTGACTCTTTGATACCCAACTGGTTTGCTAGCCAGTGTAATTAATAATTTGCTTGACATATGTAACAGCGTCAACAAGCAAGTTCTGCCTGAAGTCTCAAATTTACATATTTCTTATGTTGACTTGGTAGAAATTTGGCTGTCCAGACACCAGTCCCCAAGCTGTTAACGAACAAAGTACCCAGGACATCAGTTCATTATTCAAACAGGAGAGTACTGGGATTATTCGGAGCTGTTACACTGAACAGCCAGAGAGAAAAACCTTTTGTACCAACAGTAGATGGTTCTACTTTACAACAAGCACAGATCACTCAATCCAGTTTTATTGGTTGAATAGTAAAGTCACTTAAGCCATGCTTTTTAATATCAACAATGGACGGATTTACATAACACCCACTCGCTTGTCAAATCAAAAAATAAAGTAGCCTTCTGATTCAGTGGCTGTCAACCACTTGATCTCCGGAAATTGACATGGTCCACAGAAAAAAACAATTTTGTTTTGTGCCGTTATTTTTAGCATCAAAAAATACGTATTATATTAGAATCTTACAGAATTTGAAATGTAATTGCTTAGCATCTTCATAATAGGTGAAGGAAGACCACTCCTGTTTTGTGTCTGTCTGAGAAGGGGGGAAGGGGGGTGGGGGGGTGGGGGGGGGGGGGTGATGAGGGAGTGGTTAAGGCAGGCAGTGAAGGCCTGCCTCTCTCTCCTTTGTGAGTGCGGACCCTGGCAGGCCCATGAGCTACTGCAGGGATGAATGTTCTGTGTGGAGCCCCAGGTCCAGCTGTGTGGAGACAAGGCAAGGCACAGGGGCAGCCATCTGCCTGGGTGTTTCCACAACGGCTGCACCAGTTAATGAAAGGACCGATTTAACACACGCTATCAATTAACAAATTGTATATGCTGAGCGTGCATAGGGAGACAGAAGAAAACAAAAACAACGACAAACAAAACTGAAATGATAAGGGTTGGATTCATTAGTATTGCTCACAGAAATGTATTTCATTCGGCACCACGCGTATTTGGTGCGGGTTGATGTCCCGCCGCGAGAGGGTCTTTTTGGCCAGCTGGATCACCCGTGTTAATTATGCCCCTGTCATCGCAGACCTGATGTCCCGGGACACAAGCTCTCCCCTGTGGGCTGGCTGGCTGTTTCTCATTCATGAGGGCTCTGGACAAAGGGCAGCCATATTTGTATGCTGAGCAGTAAAGTCTAGATAGTAATAGAAGTATGCATCCACACAAACATCCATGTAATTAGTCCTTAATATGAATTAGACCCCAAAAAAATTGTTCTTGCCTAATTGAACTGTTCAGGACGTGACATGATGATGAAAGCAGGGCCTACACACTTTGCATTGCTGACATGTCTAAGTGACCTCACAAGGTATATTTGAAATGGGGAAAAATAATAACTGATAAGTGTTGAATCTTTGCTACCTTCTGGACTTATTCACACCGCTCTTGCTGTGTTTTCCAGCTTTGTTCTTTGAAGGCGTTAACAGCTTAAGTTTCTTTGAAAGCAATTAAATTAGAACACTGCTTCCATTTTACTGGCAAAAACAAGGACTGCTCCGTCGGGCAAATTGCTCTTTTTCTGAAAAGGATTAGTCATTGTTCTCAGCAGGTTCTACAGATCTGCTATCTCGCTTGAGAAGCGTACTGAGCCGCAGTAGCTGCGATTGTCTCGCCATCCACTAGGTAAATCCCCCCTGTCTGCCCGTTTAATTTAAAGGCAGATTTCGCCTTTTGATCAGACCTGATTAATAGACAGCACGAGGGATTGTGTCTGTCTGAGGTTCGGGGCATCTCCAGTGAGACGTCGGCGTTGGCAGCATCATTTCACACTCAGCGTGCGCTTGTCACGCCTTCCTAATCAAACAAAGCAGCGATTCAAAATGCCCGGACCCCACTGGCTTTTTTATTGTGTGTGAATGAGCCCGGCCCCTCGGTGGTCCTGTCGAGACGCGTGCGCAATCCCGCCATTTTCTCCGGCCAGAGTTTGCCGCTCACTTCCCCGCAGCTTCGCAAAGCCCTCAAGCTTGAATTTACATAACGTGTAAGTGTCAGTTTGGAGAAAACGCTTGATTTACATGAAATGTAAATGCTGCCAAAGGCAGAGGAGTCGTTGCGATAGCCTTATCAGGAGTGTCTCCTTTGTTCACTTCCATGTGCACAAAACACACCGTAAATTTTTAGGGAGGTTTTTGTAGTTGTGTTTTGACTGTGAAAAAGACTGCGTGCAATAGGCTTCTGCCTTTGCCTTGCAAATGCCTTTTTTTGTACAGCATGACTGTCCTGGCAACGGAACGACGTGAAAACATTTTGTATTGTGCAGCCCTTGCAAATGGAGCTAAGTCACGGTTTCGGCGAAATGTTGAGTTAACAGCCTGCACTTGTGAGCTGGCGTTTCGTCTGCTGTTCACATAATCCCTTCTGTTTCTCCGCAAGGAGAAAGATTTGAAATGAATTTTTTTCTTGAGAAATTTTATCACCTGTAACTCTCAACAAATCTGAGACTCAAAACTATGGGAGTACTGTATTTCATTTTTTTTTATCACTGATTCACAAGCAATTCCCTTGAACTGTTAACATGAATAAAAAATTTTTTATACATTGTACCTACAAATGTAAAGTAATAATGCAAGCCGGCTTGTGCAGGGTCTCCATTGTAGCTGTTCTATGGGAGGCAATGACATCTGACCTGCAATACATGCCATGCAACTTGAACAGAGTCCAGGCATTCACCCATAAGGAGTCCTTCTAGGAACCTTGCATGGCCGCCACGCAAATCAATTCAAGCAGCTGCTCTCCTGAATTTACTGAAGCAAACAATAACCGAGGAGATAAATAATAGAAAAGCTTTTCATTACGGGCGAATGTTATGTAATTCTCAGCGTGCGTTTGATTAAAAAGAGATATCGGGGTGGTTTATGGAACCCGGAATGTCACCCCTGATGGATTAGCAGCAGGAGGGCTGTCCCGCGGTACGGAGGCTGTGTCAGCACTGAGGGGGCCATGAGCCCCCCTTCCTCTAACCCCCGCCCCCCCACCCCCCGCCTCCCCCACACACACACCCCACACGATGAGCTCCATCAGGACCCCACACCTCCTGACTTCCTCCCCCAGCTGTTCCTGTGTCATTTGTTCCTGAATCACTGAAGTGGCACTGTGACACGCCTACTGCCTCTCGGCAGAAGAGATGAACATTATATTTGTGTATTTATAAAATGGAGAGGAGGAGGAGGAAAATAAAATAAGAATCCAATCATGCATATATGTATGTATATATATATGTGTGTGTGTGTGTGTGTGTGTGTGCGCGCCTAGGAAATAGCACTTATTATCCCAAAATAGTTTGCTTTTATCGGTCCAAGAAATATAATAGCAGTAGGTATAATTTTATCATTTTCTCAGTAATATTACCAAAAATAGCAATGTAGTAATCAGCACTGTGGTCAGAAAAGGTGAAAATTTTTTGTTACACGGATTTTGTGAAGGGATATGTTTTTTTCAACGTAACACCTAGAAATGACCCCGAATAGGCAACATGCGTTCGATAGATAGATGCTTTGACATGATGATCAGGCATCCGAACCACTGGCACACATTACTAAAAAATATTTCAAAGAGAGTATTTAGAAAAGTGACAAATGTTGAACTCATTTTGCATATCTGCTGTTGAAGTGTATGAAAAATGAAGGTAATGGAAGTACTGCCTGAAGCCATGCACAACTCAGGGCCTTCCTCTAGAGAGATAACAACTAAAAATATTAATCTTTCCTTAAACGCATGTCTACAAAAATAGTCTTTTTTTAGGCTGTAGGTGTTATTGTGATTATATTTGAAAGCACTTTGAACTAAATCAGTGTGTCAGCTGTTTTTTTTTTTCTTTTTTGGTAACATGAAGGGACTTTCACACATGGGATCGGTGGAGCGGCAATCAAAAATTCAATCATAATCACGGTCATTACATGAATTCGTTAAAGAGTTTCAGGTAATTACAGCTGTTCAAAACCACTGGAGACCAGGAGATGCTTAGAAAGCCTTTGACAAGTACAGTGTATTTCAAGGCAACCGAAAAGATTGTCAGTGTACCTTTTTATTTGCCCTTCCGGATGGCAGAAATGCATTGTTTCTCTACTCTATGGCATGCCTTTGGTTGGCAAAGTTCCATCCAGTAGGTATCAGTGCATTGTGTCAGTGCCAACGTGGAATTATGAAATAGCAACACTTCCCCCCCACAACGGATGCTTTAGATCCTCTTCACAGAAACTGCCAATATATTTTAAATTCATATGCATTTACAGCTGGTTGTTACCCTTTCATACTACACATTTTAATAAAAACACCCACTCTTATGTTTATTTCAGAATTCAAAATGATGTGAGTCATTCTCATATAACGTTTTTTTTTTTTTTTTTTGGTAAAGGATTATCTTTGCTACACTGTGACAACTGAATATTAGTCAATGACACTTATGTGTGTTTAAAAAAAAAAAAGAATATGTGATCTTGCATATCAGAGAAAAATATATTTCTGTTGGCTTTTCTGTATTACAAGTCCATATATCTTACAAGACAAGAAGACACGGTCAGTTTAATTAGTTTAATTACATTCACTTGGTCAGTAAAAACACTTGCTATAAGGACTGTGTCCTGTAGCCTGGACAGGTTCCAGAACGGGCTATGCAGCAAACCATAGTGCAGGACTCCTGGCAGTGGTGCAAAAACATAGTCTTTATGCCACCAGTGTTAGGCTAGGTTTTCCACAGGCTAGGCTTCCACTGCACCTCAAAGCGATGGTCCAGGTATCTGCAGGTTACCAGTTGGCGTCTGTGAGAGATTCACCTCAGAGCAGCTCCTCCTTTCCTGTAAAACCGTTTTGCTTTTAGTGTGAAAGCCAATTATCTACAAGCGAGTGCATCAGAGGAACACACAGACTTTAACTACAGGGCCTCTTATGTGGGTGCAGGTGGCAGTGAAATGACTCCAGAGGCACAAATAGCAATTAAAAACAGAGATAAAATGGACACTGGAGTGTGAGGGTAGTTATGGCTCTTACATCATATATTCCTTTACTGTAGCTCATTTTGACATGTGATTAACAGAACTTCAATTCATTTCATTCATTTAAGCATTCTGCATGGATACATTTTTCAGGATGTGCTGTTTTACTTAACTCAGCCAGAGTATTTGAGACACGCAACTTTCTTGCAGCTATCCACCTAAAATGTTTTGGAAATGCTGTAATGTTCATTGCACAGAATAAATGAATGAAATATTTTTCATTCTTTGATGCTCCTCTGTCCTTATGAACCCTAAGCTGACACTATTACTAATAATCATTAGTGTTATATAATCATCATCACCACCACCACCATCATCATCATCATTGTAATGATTATCATTAAAATGATTGCCATAATTATCGGAACAAAGATTTGTGGTTTTAGTTGCAATCCTCTTTAGAATATTCTTTTGGAACAGTACTGACTTTATTTCTTGCTACCCCTTTTGATTTACAAAGAATTCTTTGTAGTCTGAGACTTGTGTGTAATTCAAGTTAATTCTTGTCAGTGCTTGAAATTGCTCTGAGTTCACATTTGTTGAAGTAGCAGAATTCTGTGCAATAACGGACTACTAATTATTCGCCTGGGCAACGCAGTTGAGTTGTGAGCGGAGTTCGGAAACCATTTTAGTACATCTAGTACAGTAGATATATGTGACCTGACATATCAGGATTCTTCTGGCTTGCAGCTATAGTTTATGCTGTTGGATGTTTCTGCTGCTGCTGTCTGAAGCTGGAATAAGCCCACAGGACTAAAGTTACGAGCACCGACTTTGCTGCTGCAACATCTTTTCCTATTGATTTATCGCATTATAATATGAAGCATTGTGGCTATTTTTGGGTATGTGATTCAAAGTCATGAAATTTTAATGCCTTCCCTGAGGCTGAAAGTAGCACTGTAGCCCCATATGCTGGTTCCCACTAATAGAGGGTTCAGTAGAAGAAGAAAAAAACATATTTGTGATTTATGAACCACTGGTAATTATACACATACCATGGTGAAAATATGGCAGGAGATGTGTACTGAAGCATATGGCTTAGCATTTCTCAAAATGGGGTGCATGTTTTATTAAACCCATAATTATTCTTAGATTATAATATTTGAATGTCTTAATATTGCTTAATATTATAGTATTTATAGACATGTTGCTTGGATACTAACCCAAACTCCTCTGTATGGGTCAGGTTAATAATTTGTTACACTTGATCAAGAGCTGTCATATCAAAACCAGAAAGTAATGGTTTTGACTGAGTCTACCACTTGTAACCTTCCATTACCAGTAATTGGTCCATTATTTGAAATGGAGGAAAATTTTGTTTTATTAAAGCAGCTGACTTTTTTGTGTAACAACAATGTTGCTTCATCACACTTCGCTGTAAGCAGAGTATACCAGAGATCTAAATTCGAGCACTGGCATTTGGAATCTTGTTGATACAGGGTGCACCATAGCAGCGCTGTTTGTGCAACATTGACATGCCTAATTATAAAATACCACTGTTTCTGTATTGACTAAAATAGCCATATTCAGAATTCATTTAAAGTTTAAAAGTTCAAGGGATTCATTTGGGGGGAGGTGATGAAACATGGTGAAGTCAGAAAATAATTAATATTTGATATATCTGCAAACCCAAAGGTGTTAGAAATAGTGCAATAGTGTCGTACATAATGGATAATGGTGCACCATAAATGGTATTTTGTTGGCTGGTCTTCATTAATTACCCTTTTATTTTTAATCACTCAGACTTTGATCTCCCCACTATTCACCTCAACGTAATTTGCTTTTGATTGCAGTTGGCCAAGTTGAATTAATTAGAAAAGCCCCATGGGTAAAGGGTATGCATGGAGCATGCACAATACAACAGTAAATGTAAGTAACAATCAGTTCAGCATTCGGCCATGTTTGCCAGATGGTTGCTGTTTCTTGGCATTAGTCTGTGGATTTTATTAAGTCTAAAAATGATTATTTTAGATCTATCTCATGGATCTAAAATCATTCAATCCAATGCTTCTGGTCAGCAACTATCAGCAGAAATTTAATTAAAAAAAATAACTGTCATACAATTTACCTCCTTTAGACAGAGTCTCTACTGACATTTGTACATGTTAATATAAACTGAACAATAAAAAGTAATTTAATTTTTTTTAAAGGTGTCTATTTTGGAGAATAAAGAGAAAAAAAGCTGTGTGGCGAGAATCTTGTCTTAACCCTTTGAAGAGTAATTTTTCTGGAATGGTTTCTCAAAATGCTAGTGAGTTAGTGAACTGCATTCACTTATCGGTAGAAATTGCTACACCATAATTAGAATTTTCAGTTAAGAACACTCTAATCACATACGTATTTGTGATGTTGCACCTTAAAGGGTTAAAATCTTAGGGGCTGTGGGTAAAAAAATGATGTCCTCAGAGTTGTGCCGGGTCTCTGTTCCCAAAGTTAGTAACATACCACATTCCTTTCGCATCGCATTTGATGTTAATTTTACTCCAAAATGAATTGCACAAGCCACGCTCCTTTGTTCCTTGTCACTGTGCGACGGATATTTCATTGGAGGGCATTGAGTTCCTCAGTTAGGTTTTTAAATGGATTCCTTGTCATGCTCTTTCAGTCTGTGGTATAAGGATGGCCTTTGTCAGTGCCCTGATTTGGTCTGTAAGTTCATGCAGTTCAGTTCCATCGCTTGTGGATAGTTGATGTTGAGGGTAATGTATCCATGCACTTTTCAGGTTATTCTCTTGCTTATGGTGCTGTCAGCTTTGAAGGGAGTTTAAGCATTAATATTTCATAGGGTTTAAGTCATTTTTATGGGCTCTTAATATAAACTGGCACTATTAAATGTAGATGTAGATGTAAATGTAGTTTTATGCAGTTGGTTGGATGACCTGCTATATTAATGCTAATCTTGTAGCCTATGAATGTGCCCGGATTGACCATGTTCATATAATTTTTACTGTGCCATCATAGAAAGCAGTTGATATTGCGAGCAGCTTGGGAAATGTATTTTTATATTCTTAATGATTTTTTAAAATGTCATAATCAGACTTCCTGCATATATTCTTTCCTATTTTACACTATGAAATAGTCTGGCAACCATCCACATTGTTTATTTCAAAATGGCTCCAAATTTCTTGATAATAACAATAATTATGGTGTTTAAAATATTAATTATGATGCTTTCAGTTCAAACACATGTTTGCGCTGGAACGCCCGCCTTTGTTCATAATTGTCTGAATACCTTACCCTGCTTTGGAGGGCTCAGATGAAATTAGATTAGTCATGTCCTTTCTCTTTTTTTGAGACTGGGTGGCAGTGTCACATGCATATGCTGATGCTCTCTTGGGGAGGGATTCGTTATGAAAGGATTCCCTTTCCTGTTCTCAGGAGCTGATTTGGATTTTTGCGAAGCGACGGATAATCTTAGCGGGAAGCGTGTTGTTTCCCCTCCCCGCTGTAAACTGTGACTGCGCCTGGGCCAGTGTGACTGGAGCCGGCATTAGCTGATGACATAATCTGTGCCCTCCCCGCTGAGCGTGCATTGGTCTTGTTGAACAAACACTAAACCCCTGTAAGCCAATAGCCTGTGGGTGTGTGGCTCCGAGCTACAGGCCAGCACCTCGGTCCGCCGCCAGCATATCTGAATACGTGGGGTCAACAAACACAGGGATCCTGATGAACGTGCCCGCTTCGCACCTTCACGCCGTCCGGATGTGAACGAGCTAAACAGAAAGGAAGCCTCGGTTTGGCCTCAGCCTCCATGATAAACGGGCTTCCCTCCGACGGTAGGCAGACTCACTTTCTCTTGCGCTCTTAATTTGTAATCTTCTATGTTTTAAGCTTCTTGAGTCGCCTTTGCGTTTGCGGCGAAGATTAACAGGCGGGAGAGATGTAGGCAAGGAGAGAGGTGGCGCGAGAAATGTTTTTTTTTTTTTGGTGGTCGTGACGACGTGGGGTCTGCCTGGGCGGGGCCATCCTCGGGCCCGACGGGGCTGCTACTGCTGCTGCTGCCCTGCGGGGAGGCTGCCCTGTAGAGCGCTGAGTCAAACGCAGGGAGAGCCCCTCGCTGAATGAGTTATGGCCGGCCCTCCCCTCCAGCGGCTGGCCTGTTTCTCCCAGGCCCGGGGGGAGGAAGATATAGGGTGAAGCATTAGCCTCTTCCTGACAGCTTAAAAGGAGGTATTCCTCCTCACAGGGCCATCTGCGATATTGCCATAAGCGCGATGCAGAAATCCTGTACCGTGCTCCCATCCATTGTATAATCACGTGCCACCGTAGTGTGGAGAAGCCTTGTGAAAAATGGGAAATCAGACTAATTCGACAGGCAAAATGGCTTTTTTGCTTTGATGAAGACGATACCATTGGCAGACAGGGAAATATGAGATGTTTGACATTTTTGACAATGATATAAAAGAAACAAGTGAGTTTTCTGTAATGTTGTTTTCCTTTGAACTGTAAATAGTTTGATAATTGATATTCATGAGTCAGTTTGAAGGCAAGTATCTGTTGCTCAGCATAACTGAAGGGTGCTGTGATCTGTGTCTTGAAAATATTAGCCAAACAATTTAAAACTTCAAATAGTAATACATGTCCTGCAATAATTAATCCAGCAAAGTATTGAATGAATGATGTCATAGATCTGTTTTTGTCAATGGCAAGTACACTGTAGATGATTACATTTTTTTTCTTCTCCCAAGATCATGCAATATGACAGGCAATATCCACAGTATGCAATCCCCCACTAATGGACAGCTTCATAATCTGCAAAACACATTTAGCCTTCAAAAAATGCTAAATTACAGTTGTATAGTTTTGAGTCATATGCTTGAGCAGTTTGGAACTCTGAAATGGTTTGATTTGAAATGAGTGCCAGAAATAAGGTACCAATGGAAAAAGAGAAATAAATAGTAAAATCCACAAATCCCTTGTTGCTGTGTAATTAAACTTCCTATGTTCTGGATGTTGTAAAGAGCCATGTTTAGCTTCACGTTGCTGTTTCTCTCACATGCCAAAGGTAGATTAGTGAGTAGTCCATTATCTTTGCAGCAAATGAGGCTAAACCTGACTAATGACAAACTAATGTCTGATTAATGATGACCATAATTGGATAGGAAAGTGCCACGTCTCATGGTTTAACTGACTAGGTTGATTATTTGACCATTCGGCTCTATTCAATAATAGATGGAAGCCGCCAGTATGTCCTTGTACCGGCCAGTTTATTTATCAAGTCATTTTACAGAACATTATGAACAGTCAACACTGTTTTCATCTGTGCTGTAGATCGGGTTTAAACACGTTTTAAAGATCTGAAACAGATTTAAGGGGTCATCTGTCCTTGGGCGTGTATGACCGTGTGTTGTATTTTTATACATGGCATGTTTATGGTTTGTGGGTGTTTGAAACACAATAATTTATCTGTACTTTAAGCTTTTTTGCTGCTCAATTACAAGAATTGCATAAACAAGCTGAATAATTAAAAATATTGATTTTTTTACTACAAGAACAAACTTATCTAGATCATATTCTAATAAAAAAGTTAAAACTAGTTCAATATAATATTTGTATTATTGATTATGAAATGCTTTTTTATGTTTTGTCATAAAATAAATACTTTATTATGATGTATTGTAATGGATATATTATACAGTCCATATGTTTACCCCATTAAAATCCATTTAGCATTAGCTTAATGCTTGAAATAACTACAGACTGTGAAGGTAAAGCATTTACATAAATTGAACCGAAGTGAACTTACCTTGTGTTGCTAAAAAACCATTAAAAAGCAAACAGAATATATGTAGTCCTTTAGAAATCTATGGGCAAATGACAATATATCATGCACTACCAAGAGATTTTAAAATGTTGTGGCATTTGTTTACTTGCAGAAACTGCGAGTAAGTTGATTTAAAAAGTTCAGATTATGTAAATGTAAAATAATATATGAAAATTTGCGGCAAACGTAAAAAGTCATTTTAATCCAGTATTCATTTAAAATGCACATACTATACTATAACTCTTCAGTTTCAGTCATGATGTACTGTATCTTTTCTTGAGCCGGATTTATTAGCTATTGTGCATTGTGTTTATCTTTAATGACTTTCATTAGATTACCCGTGACTGTCACATAGTTATGCGGTCATTTAGCAAACCCACGCTGTTAAACCTCTTCAGACTCACCAGTGGCACCCCATGTTCATCTAGCACCACAGAACATCTACATTCAGGCTCCTCCCCACTCTGTGACATGCTTTGGGCATAGTCAGATTGGAATGAAAGAATTCAGATTTTTGTTTACTGTAGACTATAATGCAATAAATGTGTAATTAGCAGGTTACTGTAAGTATGGAGACCAACCATAACCTCAAGTCTGATATACATCTTCCTACATCACCAATATGGAATAAAGATCTCTTCAAAGAAGTTAACTTCAGAAAGGTGTTGTTGCTGGCCTTGTCTATATTGCCATGGAAACAGTTAAATCTGGCACTTCCAAGGTTCTCTTCACAATATAGTCTTGAAAGAGCAGTTCTTGCCCACTCAGTGGTGAAGGCAAGGGAGGGCTAAGATGAAAACTGAAATGGGAGTGGGAAGACATTTTCCTTCCACGGCTTTGTTAAAATTCACTGCACTTGAAGTGCATTGACAGCATGAAATTAGAGGCTGTGAGAGGCTTGAGTTGCATAATTACCAAAGACATGGTTTTATGCGTCCTAACTGCAATTCCATGTGAGCCTGTGGTAGAAATGCTATAAGAACACTTTCTAAATCAGAGTCAGGGTGTAGTGTAAAGGTCAGGCTGTCAGCGCAAGGATTCTCATTGGTTTAAAGATTGGACGAATGCATCAACAGTGACGCGGAGAGCACAATTAGAAAAATAAGCGCCCTTATTTATTTCCAGTTCCTTTGTACCTTGAGAGCAGAAAATATCGCCCTCACTTACATCAGCATTGGACATTGCTGCAAAAGGCTGATTGAGGTTCATAAACTGCTTCTGATGAAGTCCAGCTGCACTGGATGAATAATTTGAAACCAAATCCATACTCCAGGGTGTACTGAGCTGCAAAGGCTGGATGAGCCCATGTGGACCTGAATGCCTTTTGCACAAAATCCTCACCACCTCAGCCAAGTTCCAGACCACTGTGGTGACCGTGTGGAGGGTGCACAAGAGTATGCATCACAGTTTTAAAAAAAGAAAAAGAAAAACTCTAGTCCCTGCATGCAAAAGCTTGAACCTGACCCTTTGGGAAATTTTGGAGATAAAACACTCAAATAAAGGTATATGAATGATGCCTGCGAGAATTAAATGATTGTTCTATAAGAATCGCAATATGGAAAGGGAAAATTCCTGATAAAATGCATTTTTTCCATAGTTAACTAAATATGTTGACTGGCCAATGGTGTTAAATGAATATATGTCATTTTAATATCTATTTGTGCCACCCAACCAGTACATTATCAGCCATGCTGCCATTTTTAAAAATATTTTTAAAATCTACATCTTAGATCATTTTTTCTTTTTTCATTCTTGTACATTTCTTTATATTGCTGTATAATATGTTTAACAAAAAGCAATATAACAGTTATATAATTCAGTATATAAGATTGTACTCTATGTAGTTGGCAGGCAAAGGTTTTGTTCCTTGCCAACATGTCCTAAATGAAAATATTGCATGTTGAACTCAGATCTATGTGCTATTTTCACAAACAGTCAAAAATGAATCAGAAATGCAAAAAAATTAACATAACCATGCTATATAAAGCATACTATGCAAATTGTCAACTCATGACTATGCGCATAGCACTGATATTATTACATGTGGTCTTAAGCAATTTTCTCAAGTATATTTGCTTTTACTGATTTCATGTACACTATTAAAACATGTTTACTCCATTTGTCAGTGCTGATGATGCAATGTCCTTGAACGGTATTAGGTTAAGCCACGGAAACAGGGATGGAAGTAGTCTCTTTTGCATATGTAATATGCCTCAATTAATAAACAGCCATTTGCCAAAATAAGGCCACAGCCTCATTTACAGACAGAAATTATATAAGGTTCACCTTATTTGTTTGGCCTTGTGTACCTATTTATAAGATTTTTTTTAAATATATGGGTGCTGTATCTTTTGATTGGCATTCTATAAATAATGTGTCACTACTGTGCTCTTTACCAGTATAAATACGTTATAAATAATTATGGCATGTATTGGTATTGATATTGACTGAAATAGATGAATGGAAATGGAAAAAAGGTCAATCGATTACTTTCAGTCAAGCCAATCTTCCCTTGGACTACTTTGTAATGTTAGATTCCCATGCAGTGGGAGTGAGGCACACTTCCTTAGCATTCACAAGTTTCCCCCTAAGAAAATGATTCTACGTGGCATGGCAGTATCTTTGCCGGAGGCAATGACTTGGGTTGCCTCATGAGGACAGCAGTCTGACCAGCACTGGAGCCCTATTTATTTAGCAGGCTGTCTCGCTGTTTTAACAGCCCGGCAAAATCCAAAGAGACATGACTGACATGCTGAAATATCTTAGAAATGTGCATCAAATTACAGGTGCCATGAGTCAGCTGCAGTGACGTTAGCATTCATTTTACAAACGCTGATACTTGAGGATCCAGCCCGTTGTTGTGGCGATCCAACAAAACGGAGCAATAACTATACTCCACACGCTCTCCAGGAAATTCCTTCCATGATCCATTTTGTACAATTTTGCTGTTGTCGTTGGTTTATTATGAAAGAAAATGTTCATTTAAAAATTAGTGCAGTAATAATTTGGTCAGAAGACAGTCTCTGCAATTATCAAGTCATTCAAAATGGATGCTTCTAACACTGAGGGTCATATCTGTTTCACACACAGACCTGGGCTCGTTATCATGACTCTTTGTTTCAGTATAGCCCGCAGCCTCCAGCAAGAGAGAGCGAGAGATAGCAAGAAGTGCAGTGCAGTGCAGTTGAGCAAAAGTAATACAGATATAAAAGTTTTATTTGATTCCACAGTATGGTTCAGGCGGTTCCTGTTCCTATCTTTTATTTTACACTCCAGCAGAACAGTTTTAGTGACAGGTTTGCCAGGTTTGTGTCAAATGGTGTAGTGGACAGATTCCTTCATCTTGTTATCTTATTTTGTACTGGGTGAACTTCCTAAAGTTGCCTGGTACCTATGAATGTGGACCTGAGATCTTGTTTGAACACTACCCTGTTGACTGGTGTCTGGTAATGATTTCCAAGCAGTACCTTTTAAAATATTTGTCTGTTGCCTCCTGTTACCAAATCTCCTTTTTCACTTTGGAAATAAGAGGGAATAAGACAGCAGGAATGGAAGAGTGTGACTTCCCTAAACCCCAAACTTCCCCATAATTGGTAGGGCTATCACTCAACCGTCAATCATGACCTGCATGAACCAAACAAAAAACCCTGCTCTTTGTAGCAAAATTCTGATTGGTTTACATCATTGTCACATAATAGGGGTTTATGAAGTTTCACTTCCATATCAAGATTTGGTTGTAGAACAAGGATAAAGACAGTACAATAATTGATCCCAATTTGTATGAGCTTTTCAGCATCGTGACGAGAGAACTGCTCTGGAAACATTTACTGGCTGTTTGTATGTACCCTCAAAACTATGAAGACATGTTTTCCTGACCATCTCAGAGAGTTTTAATAATTAGTACATGTGGACGGATGTGGACCTCACACTGCACATCCATTGCTTCCTGAGCATAATCTACTGTCACTAATTTCACACCCCCTGCGATTTCACAAGGACAAAACACTAATTTAAATGGTCAAACTGCCAGGGGAAAGCTTGGGGAAGATTGCTGTCTTTACAAATCTCCCAGCTCTGCACCACTTGCTATATTATAATGAGATACGGTGTGAGAACGCATGGTACTGTTCTTGGAAAACAACAGTATGTAACCTATATCTCTATGATGCTTAGATAAACTAGTGTGATGTATCCATAATGACCGAGATTACTCATTTAATTCTTTACAGAATCTTGACCCTTTATTTAACATCCCTTCTGACAAGACTCCAGGATCAACCAACTTTCCACTACTGGTGTTATTGTGGAGTTTTGGTTTTTTGTGTTTTATAGGTGCTATAAATTACAGGAAAAGATCTGTGACTTGGTTAATGATGAAGTCATCATTAACTGTCTGAAGAGTTACAGTACAGTAAGCTTTTGAGATATTCAGTGTAACCAGTGGACACAGAAATGTTGCTATGGTACCAGTTATGTATTCAAATGGTAAACTTTTTGAAATCCCAATGATAGTGGTGACTGGTACCATTGAATGGGTCCAGTTCAATGATTCTTAAAGATCTCTCAAAGAAACCTTCATCATTTAATTGACTTGATTTGATCTGTAACTGTCATCTTCAGCGCAATTGCAAAATTATTCTTTTGCCCTTTTAATGCAAGTTAGAACGTTCTTTTTCTGTCTTTTCCTAATTAACACAAACTGCCTGATTCTTCCACAGGAAATAAATCCCAGGACAGTGGGATTGCAGAGATGGAAGAACTTCCAGTTCCACAGAATATTAAAATTAACAACATCACATGCGACTCTTTCAAGATCTCCTGGGACATGGACTCTAAAGCTAAAGAGCGAATTACCCACTACTTCATCGATCTCAACAAGAAAGAGAACAAGAACTCAAACAAGTTTAAACACAAGGTAGATTTTGAAGGCTAAAGGCTGCACTTTAAAATGTAGTTTAAAAATTGTATTATTATTGTTGTTGTTGTTGTTGTTGTTGGAATTCCTGTTTATTATCTCCACAAGGTAGACATCGGACTAGATCACGACGTCATCTAGAAAATTAATTATTTTTTGCTAAGTTTTTTGCTGTCATTCCATGAATTATCTTTACTTATGGTTAAAAAGAGGAGGTAGAATCTGTCATGCTGAAGTAAATGGCTTTATCTCTGGAAACCATTACTCTTTGGTTGATGCGCGTCCTAAATTTTATTTCATTCCATTTTCTTGTTTTAATATGCCTCGGTCATTTCAAACGAGCCTGCCTAAGTCCTTTAACCTTGCAGCTCGCCCTGCGATAATGAAATGGAATAAATCGGTTGTCTAATCTCCAATTCGATCACAACAGCACTCCATCAGTTGCCCAGCTGGCATTTAGCACGACTTCTGTGCCTGGAAATAGCGTTATTTCCTGAAACGACCTCGGTAGATTCCATACCCATTTTTCCTTGCGGAGATGATGCTACAATAGCATCCGTGTTACTACAGATGCTGATACACTTTCTCCATGGGGAAGGTAGCAGTGTGTATGAATACTGCATACACCCATCAATAGTCTCCAAAAGCAGGACTCCTGTGTGCTATACTTGAGTCTTGAAAGGCCATAAGCAAAGTGGGTTCTGAAAACAGATGACTGCACTGAGGTCGCTTTCCTCCAGTTACTGCTTCATAATAACACTAACGGGGGAACATTTCACAGCTATGGGGGGTTGGGGGGCGGGAGGGAGGGCAGTGAAACAGAGTCTTTTCACCGTCCGCTGCCTTCCAGGATGTTCCGACGAAGCTGGTTGCCAAGGCGGTCCCCCTGCCCATGACGGTGAGGGGGCACTGGTTCCTGAGCCCGCGCACGGAGTACACGGTCGCCGTGCAGACGGCCTCCAAGCAGAGCGACGGCGACTACGCCGTGTCGGAGTGGAGCGAGATCATCGAGTTCTGCACCGCGGGTGAGCGCCTGGCGACGCGGCGAGAAAGACCCACTTCACAAACACGCGCACCGCCGTTAATGCGTAGTCCTCGCGACTTTGAGCGATCGCTCCGCGTTCCTCCCTGGCAGTGAAAAATGGCCACGGTGTCCTCCTACTTAGTAGCGCTTTGAGCTATCGCAGAAATATAAGTTTCCCCGTCTGTTTGTTTCCAGACTATTCCACTGTGCATCTAACGCAGCTGCTGGAGAAAGCCGAGGTGATTGCGGGCAGGATGCTGAAATTTTCTGTGTTCTATCGCAACCAGCACAAAGAGTATTTCGACCATGCCAGGTAGGCCTACAGTATGTGTTCTTGTGTGTTTACCCGCTCTAACCATGTGCATTAATTATTGATATTGGACTAAGGGAAAAAACATTCTGTTGCAGTAATGAGCTCTGGGGCTAATTTGTGGTTGTAATAGAGAAGTCAACCATTGCTACAAATGAGCGAGACATATAAAGTCATTCATTATTCACAGTATTATTACATTGCACTGAAGCACTCGCTCTTACTTTCCCAAGTCTTTCTTCCTGCATTTGAGGATATGCTGTATCCTCGGGAAGCTGGCAGTGTCCTGAACAATATATTTAAAAGTGCTTGCACTGTCATGCATTCAAAGTCATGTAAAAACCCTCAACCAAACCTAATTTTACTGTGAAATGGGCTGTGGAGAGAATGGGGAGAGAGGTGAGAGAATATTATAATAAATCCTGGTAGAATGGTGGTCTGCTGTTTTATGACTTAAACCAGCAAACGCCTGAGACAAGCACAAGACTGGGACCAGCACAATCCTGAGGCCAGCAAAACACAAGATGAAGACTGACACAAGGCCTTATTTTGCAGCCCTGGCTGTTAGAAGCAGGAATGAAGCAGGATCACGTCCTTTGGCGTGATCAGTACACACAGCTGTTTTTGGCCATATACTGATCCGGCAGTGCAGTCAAAAACTGAACGATATCACAAGTTCAAATAGTGCAGGGTGCTCACTAGCAACCATTCTCTTCATCGGCTGCCAGTAATATAATATGTGAGCTTGTTCTTAAAAGCTGCATTTTAGGATGTCATATCTCAGTCTGTGTAGCAAAAAGCATTAGTCACCATTTGCTTGCATTCTATTACTTGAATATTATCATCCAGGTTTTAACCTTGCTGTCCAGTGCCAGAGGCTGTGCGTAAGCATTCATCTCTCTCTTGACTTCCTCTTCCATTAGAAGAACCAGAGAAAATGGTGACATCAATCTGCGCGGCTCTGCTTGTGTTTGTAGTGCCGTTTTGCTAAGCAGACTTTTAGTAATGAATGATCCTGTTAAAGAGAGCATCTTGCTGAGGTCTGTGCTGATGTTGAAGATGCACTTTATCCTCTCACTGACACAGCCGTTAGCAATTGACTTCCCCGGGAGACATTAGGCATTCCACTGTGGAGCTCAATACACTTCACAAAAAAGACTGCTCTCAGTGCTTGGGTTGAACGTCTCAGCAAAACAAATGGCTATGAAACAAGATGCTCGAAGCACCATGAAATGTCAATTAACTCGATTTCAGTTACTACCAACCCTCTTCTTCATGCTAATATATTAACCTAGAGAGGCCAAGGTATGTAGAGAGGCTGTAGGAGATTGTTTCCATGAGATGGAGGCTCTGACCTGGGAACATTGACGGAAGGCTGTCACTGTGCTTCTTCCATCTGAACTTCAGAGAGCTTTACCTATTACTCTAAATCCATATTCCTTCCCTAAATAAGATTGTGCTACGCTGTCTCCTAAGCCTGACTGAATGGTTACTTTTCTTTCCTTTCGAAAAAGACACATGAGTGCCATCTCATGGATAAGAAGTGTACCCAGGGATGTACTGTGAAGAATAGCATTACATCCCATTGATAGTATGCAGTAGGGCTTTCCATACCAAGTGCAATGGTCCCTCAACTGTCAGATCTATAAATGCATGGAACAGTATTTAAAATCCAACTTTTTCAACGTTTTCAAATGGCTCATAGAACCATTCTGCCTTTCAGTGCAAATTCGGCATTCCACAACCATGTGTAATTCAGATTCATGTTTTCTTCTAAGCTCTGTTCAGTTTGTGACAATGTAAGTACCATTCAGTATCACAAGACACACCTGCTCTGTTCATTCCAGGGAGGCCCAGGAAAACAAAATGTTGCCCTCGGTGAAGGACAACAGCGGCAGCCACGGCTCCCCCATCAGCGGCAAGCTGGAGGGCGTCTTCTTCAGCTGCAACACCGAGTTCAACACGGGCAAGCCCCCGCAGGACTCCCCGTACGGCCGCTACCGCTTCCAGATCGACGCCGAGGCCCTGTTCAACCCAAAGACCAACCTGTACTTCGGGGACTTCTACTGCATGTACACGGCCTACCACTACGTCATCCTGGTGCTGGCCCCCGAGGGCTCGCCCGGCGACGACTTCTGCAAGCAGCGGCTGCCCGCGCTGGACATCACCGACAACCGCTTCCTGACCTGCACCCGGGAGGAGGACGGCCGGCTGGCCTTCCACCACGCGCAGGACGTCATCCTGGAGGTCATCTACACCGACCCCGTGGACCTGGCCCTGGGGACCGTGGCCGAGATCAGCGGTCACCAGCTAATGAGCCTGTCCACGGTCAACGCAAAGAAGGACCCCAGCTGCAAGACCTGCAACATCAGCGTGGGCCGCTAACCCCGCCCCCCCGAGGAACGCCCAAACAGACTGTTTGACCCCTTTAATGTTACATCCGCCATCGTTCCCACTCTTCCGCGGCATGCTTCACACGGCTTTTTTGCCGAACGGCGGTCTCTCCTTCGGCCCGTTTTTCATCTTTTTCTCAAATCTATTCTCGCTAGATTTGTTGTGTTCCTGTTTTTTTTTCGTTTTCTAATCATTTTTCGGGAGGTATCTGTGAAGTCCCTGCCAAGACATACGATAACATTGCTTTATTTACCCACGCCCCTAGCCCCGCCCCCTTTCACCCTCCTCCTGGCTGTGTTGCTTGTAACAGACATTTCTCCAACCTTAGAGCTGCAATGTAATATTTTGCCAAAGGTAACAAAATGATCAAACTGCTGTAGATCATTGATAACAGCTTCTCAAAGGTATTATAAATGAATATTAACGCTATCTTGTAATTAAATCAAATTACTGGATAATTCATAAGAGCATGATGGGTTGTACCTGCAGCATGAATTTAATATTGAAATCCTTGAAATGTCAGCACCTACACCTTGTTGTTCTGCAGTGTAACATGGTATTTATTCAGAATAACGAAAACATAGACTGTGTTTGAGCATAATAAATGTGATAGAAAAATATTTATTTTTACCATTGTATAGAAAATGAACAAATCAAAAGTGCACAATATCAAGAATTCAGATCATAGCAACGAGTCGATTTTTTGGGGAAAAACACCTTCCAAGCAAAAACAAAAGAGAAAAAAAACGAATACA
Source organism: Anguilla rostrata (assembly GCF_018555375.3). Taxonomy (NCBI): domain Eukaryota; kingdom Metazoa; phylum Chordata; class Actinopteri; order Anguilliformes; family Anguillidae; genus Anguilla; species Anguilla rostrata. Next base: position 11,941,136 of record NC_057934.1, read on the forward strand.
GACTTTGCCAGAATTACGTGCACTAACAAGCTAACATACACAAGCTCTCTTTAAGACAAAATAATTTAACAAAGGATGTGTTAAGACCATAGAGAATCTAATTTGGGCCATAGGGAACAGAACATTCTCAACCACATTGATTGTAGCACAACAATTTAACAGCTTAATAGTTCATCGGCATGCAGACACTCAATGGGATTTTACCGTTTTTTAACGTTACTTGCCGTTATAGGTTATAGATACATTTCCATTGTAATAATTTAGATTGTGGGTCTTTTGAATGACAAGTTTCTCAAGCAGAATTGCACTTAACAGAAAGCATCACGTGAGCACAGCTTCTGTACTCCCTTTAGTGGTTCTCATATTTCACAGTACAAAGTAATATATTTAATAAAATGCTGCTCACGAAAATCATGACCATATTACAGCTACATTCCAGATATTAAAAAAAAAAAAAACTATAAAAATGTCCAGACTGTGATGTAAAGGATTATAAAATTGTACTGTATGGACTTGTACGGCCTATTTGGAATGAGTGCACAAAGGATGCTGTTAAAAGGCATGGCTTACGCCTTTTCATTAACAAACAGCAGTTTATTGTTAGCCTAATTGATTTTCAGGTTGTATATCTTTATACGACTCATTATTTGGTCTTCGTTCCAAATGACATATTTATTTTCTTGAGGCCATTACTAGTCGATAAGGAGAATTCAATACCGGCACCAATTGATGTTATGGAAAGTGCTTATTTTCTGGAAAGACTTAATTGGTGTGCTAAGAGCTTATAAATTTGAATAGCATTGGGGAAGAAAACAATTTTCTATGGTAGAGTTGCAAATCTGAGCATTTGCATATTGTCTTTTCAATATTATCAATTTAAAGTCAGTACTACTTAATGATACTAGAATTAGACACCTTTTGAATTACGACCAGATCTGATAAAGCTGCATGTTATTTTGGTTTTGATTTAAAAAATATATATATAGTAACAATAAAGTGCCATATTTTAGCATAGAAGTGTATACATTTTTTCACACAAACATCAGCTCTTTCTCTGGACTTTCAAATAGAGTAGCACTTAACAATGGTTGCTACATAGTGCAGTGCGTTGCATTTGTGTCACAAAGGGCAAGGGGCATTTTGGGGTTGTATAGCAACAGCTGAATAGCTTGCCATCTCATTACTGTGTAGACCAAGATGATGGTTATTAAAGTGCATAAAAGTGTCAGTATGGCACAACAATGTCCAATATGAAACACTCCAGTTCATGTCCTAGCAGTTCCTTTGAAAAATAAAAAATAAATAAATAAATAAATAGATACAAACGGAAAGGGTTTTCTCTCAGATAGCCTTGGAGGTTTCTTGTTTACTGAGAAGGACTTCCAGTAATCTGAGCTTAGCTTTTAGATTCTTGTACTCGTGGTACTCCTCGGCCATGGGAATGCGGTCGTCTTTTTGTGCAGTCCTTCCGTAGAGGAGAAGAGTAACGCATTAAGCAGGGTCGTCCCTTTCCATGCACACCGCTATAAACCCCCCTGTGTTGCCTTATTAAACTAGTTTTGTACATCAGTGGGAAAAAAAATGTATTTTATTTTAATCAATGCATTTACGAAAAATATTATATGTACAGAACAGCTGTGCCCCCCCCCCCCCAGTCTGTCATTTTGTTGTAGTGCTCAGTGGGTGTGTGCATTACGCTGTTGTATCATTTCTGCTGACTACTTTTGTGGATGTTATTTAATTTTTTCTTCTATTTTTTTTTCTAAGCGATGTTGAAAACATAACCATTCATTAAAACGCAAAAAGCAAAAAAAAAAATTAAAATCTGAAATGTCGTCTTTTTTTTTTAAGGAGTCTTACTCCTTACCTCCCCATCTGTTTGAAGAACTGCTCCTCGAACTCTCGGAGGGCTTTGCGTCGGCGTCTCTTCTCCACCCTGGTTTCTCTGAGACACTCCAACAGCTCCGGCCTGGGATGGGGTGCACAGCACAAACACCGCAACAATTCCCTCATGCTCTACAAATCCACTTCAGCTTCTCGTCTTTGGCTAACTGCGGCTAATACATCAAATAAGACATTTTCAATCATGTGGATTAACTAGACGTGCTCATTTTCCGACTCGGATGTACGCTCTGAGACATATTCTATTATCAGGTTCGCTTCTGTGTGAATCTGTTGTTTATATTGCCTGAAAAAAGGCTTGTCTTGATCCAACCTAAATATAATTGCGGGCATATCTCTTGCGAGCCACTGTTGGAACTGAAGACAGATTCAATAATTAATCACTTAAGGCAAACAGACTGGTGAGATGACTGTTCGCTCCTTTGTCATCGCTGGCAGATTAAATTTTGCTTTCGCAGAGGGAATGTGATGAAACTGAAGCAGTTAGATTAATGTGAGCCATACAGCATTCATGGCTGTCCTACTATATGGCTTAAACAGGCATTAAAAATTAAAGTCATTAAAAAGTTCCAATGTTCTGAAGCACAGTCAATACACATTCTTATTTCTTATCTAATTACTACAAAGTAAAAAACAACAATTGTGCATACACATATATGCATGTACATACACAACACAACAGTTTCCCAAAATGGCTAACATATTATTTTCTATCCCTAATGCTACTTATGAAGACCAACTCTAACAATAACTAACTTCAAAGAGAGGCAAACTTGTTAGAACCATTGCGAGCTGCAACCGAAGCTTGAATTAGGTGGCTTAAGGTTAAGACGGGGCTTAAACGTGCTGAGCCGCAACTGTCCGAGCACAGGTTCGCGACCTCAGACCTCGCGCGGGGGGAAGGGGAGGGCGGCGCTCTACCTGGACGCCTCGTGCAGGTTGGACATGGTGATGGCGGGCTGGCGGACCGCTTTGACCTCGTCCAGCGGCGACACGAAGGCCGTGTCGCTGTCCTCCTCCTGTGGACACGGGGGCTCGTCCGGGGCCACCGGGGACGTCGCCAGGCAGGACAGGGCCAGGCGGCGCTGCGCGCAGTCTTCGTCGGAGTCGTCCTCTTCCTCCTGCATCAGGCAAGTCAACGCTGAGTCAGCCCATCTGCCGGGGCCTCCTGTCAGAGCTCCCACGCACGGGACACTGCAGCTGAAACACATGCCCTCCTCTGATGCCCGTGCCCGTTGAGTCAGTGCGTCTGCAGGCCAGCATGCCGTTCCATTAGCAGCAGTGAACGTAGCAGACCCCGGCCAAGTTAAACCCACACTAGCCCTGGCGGGGTGATACCAAGCGTCCACCTTTGAAGAAACTTTATCAACTGCGCCACTGGAGAAACAATTCAACCCATTCTTACTTTATCTCTGTAATGTGGTTTCACTGTGTCTCAGAAATGGGGCTTGATTAAGGTAAGGAACAGGAGCACTGCCGCACCTCCAAACATTCTAAACAAATCGAGTGGAACTAGTGGAAAATCTATTATTCACACAACAAAAAAAATAAGCTAGCTACTGGTGTGCAATCTTATTTAATACACCATTTTTTGTAAACACCCCAAAATCTGACTTGGATTAGAAGACACAGCTCTCTGTCAACCTTGTTTGAAAAAAACTCACCACACCGTCAATCTCAATCCCACTGAAAACACATTCTGTTTGATAATGGATGAAAAGCAAATGGTGGCACTAACTACACAAATGCACAGAAGCCACTGCACTCAGTTAGCGTCCTATCATATGGGAAGGACCAGAGAGCTGTGAGTGATCAGGGCAAGAGATCAGAGGAATTAAAGTGACATGCACTAGATTAGAGAATAAACACAAACTCACTATTGTGGTGATGGAGGGGGAGGCACACAGCAGCTGTTTGATCATTTGGTATCTGTCATACAAGGGCTTTACCAGGTTCCTCTCCTGTTTTGTGCCCTGAAAACAGACATATTTTTATAACAATTTAATATTTGAATTTAGTTGCTTTCATCATTGCCTAGCCATCAGCATAACAGATAATAAAGCTCTTACTGGGCGACCATGCAGGCTCTCAAAGTACAACAGACACTTCTGCAGAGTAATTTTCTCCAGGACCATCTGGTTTTGAGTCATTTCCTGAATTAAAAAAATGAAACAGAGCAAAGAAAATATCAGTTCACAGTTAACGTTTTAGACACATCGTTCAAAAAAGCAATGTAACCTGCCAATTACCCGTGCACGCAAGAGGCGTACAGCGCAGCGCTCTGACATGGACCTAATGGCTCTAAATTTACCTTCATGTTGTCTGGGAGACCGAGTGCCTGTCGCTTTTCCCGCAATCTCTTCAGCAGGGCGTCGACTGTCTCCTCCAAGCAGGGTTTATGCTGTGGCTCTGTCGCTCCCTGCTGGTCATTGTTGTATCTGCATATTTCAGTGAGTGCGATCCTTCGGTCATCCCGAAGCTCGTCTACAGACTGTTTCAGCTTCAGATCTGGAGTATTAATCCAAACGTTTAAAATTATAATCATGGACATTGCGAAATTTAAGAAAGAACAACATGCAGGTATTTATGCAAGTAAATGTACCGTAAGGGCAGCAGTGGACACGTTATTATTCTGTTTCTGTTTGTGCCCTTGGTTATCACTTCCTTATGTGTTATGTATTCGCTTCCTATGTGTTGGTGCTTGGGGACAGTTTTACGACGTGCGAGGCTTGTAATTATGACATCACCAGCCACCTGCGAGACCTAGAATCTACGAGCTGTGCATTGATTCCTGGAGGTGGTTTCAACATTCTTAACGACATTATGTTCTAATACCTCGGGGGACTTACTGCCTGCAGTCTCAACTGGTCTGATATCCCCTTTTAAATTATTTTTGTCTGTGGTTATCCGTTGATCACAGACAAAACAATCGATTATCAGGACTGAGGGAACAGTCTACAGTCCTTGCATAATTACTCCCGCATTTATCAACACATGACGGACGATCAATGTCATACCTTTAAGCTGCTTCCGAGACTTGGCCAGCTCATTCATTAGTCTGAACATCTCTGGATTTGCCGTCTTGTCATTATGAGAGGGCTAAGGGACAGAGAATAAAGCACGCTGAAAAAAACCTTTGAGCAGACAGTGATTTAAGACGCTCAATTTTTCTGCAGTAAACAGGCTAGCCTTCAGAGGGCGCCCAATCCTGAGATTTTGGTCTGTTTTTTTGGAATGACTTTGTGGACCGTTTCAGTTTTTGCCGAGCTTGCCCTTTAGTGAGGAAAGTATGATAGGCCTACGCCTATATTTAAAAAGATATCAGGTCTGAGCAAGCTTGAACCAGTTTGGCCCAGAAAAACAAGCATGGTGACAGTGCAGTAAGACAAGAGGAAACCCCCCTCCCGCCTTAGTCACAGGAAAAAAAAAATCCCGCACACGCTAACAGCTTTTCCTGCAGGCGTCGTAGTGCTTGGCTAAAACAAAAAATCTGTACCCACATCAGCAATTTTCGGATAAGATTGAATACCCTAATGATCATCAAACCTAATGTTATTGTGTTTCACTTATAAACATACACAGAAATGAAAACACATTTCTTAAAATCATATTACATTACATTTATTCGCCAGACACTTTTATCCAAAGCGACGTACAATTGCATTACCGAAGGTCATCTATTCTAAATGTCCTGTAATAGTAGTGGGACATCCGCAACTTTTTGGAAAATAAATATTTAAAAAGTTGTACATACCCTGTATTTCCTCTCCTGCTCAAATCTCTCCTCAAATTTTCGGATTTTTCTCTTCACGGTCTGTATGTGTTTGGTGAGAAGGGGGATTGACAGTGTGTCTTTGGCGCCCCCTGCAGGCTCTGTTCTCACAATGCCTCTAGCCCTAAGGAAGACAAATGCCCACCAGTATATCATGAATTTTATCTGCCTATAGTCACATAGCAACATTCAATGTGGACAACGTACACATAATGCCACTCCATCTTACAAAAAGACACAAAAATGCACTCAAATTCTCAGTCAGCCCATATGCACACATGCACACATCCACAATCACACTATTCAAAGAGCAGGAATTTTCAAAGAATAGATTCATAAGCAGAAAAGTATTTTGTCAACTCATTTTCTGATTTGCTTTTATGGATATATAACATCTTTTGAGTAATCAACAAACATTTAACTAAAGCTGTTGCTCAGTACATCTCATTGACAGAAGTGACGTCTGAATATTCCCTTGTCTTCTTCTATTAGCTTTTAAAATAATTTCCTCATCTTTCCTCAAGTTTTTCCTCCATGAACTCCTCCTGTAGATTGACACCCTGATAAAAAGCAACTTTCGCAGTCATTGGATACATCTCTTAACCAGCAGGTGAACCGTGAACCCGTGGGCGGATAGCACCGCAGTCAAACTGATACTGGGCACACCTCTGATCTGTGCTGTGATAAGCAGGATAATGTGGCCCTTCCATGTGTGAGAGCGGAGGGAGGCTGTGAGATTCTGGTGTATATGAACCATCACGCACTAGCCGTTCTCAGCACCGCCCTGGTGAAGGCCCACGGCTGCGAACGCTTTCAATAATAAACATTTCCCGCTTCAGGTTCTCTCCTGGAGTGGCCGCGATCCCAGTTCCTGGCAGAGGAGGGCCGTGCTGTGGGACCTGACTGACGGAGAGGGGTCAGAGAGAGAGAGCCGCGGGGGGGGGTCTTACATGATGAACTGCTGGGAGCAGGGGGGCGATGGCGCCGCCTCCGTGTCGCTGTTGAAGCGCTGGCTCTGGCTGAAGCTGGCGCAGCGCGGGGAGGGCAGGGGGCTGTCCCCGTCCGTGATGTGGTGCAGGAGCCGGCTGGGCCCTGGAGACTGCGGGCCGTCCGTCCCCCCACCCTCCTGGGCCGGGGAGCGCTGGACAGGCCTGTTTTCTGCTGTGGGTGGGGGGTTGGGGTGGGGGAGGTTATATAACAGAAATATGAGTCAGACAGACAGACAGGCAGGCAGACAGACATGCTGAAGGCAGGAGTTCACCATCTAGGGTATCCATCTGATGACTGTGCACTGTGCTCTCCAGACAGCAAAACAATAATGTTCTGATGGGAAATGAAACTTGTAACCCGACACCAAAAGTCACAGGGAGATCATGATTAAATGCATATTGGCAAGTCATATGCTTGCACAAAGTCAACTTTCTAAAAGGCCAAGTGCTATAAGATGTCCTGAATTTTCCCCCCCTTTTCCACACAGTTTGGAATGTTAAACATATGTGTAGTGACCGCCTTAGTGACCTCCTTTTTTTTGGATTTGGCTTTGTACTACTCACTTTTAGATTTGTAATCAAATGATTCACACGTGGTTAAAGTGGACATTCTCAGCTATTATTTAAGGGTATTTTATACATTTTGGTTTCACCATATTAGGGCACATTATGTTTTGGTATTAATGGTATGTAAATTAAAGTAATCATGTTTATTCATGTTAGTTGCTTATCCTTTTCATGCAATGACTGCTTGAAGTCTGCGACCCATAGACATCACCAGGTGCTGAGTATCTTCTCTGCCAGGCCTGTATTGCAGCAATCTTCAGCTCCTGCTTGTTTTGGGGGCTAGTTGCCATAAGTTTTCTTTTCAGCATTTGAAATGCACGACTTGGCTAGTCAAGAATATTTCTGTTTTTGGCTCTAGAAAACTCTTTTGTTGCTTTTAGCTGTTTGTTTCATTGCCTTGCTGTACGACGGCAAATAAGATGCTTCTGCGCTCTTCAGAAGTTATTCTGCTGCTGCTATCAGCAGTTGCATCATCAGTAAAGACAAGTGAGCCAGTACCTGTGGCAGCCATACATGCCCAAACCATAACACCCCCACCTCCATGTTACACAGATGAGGGGGATGGGGTGCTTTGGATCTTTGTCAGTTCAGTCTCCATACTTTGCGCTTGCCATCATTCTGATATAAGTGAATCTTGGTCTGACCTGTCCACAGGCACACTGTAACATGGACATAATGTTTTTACAGTTAACTAGTGGTTTTCATCTTGCCATCTACCCGCTGTAGTTCTTTTTGTGAAGTCTTCTACGGACAGTAGTCACTGACACATCCACACCTGCCTCCTGAAGAGTTTCTGATCTGTCAGATAGGTGCTTGGGGGTTTTTTTCATTATGGTGAGAGTTTTTGAGTCATCGACCAAAGAGGTCTTCCTTGGCTTACCTGGCACGCTGAAATTACTGTGCTCACCAGTGCTCTCTTTCTTCTTAACAATGTTCCCAACAGCAGATTTTGGTAAGCCTAATGCTTGGCATATGTCTCTGACTGTATTTTTTCCTTACTTTCAGAAACACCTGTAAACCCACTTGTACTGTACCAAAAATTATGGTGCCCTGAAATGGAGGTGGGGGGGGAGTACTTTGTATAAAAGGTGTTGTAATTTCGACTAGATGAACCCGAAGTGTCCAGAATGCCCTTTAATTAAACTGTTCATTGCTGCTATCGATTTGGAAGAGCACTAAGTAGTATGTGCTCTGTGCTTTCCTGTGACACGTCATGTTGTCAGACTTGCACAGACATGAATTGAAGGAAGACTCCTCATTTGCAGCTTTACAAGTAGACTTTCGGGTGCCCATTCTAACAGTGGGGGTCACTGGCACGTGATAAGATGCTGTAATCTCGGCTGACAGAAACCTTCCCTTCCTTGGGTGACACAAGAGCCAACTGCCATTGGGGAGGGGTGGTGCTAGTTACAGTCAGCACTGGCACAGTCTGGATTCGTTCTGCACTACGGAAGTGCCTTTAACATGATGAGCCACCCAACAGCCTCCAAAATTGCTACAATTTCACAGTGACATAATGAATGCTTTCAACATAATTGGCGCAATCAATGCAAGGACCTCGGTCCTCGTTCAGCAAACCTCCACAGAATACTTCCCTGACCGACACTCGCAAGGTGCTCTCCTCACAGTGCACTTATCAAGAGCAGCCATTAGCCATTAGCTGCTCCTGCTAATTAGAAGGACCTCCCTGACCTTTAGCGAAGAGGTCCACCCAAACATGGCTCAAAACTGAAGCCATTTCATTTTCCAGAGAATAACTCTCTGCACACTCCACAAATACACATCAGTTTCTTGACAGAAAGCAAAACAAAAACCCCAGCAATGTTCAATTAAGTGGTGGAGTGACATCAGAGAGGGCAAAAAAAGGTGTGCTTCTGTTATTAATAACAGCATGATATTAGTCATGATACCGATGATGGTAATGACTAAGTTATACTCTATATGAAAAAAATAAAACCTCCCTCAATCAATATCACTACAGCTGAGTGTGGCCTCCTCAGGCACGACTGTTTACATAAGTACGTCACACCAGCGTGTGCATCACGACTTGAGAATCGGGGACATGCCTTCGCGGATGGGGGCGGTTGGGGAAGCGAAAATGAGTGTATATTTTATGAAAGCAACAAGAAAGGTCAAAGCCAAGAGTCCAGTCAGCCAGCCAGCCAGCCAGCCAGTGCATTGTCAAAATAGAGCTGGGGTGGGAGGGCAGAAGGGGGGCGGCGGCGCAGATGACGGGCTGAATCTGGGGCTGACGAGGCACATGGTACGGTGACAGGGAAGGCGGGCCAGCCCGCGCGGGGCACAGGCGCTTGGTGCTACGCGGCCTCGCTCCGAAAAGCGCTGGGTTATTAATAGACGCCGGGCTCTAATAAGCTCCCAGCCGCCGCGCTGCTAGCCTCGCGCTGTAAACAACAGGCGGAATGAGAGAAGCAACACTGCCGTCCGCTGCCAGAACGATCGCTCGCGCCCAGACGCCAGCCTCGACTCTGGCAGCCCCCTAGCCCATGTAGCGGAGTAGCTTCCAAATCAGGGAGCAAATTGGGGCAAACAGCGGGCAGGGCTGAAGTGAACAATGCCAGTGAACAATCGTCAATTGAAACTGTCATTAAAACACCACCGCGGATAGCTTAGCCGACACCTGCGAACGCACAATAAGAAATCCCCGTTGAAAACACACGCCTTAAAAAAGCACAAAAGCCCAGAAGCGTGACCCACTGGGCTGATGTCTGCTCTAACACATGACCTACATTGCACATGTCGCTCTATAAGCCGGAGTGGGTATGGCACAAGCAACGGTGTGGAGCTGAGAAGGGAGAAAAAGAGAGGGAAAGGGAAAGAGAGAGGGAGAAGGGGGCAGGGAGGTGGGGAGAGGTGCGGGGAGGCGGGTCCGTCTCCTACCTGCGGGGCTGTCCTCGTCTCCGCTGAGAGAGGGGGGCGGGCAGGGCTCCGGGGCGCCCGGCGGCGGGACGGCGTCCTCCGGCGGGGGTCCCAGCGGGGAGCACATGTCCACCTCCAGCGCCTGCAGCTTCAGGAGCGAGCTCTGGAAGCAGAAGCAGAACATGCCGCCTTTCGTAGCCGGCGAAAAGGAGGCAGCGCTGGAGAAGGAGGAGGAGGAGGAGGAGGAGAGGGTCTGTGCCGAGCGGCGGCGAGCTCCGGGGATGCGCGGTACTCCGGCGGTGCGGCGCTGGCTCAGCGGCGGCGGCGGCTGCTGCTCTCTTCCTCCATGAGCGCTCGGCGTCTGCTCCGTGTGTGTCAGCACGCGCGTCTCCACTGCTGCACGAGCCCTCCTTCCTACGGGCTATTCAAGCCAGCCTCGGTAGTGGGGGGAACTGGGAGAGGAGGGGAGGGAGGAGGGAGGGGGGCTTTTTCGTCAGCAGCCTTGTGGTAATTTCCTCAGCCGGGCTTATCTGATGCAGGATGGGAGAGGGGGTGCAGGTAGGTGTAGGGAGGAGCCAGGAAGGTGGGGGTTTGGGGAGTGCGGGGGTGGTGGTGGTGGGGGGGGGGTGTGTTGACGATTGTGGCGATGAGTAGGGAGGGGCGGGGGTGCTGTTGTGCGAACCGTTACAGTAAAAACGGCTTCTCCTGCGTCGGCGGGGGTGTGTTTCATTGATGCCTGTTGACATCATGATCTGGTGAGGGTATAGCTCCTCCCAGCTGTTCTCATTCATTCATAAAAACAGCAGCACGGTAGAGGAGTGGCGTGCAGCCCCCCCGTCCCCACACACACCCCCCGCACACCCCCCCCACTCCGGTACCTACTCACGAGCACAGAGCGCGCTCGTATGGCAGGGGCAGGGTGGATGCTGCAGAGGAAGCACAAATAACACGACCATCAGTTGCAGATCCCGCCACTACCTACCCCAGCACCTACGCCATCGCCATCTCCGGGGCTTGCGCCGGCGGTGTCTAGAAGAGCGGGGTGGAGGGGGGGGGTGGCTGAGGAGGCTGCGGCGATGCTCCCCTCACCGTGCGGAGTGAGTCACAGCCACCCACCCCTCCCTCCCTCCCTCCCCTCCCCTCCTGCTTTTCTCTCCTCCGCCCCACCCCCCTCCTCCCCTACCTTCGACAACAGACTGTGTTAGAGCTACGCTCGCTAATGCACGTTGCAGCCTCTGGCACAGAAAGCTCACACCCACCGCGAATCACGGACGCGCACACGCACACAATGCCTGTCATGAATGGCTGGACGGACAATAGGGCTTTCGCCTGTGCGACTCGCCTGAGAACATCATTACATGTAAAATGAAAAAAAAAAAGACATGGCTACCATGCTTATTAAAATTTCAGTTCAATTGGTCCTCATGAATTTATCATTATCATTTATCATTAATCAAGAGGACGGGATATCATCATGTGCACTGATGTTATCTCTGAATATGTCACCCCTGCATCAGAAATAATTCCTGCTTGTGCTCATCCCTCAAATAAAAATCATTTTATTTGGGTGACAACCAGTGACCTGAAAACTACTATTACTGTTATTTAACCCTATGTTTACACAAATCCTTTCTCCTTTCTGATCCTTTATACGTTATATCTTTATACGTGAGCAAAGCAAGATGCTGGACGGAATTCACGGTGTAAGAAAACTGAGCGACTTCGCAGTTCACAGATTCTCCCAGGAAGCACTCGTGTTAATTATGAATGCCTTCATTCATCGCTGCAGGAAGGGGATGACGAGACGTCACCGGTGACCTGCGTTCTCTGACGCTCCGTGCGTCACGTGTCCCGCCATGACCGCGCTCCGTACGGCGGTCTCCGGGAAGGTCGTGTCCTGCGAACGTGTGCGGATTTCGAAACGCCGTACGCTTCACCGTGATTCACCTCCCCTTCCGCTCGGCTGTAAAGTACGATATCATATGCCAAGTCGGCCCTTGCTCCCCGCACTGCTGCGTGTCGGGAAAATCCAGCAGTGGGATGTCAATAAGATGAAAGTAGCTGAACCAGTTTAAATAACCTCTGTACTGTAAACAGCCGTCCTGCAGCACAGTCAGTATTAAAATAGCTGTGGCAAACATCTTTGAGACGTGCGAGAGATGAATGTATGAAATTCCATGTTGCTGTACAAAGGCAGGGGCCATTAAAAGACAGAGCTGGGTTCATGGTGCCCTGCAGGTTGGCCTTCCCCAGCTTCAGTGTAAATGTCATGCAGCTAATGAAGGGGGGACATGACAGGGAGAGATGCTCAGTGCAGATCTACTCTGTGTAATTTTCAACATGCATGTTATTGTACCCAATTTATTGCACCTGACTTAGCTGTTTTGTCCCTTTGCAAGTTTTAACAATCCCCCACAAAATTTGAATACACCAATATACTGCCAATATGCTGAAATAAAATCGATTATCAAGATCAGAAAAAGATATTGTAACACTTCACAAGGATAAATATTAGCGCAACCTTCAGATACTGCAAATATTATTTTAATTACATTGCTTTGAAATATACGTATCATTTTTTCCACATAAATTTCAGTATGTTCATTGCTGGTGATACACCAAAAACCTGTATGTCCATTTCTTGATGCTGGTGTTATTACATTTTTCTCATCTAACTATGTTTGCTCAAAATGTCTCATAACTCGGAAACTAAGGAGGTTGACTCAGAACCCTGTGTTGTTTTAGGAAATGTGTGTGTTCCTGGGAAAAGCATCTTCTGGCTGTTTTTGTTGTTCAAACATGAGGAATTGGCAGCCATACAGGGTCTTAATTGCCCTCTTGGCTGAAATTTTCCATGGAGAGATTGTTCCTATCTACAGTGTTAACCAGACCTTTCTTTCCTTCATACTTTTTCAATATACCCTAACCCTAACTATCACAATACAGTGTACTCTGTCAGTGTTGATTCAACCCTGAGCATGTGGCAGTCCAGCCTGCAGTGCCCTGCAGCCCAGAGGGTGCAGGCTCCTCTGCTTCTGCTGAGGAGTTGCTGGAGCCCGCAGTGTGTGCCCTGACCGGATTATCATCTGTGTCCTGGAACAGCAAACACCTGGAAGCCTTTACTTTCCTCAAAACAAGGAGCTGCACCTGCCATTGTTTTCTTTGTTGCCATGAGAGTAGGGACAACAGGCCACAATAAAGTGGCAATCTGGTGGAAAGCCAAAAAAAAGTTTAACTGCTGTTTCCAAGTGATTTAGCACAGGGGTTAGCCTTACCCAGACATTATAAAGGAGAAACCGGAACGTTCTTGCATTCAGACTGATTCAATTTCTACAGCATTGTTGTACAGAATACTGCCATATAGTACAGCTACTAAAAGAATTCTGTAGTTTTCCATGTTGATTTCCACACAAGCCGACAAAACCTGAACACAGAGCTGAAAAAATCAACAGTAATCAACAGTACTGCCAGACAGAGAGCTCAGGAGGTCTCAGGAAACATTGCAAATAATTCAGTACAGCATCCACCATGCTATTTGGGGTTTAAACAAGAACAAAAACTAACAAAATATTTGCTGGTCCTACCTAACACAATATCTGTATTTTGCTATCTGTTAAAAGCCCTGGATACCTGTTAAAATATCTCTGTTTCTCTATATTGTGTGTTGCTGTGAATATCAATACTTTGCTACCAGGCAATCCACTGAGACAAGGGAAATTCTACATCTAAACACTGGCGTAGAGAATGTGACTAAAGTGAAGGGGGTTTGCTGAATGTTGCATTACTGAACAAATTCCCTGAAGCTGGTGAATATGATCTTTCCTGTTCTTATAGCCAATGGCTAAAAACTGCAGGCCTCTGTTCCATAATAGTTTGCTTCCAGTTAAAAAAAATGCTGTCATGGCTAATCGCACCCCAGCTTCAGAAGTTGCCTTTTGCCAACATCAGCACAAGCTGTACAGACAATCAACAAGATGTGAATCGTGGTAGAAACTGCGCTGAAACCAACAGCCATTCCTCAGTCAGCTGATTTCCGCAAATCTGTGGGCTCACCAGAGTGGACGGGGGGCATCAGGATGCAAGCCCCAATTCAGCTTGTGTCAATCAACACAGGAAGAGAAAAAGCCCTTGTGTCACTCATTCCACGTTCTTGGTAAATAATTTACTGAAGAGATATCAGAGCAAAAACTGCTGGAATTCCAGGAGGAAATAACATCCTGAATTAGACATCCAGATTTACTCGACTGCGGTCTTCTCGGCCAATGAGGCGTCTAGCGCTCGGGTTTGGTTCCATGGCTGGAGTCGTCCTTAACTGGGGACATGGGACGGTCAGCTGTATTTCTTCAGAAAAAGCGGCCTGCCCTCCCTCTCCTGAAAGCGTGTGGCAGACCCTCCATTTTCATGGCTGGTATGCACCTGACAAAACAAGGGAAATGGGGGAACACAGCCTTCATGGAAAAGTAGACTGAGTAGACGCGTACTGGCCGCTAACTCATCCACGCCTTCCTGCAGAGCGTGGGGCTGATCACGCAATGGGCTGTGACAGAACTGGTGCAGCTGGGCTCGCCTTTCATCTGGCTGGCCTACATTCTCCCAGCAGACCCAAAGAACGCCTGTCAGAGATCAGCCATATCTCACTGGGTCTCTTCCTGGCCTGGTGATAGATTCATACCTTCCTGAAACCTGTTAGAGAATAATGACATTGTCTACATATTAGAAATACTTCCCAAAAATTAGGTGGTGCATTTATGCTTTGATCACTTGTGAATTGCCACAACCTTCTGTACCCATTCTTTGAGTACTTATTTTTGGCTGCAGAAAGCGCAGAGGGTCAACTTCACCTGCACTGACAACACTGGTCACAATGTCTGCAGGAATCAATTCTGGTTCAGTCAGGAGATGACCGCAGTCATTGAATCAACTGATGTCTACGCAACAAAGCATCACAGCACTTTGTTGTAGGTCGAAGGCTGGGCTGAGAACTAGTACTGCATTACAAGCAATGACATCGAAGACAGTGGTTGTCTGTAGAGTACTGTCTCTCAAGTTTACAGTGCAGTTTGCACTTTCTGACTTGCTGCCAGAAGAATCCATTTTCTCTCATCTGCTTGGTTTATATATAGCTATTGACTAAACTGTAAGTTTAACAGTATTAACCACTCATCCTCATGAGAGGAATTAATCATACAATCTGCTCGGAGACAGGCAGAGAGCCAGCCAGCGATCTGACCGGATGAATTACGGTTCAGCTGTTCTGAAGGTATTCTCTCTCCCACCTGGTGCTTGTTCGCCAAGCATGCATTCACCACGCATGAGGCAGCTGAGCAATAATGCGATGCTCATGAGAACGTCAGGTAATACATCACAGCTGTACGTTAGCAGCAGTTTTTCATGGAGGCAATAATTTCAGCTCTTAAATCCGTTGCAATACTTCTGCCTTTAGTCAGGTGTGAAGAAGTACTGACCTTACCTCAGGCCTGAAGCCCTAAGGACCCGGTGACAGATTGAGTATCTATTTTTAGCACGGTGTCATAACATGACACATACTGACTGAAACTTCAGTTTAGTCGAAGCAAGCAAATTAACGAGAAACAATAACAAAAACACATTCCTTTCTATGTCTAATAAGCACATGGGGAGCTGCAATGTCAATGTACAAAAGAGCTACTATACTTTCACTGGTGAATTGCTGTACAAGTATGATTTCAGTAAACATTAATGCCGATACGCACAAATGTAAACCCACAAAATGATCACTAGTCACTAGACTATCACCTTCACTGGGATCTGAAGCAAAACAGAATTATACATTTTTTTTCTCTATTGCATGTACATGGTACAAAGTCAGCATTTTGTTTATCTCTTTAATAAATGTAACCGTCTGATCCATGCTGAGGCAGTGCTCCTGTTCACAAGCGCAGCGCTTGACATAACATGCTATTTCGGTCAGGGCCGGTCGGCCTACTGGTCAGGAATTATAAAAGGGGACCATGGTCATTTGTGTAGAGGAAACGAAAGAACAAAGGGCATGCTCCGGAGACACTGTCCTGCAGGCCCTGGGCCAAACTGAGCCCAGCGTACTTTCATATGAAAAGCGGTGTGAGCAGGGTCATCAAAAGGGTGCCATCACAGCAGGAGGAGAAGCACTTCACAGAGGTCACACTTGGTTTTCCGGTTTACCGAATCCTTTCAATATTACATATCCAGAATGCTTCACATTGTGAGATACAGGAGGAAATATCCAGGGAGTATTTCACAGGGAATCAGGATATAAGAGTGTTCCCTGAAAAAAATAGCAGAAGACCTTAGACTCATCATTCAGTATGCGCAGGAGATGGAATGTAAATATTACTTGAAAATCAATACTGTGTGTTCAGTGTTTTAAAATGAACCCTGGAGAAAATGGCTATGGTTGGCATACTAAGCATGAACAGAGTTATTTACTATGTAGATGAACTTACTTGACAGTAAAGTAAGACAGGCATGCATTCATCCTATAAAAGAACAAACCTTAACAATGGATAAGAAAAGAGTTATATGAATAGAACAATATGAATGGAAATGCATTTGGCATTCACTTTCAACAGTGCATAAATGCACCTGCGCTGTGTGCATCCTCATATAGAAAACGAGCCAATTAAACATCCAAGCAACGGGAAACATCACCTTTTTAATACATTAAAATTTAATACAATCAATGAAAGAACAAGAGAGAGAAGAATGATATGCAAAATAATTATATGTGAAAAAGTAAAACCATGGTATGTACGGTATACATTTAATGTGCATGAACAATGAGAAAATGGTGTGAAAATGCAATAATCTACATCTGGGGGTTGGTGGCAAGAGGGGTGAGCATAAATTATCACACAGGCAAGACCTGCATTTGTATGTTTCCAAGGTTGGATCAACAAGGTTGTAACCACCATTAAACTACAAACAAAGTTTTCAGTTCACAGAGAAAGTTCTGAAATGCATACAGACGTGACACATTAGCAGGCGTGAGGCTGAACTAAAGATGAAAACTGCCACTTTATAACAACATTCACATCTCAAGCAATTCCCATGTGAGAAAAGTCTTCAATTTCAGACAAAATCAAACCAATCTCTACTTCTTCATTTTCATAATGCCCTTATTATAATTACTTCTCAAAGTGTTCTAGATACTGTAGTAGGTAGTAAGTAGTAAGGTTTTTTAATGCCATCATATTCGTGCCATTAAAATCAAAATGTGTGTCACTATAGCTGACAATTGCATTCAAATCTTATATTATAATCATATTCAAATAATAAAAACAGAAATACTGTAGTTAATTTGCAGAAAGTGTATGTGCTCACACCCGAAAGCCAGCCACATGCCACTGGCAGACTGACAAGCTGGTTATATCACCTTGTCGTTGCCAGTGAAAGAAAAATTTGAGAATCAAATTTTGGCAGTGTTTCTCAGAATCGCTTCCAGTACAGATTAATGACTTAGTACAAAAGCAATGCAATGTTTATTACTGAGCCTTTTCTCTCTGTCATGACCCTGACCTTATTTTATTTTGCCAAGCTCTGGCAATGCCTCCCACGTAGACAGGGTACTCACATATGCATAGCTTGCCATGACAATAAAGCGTTTTGCACAGTAACCCAAATCATATGGTCCAGGCATGTGTTTACAGTTTTTTCATGCATACAAGAGGATCCCTAGTCCTGCATCAGTTCAGTAGGACTGAACATTGACTGAGCTTCTGATCTTTCATTTCCAGTTAATGAGCCATTAAGAAGATCAAATGGTCTTTGGTCTTAAATTTGCATGTAGAAGCTACCTGCAAACCAGCACCATGAAGTCAAGTGAACCATCAAGTCCTTTGTGCATTCCCTATTCCAGAGCGTTTGTGTACCGAGTCCTTTTTCCTGACATTTTACAGTTGATCTTTCTCATCCTTTGATGCTGTGGGAGCAGAGCGGTGGCCTAATTTGGGCCTGCCAAACACAGACGTCACCAGTGCAGTAAATGAATCCATGCTGGCCGGGTTGTAAAGCATGAATAATAGAGGGCTGGGGGGGGGGGGGGGGGGGGAGAGAAGGCAGCTCTACTCTGTCCCAGGAAGAGGCTGCTCTTCACCACAGTCGCCGGAGGACAGAACGGAGCGAGTGGAAGAGGGTGCCGCACTTCAAACGGCTCAAATGGAGAAAGAGAAGCAGCCGGCTGAGAGCACCCTTTGTTCCATACAGTGCGCCTCTCATTAAAGATAGCCTATGGGCTAATGACATCATTGCTAACATCTCTCTCTCTCTCTCTCTCTCTCTCTCTCTCTATCTATCTCAGTCTCTTTCTCTCCCGCTCTCTCTCATTCTCTCTCTGTCAGTCTCTATCTCCCTGGCTGTCTCTCTCTCTCTTTCTATCTATCTATCTATCTATCTTTCTCCCTCGGTCTCTCTCTCTCTGTGACTTGCTCTGATTTGCTATCTCTCTTCATCTCCCTCTATCTCTCTCTCTCTCTCTCTTCTTTTTCTCAATGTCTGTCTCTGCTATAAAAATAATTAATTGAAAAGACAACATACTCAGGTTTTAGACATAGATATTGAAAGATATTGAATGTACTGCAGGAGGGATCCTGTCCAAAGAAAATGTTTATCCAATGACACTAACATAGTCCTTCTCTTGTCTTTATGTAAGCCTGTGGCATAGTCTCAGGCACAGTAGATGCACCATAGTCTTGTTGACACATCTTTAGGCCAGTGGTGCAAAGATTCATAATTAAAAATTATGTAGGGGTACCACCTACGAGTGTGAGGATTACCATGCATCAGCTGATATGAATCTTTACTGAAAGTTTTCCAGAGTGTGCCATATTATTATTATGACAGAGTATCGTATATACAGTACTTTGCAGGATGGCATACCATCTCAATTCAGTTAATTGCCTGTGTTTCCTTTGTGGCTTTACAGACTTATCGATAGGCTATTGTCTGTAATGTAAAATTGCAAATCATTATTGTGTCAGTTCAGCTATATTTCATAACTACTGCACATGGGAACAATCATGGCTTGGCACAATTTACAGCATACCACTTGTTAGCTTAATTGAGTGGCCAGTGATTAATTGGACATGAGAATCATCTCCAGGGTTTTCATGCGATTAAAACAATTACACAGTGTCTGGGGTCCAGGATAGATCATTTATCTACATTTAATATAAACCTGGTTATGCCATACTATATTATAAAGTTGTTATGCAAAAATATAAAATAATAATAATGATAATAATAATAATAATAATAATAATAATAATAATAAATATTAAATTTAGAATAATATATTATTAAGACCATATTTAATTCAAAGAAATAATTGTTTCATTTTGATCTTCCAACGAAATCAATTAGAATTAATTTTCAGCATTCCTTTTGAATGTGTCACAATTGTGTCTCCTGTGCACAAGAATGGCAAGGGAGAAGCTGACTAATTCTGCGCTACACTAATGCTGCACTACGCTAATGCTGTGCTACGCTAATGCTGCGCTACACAAAGGAACAATGTGAATGATAACTTTATACTGCCTTTATCATGACAGGCTAATGGCCTGTTCTCTGTACTGCTGTCATGACATTCATTTCACCCTGCCCAGCCCTGATAAGGCCTCCACACATCTGCCAATCACTTCACTGCAGTAAAGTGAGATTGTTGTCGGTCCTAGGCAACCAAAGTCTACATATGTGCGATGTCCCAGCATGCCCCTCTCTAAGAACAGGGATCTCCTGATTCTGAGGGGAAGTTTGCACCAGTGAATAAACCACAAAGTCCATAAAGCAGCACTTTTCCAGGAAAAAGGGGGAAACTCCATTTACAATGGACATTGCCTCTCATTAAAAACTGGTTTGGATTGGCGTAAATAATCATTACTGTTATGACATTTTACCTCACTCTATAATTCCAAATGATCATTGTGTAAAGCCACCATAAGAATTAACACACCAGAGGTAATTAATATGAGAAGACAAAGCTTAAAAGAAGACGGCAACTGTATCATCCATATATTGAAATATTCCTACAGGATACAGTATCAGGGAGAGGGGGTCCTTATTGTATAATCACACTATCTCACTGTAAACAATTATGACAGGAGGGATAGGAGAGAATGGAAAAAGATCTCTCTCTCTCTCTCTCTCTCTCTCTCTCTCTCTCTCTCTTTTTTTTCTCTCTGATGCCAACATATGAGTTAAACTGAAAATATTTCCTCCAATACCATTTTGTAATAAGGAGTCTATGTTTTGACTCCATGGCTTCCTGCCTTTGTTTTTCCATCTTTTTTATAACAAAAGGCTTCTACTAGTCCTCCCGCGATCATTGTGCATAGTCATTGTTTCTTCCTCTTTTATTTGCATAACTGCTGAAACAGGTAGGTCAATACAGTTACGCCTTCTGAATGCTTACTATTTTCCTTTCATAACACTTGAGTTTATCATAGAAGGCAAACCTAGGTACGGGAAAGTTGACAATATGACCTGCAACCAAGTAGCGATTACCTTCGAGTACTTCTGCAGCAATCAGTGAGATGACAGACAGCAAACAAAACTCTGACACCATATGTCACACTGAAAGGGAAATGTGAGAGAAAAAAGGCACTGAAGGAAAAACAAGTGTCAGCTATTATCCAGTATGACAGCATTGTATATTTTGAGTCCTTTGTAAAGTGCATTTGAGGATGAAATAATTGAGTCTTCCACAATACACACTGGAGTGATTTAATTCGGTGTGCTGACACACTGAAGTTATTTCTAATGGGCTTCAGTCATTGAGAAGATATTAGCTTTTGTGATTTTGCCCCAGGCAAAACAGCTCTCAAATCATTAATGGATAGATTTATCCAACAGTTTTTTCAGGTAAAAGTACAGTTCAGGTATTGCAGGTTATACTGTAAGTAACATCCGGTATATAGGTCAACTATCATTCCCAAGCCAGCCCAAATCAAGATATACTTCATAATCCAAAGACTAGAGTGACAAACAAGCTATAAATCCAGCATATAAAAGTATCATAAAATGAACAAGTGCACTCGATTACCTCTGAATGATCACCATCTATCAAAGGAAAAATAAAGCAACTGTTTCATTTTTATTGATACAGTAGATTAAACATGGAATCTTTTTAAAGGTAATGCAGTCTTCATAACTATTTACAGTGAGCTTTGTAACGTTTGGGACATATTTGGGACATATTATTTCTTGATTTGGCTCTGTACTCCACCATCTTAGAAGCATAATCAAGTAATTCACATGTGGTGAAAGTGCACACTCCCTGTTTACATTTATGGGTATTTTTTAAATACATTTTGGCTTCTCCATGTAGAAATTACAAAACTTTTTTTTCTAAATAGATCATCCCTCCTTATTTCAGGGCATCATGATGTTCGTCTTTGTCCCAAATGTCATGGAGTTCACTGTAAATGCATCAGATCTGTGAAAAAAAATGAACCTGATAAACTCAGTCCACTATTTATTGCAGTCTGTAGTGGCATAGCTTTAAAAATTATTCTGTTTCACAACTGCATCAAACGTTCACATAATCCGTCAGTGCCAACAAAGGGATTAAAATGCATGCTGTGCTGTAGTTGACACCGTCTTTTAGATGGGAATTCCCTTCACTTACCAAAGTTCCAGGGGCAGTTTGCATAAGGTATAAGGGGTTCCCTGGGGTCTTGGGATAATTCCAAACTGACTCTTAACCTGACAACATAATGATTCCACAGCTTAACTGAATAAAAAATTCCCTCTCTTTCTCTACCATTATTATTATTATTATTATTATTATTATCTATCAGATTAAAAAATATTCAACTGACCAAGTTTGAAAGATTAATTTTTGTTTAAGTCATTGGGTTTTATTTGAATAACCGATAGCCCGTTCCCTGATGTTTTCCTTTGCTAGGAAAAGCTGATCATTGAGGCCATTTGTTTTTGCTTTATGTCACTACCTTATTTGCATTATTTTGCTGGGTGTTCCACCACAGAAAACTGTGAAAACTCATCATTGGAATCAGCTGAAAATGAACTTACAAGACAGCCTCTATGTTTTCGATTTGTATTACAGTAGATCCTGTCAAGATACGGACTGAAATTCTGCTGACGTGAAATTCTGCCTGGAGTTGAGTGATTATCTTCGTGAAATCACATAATTTCTTTGCTTTTCCTACCGTCCTGAACTTCTGTTATCAAGAGAATCAACCACTTTATCACATGCAATAAAGATCTTGTTAACAGTACCGAGAACAGATAAACTCTGAACTCTAAGCTGTCAGATAAATTATATAAGACGTTCTTCTTGTGTAACTTGTGAAGTAAAGCAATAGGCCATCACCTAGAAATAGCTCAGGTGTATTTAAATCAGGATATCAATATCTCTTTATAGTATATTCTGCTCTGAACTCAAGAGATGTACTGTAATGTCCTATGTTTGGTAATGTAATCATATAAGGAATAGCTGATGCAATTATTGTCCAGGTAAATTGAGATTACATGAATGGTATGAATCTACCTGTGATGAATGTGAAAGATTCATATGTTTTTTTCATATAGTAGATGCAGTACATATTAGCTTTTTACAACATATTCCACATCATAATTTTGATGCGCATAGATTATGAGGGCTGTCAGTGGTCAGTGGAGTCACAGCTTCAATATTGGGTATGGGGGACAGGGTCTGAGGGGAGTAGTGGTGAGTTGGAAATTAAACGTTAAAATGTGTATATTCAAATATTTGACGTGGAGTACCAATCGAGTTAACTCAACACAGTTTCTTTGTAAATTTTTAGTAAAAAAAGGGGGAAAAAATCTAATCCCAATAGTTTAACCAGTATTTCCAGTTGTAAACTTTCACAGTAGTACATGAACGTGTAATGAACAGGAAAAGTGTATATTACATTCATTTTCAATTAATGTCTCAGAAACCATAAGTAATTTTTTAGGTTCTAATGCAATTTTATGTCAGTGGTATGATGCTGTAAATTGGCTAATGCTGATGCATTTAAAGGGTACAGGCTTTCTCTTTAGTCTAAAGGAAATGACAAACTGCTAGATTAGAAACTGTTTCCTAATTGCAAACATGTTCTGACATTTTCTCAACAGCTGGGATAGACAAGATTTGAGAAACATAACCACTAAGTGTGATTCGCACTAGTCACTGCTGACACTGCTACACTGCCTCAGTCCAGGGTGGAGTAACCGAACACCTGTTAGTGGCCAAGGAAACCAGCACTGAAAGTGACTATTGGCGACTTCTGAACTATGTGCCACCTGACTGCGAATGGCTGTTTGACTTTTGGGACCACAAAGTGCAGCATAAACGCTGACACCTGATCCCCTAGTCCAAAATGTTTTTTCTGCCCTTTGATGAACTGCAGTGCTGTGTGCCAGGAAATGTTTGAAGAGGTAATCAGGTGGAGAAGGACACTTAACCAGATGGCACGTGGGGCCAAAACCCTCAAGCAGTATAAACAACATCCAACTTTCAATGGTTGAGGGATGAGGTAGGTGAGGTAAAGTTCAGAAGAACTGGGGTGACAACGTGGACAAAATAGGTAATCTCCTTCAGCAGGGTCACCACAGCTCATGACCGGAATTTCTGTAGATCCTGTTATATGAAGGCCTTCACAATTGTCCATAAAAAAATGTTGTGAAGTTGAAATGTTGTGAAAACGATGCTTAATTTGTGTGTGTGTGTGTGTGTGTAGATAATCTCCCAATCCTACATATGTTAAAACATCCCAAATGGAATGGTGAACTCACATGATAAAAACTACACCAACATGCCCATCTGTAAAGCGATGCCCAGTTCACCTCCATCTACAGTACATCCCTACCTTTGTGCAGGCAATAACAGGATGCACTTCATAAATAAATCACCAGATCGTCCTCTTTTAGGGGTTACACTAAAATACTCTTCTGTTTCTTAAAGCCTATCTGCCGTCCTAAAAGCCATTATGGAATTTCTCAGCTTTAGAAACCTCAACTAAGATTATTTTTTTGGGGGATGTGGGGTGTTGTGTTATATTTGCATTAGCAACACCAGGCATCTGGTCCTCCTTAAGGAAAATGAACATTTCTCCTGTCAATCAAACACTATACTATTATATATATATATATATATATATATATATATATATATCATATTTCAAGTTATAGATTCTGTGATATATTCTGCCATGTCTTGTTCAGTTAAGTGTTTTATCTCATTTATCAAGAATGAAGTTACAATGCAAAGTTGGCACAAAACACTATTTTAACATTCAAAGACTGGTTGTACAAGACAAGGAAGGGACAGGCAGGGCAGTGCCAGTGCAGAGCAAACAGGAATTAAAGGACATGCTAGTCAGCACAAAGCACACACCTTAGCAGTGACAATAACGAGCAATCTCCACAGGATCCAGCACAGAACGAGCAAGGTCTGGCCTGTTCACAGTTACCATGGAAACCAAGGCTTCGATTTTTTTTTCTGGATTTGCCGTGGGGACATTCAAGATAGGAGTGGCCCTACAGTCACCAGAGTCACCACACAAGCACTGTTTATTATGTAAAAGTGTTTCACGAGAATGCAGAGCAAATGTTCACTTTGTTTACAAGTCCTCAGGTAAGCGTTTGTCTCTTGCCCAGAGTTTTGGAGGTAAGATTAGGAATGCTACATGCAAGAAGCAATGTAACTAAATAGATTGTACAGGTGTATATACTAAGAACAATGTAAACAGGGCCTATTTAAGGTGTGTTATGGTTTTTTAATTGTAGTATTATTGTACTATATATTCATATAGGTTTCACCTCAACCTACCAACCACAGTACAAGTATTAACACAAAGGATAATTTGCACCAAACAGCAAACAAAAATAGCAATTAATCATCCATGTACATACTTTGTGAACTTTACATAGAATCTTTACATAAAAGCTTAATAGTTATTTAAGATTGTTGAAGATGAAAGCCATGGTCAGGTGGGACTTTATTATCACTGCATTGACTGAGATACCTGTGCCTTATTTACTCCATATTAATAAACAGGATTTATTTTATTTTTTCTTTGATGTCCAGAAATTATTGCTCCAGAAATGGGTGTCTGAAAATCAAAACAATAATAAAAGATAGAAATACTAGATTGTAAACTCATAAAAATTAAGAGCTCCCTCTAGTGTAATTGATAGAACAGTGCAACTGATTGGGGAAGGATGGAATAAGATAATTTGACATAACCATGCAGTTGCCTGCAGAAACAATAGCAGATCAGTGAGACAAATGTAGGTTAAAATTCTATCTTCTAATCTATCTTCTGCGCAAAATTCACTTGTTTTATATGGGCCTATCAGTGCAATTGCACAATGTACATATATCAACAGGTCACCTGGGATGTAAAACATCCTTTTTTATGAGAGGGAACCTGCTGAGTAAAGAATTCTAATCCCTATTTATTGATATTTATTTCTAGTTTTGAGTTCCGTAAATACATTGTTTACATACGAGTGAACTGGAGAAGCCTTAGATAATCCGAAAGGGCAGACGAATTGGACGGAACAATGTCTTTAAATAGACCCATACTCCTGTTACAGCTGTTCCTCTCATTCCCCGATGGCATTAACGCTGGCCTTTTTTAGACACCGGGAGGATGCTGGTACACGTGCCACCCATTACACTGCTGCTAGAGACTTATGGCATGACGACAAAGTGCCGTGACCTGACGAGGCAGTTTTATACGCGGTGCAGAGAGCAGCCGCCACAAACAACTTTCCGCACGACAGGGCGATTACCAAATACAGAAGGTCACATTGTTTACCAGTTCTGAAAAACAGATGTCTCTCCTATCATATTGATCCCTTACTGCCTATTGGTTACCACCCAACCCGGCCCCCAACCCAACCCAACCCCCCTCCCCTCCCCCGCCCCCCACCTCTTTGCCAGAAAAGGATATAGGATGCACAAACATATGGAACAGCATGAAAAGCTTGTACATCAGTTTGAGAACCTTTTTTTTTTTGTTTTTTTAAGAAATGTTATAAAGTTTCAATTCGAGGAATGTTATTTAGCTTTTGCAGGATTTTTGTTGATTAGTTACATTATTATTGTTCAAAATTCAATTTCTTACTTACATGTAAACTTATAATAACCTTTTGAAACACCGTCCCCCAAACTGTCTATGTACCGTTTCTTTTTGTAATACACTTCAGACGTAAAATGAGAATGGTGTTGGTTCACCCAAGCCATGATTGGCTGAGGTCTGGAAGGTCACTCTCAACAGGAAATGACAGAGTAATGAGTCTGCAATCTAACAGGAAGCTCTTCTGAACAGGATAACACAAATAAGCATTTTACATTTAGCACAAAGAAAATGTGGACTATGTCAACATTATTGAATAATCCTTTGGAAATGTTTCTGTGCTAAGGATCTTTCCAGACAAAATGGGGGAGAGCGTGTAAGATTGTGTGTTGAATCAGTGTCTCCCTTAGTGAGGAGGGTAATAGAGTATTCAAAATTGCAATGTGTTCAGGAAATGGAAGATTTTGGGATGAAAATTGTGCTAGACCTATCTCTGCAAATATGCATAAGACCCACAGTTAGCCCATCAGCTGGAACACAATTTAGTATCAGCCTGTTTGTCATTCACTGTATAGTACCTGTAGCATAGAAAATTGTTTTTGGGGCTACTTTTAAGTGCTACCACACTCAACAGTCCTCCATTTGGCTCTCTGTGTTACTCTTGCTCTCGTAGAGTAAGAACTAACATTATGCTCATAAACTGGGGAGCAACCACTACATTATCAATAATAAAAATCTAATATATATATATATATATATATATAATTGGAGGTGGAGGCTGACTCCAGACTGCCTTGTTAAGCCATTGAAACGACCAACAACCACCATCCAATCATGCGCGCCTAAATTTCAGCAGTAAACAAATAAAGTGACAAATAAACAAACATATAGCAATCACTTACACCTGTAGCTAAAAATGTCTGGCTAAGAAGCCAGAGCATTACATTTTGTGTGAGAGAGTGTGTACGCATGAGGGAGTCGTTCCTTCATTCCATGGTCACAGTATCCATGGAGACTCTCAGGTCAGAGCAGAAAGCCATATGCTTGGCCTACGATTAAGTATTAGCCAACTGTTACAGTTTGAAAAGCTTCATTCAAATTGAGCAGGTAAACTTGGTCTGACCACACATGTATATATTCCCATTGGTTTCAATATTCAGCAAAATACATGTCTGGTATCTTTAAAAATAAACTGACAATGACAGTTTATTTTATGTTTTACTGAAAGAAGCTTGACAAAGGCTACTACAGGAAGGATCAATGAGTGCCATGTAAGATTAGCATCTGGTTGAGACCAAATAAAAGGTGTTCTCATTTTGTAAACCGTAGCATTGAGACATTTCAAAATTCCTCCGTAGAAATGTTTTGTTGATACTTGAAGACATTATTGCTTCTGCTGCTCACATTTCAGCTTTTTGTCTGAAACACAAGTTGCTAAGCCCACTTACACTACATGTTTCACCCATCCGACTGTCGTCTGCATGGGAACAGGATGTACGGAAGAGCATTACATTAACAGTGCTCTAAAAATATGGCATTCAAAATAAACAATTCAAATATGAATAAATATCCTTTAAGGAAAAGTCCGCCCAATTTAATGTGATTTCTCGAGACGCTGAAATCAGCAAAGAATATTTACCACATTTGAGAGGTAATTTTCTTTTTATTGCCAATTTTCTTAGAAAAATGAAAAAAGTGAAAAAGAACAAAACACAGAAGGCAACTGAACAAAGACATGAAATATAAAGTTTTAAGACAAAGCGAAGCTTCAAACGCTGAAGACCACAGCATAAAACATCTTCAGGGATCTTTTTGGATAACAAGAAAATGTTTGTATCATCATACTTTAAAACCATTACTTTTAAATGACAAACATTTAAATATTTTCTTTAAAAGAGATGACAATAATAATAATAATAATAATAATACCTGAATCAGTGCATATAAAATCACTAAAAAGACTGTTGTCTCGTATGACAGCTTACAAATTGTTTACTAAGGTTTACTAAGTTTTCAACCATTTCAAGACTAGTAGACAAATGTACTCGATATACAGTAATTGTATAAATCACTAACAAAAATGGCTACTGCTTGCATGTCAAGGAAATAGGACCAGCCTAGCGAAAAACGACATCATCAATAGCCATTGGCAAAAGGATCTGAACTGGACTGAATGTGCTCTAACGTTAATTCTATTCATACATCTCCTTTTGTAGAGCATGTCTTTTGAAAATGGCAAAATGGCAAATTACTTTCTGCAATCAAGTACAAAGAGTTTGAAAAGTCAGTAAGAAAGAAACATGGTTTTGGTGCCACCTTGTTCTGAGAATAAGGCACCATAATTCACTAGGCATAATGTGTATACTGCAAGGCAGTACTGAAGAACCCCAGGCCCTGGGCTTTGAAAATGCCCCAGGGTGAAGTTTAAAAAAAGTTACGTGTATAAATAAAAAATATATTTTTGGAAAAAATCTTGTGCGGTTGTACTTGAACAGAATTCATTAAAGTGCATTTCCTCATACACTCCAATCCCTGTCATCCAAACACACATGCATGGACAGTGAATTACAAGAATTGGAATTTGCATGGTAACACAATTCAATGTTCTTTTTTAAGTAGTTGTCTTCAACAGTGTCCATATAATATTCCTGCAGGTTGTTTCATAAAAGAAACCTAGAGAGTTCAAAACAGTTCTCCTCTGAACCCAACATGAGTGACCTTGAAACTGAGAATTGAAGGTATTTTCAGTCAGTGTAAATGTAAATGAGTCCAAGTCATGTGAAATGTACAATGAACAGCACTCTTACAGTAAACAATAGTTCAGTCTTCAAAATGTCTACCAATGCCAACACTTTCATTTAACTAGAGCCTCTTAAAACAAGGCCATAATGATACATTTTGAAGACGGAAAATATATAATGCCGAAAAGATGCTGCAGTCAAAACTGTTCGTTTCAGATTCGCTTTGAAAAAGGAAAACCTGCTCCAACCATTGTTGCAAATGCACAAAACATTGAAAGCCAAATTCAATGCACCATAAATACTATTTTCCCAACAAGACAGACCTTGTGGAGGTGAGAAAATATGTCTGCAGTGGTTGATGAAATTACACAAAAACTATTAGCAGGACAGCTCAGGGTTTTCTTGACAACTACTTAAGCTACAGAGGCTATTTTGTCACAGCTACTAGTGTATTCAATGTCACGTCTAGGGTTTTCTTTGTTCTTCTTGTCCCAGCAAGGCAAAGCAAACAGGAAGAAGCTGATCCCTCCTACCAAGACACAACTTCCACTGAAGTAGAACGCAAGGTCATACGAAAGCGTCCAGTCATAGAACCAACCTGGAAAAGAGAGACAAGACTTTCATTAAAGGACACGACTACCTGTAGCATTGCCGAGTCCACAACATGACAAGCATTACACCCTTTGAATGAAACAACAGCAGTTGACTTTATCCCTTTGGATGATTTTGCAAGACGTTCAACACCGCATACCTGTACAGTAATTGTAAGCTTTGGTGCGTGTCCAAACACACACAACAAAGACTGACACACAGCAAAGATCTTTTGGAGCTGCAGGGTAATAGCCTTACCTACAACTGGAGGTCCCAGCATAATTCCGAAACCACCAAAGAACATCAGGATCCCGTAGGCTTGAGTCAGGCCGTCGATGCCAATGATCTTGGTGGTGACGTAGGGTGTTATGGCCCAGTTCCCCGAGAAGAACCCCACTATCCCTGAGAGTACCTGGAGGCCTACATAGCTCTTGGTCACTGGAATGACGAGCAGAGCAACCCCTGTGCCGGCCACGGTGAAGGCGTAAAGGTACAGGCTGTTGATCCACCTAATGTCAGTCAGGATGCCCAACACCAGCTTGCCCAGCCCTGTGGTGATGGCCACGATGGAGACCAGCGGTATGACACTAACCCCGTCGATCAAGCCCTCGCTCAGGGCCACATCCTCCATGAACAGCACGGGCGGGAAGGCCCCCAGGCTGAAGAGGAAGAGGGTGACGCATAAGGAGACGAAGACGCGGTCGTGCAGGAACTCGGCTGTGGAGTGGAAGTACGTGGAGTAGGCCTTCTGCTTATTCTTGATGATCTTGACCAGGGCCAGGCCGCTCAGGAAGCTCTTCTCGTAGGCCAGAGAATCTTTGGTTTCCACAGCGATCAGCAGGTCGGTGGCTGTGGCGCTCTTCTCGGCTGTGCCAGGGGTGGTGGTGATGATGGACTCCTTGGGGGCGGGGAGCTTCTCGGACTGAGAGAAGAGCTGCTCCTCGGCCTTCTCATACGCCGCCTTCTGCTTGAGGTAGTAGCCGGGCAATTGAAGGGACCTCATGGGACCAGCGCAGGCGATGACGTTCAGAGAGATGGCTCCGATGATCAGCAGGCATCCGTCAATTCCAAAGAGCTCGATGAGCTCGTTCTGTCCTGTGGCGTACAGGAATCCTCCCACGCTTGTTCCTGGACAAAAACACACAGGTTGGAGGAGATTAGGCGATAAACCACACAAGGCATATACAGACAAACAAATATAACAAAGTTGCAGCGCTTCCAACAAAAGTGAAAAGTAGGCAGAGGTGGCTGTACCTGTTGTCACTATTCCAAGCGCGAGGCCACGTCGCTTGTCAAAGTACTGGCAGGTGATGGTCACCGTGGCAGCGTAAACCAGCCCAAGGCCCAGTCCTGTGCAAAACAAAGCAAAGATCTATCAGCGACAGTATCCCAAAAGCAAGACTAAGTCATACACAAAACATACATACATAGAACTATCAAAGTGCCAAATCCTATTAAGAATCACAGAACAAACATCATTCCATGAAGAACACAAAGATCACCACTATTAGGTTCTTTTCATTAGGTTCATTAATCTTTGATTAATGAGAGGCATCATTAGGGTATAGTTGGCATTCATAACAAAAGCCATGGCCACTGCCATTGTTCATCTCTTAAATTCTCCCCCCTCCTTCAACTGGACAGCAAGTAAAATCATGCTGGCATATAAACATTCCATGTTGTTTAAAGGTTTCTAGGGGTAGCCTACAACATTTGGACGACTCACAGACTCTTGTTAAACACCCTGACCTATTTTCAGACTGCCATGTTGTGTCAGAGGGTAGCAGCATTTTCAGCCAAAAAGCAGTGAATAGGGATCCTCTTACCAACAACTATTCCATAGGAGAAGATCAGGAACTCGACATTGGGGGCAAAGGCGCTAAGCATAAGGCCTCCTGCCACCATGACCCCGCTGAAGATTGTGACTGGTCTGGCACCGAAGTTCATCACACAAGCACTGCAGATGGGACCTAGGAACACAAAGACAAGCACAGTTTTTAAAATACACACGCACTCAAAATACCAAAGCGCTGTGACACTGCACTGTCTACACGTCATTGTCTTGACAGGAACAGGAATGCCATTGTAGAACTATAGCTGTTGACTCTTTGTGTTTACAGTTGGGCCTGGAGAGACAGAAGTCACACCACTTAAATCCACTAAACCTTCTGGGGCCAGAGGGAGAGGTTATCCAAGGCCACTGTTTTCATGGATTATTATATTCAAACATCACGTGACCTCTTCTTTGTTTGGTGAAATGAGGATAGCTTTTTTGCATGTTCATGAGTTAGTTCTGAAGTCATGTAAGGACAAAGGGAGCTTTCCCTGGAAATAACATGGATTTAAACCCATGCAAATCTCATATCAGGTTTGGGATTAACTCCCCTGAAGTCAGTTGGTTTTGTCATTTCTTACATTCTAACGCTCTGCTACTGCCATTATTTGAATGAAGATCATTCTTTCCTTCATTGAATATGAGAACTGCGCCCTTTTTCACTGACATAGAGCAAGAATAAACAGCACAATGTGCAAAAGAAATAACAAGATAACTCCGCCCTTTGGTAAAAAAAAATAGGTGGGGGTGTGGGGGGAGACTTCAACAGAAGACTTCAAAGAGAAGTTGCGCCCCTTTATCACCTGTTTCTTATGACACCATCTGCTGACTTACAAGGTATTAAAGATCAGGCAGGCGCCTTCAACGGGTCAGTGCAATCTGATGCCATAGTCCTGTATTGCTCTATTGGTCACCCTGACTAATGGCCCTGTTGGCATCAGTCTGTGGCAGGGTAGTGAGTGTAAAGCCAGAAGCAGGCATATCTCTGAGGCACTGGCTGAAATTAGCCCTTCAGAAGCCAATGCTATAGGACTGCATGGGCTGATTTCATAACAGTCATGGTCCAATAGGGAAGAAGCCATTGTCAGCACTGTGTTTTTTTCCCGTCTGTTTCCACTTTGCTCAAAGTAAGGAATAACACTTTAGCACAGAGACCGGTCCACTGGTCATGACCCTGCAATTTAAGAGCAGATAAGAACCAAGCAGAGTTCAGTAAGAAAACCCCTGTGCTAGTTTTTTTTTCTTTTTTTTTTTAAACCCACAAACCATTCATATTACCTGCTTTATTGGCCAGTGCTTTTTTAACAGCCTCCTTTTAATTCCACAAAGGCTGGGGCTACAACATTTTACATAATTAACTCTGGTTCTTCTATTGAACATTGTTCCACTATTCCAACAATAATCATCGATACGTGTCTATAGTATTCAGCATTTAAACATTCAAGGTTAAGTGTTTTGGCTGTGTCAAACAGTTCCTGTACTTACTTGCAATCAATCCAACACCAGACACCAGAGAACCAACCCATGCAGTCATTCCTTTGCCCTCCTGGAAAGCATCTAGCCACTCTGGGTAAAGGACTCCCACGGACTGGGGGGAGCCATAGGCAAGGAATTGGGCCATGAAAGACACCACCACAATGACCCATCCCCAGCCCCCATCCAGGGCTTTTGCAGAGCTCTGTGGACTCATCCTGCCGGTTAGGATTTAAGGTCTTAACAAGGTTTCCTACAAGAGATGAGAAAAACACAAAGAAAAAAGACATTGTAAAATTCAGCAACAACATATCAAGTGATGTTTTGTAAGCCAATCCACACAAATATAATCACCAAAGAATTATAACAAACAGACATAACGTTGTTTAGAGAAAACAACATTTAAGTCAACCAAATAACAGGAGACATATAGTCCTTTCTCATACCTCGATGTTATAATTAAGACCTTATCCTTTATGCCTGGTACACCAGGCAGGTAGTCTGCCAAACCAAGTCCTGGCTAATCAGCAGCTCTCTATCAGTCCACCGTCTCATTTTGTCTGCTTGGAAACCACACCTTCAAAGGAAGGAGATCCACGTAGGACACAACCTACTTAATTATTTGCCCTGCTTGACAGTTTTCTTGAACTCTCGCCCCTGTAATGCAAAGAATAGGCTACAACTTTTTTGGTGGTATCCGAGAATTTAAAAAAAGTAGATCCTATGCGCACTGCACAACTGCATCCACCAGGACAAGCTGGAAGACCGCCGGCGGAGTACCAGTAACATCCTTTTCCTGCCTTGCTGGCTAATAGTTTTCCATAGGATAAGTAATACTGTATTACGAGCAAACCGTGAGCCGAAACGTACGTTCTAATCATGATCACCATTTAGAAGGAACTCTTTTCAACCCTTTCAGCTACATAAAAACACTTAATGTGGATAAAGATTCAGAGAGCTAATTCTGTGATCGGAGATGACAATACTACATTCACTGTAAAGCCAAACCAATTCAGTAGAAGTCATGATTCAGTCGTATCGTATTATTAAGTATAAACTTGTCGACTGCATAGTTTACAGTTTTAAAAAAAGCGACCAATGTCGACTTACCACGGCAATTACAGACACCTGCAAAGCTGTCGATCAAGTGAGCACAAAGTTGCCAAGGTGAGCCGACATGAAGGACGATATCATAGCACTTTGCACGAAATTAAAACAAAACGGATGAAAGTAGGCAACATGTCATTTCTTCAAGTATAACGTTAAGCCCCTGGCTAAGAGGCTTCCTCTACAGTTAAATAGCAACTGTGAGCTCAAGCTCCACTAGGTACCGCTTTTGTTGCCAGGAGTGGAAACCGGTTTGAAGCTGTTCTCGCTGGTCTAGCTAAAATACGATGCTAAACTTCCTCCTGTTTTGTAGTTGGTATACAGCTGATCACACCGTCGAACTGTTTACTTGTCACTTGCTTATGTGAATATATTTAGGTTTTTAGCCAATTGTATGCTATTTGTGTGAAATCCTCAATCTATAGGCTTCATGTTCAGAAAATAGTATTTTATTAGTGTGTGATAGGCTAGGCGTGATATTTTAAAATAAAATTGACGATGGTATCACTACCCTAATCTGTCAAATCGGCTACCTGAGCGACTGTGTAAGAAATTCGAATACATTCTTTGCTATAGCCTACGATGTAGATTATTCCTCACAAGCGTATAAAATGTTTTCTAATGGAAACGTTATTTATTTTTATTCATACGTCATTGTTTATAAAGAAATTTAAACATTTGTGTCTGAATTTAGCAGCCTACGTTCACTAATGCTGCCGCATAAACCACAAGCTCACGATTTAAAATGTAGGATAATTGTCGCAGCTCGCTACGCTCTCAAACGCGTACCAGAACAGATATAGCCTATGTGCCACTGATGCAACGACTCGGGGCGCGATAGCAATCCCCGTTTTTAGCATTTAGACAAAGAACTTTATTATAGCCTACATTATCTCAAACACAGGGTATTTCGTTTCGAGAAATGGATCACTGTAACCAGGCTTCGGCCTAACTGGTTAAACGAATGGATTTTAAGTTCCCCACAAAACAGAGAAATTACTATAATGAAAATAAATCCCAAACACACTAATTATTGCAGGCGTTATTTCTCCAAATCGTGTGTTTTGTATTTGATCATTCAAAAATAAAGTTATGTATATTAAATGCAGTTTATAAACGTGCAAACGTACACAAAATATTTGATAACACTCGGCAACACTTGAATAGCTAAGAGGAGGCTAATTCACCACGAAATGATAATATAGGTGCGTACAATTACGGCAAAGTAATAGGCCTATTCTGGCTTGGTACATCATGTCTTTTTCTCCAGTTCCTTCTACGTAATTTCATTCTTGGGTGATCAAATAGCTATAATCACAAACAACATGTAGCCTACTATTTTTCTGCAATTTATTAAGCGCAGTTTGACATAAAATATTTCATATTTGACTCTGACATAGGCTATTTAGCTAAATTACATTAAGAGTAACATGGTTTGCACTTTTCCAACTGTTATCCCATGAAATGTTGAAATACTGCATAATGATAATAAATCAGATTTTGGTGCAGTGTATAGTAGTTTGAAACGTATCATGGAGAGATCTGATATCTATGAGAAATGAGGCGTATCATAATCTGCTTCACCACAGGCTCCGTTATAAACATATTGCAATGAAGATAGCCTACGAAATCTCACACGAGGTGGTATAGCCTGTGCTTGTGATGGTTTATGATTTCAGGCTACAGTGGGTTAGTGAGATTTTTTTTTCTTTCAGAATTTAATTAGCCTACTAGAGAATCACAAAAAAGAGACCACCGGGGACGCGTCACAGAAGCCTATTGGTTTTATTGTCAGCCTTAAGGATGCCCTTTCAGAGCAAAGTAAGGATTTCAAATTCCAAAACGCATGTCTTTCCGAAAGAAACATATATTATTTTTGTGTGTTATATCACACACTACACGAGCACAATACTTTATAGATGGCTGTCGTCTCAATCAAGATTTGATATAGTATTTAATTTCTGGACCTCTAACAATGTCCAAAGCTCACAGGACAGAGGTAGTTGATTGCCCTGCTTATTAATCATCCTTTGGATTCTGGCAAATATATAAAAAAGTACTAGATAAATTACACAAATCAGGGATTATGAGGGTGCATATGATCTAATTAACATTATCCCTTTCCTTTCACCTTCACTCCTGCCATTGTCCTAACTCTGAGCCTTAACTAACATGCTTTATGTAATTACACAATAATAGACTCATGTAGCAGCAATTATACACTTCATTTGCTCTTAATTGTACAGTATGACTTGCACTACGGTACAAAGGGCCCTTCTCCCAGACTGTCTTGACCCTCAAGGGTATGCTTGACTAGAATGTCAAATATTAATCAGGGGAATTGTCAGATTATTAGAGCGAGACTAACTACCCTCAAACTGTAGACATTAAGAACTTGAAACAAAAATTATTCTTGTACTTTTCCTGTTATGTCAAGGCCTATATTTTGGCCAAAGATAAGTACTCTCCTAAGTCTGACATCTCATGCCTTTCTCTGGCTCTTCAGATGAGGTATATACTAATTCCAGGGTTAAAGAAAGGATACGCATTATTTCAACAGGTCCCAATGTTCCCAAGACACTTTGATGGGGTTTCCCACAGATGGACCAATGAGGACTTACTAAATGGATTAAAAACTCTTAATCCTCTTTAACTTGAAAAAGAAAGAAAGAAAAAAGAAACTTACGTAAGTTGGAAGTTAATTGCATTCAGTCAGTGTCTTAAATCAAAGCCAGTTCTGCAAAAAAGGTTCACATTCACATAAAGGTGGAGACAAACCAAAAATAGATTAATGGCATTAAAACGGAACAAAAACTTGATTACAGCCAAGATGGATACTTATCAAATCTAAAATCCACTCAGAGAAGTGATACAGAACGTTCTTGAAACTTGAAAGTCTTCACCATTGGCTGGGCAGGAGGACTCGATGTCTTTCCTGATAAGCTATGAAAATGAAAAGGTATCTTTGTGAAACTGATGAAGCACAAGAAAAGGGCTAGACTAATACTGTAAATTATGCTATCATCATTTACACACTCAAGAGGCATTATTACAGTAATTACTGTAACTGTATGAAGTACAGTAGTTTCACATACACAAAGGACAGGTGTTTGTTGGGTATTATGGCACACTATGGGCCAGATCAAGTCAGGGCTATTTCACTGCCTGTCAGCCGGAAGAATTGCGGGGTAACAAATAATCAGTCGTGTCGTCACACACAGAGTTTCAGTCGCCGGGGTAACCCTTGCCTCATTGCCCAGTCACAGCTCCCCTCGATGGTTGGACCAAGACATAGAAGTATTACCTATTTTACAGCCAATATATCTTGTTTTCTAAATATCTCCTATAGAAGTGAGAACAGTATCTTTGTTATGACCAAATGCTGGCAGATTAAATTGTTTTCTTAGAGAGGAAATATGACCACCATACAAACACGAGGTGAAACCTGACAAACTGGAGACTTGCAATTATAACACTAGATAGACAAATGGGAGAAGGGTGGTCATTTTTCAAGAGGCTGAGCCCAGCCGAAAAACAGCAGGTCGTTAATTTAAGTTATACATTTAAAGCAGTTTTACTTTTTGCGACACCACAAGTCTCACAGTTTTAGAACATACAGTAAATAGAAAATGTGCGCAAACAGTAGTTACAACTTAGCGTTCAGGTTTAAGTGATTTGTGGTTTTTGGAAAGCAAAGGGAGAGCGGACACAAAGACACCATATGGGGTAAATAAACACTTCACCGCCCAGTGTTGTGCACTACCCTGATTAAACACCGGGTTTTAAACTGCAGGGTTCTTTGATCCTTGAAGTCCAAATTCTTCCATGGATTTGTATGGGTTTCTTGGAACTTCCATGATACAGCATATTTGGAAAAAGAAAAAAAAAAACATTCCAGAGTCTGTTTTGCTTAATGTGAATATTTATAGCAAAATGATTAATAATTTAGCTATAAATATTATAGGATTTAACTTTTGAGCATTAGAAACTCTTAATCGCATCAACTAAAAGTTAAACTAGATGTCATCACATCCTGTTGCTTGCCTGTGTAACTACTGCAGACCTGTTTGGGCCATGAAACCTTTTATGAAGCAAGACTAAATTCAGTTTATTCTGCTAAACTGGGGGAGAAATGCATGTGTAAACGATACATTTCCAGAGCATACCTGGAAAAGGAAAACCTGTTTCCATTTCAGTAACCATCATCCGATGACAATGCAGGAGTTGACTGAAAAGCCATCAAGTCTAGTGATTTGACTAGTGATTTGACTTCCCCATCTATGTGCCACAGGAAAAAAGATCTTAAGAGTAAGGCAGTAGTGGGATGACTGTTGCAAAAAACGACAATTTTATGTCCACATTACTTGCAATGCCTGTGAGACAAGCAACACATACATGATAAACACACATGCAGGCGCAAGTATGTGTGTAGGGAATTGAGTGTCGCAACCCAAGTCCCCTGCCAAATGTTTTTTTCCCCAAACACAAGTCTAGGTGGGACAAAGAAAATCATGAAGCAGTGCAACCCCTCGTGTTCCTGTTCTGAATGGCTAATGTGAACTTTTGACCTCAACGTTTTTCCTAAAACGTAAATTCAAGAAGGTCAGTTCATAACAGACAGATCTACTTCCTCGAGGTCACAAACATTTAAATAAGATGCTATGTAAAGACAAGTAGTTTAGGACAATTTACACCAAAACACTGGTCATACCACATATTAAGGCTTTAATTATTCATGTGGGGAAAAGCTAGATAATGCTGACGATGAGCAATACCACAGTGAGTTAAGGCTCAAAGGTGTTCCATCCATTAATGATAGCAGTAAAACATGAGCAAACTTTACATTCATTTGTCAACAGTCTGTTGAAGATATAAACACCCCCCACCCCAAATTCAACAGGAAGAAAAAAAAAAAAATACTCGTGAATGGGCCTGGTAAAACTATGAAATGTGTATGAACACTTCATTGGTAAACAATTTCTTATAACAATGAAATTAAGCATATTTACAACATGAAATTTAAAAAAAAGAAGAAAAAAGACAAAAAACAGAAAAAGGAAATGAATGAGTGCCTGGCACCCTGTATATAAAAATTCACCACTGATGTAAATTTAATTCATCCCAACACAAGCCCCAAATCTTCAGTGAAAATACTAAAGTCAAAATGTTATACAATGATGCTAAACAATGGGTGGAGGGGAAAGTCACCATAGCAGTAAAGGTAGATTTTGTGAATTGTGTTTTTCAGCCTCAGTGTTATGGCAACTGACAGATATCATCAAAAGACCACAAATTTCTGTTTGTTTTGCAAGTGTCCTCAAAGCCACTTAAAATATGAATGTGGTTATTTGATAGACAGGACTTAGATCCAGGGGTCAATCCATAATTATTTACCTCTGCAAACTGGAGGACGGCAAGAAGTTTCACTTAAATCAGTCAGCAACATGGTAGATGAAATCAGAGTTTAAGACTAATTACAGGCAGATGTTTTTTCTGAGAATTCAACACAAGCTCTGCAAAGCTTAAAAACACACATGTACATACGCACAACGTCTCTCTTTCATGGTATGTTCACTCGTGCCATTATTGCAAGTAATGTAGTTTGCCATTTACCACTGCAGTATTTAACAATGATCTGAGGATCATGGAGCTATTCTATAAGATCAGCAAGATCACAGCGATGGCAATTACAGACACTGCATGTTGAAATATTTACCACATTAGGCGAAAGACGCAAGTCACAGCTGAGAATCCTAACGTTTTTTTCAATTTAAATTCAAGAGGGTGGTTTTCTTCATGGAATTTCGGAATTACAGCAGAGATGTAATGTTTTTAAATGTACGGCCAATTAATATGGGGTCAAACGAAAACTTGCAGCCAGCAATACATCGTTAGCCTTATATTCTGTCATTTAAACAACCCAAGTACCGTCAGTCCACTGCTAACTGATTCACTTCTTACAACGGTGCAAAGAATGTATGAACATTGTCACAACCAAAGTATTGAACATTAGTCAGTTCAGTAGGCCATACAATACTTGTATGAACAAATATAGCTAAACTGTGAATAGGACACAGTTGTTAATTTTCTGAAAGACCCCTGCTTTGAGAGTTCTGCTGGATTGCCAGTACACCGCTGTCTGTTATGCTGTTTTGAACCAAATTCTTGTGTTTCTCAGAAGCAATGATGACATCTTTTCTTTCTGAATCTACTGGGAGCACTTATGGTTTGTGCTCAGAAAATTTGTTCAAAGAGGAAAGAAAAAAAAAACCTTGTGATCAATGATTTCATATGCACAAAAGCATTTTTTTTTTACATGTTTACATAAATAATATCAAGAATTCCCACACTAAGAAAAGAGATACTATTATTATACAAGCTTTCAAACTACATTATTTTTCTTGTTCTGCCGTACCTTGAAGTTGAATATTTATATAATTTTCATAGCAGAAATGAATGCGTTTTTTTTTTCAACCCAAAAGACTAAGGATATTTGAAGCACTGTTTTACACCCAAAGAGACTGTGCATTTCAATCACACAAACACTGACAGCTAGCGGGTGTCTCTATCAGTATTTATCAACACTGTGCATTTCAAATGTAGTGCTCAATCTACAATGGTTGGAAAATCTAATATCCTGGCAAGGATACTTCAAACTAATTCTGTGGTCAGTCTGACTTGAAGCTGTACAGGGAGATATAGATACAGGTTCCCTTTTAACAAATCAGACCTCAAAGGCTTTAAACTTGAATATTACGAAATTTGACAATTACATCTTTCATATCATAGATGGAGTGGTAAACGTATCGATGCATCTGAAAAGGAAAAAAAAAAAAAAAATCGAGACACACATAGTTCCAGTAAGCACTGACGAGAATGTGTTGCAGGGTTTAGTGTTGTACTGCCACAACACTGGCTGCATTCTAAACATTTACAACACAGTTACAGTGAAGCCTATATATTCTCAGTGCGAGTACGTCCACTCCATTTATGACAGGTAAGCCTTTGGCTTTTCGGTAACTTGCTCTGTCCAAGTCCACAGCGGCAGAGGCCATGCACTATGGCTGTGAGGGATGATGCACTGAATGCTGGGAAGTAGCTGCATGGGAAGATGAGGACTGGACTGCCATTGGCTGAACTGGTGGAGGTGGCGGGGGTGGAGGCTGCACCCCCGACTGTGTGTTGGGGGAGGGTGGAGGTGTCGGACGTTTAAATTTATCAGGGCTGTTGCTCCTTCTGGGGGAGGGCCTCTGCTGGGTAAAAGGAAAAAAAAACAGTTAGGAACGGTGATCCAACAAACTGGAGCAACTCCAGACCCGCATGTAGGAAAAGTACCATCTCCTGTTACCAATAGATTTATCCACAACTACTCAAATCAAATCAAATCAAGTAGAACCTTTGACCTGAAGCCCTTGAGAAATAAATGTTTTCATTTTACCACACTTCATCAGACTTTTCAGTTCTAGTTATATTCTGGGGCAGTGATGACATCTTTATTTTGTCGTCTTTATTTTTGCAGTTCCTTAAACGAATCTGGGAGAATCATGAGAAAAAACTGTTTGGAAACCCAAATCAAATAAGACTTACTCCTTTTCATGTTAAGATGGTGACAGGGAATCAAATTTAAGTCAAAAACAATGCAATGACATCATGGTCTGACCTAACCTCCCCACCCCCAAAATATACATTATCCAATTTATTGTACTGTACCTCACTATGACCTTCACGACACTTCATAATGCTGTCCACGATCCAAACAACTCCTATGTAACACTAAGGTTCTAGTACAAAAAAAAAGCTGCCTAAGGTGGTCTCCCCTAATAAAAACCGGTTGTAAAATGTAGCCTTCCTCTTCCTGAACAAGAGCCAATTTAAGCAGATAAACAACTCCAACTGGATCCATCTGAGAACTTCACAATCCGATCACGGCTGCACGCCGCAAGATGGCAGTATCACGCAAATCCAGTTCGATGTGCTACGGCGCCCTTCAAACCCGCCGAATCAGCGTTTTACCGCTCGTCTCGAATGCTGACTCGACGCCGATTTTGACCGCAAACACGGCAACGCGGTCAACGGAGCATCAAAAACAGGATCGCTTTAACCGGGGAAAAAAAAAAAGGCGTTTAACGCACATCATCAAAAGAGTAAGTGGAGCAAACGATTAAACGGGGCAAAGGTATAAAGAAGCGGGACTGATCATGCGCCGTCTGCAGCTGGCAGGACGCACGTAGCATCGCCTCGCTGAGTTAAGCTGGCCAGCCACTGCTACATAAGAGCCCCCTGGCTACTCACCGGGGGGCGCGCGCAGGTTGCCAGGCAACCGGGGATCGTTGCGGAAGAAAAGCATGCGCTCAGCTGATTTCAGTCCTGTGAACTGGCACGCGTTACGTGAGCGCAGAGCACAACCGAGCGAGCGGAAAAATTGAGGGGGGGAAAGGGAGAGAAAGCCACAAAATCACGAAGGGAAAATTGGCGGGGGATGAAATGAAAGGAAGAGCAGCGACGCATGCGGCGATTAACGGCTGTTAATCGAGTCAGAATAATTGAAGGTG
Source organism: Anguilla rostrata (assembly GCF_018555375.3). Lineage (NCBI taxonomy): Eukaryota > Metazoa > Chordata > Actinopteri > Anguilliformes > Anguillidae > Anguilla > Anguilla rostrata. The sequence goes on from NC_057934.1 coordinate 11,983,605, forward strand.
TAGATAGACACTGTTCATATAGAAGTTATCTAATGATGATGTCAGCGTTGTGTAATAGTAGACTTGTGACCATGAAATTGCACCGAGTTCTCTGCCTGGATTTTTCAGCACGAGAAGATCCTAGATCCACCCTGAATTTAGACAAACGTCTGCTCCTAATTGACTGTTAGAACAAGAGCAGGATACTACTCCTTGCACACAAATGGGCCCCTATGACAAACAAGACAAAATCTACACAAAGGGAAATCTGATTCCTAAATGTTTTGAGCCAAAAACTTAAGTAACAAAATAAAACCCGTCACCAGAGGTGTACTATAATATTGGCCAATCGTCAACGAGAATGAGACAATGGGTCGCCCTGACCTAAATTGCTGAAAGAGAAGAATGAAATCTCATAAATACCCACGTAATGAGAGGGAAAAGAGAGAGAGAAAGGCTTCCAAGATCAGTTTCGGATAAAGGGTAACTGGATGCTGCAGAAGGGGAAACTCACTACATCCCAGTCCAAAATCTGGGCTCTGACACAAAGCTTTTCTTTCAACGTGTTAGCTGCCCAGCGTTAGAGAACCCTTTGTGAAAAATGCTACCTCGTTCACAGATTTACAGCGCGATAACCAAGGCTGTTCTCCGTAAGTAAAGTAAGTAAATGGCCAGTAGCTTACTTCACAATCTTTTTTTTTGGGGGGGGGGGGCTTTTTCAGCTTTATTAAACAGGATAGTGCAGAGAGACAGGAAGAACTAGGAGGAGAGGGAGGGAGGGAGAGACATGCGACAAAGGTCGGCGGTCGCACTCGAACCGGCGCCGTCGCGGCTCGCAGCGAGCATGTGGAAAGCGCTCTACGGGCCACGCCACTGGAGGCCCCAGCTTACTTCACAATTAACAGCGAACACACACTGAAAAATCTTCAAATTTCCATGGGACAAGAAAACCGAAGCAGAAAAGGGAAAATTAAAAAATACATTGGATGCGCGGAGATCAAAAATGAGACCTTAGTTTTGCTGCAAGCCAGTGACACTAAACACGCACTTTTAATTTTTTCATTCTACAGCTAGCTCCAAATAATGAAAAACTGCAGCACAAATGGCTTTTCAGTACTGATGACATGAAACGTAACCAATCCATAATGCAGTTTTACCTAACTATTTTGTGTGATTCTTGCAGACCTTGCCACAATCTTTAAGATCAGCCCCTATTTACACTCCAGACAGGTTTACATCGTTTGGGCTGGACAAAAATCCCCACAATAAATTATACATTTTGGAAGGCTTGTACCCAAGTTTCTAAGAGCAACAGGAAAATCTTAGGACCTGCACTTAAAAACAAAAAAGAAAAATAAGACTAAACTCAAACATTATGACATCCACTCTTAAACCAGGATTAAGAGGATTATGGATGGAGTGTAGCACAGTGGGTAAGGAACTAGACTTGTAACCGAAAGGTCGCAGGTTCGATTCCCGGGTAGGACACTGCCGTTGTACCCTTGAGCAAGGTACTTAACCGAAATTGCTTCAGTATATATCCAGCTGTATAAATGGATACAACGTAAAATGCTATGTAAAAAAAGTTGTGTAAGTCGCTCTGGATAAGAGCGTCTGCTAAATGCCTGTAATGTAATGTAATGTAATGTAATTCTGCTGGATAATATCCCTTTCTAAGGTGATGTGGGTCTACCCTCACGCATGTCCAAAACCTGAGACCACTGTGCACTCAAGAGTTCTTGCTTCATCATTCTCAGAGGTAGCTACATGGTCCAGAATGTGGTGGTAGACTCCCAGGACGGATAAGTGAAATCAAAGTTCTTTTACATGCGTTAATGTATACATATGGACATATTAAATCACATAGGTGATAAAGACCTCTCCCAGACAAAGGAGAGCCTACAGATGTAAACTCAGAAGGTGACAACCTATCCGGAGCATGGTTCTGGAATGAGGTCTTGGACGGGTGTGGGAGGGGACTGTACATGATTCTGTGTTAGGTCGCCCGGACCACGGTCGTCACACAAACTTTCAAGTCGTCCTCATGCCAAAAGTTTAAAAACATATAGTTTAACCTCTACTATTGAGAATAATGCCACAGAATCTATACGGACATATCTCCCGTTTTCAGGCGTGGCTTTGGTAAATAAAAATGGGTGAGGAACATGACTGTGTGAACCCAGAGTACGAGCACAGCATCCAGCTAGTCCTGTCAGACAAGCAATAGTAGTTAGAGCACCTGGCGTACAGAGAGGATGTGGTTATGAAAACAACTTCTGTGCCATACCAATGCGTCAGCACTCTCAGGCTGCCCGTGACTCCTCTATAGGGCACAGGAACACCAACAACTTATTTGTACAACGTCTTCCCCACGCCTAAGATGATATCTGACATTTACTCTTAAATTTCACTGTGCCACCCGCATTGAACGCCAGCCAGACTGGCCCATCGCCGACGGCTTTATTACCAAGACACTGTTTGGGTCTACAGGGCAGCTGTCTGTTAGAAGAAATACAGTCAACAGGAAGATATCCTTCAAAATAAAAGACTGGGAGGAATAAAGGTCATCTGTTTTTCATGCGCTGCTACTTTAATATAAACATTCTACTGCGCTGCCATTTTGCGACATCTGAAAAAAGAAATCTGCATTTTCACATAAAATGGCATGAGGACAACTGACAGCTCTAGGCCGTGAATGCAGGAGGCCTAGCACGTCTGCCGTAAAAAGGAAACCGATGAGCGACTGTCCGGGAAATCGGGCATGGAAAAGGAAACGGGTCAGCGGCAGGCCGGGACTCACCGCAATGCCGTGCGAGGAGCCCACGTGGACGTGAAGGCCGGGGGTGTTGTAGTAGGACATGCCCGCTCTGGTCAGGGTGGCTGGCGGGGTGAACCCCACTGTGTGGCTTGCATACGACAGACCTGCAAGAGGGAAATCTGTTAACCTTTGAGAGGATGTGCTATTGCGCAAACTGTGTCTTAATGTGTAAGGCGTGAATGTTTCTAGTTGGAGTTGCAAGGAGGTTCCTGCATTCGCTTTACAATGTCAGTATTGTGACAAAGTCTGTGAAAAACGCTATATAAATAAAATTTGATTGATTGATTAAAGTCCTATAGAATAATTACTAGGGGTAAACATTCTTTATTGCCATGGAACATAGCCATGCTTCAACACTCAAGATATACAGTGCAGTGTAATGTAAGTATCATTTACAGATAAATCCATCTTCTACCACTAATTTAAAATATATTTATACACAGGGCAGGTCCCAGCTAAAAAGCACAAAAACAACAGAGTACTCCACTGCAGAGAATTCTGAGAAATTCACTTGTAATACAGGTTCCATTCATTCTGAAAATAGGGCAGGGTAATACTAAGACCAGCCACTAGGAGCACTGTTGCCGTGTCAACGCTATATCGATGGACAGCTCGGTCTCCACGCCTGTTTGTAGGGTCTTGAAAGAAGCCGAATAGAGGCCCGATCAAAAACCCCCTCAGAAAGCTCAACCAATCTCATAAAACATTATAAAGGATGAATCGGTACTGCAATTATTGGGAAGGGAGGGGAGGGTACACCAAGTACTGAAAACAACAATTGGGACATCTTTATGGGAAGAACAATTCTTGTTAAAATGTTTTTTTTTCTTCCCCAGAACAACTGTATTGATATTTTAGCCAATATAGCTCATTACCAGAGCTACTTCTAAGTTCAACTTTGTCAAGAGTGTGAATAATTTTGGAGGGCACTGTATACTATGTTACATTATATTCTTATGTAGGGAAATTCACATTGCATAAACAAGAATTGCAGTTTGTCCTAAAGTCTTCTCAATCAAAATTATGTAATGTAATGGACATACTTCAAATAACTTTTGTACAGTTACTTCATGATGTCCTTTCATTAATAGAGAAGACTTGTAAACATGCGCTAATCAAAATGCCTTGACTTTATAACTGAAGTTTATATCATCAGGATAAAACCATATCAGTTAGCAAGACATTTACAATAACAGTTCAACAGCCATATGACATTCACTTCAAGGTCATTTCACAGTGTATTTAGGAAATCACAAAAAATTCTAGTGTAATAATGCAACTTGTAATAACAGACTGTCCAAGACATAAATATATGTGTACATAAACGTGTGTGTGTGTATATAAATATATATACATATATATATATATATATATATATATATATACACACACACACACACACACACACGTATCAATTTGATCACATCACCATTTGAAGGCAGAAAACGATCCTGTCTAGACAGCACATTGGCTCCTGGAATGTCAGCTAGTTAGTCTGGGATGCCGGAGCCAAGCGCGGAGCTACAGCGGGAGCCGCCGGGTCGAGTTACATCTTGTGATTAAAAGGTGTGCCGGTCCCACTGGGGACTTTGATGCTGAGCGGGTATAATAAATATCAGGGCTCCTCTTCCACGGCAGCGCAGCCAGCCCCCGCTCCGAGCCGGCTACGGAATCTGGCAGAGGCCAAAACACGCGGTAGGTGTGAGCACACGCAACGCATTCTTTCCCTGGCCGCTGACATGGCAGGGCGCTAGCGCTGCTAGCTGCAACCGACGCTTAACAAACCTGCAAGTCCTACTGTCAATTCACTGCCAGTAACTGGGGGAAAGGGGAACTCGGGTAATGGAAGGTGCTCAATTTAACCAGTGTGGGCTATGTGTTTCCTGGAACAATTTGACCTCCAGGCTGCTTTTGGATGCTCAGCAATCAAATGTACCTTGGCCACTGATCAAATGATGAAATCTCTCTGTAAGAGCGTGTTAAATCGCAAAGTTGAGGTGAATTTTGTCATTCATTTTAAAGAAAACTTCTTTAAAAGAAGTGGTCCATCCATTAATATAAAGCAATATTACATTAATGTTTCCACCCACAGAACAGGGATACAAAAGAGATGCCAATGCCGAGGCTGCACAAGGCAAATTATGCCCCTTTATTTTGCTGACCAGGCATTTGTTCTGTATGGTTGACCTGGAGTATGCCCCCCTTTTTCCCTCTTGTCCTTTCCCCTAGTGGTTAATGAGTGTTCTTCACTTCTCAATTCCTTCAAAACATGTCAATCAAAAAAAACAAACCTGCTCCAGCAAGAAAAAAAGCGCACTATTTCTGAGAAAAGTACAAATCAAGGTTTGCAAGGTGTAAAGCCAACACAACACCACTTGGAAAGCATTAATGAGGAACACCATACATATAACAAGTTCCATTTGAAGTCTATTTTCAGTCCGGCTTATTATATATATAACCGAGCAAGAGCCAGGCAAACCTTGAACAAAACAAATTTGGCATTCCGGAATTGGCAAATGTCTCTCGTGATTGTCTAACACAAAATGGCAGTTCAAAAGTTGTTTTGGCACTGACTAAAACAATAAACAGGCAGCACTGACATCTGTATCTCTAACATCTTCAGTCCCCTGTATCTTTTCCTGAGGAACAGGTAACCTTGCTTTATGTAACCTGATTGTAAACACATACACGTAAATAGCACCGAGATCTGCTTAGATATGCTTTTGTACAGCACTTTGAGCTGCTTTTTGCATGAAAGGTGCTATATAAATATAAACTTGAAACTGAGATGACCTCCCATAGCTCTTGCTTCAAGCAGAACACTGAAGCACAGTAACCTACAACAGACAGGTGGAATCAATCTGGAAATAATTAACCCAATTATCATCAATCCCGTTAAACCTCACGTTACGCAACCCACTCTTGACGGTCTCAAAGGTGGTCTTTTATGGATGACGGTACCAGAACACGGCGCAGTAAAATAATTAAGACGGGCTGCTCTGGCGTTCGGTGCACGTAATGGCCGACATACCTGGCGATATGGGTCGGCTGGAGCTGGGGGAGGGTGTGTAAGGGATTGGGCTCGACACCGTCCGGGGGCGAAGACCTTGCGCAGACATCTCGTTAAAATACCTGCAGAAGGACGGACAGACAGACAGACTGAGCCAGAAACGAACGACTTCTGCGGCTCAGAATATCAAGATGACACTTGGACAAGAGCCATTAAGAACCTCTGGCCTCCTTCACATTTTATAGCTGAAGAATCAAATTGGTGTCAAATGTATACACGAAACCAACAGAAGAAAAAAACACAAAATATGAATTTAAAGGCACAAAAATAAAACTAAGAAAACAGATTATATCTGCATATAAAATAAAGAATTAAAATGCATAATTTTTTTGAGATCAACACCAAAGTCCTTTTAAATTAATTATAAAAAGGTGTGATTAGTTGCTTTTTAGGACTTTCGATGGACAGTGCCTCTCTGATCTGCTTGTGGAAGCCTCCCCACTGCTCCTGGATGTACTTCAGAATATTAACCTTAATCATCTGGCCATATTATCATTGGGCTGAGTACTTTAAACCATTAAAAAAAAAAGAACAGCAACATGTTGAGTTGAGCAGGTAATCAGGTGTGCCAAATTAGGACTGAAATGAAAAGCCGTGGAACAGCAGGCCTCTGGGAACAGAGCTGGGCCGCCCTGTTCTACAGGTACTGCAGAGTGACGCCACTTCGGCTGCATCCCAGGGCAGCGCTGGTTCCCGCCACCGCATACTTCATCTGTTTAACGAGTTAGTCGCACAGATGTGTTCTTGGTTCTGGTCCAACGTTTTCTCAAATTAAAATGGAACAGCTGGCACCCGTTTGGGCTTCCTCTCCGAGGCCGTCGGTCACCCCAAAAAGCAGTGTGGGAAACAGGCCACCCCCAAGGCCCTCCCCAGCCACCCCACCTCAGGCCCCCCCAGGCCGTGATGCGGGGCCCAGGGCCGCACATGGAGGGGCCCCAAGGCCCCCTTTAGGCCCCCCCCCCCAGGCCGTACCGCTCGTCGTCCATCTCCAGGCTGGACTCGCTCTCGGACAGCTGGCGGCACAGCGCCTCCCTGCGCTCCATCTCCCTCTGCAGCTTCCTCTGCAGCCGGATGTTCTCCTCCCGCATGTGCCGCTCCTCCTCGATGTACTGGGCCCGCTTCTCCGTGTCTGAACAGAGCAAAGGGGGGGACAACCATTCGCCCAATCACACAAAAGCACAGAGGGGGGACGCAAGCAATGATGTGTGACGCAGCCAATTTCACCCGGGAAGCTGCAAATCAAACAGTCTGCAGTTTCTTAAACAAAATTATTATTTATTTTTTGAAATATAAATACTGAAATTGGCAACCCTACAGTGAAGTAACACGGCACAGGATTTCATCAGCCAGAGGTCCGTATTTGATGGTGGTCAGCTTTGCGTAGCCAAGGTAACAGTGCCCCCTTGTGGTTACAGGGAGTACTGGAGTGTAATGAAATGTTTTGGGAACTGCAGGTGAGCAGATGTGAGGCTTATGGCCTCTGATTGGTGCTGAGCGATTAGTGGTTTACGAGTTTGGTTTCATTCTGTTTTTGTAATTAATCATGGTTTTTTATTTTTATTTTTTTATAGATTTGAATGTACCATGAAATGACTTCTGAAATTCTTTTTGAACATTTTTTTATTGAAATGTTAAACACTAACTTTTAAAACAGAGCTTTAAAACTTCCTATGTTCAAAGGACCCACTGCTGTGATTGCATATTACAGCAAATCACTCGCATAAAATATGATCAATTCGGTCTTTAAAAATATATGACAATTTCAGGTGTGTATATTTCATTCTTTTATTTGCTGACTTGCTGAATTTATCTCCCTTTTCATACACCATCGGCTCAGGATTTAATGAGATTTTTGCTTTTGGCAGGTGAACTTCAAAAACTACCACATCGAGCTTGGAGTAAAACATAGTTTATCCACCAAATTAAGACAATTCAATTAATATAACATGATGAGGGAACTATTATTATTATTATTATTATTCTTATTATTATTATTCCAGACCTTATTTTAAAAATGTTTTGTTGAAAAATAGCTGCAGGCAGCAGCTACGGGAATGATGCTTACAGGGAAGGGTCACACCCAGGGAAAAATAAGGGTGATCCAAATTAGAAACACCCAATGGCAGGATAACAACTAAAAATGGCACGCCCAATTTAAATACACAGCCAAACTGCTTCCCCAAAGGGAGAAGCAGACCCTCAAAACAGACAAAGGACCTCTGCCTTATCTTGACCAAAGCTTTGTCTAGAAGTTTTGCCAGACAAAATAAAAAAGCATAACTACAGTTCCATGAACTGAAGGTGTGTAGGCACAGTTTTGTCACCATATAGATTTTTCCCTCCCTCCCCCCGTTGTTTTGGGAAAACGGCTATAAATTCCAGAGAACTCAGTTTGACTTGGCAGGCCTGAAGAGGCCTATGGGAGTTGTCTGCACAAGCACTATGGAACTGACCGACTCACACAGGTGCTACAACAGAACAGATTTTGACATTCTTGAACGTTCATAACTAGCATACCGTACACCAGTATTCTTTAACGACCTCCTAGGGGCCAGACTCTTTTTCCTAAAGGTAGCTACAGTTCAAATATTTTCCACACACTATACGTAATGGATGTATGTATAAATAAGATCTATTGTATATGCATGTAAAATATGTGTAGAGCTATTATTTATCTAAGTCCAATGGCTATGTGTTAAAAATAATGATTCATGCACATTAGTTTAACAAAACATAATGTCAACCTCTATTTCCAGTAATTTAAAAAACTACAATAAAAGTGCAAAAACAATCTATAAAGCTGCTGTCTCTTCATTGAAAAATATGTTTTAAAAAAAAACTGGCTCATACCCAACAGAATTTTTGCATTATAAAGAAAGCATTCATAAGAGCGTTTCAGTCCCAAATTAATAGTCCTCTTGTAAGGGTACATGCCGTACACACAAATGCGATTCGTGCTGAAAAAGCCCTGCATCCCTAACCTTTCAGAGAACATCAGCAGAGCTCATTAAGGTTACTGCACTGTGCTGTTATAAAAACAATCTGGATAATTCCAGACTACAAACGGCCTAATTAATGAATCTGCCGGCAGCACAGGGAATTTAAATGGAAAAGCCAAAGTAGAAACGAAGCACAGCACAGCAGCCATTACTCGCCATGCTGATGCTCTTCTGGAGCTCAGGGTCCAGGCCTAGTGGGAATACTGTACCGTTAACAAAACCATCTAAATGAAGCTAAACCACAAAGCAGGGCCTGAGGAATGGATTCACTGCGGGGGTCACATGGGTTGGGGCAGCGAGGATTTTAAGTGGGAGATGGAGAGATGACGGAGAGAGAGGCCGGTGGCGTGCGATGCCCCCCACTCACGCTGCAGCTCGGCCGTCCGCAGGTTCTTCTTCAGCCTCTCCACCTCGTTCTTCAGGAAGCGGATGTGGCGCATCATGTTCTCCGGGGAGTCGATCTCCATGGATATGTCTCTGGGAGAGGGCGGGGCTGACACGGGCTGGTCCAATTTCTCCTGCAGAATTCTGCGGGGGTAGAGAAGGAAGGCCCTTTTGGATTTGCCTATAAATCAAAAGCTGGAGAAATTACCCCCCAGGTCGTTTGCCTACCCCTTGGGGAAATTTCTCACCAAGATGAGGATTTAATCAAAGAGTTTTTAATACTTTAAATTCAATGAGCCGTATGGTCTCATTACAGTTATGCTCGTGAAGTGTGACCAACAAATCTGCCTGGCTTGGGACATACACTAGACACATTTGAAAATAAATAAAGAAACCATTTTCTTTTAAATCATATTTTGACCATAGACTGACACAGACCCAACCAGGCATATGTTCCAATTCTTCAAAACTGACCTCTTCTCTGCTTCCAGTTTGTCCATCCGTTTCCACAGTCGATTAACTAGCGCTTCTTGTTCTTGTTCTAACGTGTTTTCAAGGTCAATCTTCTCTCGTCTGAGCTGCAAAAAAATATCCAAAACAACACCTTGAATAAACCTTCAGCAGCCTCAGTGAAATATCAAAATTAATGTTTTGAGTTCAGCACACAACCAATTAGTAACGTCATTCTGCAGAGATTCTTAATCATTAGCCTCCAGAGAGCGGTAGCCACTACAGATCTACTGCTAGTAAAACATTGAGCTCCGTGGATAATTATTTGTGAACCATTTAGCAAATCTGACTATGGGAACGAGGCATGCCATCGTAATTTGGACCACACCGGCTGAGGTTAGGCACAACCATTCTACCGTATCAACCACATGCTGAGACAGACAGCCCCAAACACTTCCCAAATTGCTGAGACTCAGTGACCTTAAGTGGCCTTCTACAAGTATTTATGCTGTGCAAATGCCTTTAATAAGATGTAGGACATTTATTTTGCCAACCGTTAATATTATGGGGATAACTTGGTCAAGCAATTTGTTACTTTTTAACAGAAAATTAAGGATTCCTGGAAATCTCGCATGAAAACATGACATTATTCTCAACAAAGTACTAAAGTTAAATTAATGTTCTGTTTGTACTACTTTTATTTGAACCCATGGGGAAATCCATTACAAAAACTGTTGTGCTTTAGGATGAAGCTTATGAAGTCTTGTCCTAAATTTCAGACACCAAGCGGCAACAGAGGCTGCGTTCTCTGTAGCAGTACCTGTTCCAGGGTGAGCTGTTTCGAGATTGTATCATTCTCCAGCTTCTTGATCTTCTTCATCAGTTTGTTCACCTGGAACTCCTGCTCCTGCTCCAAGTGCTGCTCCAGCTCGGCCTTTTCATGTTGTAACTTGGGAGGGAGGGAGGGGAAAAAGGGAAAGGGGGAGAAAAGGAGCACACAGAGCTGAAGGCGTGTGTGGCGGCTGTTCGTCTTATTTCTGCACCGTGATCAAGAACAGGGACTGAGCTTTAACAGACGTGACAGGGACTGAGCATTAACAGACAGTCTCAAGTAAGGAACAGAGCAAATTACTTTATGCTTGCTGTCATACAGAGCCTGGTGCATGGTTCGGTGCTTTATGTAACTGCAAAGAACCGGATCAATCAAGCTATATAAAATAATGAGGGAAAAGTGGGTGAACGCGTTGAGCGGCCCAGAACAGGACGTTCCCATGTGTGGAACAGGACAAAAGTTAGGACTCGAGCCAAGCAGACCTATTCATCACTGTTCAGCACAAGGTCACTCAGGCAGGACTTAGAAGGAGAAGGAGAGGAAAAACACGGCGATGAGTACGGCGAGGTTTCCAGCGCGAGGCTGAATCAGCTGTTGACCTGAGAGAGCCGGAACTTGCGCAAATGAGTCACGCTCGTGAGCGGGACTGGGGCGTGCTGACGACCACGCATCGCCCCTTTTTGGCTCTCTCATGCAAATCTTTTGGGTAAACAGCATGGGCTCGGACCCCCCGCCTCCCCCTGCGCTTTGAGGACGCCGCTGGCTAGCGTACGACGCTAGCTGCCGTACGACGCTCACGCGGAGGGAAGGACAGCAGCCCCGTTCCAGACGCACTGAGCTCACCCCCCCCCGACGTGCGATGCGAGCGGCGAGCTCGTTAATCGCGTGGGCATTAATGACAGCCTCCGTCTGTCACGCCGCCGCGGCGTCGGCTCCGCAGGCATTTCTGCGCCAGAGCGCGGCGTGAGTCGGGGCAGACCCCAGGCACTTTGCGCACAGTGAGTAAACTCCTGACTCACTGCAGCATTGACCTGATGTTCCGGGCACAACTGCCATTACGCGCTTACGCTCTGAACAAAAGCATAAGGAACCGCATTCATCGTCTTTCACAGACCTATTGTTACAACAGCCTTGTTTTATAACTGAACTTACAGTAGCCTTTCACACTAATTCAGTACAATACCCCTAAAATTTTAAAACATCAATAAGCATTACAGGTGCTAGTGTCTATATATACATATGCACAAAGCCACAAGCTTTGTCTTGTACCAGGTCTTCTACAAGGCAATAACCTTATAAACTGTTGAAATAGTGTCGCTCCTGATTAATAGATAGGCGAGCCACAGAGAGAGCAAACTGAGGCCCGTCTCAACATTTCCTGTCTGCGTCACAAAGGCAGTAAACAAGCCAGAAGGGGAGGGGAAGGGGGTGGGGAACTGTCCAGGTGTCTTTCTCGGGTGGCCCTCAGACACTTACTTGCATAAGTTTGCGAGAGAGCTCGTTAGTGAGAAACTCCTCCTCTTTCTCATAATTGACGGCGAGGGTTTCCTTCTCTTTCTGCAGAGCCTGGATCTTCTTGAAGAGGGTGTTGCTGATGAATTCCTCCTCTTGTTCTGCCCTGGCTTGCTGCAAATCAAAAAGATTCAAGAAAACAGTGTCAGCAAAATGCCTTTTCCATACGCAGTTTTTTTTTTTCCCCCAGCGACTCAGGCTCATTAAAACACTGAGCGAGAAAGTGCATAGAACAATGAGTCCCACCCTCATTCACTCATTTTTCCCTCATAATGGGGTACAGCAAAACTCACACAGCGCAGTCACTACAGCCTATCCTTTCTCCAACAGCAAGGGCAAGAAAAGCCATAATTTTAATGACTGAACTTGATCATGTGGGGTGTTGTCTTCCTGAATTTTTTTTCTCTGCCATTTCAACGATTACACAAACGGCACTATTGCAAACCCGGTTTATATCTTTGATACACACCCACACACACACACATATTTATACATCGGTGTTTGTGGCGAATCCATGCGTAAACAGTAAATACAGCTGGCCACAAAGCAGAAAACACTCATGCGAGAAAGAAAAACTGACAAAAATGCATTGGCACCCCTACACTCCCCACCATTAACCAGTGCATGTCAGACATAAGCTCAGGTGGTTTCCTCTTCCACGGTTCAGCAGAGCAAGTATCTGCACTGAGTGTTCACCACAGAGATATGTAAAATCAGCCCTGGATAATGACCGGTTGTAAATGTCTAAAGGTGTGGTAAGAAGAGCGGCCTGACTTGACTTGGGTGAATGAATTAGAAAAGAACAAAATGCAAAAGCCAAACAAATGGTCTACAATACAGCAGGTGTGGGTTATATCACGATTCTACACTGTACAATTTCAGCCATGATATGCCTCTTCATGTAAATCATGGAATTAGTCCTTCACAATTTTCTGAAAAGCTGCCATATGATTGCTAACCAACCAACATGGTAATCAGTGTTGCTTCCTTTGAAAAGCCTCCATTGGTTTTTAGTGATCTCTGAACCAACTGTAGTGGATTTCATTGCTATTCTGAAGTAGAACTGCAGTACATCTGCATAGTATGTTTCCGCACAATATTTATTTTTGGTTCTTATGATCGCTTGCCAAGTAGGCATGTCACAGCATGGGTTTGAAACAATATGATAACCGTGCAGAACCGGTAACCATAGTATCAATGAGTAACATAAATACACTACTATAAATGAATAACATTAATTAATATTTTCATGTATAGGCCTATACCGGTGGTACCCAACCCTGTTCCGGGAGATCTACCATCCAGTAGGTTTTCATTTCAACCCAAACTTGGCACACCTGACTCTACTAATCATCAGCGGAACAAGATCTCTAGCTGCTGAATGGTGTGTGCTTTGTTGGGGTAGGAGTGAAAACCTACAGGATGGTAGATCTCCAGGAACAAGGGTTGTTTACCACTGGCCTATACCTTCACCTTTGAAATCACATGCCCCGATGTTGCCAGATTTTGAAAAAATTGATAATGTTAGTTCAAGTTAAGGCCTTCTCAATATTTAAAAACAACAAAACACAGACAACCACTGAAAACAAAAAAAATTGTTTTAAAACAAACCAGCAAAAACCTTTATTAATAATTTTACCATGAAGTGTCTGGTTATTAAACAGTATTGTGATATACAGAATGCATTGCCAAAATATCTGGGGGGAAAACTCAGATATGATTATTCTGGCCATGTCACCAAGCAAGGACGACTGGGTAATTATACAGAGTACAGCAACAAGAGGAAAACTGTGACAACACAAAACACTGAAGACAAGAACACAGAGGGCTATGCAGAGCTGTAGGGGAGAGTGAAAAGGTCAACGGTGAGTGGACGTGTTGCGGAAGTGCAGTCCAGGGTTTAGGAGAAGCCACACAGAAATCGCCACTGAAGGTGCGTTCCCCAGAGCAGTGGCAGGGCATGGGGACGTACACTGGGAGCAGGTCACTGATGTATAATGAATCCAGACCATTTCAAGGCTTAAAAGCCAGCATCACAACTTGAAGGTGGATCCATATCTCTAATGGGGAGCCAGTGTAGTCTGTGCAGATTGATGCCTTTTTGTGGTGAGTGGGAACCCTGGCAATATAATTTTGAACATGCTGTAATTTTAAGATGAGTTTGTTAGGACCAGCACAGAGGAGTGCACTACAATGCCCAAGTCTGAATGTAATTGTGCACAGATACATTTTGTTGGCAGTTGAGTGCATCCGTTTGTAGTTTCCTAAAACTCGAAAGCAATAGACACAACGGCCAAATGTTCAAATTCTTGCTAACTTCCCGTACAAAAACCACACACGGGTAATTCTTAGCAACAGAGTATTACAGCTTCCTGACTGATGGGGAAGTAAGATGCAGATTGTGCAATGGGAATCACAATTAGGGAAGAGATTCATTTGATGCACACTAAATAAGATGATGGGATTTTTAAAATGGTGCAGATCTAAAGCATGATTCTCACTTAAAAATCAAAGTCAGACACATCACTCCCTACTTGCACTCTCTCATTCAAAAAAATCTAAGGTTTATGAATCCCACTGTTACTGGACACAGTGATACTGAGGCTAACAGCATGGGCTAATAACCAGGGGTGAAGTAACCAAAACGGCACAATTTAGGCCACATCCTCACAACTACATCCCCACTCTAACCTAGTCCAGTATATTCCAGGTATAAGGACTAGAACACAAGGTAACTGCACCAAAACCAAAATTATACCAGGCAGAGTACTGCTACAGTGTGCATGTACTGAGTTTCAATCCAATTCAGGTTCAATGATTCAGTTAATCAATCAATAAACAAACCAATGGAAGAGCAATTCATTTTAACTGCTAATTATCACTGTGTAAAATATAATAAGATATAAAACATGCATATTCATATTAAATTAAGTGTAACCGCAATTATACCTTCAATCTGTCCAAAAATGAACAAACTATTTTTAAAAATCACACAATCAGGAGACATGTATACGTCTGTCTTCATATAGTAGGCCATTTTCAAAAAAGGCTAGTAGTAAAATACATTTACATTATACCTGCCTTGTGTATGTATCAAGTAAACCTTTACATATGTCTGCATCAAGTGCACTTTTGCATGATACCTGCTTTGTGTAGATAAGTAGCGAACCCCCAACTGAAGTCTGTGCAGGCACGATAGTCACTACCATAAATGTACCACACTATGTAAAGCAAAAGGCATGCACTTTGAAGAGAGTAGTACCTGTGACAGAAGGAAAATTCAGGCAAATGTTATCACAGAGGGTACAATAAGAGGTGGAGACGTTAGACTCTGCCAGAAATGCACACCAAATATAAAGGCTGTGCGTCTCCATAGAACAATGGTTTTCATGAATACGAACAACGCCCCACTCCAAGCAGCTGAAAATATCGACAAGGGCCATAAATAAATCTTCCATACATGTGTTGAATTTACCCATTAAAGTAGAATGAAGCGCAACAGAATTACTTTGTAACTTAGAAACATGACAACACAGAAACAAATAATCAATGGAATACCATTATGTTCTGTGGGTAACAACTAAGTCAATCTGAATAATAATACAGTACAATCGCAGGAAAAAAGACCAACATACTGATAATTGTTTTGAAAACTGACTACGGCACTACAAGAAACAAAGGAAATGCAGACAAGGGTTTATTTCATATAAGTTAAATGTGTGTTGCCGTTTTCGTGTGCATCGCTTGTGATGGTACTGCAGCGCACTGTAGCAAAATATACAGAAAATGTATGACACGAAAAATACTGATGTCAGCACGCAGCTGTCAGACCTGCTTTAAGACAGCGCTGTGTTTCTTGAGCCCCTATCGGGGTTTGATGCATGCACAGAATGTGCAAACAACTGAGTAATTGCGGACGGCCCCCGCCCCCAATTTTAGCAAGTTAACTAATTCTCAAATTAGCATGTAACCGAAAATTCTTGTCTCCAGGCTTAGCCAGTATATTACACCCCGTTTAATCAATTGCAAGATGAGACGTTTTCTGTTCGTGCAATGTGTCCATACTAGACCACACACAAACAAGCCTATCTAACTCAAATCTGAACAGCCTTGCTTCGTAACTGAATACTGCCAAAACTAACACTACATGGCCGGATCTGAGGAACAGTACAACAGCCACTTTATTAACTATAACGTATCGGTGAATCGTCGAATCTGAATCTAGCTAAATTTGAACAAAGGTGACACGCTTTGTTCCGAGTTATAGTTAAATACGCACTAGCCAGCATTCCAGCACCTGCAACTCAGTGTGCATCCATGTCACTGACTGAATTCTCCAGCACGCGAGTACGTCCATCTGTGCGTGCTTCATTTATTTAGCGCAGTCATATGGCTGGCTAGTAACCAAGGTTTTCCCCATAACGGTACTTCATGTACGTAAACACAATTAGCTAACTGTGGCGCCATGTTCATTCCAGTACACAAAAAGCAAATGTTACCTGAAATGTGCAACGACAATGGTTTGCAATTCAGCACACCGCGCTACCTGAATACCAGGCCCAGTTAGCTTGCCATTTAGCTAATTAGCAAGTGCTAGCGCGCCTGCGTTCCTTGTCAACTCCGTAGTAACTATGCATTAACCTGGCCAGCATTACCTAGCCAGCTTAACTAAATGCATGCATAACTGCCCTTTCACAAGCCAGCTGCACATATTTTCCAGCGCTGCTGATTAGCTAGCTTGCTGGCTAGATTAACGATTGCCAGGCTAACAAAGGCAATCTGCATGTGTAACTCGACATATTGTATTGGGAACTCCCTATTTACTTGGCTGAGGGGAGGATCGCCTCATGTACACTGATAGGCCGTTCTGGCTTCTATGCTAGGAGGCTAAGTAGCGAGTCGCAAGAACATCGACTTTCGGATGGAAAATATGCGAAGTAGTGAGCGAACACTAGCCCGCTAACTAGCAAGCTAAATTAGCCAATTATGACCAACAAGAAATGAATAATAACCAATTTAGCTAGCTAATCAAAACAACTGACAGGGCGACATTCTTCACACACACTGTCGTAGTGTACTCCAGTAAATATAGCATGCGATGGAAAGTTTTTGTTATCATTGTTATTCACAGTTGATTTATATACACAGCCTGTTATTATAGCTACTCACAATAGTGACGCTAGCTTTACGCAGATCCCGATTCTCCTCCTGAAGCGCTTTGCACTTCAGTTTGAACGTTTCTAGCTCGATTTTCAGCACTTTGTTCTCTTGTTGCAGGGAAGCTAGTCGGTTGGTCAGCTCCTCTAGTCGAAACGGGGAAATGACTATGCCTGGTTTACTGGAAGATGAGGACAATGCACACTGTGGGGCGGCCGTGCTACTCCCCGCTCCATCAGTATCACTCTCGCTTGCGCTGTCCGCCATGATCACCAAGCGATTGCAGCCAGGGCGCAATGATTCATGTTTCGCAGTGATGGAAGAGTGGCACACGGAGCGAGCGACCCCTCACGCTAACCACCGAAATTACACTGCTGCTGAAGTAGTGACATCACGTGGCGAAGAAGCTATAGTGCTTCATGGCCTCTGCATTCAGGTAGGTAATTATGAATGCGTCATCGCACAAAACATATCGCTCTGCACAGTACCAGACTTGAATATGAAATCCATCAGCGATGATTTTGTAACGATACATTGGTACTGATCATTAACAACAGCTGTTTTACAGATTAGATTTGCGTTAATAAATACACTTAAATTCTAGATAATACATACTTGTTGTTTTTCATAATTGCAGTGCTGAGTATTGTCTGGAACCAGTGTTTCTGTAGCCGATGATAGTTGCAGCACAGTATTCTAATACAGATGAGTACTGTGGATATATCTGAAATGGTGCATGAAAAGGTATTGTGCTTCTTTGGTTGTATGACTGATAAAGATACTACAAAGCTACACATTCATGCCATTGTAGTGAGTAAAGTTTATCCTGATGTGCAATTTTCCACTCCTACTGAAGTGCTATTCGAAAATGACTGCAAATGCTTATGAGTGTCTGCATTTTGTTCCTCCAGAACATTCCTTTGTGCTTTCTGAGACTTGCACGGTATTTGTCTACCACATCCAGAGACACAAAGGTGATCATTTATTTCTGAATATGCATCTGCGCTATGTGTGCAATGCACTGTTTCATGAGTGTATAATGTAAAATATGAGATGAAATGAGCAACAAAATAAAGCAACTGAACTCCTGCTTCTCCCTTCTCCCCTCAGGCTGTAGGTACAGCACGCTAAAATGGAAAGGGGTGCACTTTGGTCTCTATGGCCATATCAGCGCTGAACAACCTCCCACGTTGACTGTGTAATCTGTATGTCTTACCTGCATATATGTATATGTCTCACCTGTTGAATACATATAAGGATCCTTGCTGAATGTATGTATGATGTGTACTATCGGTAGTGATGTTAATTTTGGCATTATGTATTTGTATTGCAAGTACTGACTATAAGACAAATTCCCTCTTGGAGGATAATATAGAATCTATCTATCTTCAAAAGAAAGAAACAATATTGGTGAAGCAGAAAGTTACCCAGTGGACAGTAGTTACTTTGAGAGTTAAGAGAAGGCTAGGAATTGGCCAAAAATGATGAATTTAGCATTTGTACATTTTATTTCTCTGAATCTGGCAACAGAACGCTAAGGTAAAATTCTGTAAAAATTGCCCTTCAATATGTTTCTTTAGTGCTGGATCTATGCCTGAATGCAACATTAGATACCCATTATCGTTATCATGTTTTAAGACATTTTGAACCCATATTTTTTTGGATATAAATTCCTTGAAGAATATGGAGGCAAAAAATAACATTGACCTTTCTTTAATATTGTTGTTAAAGAAAACATTATGAATTCATGTATGCACTTTATTTGGGGTTTTATTTAGAAATGGCAATGCGTAATACATTTGACCAACTAATACAATGTGGTTATGCTGTTGGGGGAGCATATGATGAATACAGAAATCAGGAATACAATGAATACTGCAGCTTAAATTCAACAGCACAAGGTCCTACATCGTGCTATTTAATCACACACGTCTCAAAGGAAAATGTACCAGAGGACTGTAAAATAATATTTTGCATGGAAATTAAAATAAGTGCTATATTTCTGTGGTAAAACATGAAACATTAAATTCAGAATCAGATACCTACAGGTACTATTTCATGTTCATTGTAGATTTTTTCATATACCAGAGGTATTTCAACATTATGATGCTAAAATAATTTTAAACCAAACCCATATAGTAAAATAGTTGTTGTCTATTTGCTTTAAAACGGTGGATATATTTGTATAACAAACACCTTAATAAGCCCAGCAACCAACACAAATTGTCTTGTTAAAATGGCCGAACTCAGTAATACTTCTGCATAGCAAACTGGCTGGTTGGATTGAAAAACAGGGTGCAAAACAATCAACAACAATAATTACTGAGTAAATAAATGAATGTCTTCTGGTGGCTTCACAGCAAGGTCAGTGTGTGTGTAGGTGGACTAGTCCTGATACAAAGAGGTATTCATTTAAAATGAATTTAGCAAAGAGCGGTCCACTGAATCATGGAGTAACCAGCTGGCTATGCAAACAGAGCAATACATTTAACACAGATTTTCAAGCCTAAAAAACAACACACAATCTCAGAGTTTAAACACAATTTATTTATGCTTAAATAATCAACTAGATCATCCAGTGTTTGTTGGTTTTTCATACATGTTATTTGATCTACTATCCATGAATGCTTTAGGTGTTTTCATATGAAGAGATTCAATGGAAGGAAATATTTCACCAAAACCCAAATAAAAATGCCCTTTTTAACCACAGCAGCCTTAAATCCTATTAATACACTGCTAGAATGATTACAAACGACCGGCTTACGTAAAGACTTCTACATCTTATAGCCAATACACATGATACAGTTATAATTTTACAGCGTGCCAGTCTACAGGGTACATTCTGATTTCTCTCCAAGTGTTCAAGCCCATGTCTGCAGAGGCCATCCTTTATCAGCAAGCAGTAAACCTTCAAGAAGCATTAAAAAGAAATATCCCCTTATGCATGGTGAATGTTTTAAAGATATTGTCTTTAGAAAACCAGCAATAGTGACAAATGTTAGGGTAATGTGTGTACACAGATAAAAGATTTTTCTTTCATGTTATTCTTAATACAGTGTTTGCAAACTTAGAAAAATTGTAATTAAAATAAGGTGAATCACATGCATCAAAATATTAGTACTCTGAGGAATTATTTTCACAGAACTACAGATATTCCCATTTTGAGAATCACAGAGAATCGCAGTAGGTTTTCAAGAAATGTCCTCTGTTAAAATCAAGCTAGCTCTGTTTTTCCATTTACAAACATTATACCTGCAAGTAATTGTACAAGAACGTGAAGTCACACCCAAACCTTTCCGATAAACAGGGAACAAAATCTTGGCATTTTGTTCCGACAAGCCTCTACAGTCCTTTTCAGCCAGTGCCTCCACAATCCGAGAGCTACTTTTAGAATTTATACAGTGGAATTTATATACAGCAAGATCACCAATAATTTTGTTAAAAAGAAGCGAAACAGCATTTTACACCCCAACATTATGGGTCCAAGAAAATATAAGGCGAGTGTAGAAGGTGATTCAAAAGTGTATTCCTCTGGTTTCACCGATCCAATTTGTTTATGTGCCATCTTTGGTCACAGAAATGTTTGCTCAGGCGCTGCTGACGTCGCGGCTGTCTTCGGCGTTCTGCCGGCTTGTCCGAAGCCGAACACCGTGTCGTAGGTTTCCATGACACCGTGGCACAAATGTGTCATTGACTATGAAGCCCCAGATCATTGACAGAAAAGTGAGTTTTCATGCTCATGCTAAATCAAAAAAAAAGAAGGAGGGAGAGAAATGTCCTCTTCGCTGAAAACCATGCGATAATGTGGAAGCTGCAGACACACGTTCTTTTGGCCGATTGATATCCTGCATTCGGGTTTCCAGTAGTCTCCCCGCAGGAAAATTATAATAAAACATTTCCAAAACCTAGAAGCGAACAAACATAAAGACAAGGCATCAGAATGCGATAGCGATCCATTTCTGTCTAACCTTAAAAACACACTCAAATTCTTATGACTGGCTGTGCTTCCCTTCTCAGAAGGGGAGAGCATCTGGCTTTTTGTAATTGTTTAATTGAGGTCAACAGTCATCAGCTGTTTTATAAATTGCTACATAAAATCTCAAAATGGTTAATGTTACACACTCGCTATAGAAAATATATGTTATAAAAACTCAATAGTTTTAATATTAGTTTGCAAACAATGTCATGAGGCTCGCAGTGTAAGTCATTGCATCAGCACAAATAAAGTAGCATTGTCCCATTTGTGGGACTTCCAACTGTTTGTTCCCTGCTAGCATTGTAAACTAGCAATAGAAGCCCAAACACCAGCTCATCCCTGTGTCATGCCACCACCTTTACAATGAATCATTTAATGGCCTTTGACATTTCTAAAAGGGCTTAATAAGCCAGCCAATCAGACAGTGAGTTTTCAGCGATGCAAATTCCCCGGACAATAGTTCTGACTGAGTGGGCTGGCAGGGGGATTAGCAGGACAAAGAGAAAGAATATCTCATCTTCTTTTGGTATACTGTTCAGCAGAGTCCGCATGTTATTGAGAGAGGAGCATTTCAATGGCATTGAATAGCACTGCAGAGCGTGCTTCTTTTGTTGCTGTAGTTTACAGAGAAACTGCGCCTGGCACCTCAGCCTGGATTTCGTCAGCTTTAGTGTTTGTTCAGCCCCCCCTCCCCTCCACACCCATAATGTGCAACAGTGAGTGTGTACCCTACATACCAGTTAGAGCAGAGCGACCATTATGACTGAACCTTTTTCTCCCTCCCTTCCGTCTTTTTCGTCTTGCCGCCTTCCCCGTGCTGTAATGCAGAGAACAACAGTTAAAAAAATGTCCTGACTCCGCCCACGTACACGAAGCATGCTGAAGCAGCAGCCAATCAGAGAGCAAAGATGTTGAAGTCCAAACAAAGCACTGGGGGGGAAGAAACATTGAGAAAGACAGTTTTTTTTAGTTTTCTATTCATCTTTTAAACCAGCATTGCTCATTAAACGTAAGCACAAGTACATGTTAGCAAAACACTCCTGTTAAACCACACAAGAAGCACAGGGGTTTTTCCAAACCAAGAGTAGACATCAAAAGCCTGAAAAAGGAGGGCTTCATGGCAGCTGCCTATCCGCAATACGGAGTTGAAAATATATGTTGCATATGCCTGTAAATGGACGCAATAGCGTGATAAGAAATTCCTGCACTCTGGAAAGTATTGTCGCCATGTAGAATCCAATTAATGTAAAGCCTAGTTCTACTGAGCTTCCAAAGCAGACGCATATGCAACCTATACATTCTGGCAAACACACTGACAGCTCTGTCACAGCAAACTCGGATTCTGAGAAAGTCAAACTCAGATCTCAGATCCTGGGCTGGCCGTGGCCTGTGGTTCACAGGCCGTTGCGTTGCGCCAGAGGCAATGCGGTCACAGCAACGCAGTCACGGCAACACAGTCAGGGCAGCGGGTTTCCGTCTGTGTGCCAACCTCTGCTTTCGCCCCCGGGCTTCCTAAGCCCTCGGAGCGGTCCTCCTCCTCCTCAAACATATGCGTTTTTTTGGAGTCCCCTTCTTTTGTCCCCCTCTCCCGGGCTCTGTCATCCGCGGTAACCACGCGGCGGATGACCTTCCTGATGACCTGCGAGAGGGAACAGTCACGTCACGCGGCGTCGCTTCCACACGACGAGGGAAACAGGATATGCAGAGAATGGGTAGCGAACGACCGGAGGGGACGGGGGTTGAGAACGTTACTTTTCTGGTGATGATGTTACCGTCCTCGTCCGTGAACTGCTCCTCGGTGACTGATTCCCCAGGAATGTTTTTGGCCTGCTCTCCCTAAAGGGCGCGGGAGAGGACACGGAGAACAATCACCTCCGCTTACCTGCCGGGAGGATAACTCCACCCCCTACACACAACCCTGAGTCATCACCCAAACACACACGTTTAGGATCACCACTTTCAGTAAGAGAGGCCGCAACTTTTAGACCTAGCTGTAGGTTGAGCTAGCCGTAGGTTGTCCAAGAAGCTCATGTGAAATTTGAGGTGTCAGAAGCAAATTTTTTACAGAATGTGGTGATCATAAATTTTCTGACCAAATTCAAGATGCAAAACCAGCTAAGGGTGTGCAAAAAAAGAACGTATAATATTAGAAAGATTTACTAACTTGAGACTATTAAAAATTGAGACAGCAGTCATAAGACCGCAGTATATCACAAAACTCACTATAAAATGTTGAATTATTTTAACATGTCATAACAAGTTGTTTACCAAAAAAAGAATTTTACTTCAATAAATGATGGAACATCATAAACTTAAATGTTCTCACTGTTATACCTTTTCCTGTATGACATTCTAATTTTGCACACCTTCCTGAAAGAAAAATTCACACAAGCATATCTGAACAGCCTTCACTGAGTTCTAAATACATTGGTCCAGATTTTGCGTTTTGACAGTGGGAAAAGGCCTTGAAACAGACACTCCCCGATGCATCTGGAAGCACGAGGAGATAAGAGCAAGCGAGCAGGAGGTATGCCAACAGCCAGTAAGAGGAGAGCAGAGAAAGCAGGGAGAGGCCGCACGGCCGGGCGCGGCCCTCTGTCCGCTTGGCCCGGCTCCACCGGCGCAGCGCCAGACGCCATTACGCGCCCGTGCCTGCGGTCGCACAGCCCACACAAAACCGACCGCATTGGTTGACCACACCACAAAAAAAAAAAAAAAAACAAACCGCGTGCAGGCCACACCCCAACACGCCGCTGCCGGGTACCTTAAGAATCAACCGGCGTCGGATAACCCTGGTGGTAATGGTCCGTTCCTCGTCCGAGCTGGACTCATTATCTCTACCCTCCTGGTGGACGTGTTTCAGCAAATTTTTTCATCACCAAAGAGATTAGGCAGATCTTACAAGGGAGGTCGAGTGTGTGTGTGTGTGTACAACCCGTGGCAACCTAGTGACCTGGCAGGGCTTCGGTCTGCGCCACATCAAACCACAGCCGCACAGTACTACAATGAGCACCAAGAATGTGCAGTAGAACAGGAATGATACTCATTATCATCTCTGAAAGGGAACACTGCTTTGTAACAGGATCCTTCAAACAAGTGGCCACGAACACAAAAAGGTTATATCGTTTTATCTTGTAGAATGTAAAAACACCCTGATTATGTCAGAGTGTGGTGACAGTAAAACATAAAAGGTACATACATACATACAGTACATTAAGTGCAGGCACTGTTTTATGTGCATGTTCTGGATTGCTGCACCTGTTGTCAGGAAGAATGGTGTAAGATAATCTCCAATGGTAAAAAAACAGCCCCAAATTTTACCTGGATTTTGTGCTCAGATGCAGGACTGCCATCCCTACTGCTTGGTCCTGCCCCGCTGTCACCCGGGACATCGTCCTGGGACCCCTCAACGCGCAGCGTCTCTTTCGGCATCTTCTGGGCCTCGCTGGCCGAATCCTGCCCAGCAGGAAGTGACCCGGCTTGCACATGCTCGCCGTTTTGCTTCGCATTTCCTGCTTGTCCTTTGGACGCTGAGGTATTGGAGTCATCGGCATTCTCCGAGCTAGAGGACAACATCACCGTAACAACCGTTAGTCCACACGCCGCTGGTCCTCGCTTAGCGACAGAACGAACGGAAGCAGCGACAAATTTGTACCTGTTTTCCTGCCGATCGAGCAGGTCGGAGCTCAGACTGCGACCCGGGGTCGGCGGCTCCACGTTAACGCTCGAGGTCTCGCTGCGCCAACCTGGAATCGAAGACATGTCTTTTTCTGCCTGCTCTACTTGACAGAGAATAGCCTGCACCCTCTCCTCAGTCATCTCCTCCCCCTCTGAGCCTTCCTCCAGCTTAACGTCTTCCAAAAGGGACTGCAGCCTCTCGCGCGTCATTTCCTCCTCTTCCTCGTCAGAACCAGACTCGCTGCCCTCCCTAACGGCAAAGATGCCGGCCCGCGGGGCGGGGCCAGGGGCCCCCGGACGGGCGTCCCCCGTTGGCCCCCGCTCTTCCGCCTGGCACGGCTGCGCGGGCGTGGCTTGCGCTTGTGCGGCGTTCGCTCCGTCGCGCCGCTCCGCGGAGCCCGACTCTTCCTCCTCTCCGTCTCTATCTCTCCGCCAGTCCAGAGAGGTGTCCTCGCACACGACCGTGGGCGGCTCCGCTCCGGCGGCAGGGCCGTAAGGCGGCTGGGACAAGGACAGATCGCTGGGTCTACAGGGGCTCCTACTGGGAGAGTCTAGGCTATACCCCTCGCTAAAGTAATCATCTTTCCGAAGTGGGGTGGGGGGCTCATAGCTCAACTCAGAGGGAGACTTCAGTTCCAGCTCGATGTTGTCGAAACCTGAGTAAGATGACACAGTTGGACTGACATGAAGTAACACGTCACAGGAGCCACAGACCAAACGCATGCAACAAATGAGATGGAAAATGTCACAAATGTTTGTTTTGTTTTTCTCACGTGCATGCACAACATTTCCGGAGGGAACAGGTCGAGAACCACACACTTGCGACAAAATGCAAGGTCTGGACTTTACGTAAGTCTGCTTTTAGCCCATTACAATGCAGATCAAAAATAGCCAAAATGCATATTAGATTGACATTAGTCATGCCAAGAAATGTTAACTCTTTGGATTAAAGCCTTCTAAAGGGTATATTTGCAGTATATGCTGTGCATGATTTATGAGAAATGACATTTATTTCAATGAATGAAATGAGTTATAATGAAGAATGTGATGGAAGGAATTCAGCCATATTTAGATATGAGCTTGGAGACTTGGAAAGATGAACACAAGGGAACTCTAAATGTAGATTTCGGGAACGGAGGGGTCGAGACGTAGACCCTGTGGGAAAGGGGAGGGGAAAAGGAGGTTGATGCACAGAGGGTCTGAGCACGGGCAAAGGGGCAGGGAAGAGTTAGACGGGCGAGCGTCAGAGGAGGGGTTGGGGCAGGGACCGCTGGGGAAGGCAGGGGGGGACAGGGGAGGAGAAGACGAACCAGGAGCTACAAAGCACATCAAGGAATGGAACAAGAGAGAAAATCCCACGTGTTATTAGAAAGACATGATTTGATGAAGATTAATGATGGTGTGAGACAGTAGGAATGCAATGCACAGCCACAGCACCAGCGTGGATGCCAGCTTCTACGCTACGAGAGAAGGGACTCCGTATGCGAGCCAAGGGGGGGCGCGGGTAAGGGTCAGCTACTGGGTCTGCCAGTGCGCAGGGAGAGGGAGCAGGTAGTCTGGTTTTGCAGAGGAAGCACTCTACCAGGAAGGTTCAGAGAAATAGGAGATTCTCTACAGGTATAAGCAGGTCCATCAAACCAAGCAGACATTCTTTTTTAGCCACAGCCATGCTAACAAGAGAGGTAAGTATGGATATTAGAAATATCTGACCCTGTTACTCAAAGAAAGGAGAAATATGCAAGTTAAAAGCTTGAAAGAGCATGCAATAACAGAGGTATCATAAGTATGTTTTCATGTACCTATATCAATAATTCATATTCAAGAAACTCCTATATAAATATTGGGTGAATAATGATTGTATTGCTTTGTACTGGCACTGTGATGTACTTGAGTTTCAAAAACAACTGCCCATATTTGTTATAGATACTAAATATGTGCAAGTCATATTTGCAACTGACCATTACAAATGGTGCATACAGTACATTTAAACATAACTAGTGTTGAACCAAACTATTATTGAATCAAGACTTTAATCCACTTGCTCACCATTGATAACAGTGACAGTGACTTCACCTGTACAAAGACTCCCTAAATCTTTTTAAAGGTTTTCACTGTCAGCTTTATACATTCTGATTAGCAGGTGGATCAGAGCTGATTGAAGCCATGCACAGAGGAACAGCATCATGCCTTGCAGTTCTCCTTGCAGGGAAAAAAAACAGTTACTGTTGCTAGGCAGCACAGTAATCGTTTGAATTTACACACACCTGAGTACAGTACATAGAAAAGATTCAGGTGGGGGGGAAAAGCCTTCATCAGATACCGAGGGATGAATTGAGATTGGCCTCATTGCCACTACAGTCTGCATGACAGCTAGTGTTTAGCCATGAGGGTTCTGCATGTGTACACAGTTCCAAGAGAGAAATAAAAGGACAGATAGAGTTCAGCTAGATGGGGCTAAACTTTACCATCAGCCTGATCCCGGAAAACAGCGTTATCATCTGCAAAACATCTTGTGCCTGAAATGTTACCATAGTCAAATATTGGCCCTTCCAGCAATGTCACAATATCCATCCGATTGATCTTTGTCAGCACTGCGGTTAAGGCATCCGCTGGAAAGGGGAGAAAATCAAAGATTTGTTGATATTAAAAACTAAATCCAGATATGCATTAAATTGTTCATTTAACTGCATTCAATTCAATGCCGGAAGTATCATTATATTATATTTTATTGATCTAATAAAAGCAAAATAAACAGAGATATGTTAAAGGTATGTTTTTATCCTATTCTTGCCAACAAACCTGTAATGGAACGATACTCTCTTTTGCACATAGTCTGTAACAGACTGCACTGAAATTAAAAGCTGTTTTACTTTGATCACACTATTATTTATATTAGAACACAAATATATCATATGAATCTAAAGGAAAAACATAATTACTTTGATTTCCCACAGCATACAAACCAACATCTAAAGAATACATTCAAACCAACATCTAAAGAATACACTGGAAAAAAAATTACTAAAGGAAAAAGTATTTTCAGAGCAACATTTAGGGTTCAGTGCTTCAGCCTCTCATGAAGACACCAGACCAAGAAGTTGAAGCAGAAACATTATGCAGTGCCCCTCCCCTCCCTCCTAACTAAACCTACTCATTCGCACCAAATCACAGACACAAATCTCCAAGGACATGAGAGAGCTCAGAAACACCAGCAGGCTAAGACGAGAACTAGGTCAACCCAGTTTATCACTTGACAGGTCTTTTTTCTTACGTTAGCTAGATTAGCTTAGATATGTTTATTGTAGATCGGGGCTTTCATTTAGTAATATCAAATTGCAGTGAATGTAGTCCCTGAGTTCCCAATCAACAGCATTAGGCTTTAAATAGGAAAATAGCCTGAAACCTTCTCTCTTCCTAGTGGCCTGTGAAATAACAATACTTGTACAATTTATAGATACGTTTTAATTGTCAGAATAAGAGTTTTGGGAGGATTAGAAAGCATAATGGTCACATAAAATGCCTCTTCCCTAATGAAAATGTATGCTTTCAAACATATTGTTTCTCCTCCAGTAAGGTTGAAATCTTCATTAAGAATGAAAAGGGACACTTACTTGTGGCGTTTTTACCATCTCTGCTAACCCATTTCTTTAATAGCATGAAACTCTGAGCTGTCAATGAGTTAGGGTTCTCCACTCGAATGTGATTTATTTCATCGACAGAGAAATCCATTTCCCTGGCCAGCTCTGCAACACATTAAAAATGGATTAGCAGCCTCTTTCAGATGCATGCGAGAGTGCTGCAGTGCAGACGAATCCTCAGACTGCAGATGACACTCCCCCACCAGACAAAACAGGCGTGGAACCAGACGAAGGGCACCATACTCAATACGAAACATAAAACTGGAAACACTGCAGTGGATACCTACAGAGAAACAGTTCTCCATAGAAACAAATAACACTCAGAATCCAGGACGAGTTCACTGACGAGCGCACAGTCAATGTTAATAACATCATCAGGAAAAATAAAATGGCATGCTGCCACTGCAGAAGTAATTCCTACAGATGTCCTCTAGGTGGGGACATTCCCTGCTTTTTTTCTTACCAGTCCAGCTCAGGCCCAGATGATCTGCTACGATTGCCATTCGCAGGTCAGTTCTCTCACAGGGACTCTGTGGGCCTGGGTGTGGAGAAGAGCACATTACTATCTCATTGTGTCACTTAAATTGTGGATGATTAAAAG
The DNA here is from genome assembly GCF_018555375.3 of Anguilla rostrata. NCBI lineage: Eukaryota > Metazoa > Chordata > Actinopteri > Anguilliformes > Anguillidae > Anguilla > Anguilla rostrata. The sequence continues at coordinate 12,012,699 of NC_057934.1, forward strand.
AGACTGTACCCTTTTCTGGCCACAGACACTTATGTTCTCTAGATGCAAAAAATAAAATAAAAAATAAAATAAAAAATGTTTTGACCTCTGGTGAAATATAAACTGAAAATGTAATCTTTTTCATATAGCTGAGCATGTGATTGCTACTGATTGTTCTTTAGTACACACACCCAACTCACAGAACACACAACACAAAAAGCACTAAAAATGCAATCTACAATGGCAAGAAAAGGGATAACAGGAACTTTATTCACCCTGGAGTCTATTAATCACTGGTGCTCACATTTTGTAATATATATATACTATGAATCTACACAGGCATTTCGGCTCACAAGAAAGATAAAAGAAATAATTAAAAAATCAGAATTCTACAGAATTCTACTGAACGTTTGTGTTTGAAAGACTACGGTTGTTCTACTGATGAGAGCACACATGCGGACAACCTTTATGCTGCGCTAATGCTGTATGTCTGCGTGTAAGCTGCGCTACCACTAGCTGTACAGACAGAGACTCAGTAGCCCTGAGTCTCAGAAGGAACCAGTCGGCTGGACCACTCGGCTGCACCAGTCACTCTAGCATGCTGCAGTAACTGAACCAGTTGAGAGGATCTGAGTCTTGATAGGACAGTACACAGAAATGACAATGACAGAATGACAGCTACGGTTAAGTCACGCCACAGGCAAATCACAACGGCTCATGCACTAAGATCAACAAGTTGAAAATTTTACAAACTAGGCTTGATCTCCCCGATGGGAGCCACGCGGGGCCCCGAAACCTGACTGCCTTCATTCCCAACCGTCCGCCTACTCCTCCTTCTCTCACTGCCAGCCTGTTCAACCTTTTTTCTTACGGGCGCTGCCTCAGTTTTCATAACTCTAGCAGATCGCGACGTAATGGATGGTTGAGAGGATGGTTCTGACAGTGAGGCGTTCCTCGATGTGCTGTCTTCATCGTCTGACAATTCTGACCGTTTCTTTTTCTCTTCATCAGAGAGTCGACCCACAGGTTTTAGCATCTCGCCACTAACACCTTTTAAGCACTCACTGGAGTGCCTGCGAACCTCACTTGCCCTCTCCTTGCCCCTCTTAACAGCTGAACTTCTCTCTGAGCTCGTCCTTGACCTGTCTTTCACTGGCAATCTGGATGGCACCTGTCTTGTCCTTTTAGGCTCTGTCTTCCCCGACTGGGGTTTACCCTGCACTGGCACTGGAGGTGTGACCTTACCCCTCTTCACTTCTTTAACTGGAATTCTAGATTTAGGTCCCATGCTTGCAGAGTTGTCTACTCTTTTTTTGGACTCTGGTTTAACTCTAGGCTTGGGCTTCTCCTTTCCTGTTGTGGTAGCCTGTAAACGCGGTGCAGGTGCCCGCGCTTTAATTGGCAGCCTCGACTTCGGCTGCCTTGCATTTGTTTTCCTGGTTCCATCTGTCTTTATTTTGTCACACGTCACGCTGCTCTCCAGCACTTTCTCTGAGTCCCTAGAGGATGAAGCATCTACCCTTCTGACTTGCTGAAGTGTGGGCTGTGATGATGACTGCAAATTAAACACTACACTGCCACACTGAATGTAGTTTGCGTGGATGTTAGAGGATTCAAGGTTATTGTTGTTATTGCAGTTCTCTGTCATGGAGCCCCTTCCCTCAGATGGCTTTAGGCAACCTGTGATTCTGGAAGGCTTACTTTGTGCCTGTGCTTCTGGTAATGTGTGGCCTGGAGTTTGACTGTCTGGTGTATCAGTTTTAGAATCTGTCGATTCCATGGAGTCAGCATCTTTTTTTACAGTAATGGAGGCTGTGATTCCCATTTTAATGGGGATACGTAATTTGGGATCAGTTTTAGAGGCTATCATTGTACATGCAGATGTCTCCTCAATGTTGTCATCAGGTGACACGTCTCTGCAGTCGCTGCTAATCTGCATCAGAGCGGCGCACATGGATGTTGGAACATCTGAGGGGGCCTCTAGTGTAAGTAGGGGGCTCCCTACTGCTTTCTCCACTGTCTGAGCTTGTGAGATAATTACGTCTTGCTTTTTGACCCCTTCCCCTTTGTCCCCTGACTTCCCTTCTGAGGTATGCTCACCAATCTGAAAAAACTGAAGTCTTTCTTCAACAAAATCCCGCTTGCTCATGTCAATCGCACCACTGCGAGTCATCTCAAACATCTTCCCTTCATGAAAAGGGAAAGGATTAGGCTCGCTAGTTGGCGTGCTTTCATCAGTTGGGGTTCTGGCAGGGGTAGTGTCTGGTGTAGTTTCTTGTGACCTGTCGTCTACTGCTAATCCAAAGGGTCTGGGGTCCTCGTCTTTTATCCTAGAATCAAAGACTTCATCATCTCCTCCTTTGCTGGACCAAGGGTCAAAGTCCAAACCTTTAGTTGCAACAGTTTTAAAAGGGCTACTGAACTGATCGTCTAATTTGTAACTAAAGTAAGTATCCGATAGTCCTTCTCTCCCAGGCTGTCTTCCATCAGTGGTGCAGACTCCATTATTTTCATCTGTTACGTTTCTGTCAAATGAGTCACTTTTTGCTTTTGCTTTCCTCCCTTCTTCTGGCACTACCCTCTCCTCTTCTTGTATGACCTCAAGCTTGGTCTGGCTAAATGAGCGATCACACGGCTTTAAAATACTTTCCGTGGCCCACATATCCTTTCTGTTATCACAGGAGAAACTTAGTGGTTTTGGGTCCTGCTCACTTAAGCCATCGTCCTCATCTTGAAGGTCATATCCATCAAGAGAATCGATTTCTGTAGCATCTGTGTCATGTGAAAACTCTGCAGTTGTTGCAATTGAGCAGTCCGTTATTGACTGATCATTCCCATTTTGCTCAAAGTCATAATCATCGACTTTTCCATCACCATTGGGGCTAGATTCCCGATGGTCTCCATTATTTTCCTGCTTTTTGGCTTTAGAAGCCTTTTCCTCTTCTTCCTCAGCAATTTTAAAGGTGTACTTCTTACAAGGAATGGGTTGAAAAACAGATTCCTCTTCTGTGGAGTCACTGTCTTCAGCCCCAGGGGGCACAGGAGATGGGGGCTGTATTCTGATGATGGGTTCAGCAAGAAGGTGTTTGTCATGCTCCTCTTGGAGGTTGACCTCCATCATTTCTGTCTCAGCCTCTGAGGAAGGACAGGAACCCTTTTTTTCAGGATCTGATTGTTCTGAGTCCAGAGGAGGGGGTGGGGGAAACTCAATGTAAGCAATTCTTTTATCCTTTGTTCGACTTTCTGCCTCCTGGTTTTCCGTTGTGGACTCTGCCATGGAAGTTGTTGGCTTTTCCGATGGAGATTCTTTGAAGGGGAAAGCTTTGCAATGCTCCTCTCCCTCGGATTCCTCAGAAACCTCTGGGATTGGGCTAGGTTTGCTTGGCAAAAAGCCAATGAATGAATCAGGGGTCCTGGAAGTGAGGTCATAACTCACTTCCTCAGAACTAGGAGTCTCAGGGGTCAGAGGACTTTTACCAGAGCTGTCAATAAAAGATACCTGCTCTAGCGTGTCATCTTCAGGGCTACCTTGTGGGGATGTAGGTTGTTTTTGTTTAACCGTGTAAAATGCTCCCCGATTTTCAGTACGGCTTTCCTGACTGACAATCTTTTTGTAAGTCCCCTGCTGAGTTTCTTTCTCACCCTGCTTGCCTACATGAATACTGACGTAAACAGGTAAAGTTTTAATACCTTTGAAACTTTCTGGAGTGACAATTGGAGCCTCTTTCTCAATATACTCTATTGGGCTGGGATCACTGATATCATTAGAGTCTTTTATTGAGCTAGACTCTAAAGACTCATCCCTAGATGTGCTTGTTTCTGAGCTGCCTTGGGATTTGTTTTTAGCTAAGGTGGGTATATGTGACACACTTCTTTCAGAAGGTTTAATTAAAGTGTCTGGTTTTGCTTTCTTGGCCTGATCACTGTCTGTCAGACTGCCTGGCATCCAGACAGGAATTTGGGATTCTGACTTTTTTTTTTGCATCTTACTTTGCGCGTCACCAAATTCTGCATCGTTACGTGTCAAAATTTCAGTGTAGGTGTTTTTTTTTGTAATGGGAATTGGTGTAGCCTCCTTCACAGGTGATCCGTTTTTTAAAAATTGTTTTGTTTCTTGGTCAGAGATGATATTTTGCATATCACAACCACTGTCCTCTTTTATGGTGCCAGGAACAAGGGTATGGCTTAATTTTTCCTTTTGCGCTTTATTGCTTCCATTTCCATGACTCTCCCACGTCTTGTAGATTTTTTTTTCTTTGTCAGCATCCAGTTCCCTGCCATTCTCAGCCTGTGAGCGTTTGGGAGCTGTGGCTTCTGTTAAGCCTTTATTTGATATTTTGTCACCCAATTGTTTTGGAGCAATGACAGGCACCCGTGACTTAATGATCTCAGGGCTTTGTGGGGGAGATGCTTTGACTTTGTCACTATCTGGAACTTTCTTTGGACCCCCTGCTTCATCTGTGTTATCGGCTGATTTGGGAGTCTTTGCTCCAGCAAAAAGTTGATACACAGGAAGCTTACTTTCCTGGAGTTTTTTCACAGGGGGTTTTGTGGGTCCCCACTGTGGACCCTTGTCCTGCTTTTGAGCTTCTGACTCAAATTTAAGCCTTACAGAGCTTACGTTGGATGACTTCAGCTGAACAGTTTGTGAGGTTTCACTGGCCTTTTTCTGTGCTGCAATGTCTCCTTGTTTTGTTTTATCATCATTAAAGCGGGAACCGATGCGTTTTTCAGGACTGTTGGGCAAGCTAGCACATTTCCTTTCACTGGAGCTGCCAAACAATTTCCCTACAGATGGCTCTTTTAGTCTGCCCTTACCCCATTCCTCGCCACTTGCACCATTCTTGTGTTGTGTTTTCTCTGGACTACCACAGGTAGAACTTGGTCCAGAACGTGTTTCTCTGGGTTCTCTCTTTTGTGGCTTTTTCTCAGGTGACTGAAGCTCATCATTTAGTTTCTCAGTTTTGTCACGAAAAAACTGAGAGACCTCACTCAGCTTTTCCTCAGCCTCCTTCACTGTTCGATCTACCCTGTCTTCATATATGAGCTTTTCTCGATTTCTGTCAAGTCTGTCTTCAGTAAAGCGCATCCATACGGCATGTTTTGGGCTACCGGGTTCTGTTGTATAATGCAACACGGTCAGTTTGTCAATGTGCTCATCCTTGCGAGCAAATTTACCTGCTTTGTCAGATGCATCCTTTGATGATTTCATAACAAATTCCTTCTGGGTCCCGCTGGACATTTTCTCACCATAATGACTATCAGCACTATGCATATCTGAGCTCAGGATGTGAGGTTGATCAGTCACAGATTCCTCCGTGTCAGAGTGAGAAATGTCTAATTTCTCAGAGAGAAGCATTTTCTCTGCAAATCTGTAAGACTCTCCTCTCAGTTCTGACAACTCATCGTCATGGTATTCAATGGAATGCTGACTCAGTAGCTTCAGTGCTTTGTACGAGTCATCAGCGATAAGTTGCGCTGAACTTGGCCGACTGTCCTCTTCCTGAGAGACAGGTGTATTCACTCTGGATGACTCTAAGTAAGAGGGAAGCGATTCTTCAGCGGTAAGCTCCTCCTCCTCCTGTTGTGCTTCGTCATCACCGTAGAATTTGTCTGGTAGTTCCTTTATCGCTCGATCCCCCTTGTGGAAATATATTTCTTTATCGGGGTGCTTTTTTGTTTCTCGGATGAAAACCTCAGTAGGATCAGTCTTATTGCCTTTTTCAATGTGAACCTCTATTATTCTCTCAACTTTTGGTTTTGCCTTAATGTCTTTGTCAAGAAACCTTGGTGATATCTCATTTCCTTTGTGAGACTCACCGGCCTTGTGTTCAAATAAGCCTGACAGTTCTTTGGAGGGATCCCGACCGGACTGGAAGGCTTTCATTATGTCTCGAACTGACATTGTTTCCTCAATCCTCTCAGATGTAGCATCCTTAGTAGTGGGCTTGTGGTACACCATTCGAGTGGTGGTGGTAATGTGGGTTTCCTCTTTGAGACGCATGGCTTTGCTAACAAGAGAGTCCTCTTCAGTATTTACTTTCATCTGAAATGCCTTTACTTTGTCTTTGATAGATCCAGCTTTTGGTTCAAGTTCGATACATGCAGGTACCGTGATTGCTGCTGCCTCTTCCATTACAGGTTCTGGAACCCCCTCAGGGGACTCATAGCTTCTAATGACATGAACAACCTCTGTGCGTGTTTCTGTAATAACAGGGGGAATGGGCACATCCTGGAAGAGGGGTTTAGGTCCGGTGCTCTCTGCACTCTGAGGGGCTGAAGGGGTCTTTTCACTTCTTGTTTCAAAGCCACTGTCTGAGAGAGGACTCTTGTCCTGGTCATGTGAAAAGTCCTCGGGGGACTCTAATATGGCATCAGTGCCAAAGACAGAATCAGCAAGTTTGCACAGCTCTTTCTCAGAGGAAGAGGAGCGCATGCTGGAGGGCGGCATTTTAAGCTTGTGCTCTTGCAATGCCATGGCAGGTTTGAGAACGCGTTTCTGCTTTTCCTCCCCATCTCTTTTTACCTCATCATACCTTTGCATTTTTGACAAGGAGTTTGCACTAAATTCATTGCTTAAGTAGTCAGCCACCTTAGCTAGACTGAAATCTTTCTCAGATACAGACTGGGTTCTGACAGGGGTGGTTTCTGTGTCATAACTGGGGGAGAATCTCCTGGCACTTTGCTGGGCCTCCTCTATCTCATCTTTAGAGAACTCCTCCCAATCTTCCTCAGGTGTTTTGTCTTTCATAGAGGCTTTGCTATCAGTCACAACATCCTTTGTCAGGATTTCACTGACTTTCACAAGATCTTCTTTCACTTTTTCAACTATGCTGAAGGGCTCCTCATCCTCAATTTTAGATTCTTTCGGAGGGTCTGTCTGGAAGCTTTTGCTTGCAGAACTGGTGTCGGTCTGCAGGATAGCAGTCATCCGTATCAAGTCCTCTTTCATTTCTGCTACGTCCTTCAGTATCTCCTGGCTTGACGATAATGTGGAAGAGGCAGTTGTTTTAAGGGCTGCCGGGGAAATGAACAGAGAAGTTTTGACTGGTGACATGGTCCTGGAGAAGGAAGAATCAGCCTGCGTGCGGGCATCTGTGGGTGCTGTGGTCCTCTGAGGGGAGGCTGGTCTCGTGGCAGAGGTTACATCAGCTTGTTTTTTTACCTGTGCCTCTGGCAAAAGATTAACAAGGGAATACACAGGGACGGTTATCGGACTGGATGTCACAGAGGTGGTGGATGAAACAGGAGACCTCATGGAGCTGTAAATGGAACTTGCAGCGGGAGATCTCATGGACTGATAAGATGAGGACACAGAGGAAGACATGGACTTGAGTGTGCCGTAGCCTGAAGCAGAACAGGAATTAAAGGACTTTTCTGCTTCGTCGAAAACCGCATTGACACTCGTTGTGGCTGCATGGGTAGTTGCTTGTATCCTTTCTTGTAAACTGCCTCCAAAGCTGGACGAAGAGGAGGCATATTTAATTGGTGAGGCAGTTCCATTTAGCAGAGCTGTCTCCATGGAAGTTACTTGACATTTTGCTGGTGAAGACAGGGAAGAAACCAATATTCCCTTGGCTGTCATAGGAACATCTGCAGTGGATTTCACTGAAGACAGGCCACATATGGATTTTGTGGGTGACGATTCCATAGGGGCCATTACAGATTTGAATGGCAAGCTGGAGGTGTACATGTTTATGGTTGACTTTGGAGAGGCAGGAGGGGTCATGGTAATTGAAGACCTTTCCAGCACAGACCCAGTGGTGGTGATGGAAGTTCTTGAGGACAGTGATGCAGCCAGTCCTTTCACAGACACAGGATCTGGTCCAGTTTTACCCGGTGAAGACAGCAGAGAAGAAGAGACTTGAATGGGATATTGGCCTTGTTGAGTTATAGTCTTTATTGGGGACGAAATACTTCTGAATGACCGGATGGGAGAAGCTATGTCGCTAACTGATTTGACTGAAGATGCAGGTGAGGCTCCAAGGGTGGACTTGATTGGAGAAGTAGAGGTTATTGACCACACTGACTTTAGTGGCGAAGCAGATGGCGTGTTGGACGATGAGCTGGAGATGGAACCCAGTCCAGACTTTGCTTGGCCAGGGACGGTAATAGGAGCAGTCGACCATGCCTGGTAAGATCTTGTTGAAAAGACAGGTTTGTGAATGTAACCAGCAGGCAGTGTTCTTGTTGTACTTCGTTCAACTGTTTCTTAAATGAGTAAATTAAAATCCAACATAAAATCAACAAAAATGATTGGAAAACAGAGAGACCAGAGGAAAAATCAGTCAGTGAGTCTTGTATTATTAAAGGAGAAAGAACAATACATTCATGGGGTTTTGAAATGGAAAAGGATGGTTGAAATGAAGCCAAAAAGAAAGTTGATCCTTTGTGATCCATGGTCCAACGCAAAATACGCAGCAACAAAAGACAATCAGCACAGTAAAGCACACATAGCAACACAACATTAATGAAAACAATGATGAACAAAACAGAATAATGGCAAGACACATACGCTGGAAACTTGAGTAACTCAAAAAGCTCTACTCTTTTGACTTTAGATGTGCTGCATTCCTCTGTCCCTGGCTATCTCTTTTTGCTAGCGTGCCTTTTATCTGTTTGGTCTGAATGTCCATATCAATGATTCTAGTTCAATTTTGTAGTTCCGACTAAACAGAAAACTACAAAAAGCCCCTATTCCTGTATTAAAGCAAATCATATTATGGAAAAACATAGGTTCCAAAGCTAGGTTTTAGGTCCATAATATCTATGCATGTCATGCAATATTGAGTACCCTTCGGTGACAGGCATTTGAAGTGCAAACTGAGAAGCACTTGGGAGAAAGTCAACCTGCGACCTTCCATGCATTTCCGTTAAAAACAAAACAAAACGCTGCACAATCACAAAGCCAATAAGAGCAAGAAAAGTTATTTTTTAAAAACCCACGGTGAATGCAAACCAAAGGAGAAATTTTACTTTGACTTCAACTTTAAATGTGCATTATTAGATTAGTTAAATCAAAGTAAAATATTAAATGGATGTTGCAATTTAGGTTGTCTTGCTCACAAATGGTTTAACAGAAATATTCATAAACAAAACAGAAATAATATCTCACAAGGTGGGCAAGCACTACAGAGCAACTTAAAAGTCACAATAAATCATGCAAAGTATGCCATGTCAGAAACAAGCATGTGAACTTACAAGTTATGTATGATAAGAATATGCAGAAAACACATACATATGTATATATAGATATGTTTTATAAATAATATGAATTAGGTCATACTTGTTCTTACATATTAATCTTTAATTATTTTCCAGGCAATTGGCATTGCAAAATAAATCAATAGAAGTTAGTGAAAATGTCACACTCACTCAGAGCAGGCTCAGTCAGATAGCTGTAGCGCTTACGTAAGGCTAGAGATGCAAAGGTATGACGTCGTTCTGGTTTTTCAGTCTGCAACAACAACAACAAAATTCCTGTTACTTTAACTACTCTATTCCTGGGCATGATTGTTGATCTCACTATGGGTTAATGTCACAGGCTCAAAAATGCTGAGTTATTTTTTGGTGCATTAATTTGTAATGTGTGTGGTGGGGGTGGACAAATGACTGTGTTATTCCATTTTGGGTTGATTCCACATTTGGTGATTCAGTAAGGGAGACTGTAAGTGAGCTCTGGCAATGACTAAGATGGCCATGGCCTGCAGTGATCAGCCCGCGTGGGTGTTTGCTTTCACAGCGGGCTGGCGCAGTAACGCTTGTGGACCCATCCCCTTTCACTGTATCAACTCACTCAATTACAAAAAGGGTGGGAGTGACGCATCATTTTTTTTAAAAAGCCATCTGTGATCAATATCTGGTAAAAAGCATAATTTGTCTGTAGTTCTAATACGACTCCTGAGAAATATGCAGAAGATCTATTTGTGGATCAGTTTAATGGTTATGGGAAAGGACTGTTTCTTTATGGAGAATTTATGGGAATGTACATAGAAAAATTTTGGTTACAACTTACAACTGGTTACAAAATATTTAACATTTTTAACATTTTCTAATGCAGGGAGTTTTGTATGTCTAATAAAGGTGCTGCTACACACTGAAATCTGTTGATTTCTTTTTATGAAATTGTAGGAGCACAAAATAATTGAGCAAAAACATTATTAGCTCATGTAAAACATATAGCACAGAATCTGGCACCTATTGCGTATACTGTTCATATAAGGTGCTACTCTGATTTAATAATTGTTCAAGGGCAGTATTTGTTTATCTAGGAACACACTAATGCAGTTATTTGTGAAAATATACCATAGATAACTAAGCCAGAATTTGACATATTCACAGCAATATCCAGGGATGGACTGATGAATTAATCATTGATCAACACTATGTGGCACCTCCAGGCTTATATCTCATGTTGAGGAAGATATTAAGCAAATGCACAGGTCTGAATGTGTTTGCACAAAGAAGCGCCACAGAACACTGCCTCCCATCTAAGACAACGACAACACCAGCACACCACAAGGCCGCAATGGAGGGTATATATTACCTCTTCATCTGGATCTGAATCCATATCCTTTTGGTTCCCAAGATGCATTGAGGAAACAGGGAATAACATAATGGACAGCAAGGGGAAAAGAAAACACCAGGAAGTGAAGAGGGGCGATCGACAGCACACAATATCAGGTCAGAAAAGCCACCACGAAGCCAGCGAGGAAACAAGGCCAGCCTTTGCAGAAAAAAACAACAATGACAACAACAAAACAAAAAGTGCCACCACGAAGCAAAGGAAACCTGTGCACCTTCAGCCAAAGCATAAGACCCAAATAAATAAACAAAAACGAATTCGGAAGGAAACAGCAAGGACACAACTAGAAGAAGCTCGAAACAGATAAAAGACACAGTTGGGCAGCCTAAGCCAAGTTTAGCCCTTTGCGCTGAAATCACTACTCTGTCTTCCTAACATATGCAGATGATGTGATGTGACACGAGGATGGACCGTTCAGACTGCCACTTACCTTTTTGTGAGCTGGCAGTGTGATGTTCAGGTTACAGATGGCAGTCTGTGGAAGACCTTTAGTAGGTTTTGACTCTTTAAGGAATGACAGTCGCCCGCAAGGCTCTTGGCTACTGTCTCTGACCTACAAAATAAGAGGCAGCTTTGCTGTATATTTATTCAGTTAGTCAGTTACATCCACACACAGTGTATCTGATTGCAAACCTTCTGGGAATTAAGATTAATTTTTATTAATAAGAGATACAGTACAGATGATGCCAAGTGACTGCATATTTAAGTTAGAACTTGAAATCGCAGAAAGCAGTTCACATTCATATTTTAAGCATTGGGTACTTAAAAGACAGCTATGGATGTTAGAATTCAATAAGTCATGTACCCCCAGCATAATTCAGAAAAGTAAATTTTCCCCGTCTGGTTGAAAGTCAAGTGTGTTACCTTCACACAGAAAGGAAGCCTGTTTTCTTTGAACGCGTAAAAGTTCAAAACCAGCTGCTGCCCAGCCTTCGTCAGTGGAACCAAATTGCCGTAGCAATCCACACAGATTGGCTTTCCCTCCAAAACCTGTAAAACGACAGGAGCATGTCCATTGAAACCAAGCAATTAATTAAGCCTGTCTAGCAAAATATACACTATAAAACAAGCACTATCATGGGAAACATTTTGGCAGGAATCCAAAAGATTGCTAAATAACATTCCTACAGATAATTATGGGGGCCAGTGGATTAAACATTAGTTTGAGACATTGACCGTACAAAGATTAAACCAAATATGTATCTTTCTGATCAAAGTGTGTTGAGAGAAATCAATATGGGTCTATGCATGTGTGTGGATGTATAGGTGCAGAATATCCAAACGCACCTCAATGTCTTTGCTACGGGCCACCTCCTCAAAGTTCTCCTGCTGCTCCAGGGTCTTGTCCACTTTATCGTCAGTCATACAGAAGCATCGCAGGCGGGACTCCACCGGGTCATTCATTTTGGCAAACACCACAAACTTGGCCATGTATGGAACACAGATCAATTCCCTGTACAGCTGAGAGGCCAGAGGAACAGTTTCCGGGATCTGGTGGCAGTCTGCAAGCCAAAACCTAGACGTGTAGAAGTATAGTATGACAGACACAGCAGGTGGATGTTAATAAGCAAGTAGGGGATAAAAAAATTACAAAGACTTCTACTGGCTGTTCTCATCTGTGTCCCCTTGTGTATCTAAGACTGGAGAAATTCTGTATTTGAAATGTAGCCTAGCAACACAGTTACTGAAAGCCTTACATCATATCAGCCTGATGTTCAGAGGTCAGGGATAGTCTAACCCTGAAGACATGCTTTTTTTTAGCATGTCGTGCACTTACAGATAGGTGTGTGATTGTAACGCAATTCATACATTTCTTGGATGCAGTATGCATTTTCCATTCCTTTTATGTGAGATATTCTGTACTTGTATGTCTTGAGACACGATTCCATAAACACACACACGCACATGCACGCTCACACACATACACACACACACAGGTGCAAAGTCATACCTAGCAGACACGTTGGTGGTGAAGGAGACACAGTCTTTGACGAAGGTGAGAGGAGTGGTGCCTGTGATGTCCTCCCATTGTGCTGGTGAAGTGCCCCCTGTAATAAGGAGCCCTCTCATGATGTGACTGGATAGATAACTGTACAGCCTTGTAAGGCCAGACCAACTCCATTCACTACAGTTCAACAACCTTCAGGATTACTAACAATCTCACAAGCATGCTTACAGGTAGCAATAAAAAAACCTTGAAATTATGTTTCAGGAATAATGCACATTAAAGCATACAATAAAAATGAAATAACTTATATATATATGTGTATGTGTTTGTTACTTGGAATATTGATCCAATATTACAAGGTTACACCAATGAGCATCACTGGTACTTCTAATGAACTGTATTCACTGTGAGAAATTCTGGCATTCTCTGTGTAAGACAGGGATACTACTGTCATATTTCCAGAAGGTTCTGATGGAAGCCATTCAGCTGCACATGCCTGTAATGCTGCACAGGAGCCTCAGACAGGGGGTGCTGTCCCCTTTGTAGCCGTTGGTGACCCCTTCCCCTGACAGGGGAGGGACGGGGATTGTCATGGTGATGGGTTTGTGGAACTTCCTCCTTCGGGGCTCCACGGTCACTATGGGGCTGAATGTGGCCCTGTTCCCCAAAATCTTCTTCACTATTTCATCCGGAACAGGCTGAGCCTGGCCAGTGAGAGAAAGTCATAGTTTGCATCACGGACGGTTATTCCATAAGATACAAACTGATAAAAATCATACAGAAACTGTATCAGTTCATTTCATAATTCTTAATTTTTTTGCATTCAACACAAAAAATCACATCACCTGTGATCCTCTTTACCCAGTAGTGTAGTATTTTGTATACAACAATGCTTATGTACTTGTTCTTCACATACAGCCTGCATTGTTCCCTACCATTGTATTGTACTTGGGCCTGAAACTATGCTGATGAGCTAAAGCAGGGCACATACCTGTAGGCCTACTCGAATCTTCTTGGTCAATGCTCCTTCTGGGAAGGAGGCCTGGACCAGTGGGACCGTCAGACTGGAGAGCAACCCTCCCTCTGGGCCCATCTGGTTGCTCTCTTGCTTGATTCGAGAAACGACTGCAAAGTACTGTGGGAAGTCCTTGGAGATGATCCGACAGATGCGTTTCTTCTCAAGCTCATCCGAGCTGTCCAGTTCTGTGGAAGGCAACAGCGTTGAACACATTCTGTCTCATCACTGATATTTTACAACAGAAAGATTGTACAAATATTAATTGATTGCCAATTGCAGTTAACACTCCCATTCCTCGTGACAAGAACTAATTTGTAATAACCAAAAGCAAACGGGACTTTGGAGTCCCATCTCTTAAAGACTATGCCTTCTACAGGTGTCCCCAGTAACATGCTAAATTGACGGATCTAAATGGTACAGAAATAGGGACATATGTCACCTGCTGGCCAAAAAGAAAAACGCTGCCCAATAGCAATGCATTTATCATAAGGTCTCAAATACTAGCAATAGCTATATGCTCAAACAAGGCCACACGATACAGCACAGACAAAGCTGGAGTGGCTGTGTGCAACACCATCAGGATCCTAAACCCATTTGCATCCATACTAGTCCTTTCTGACTGAGGCATACCTTCATCCATGCCGTTGAGAAGCTCGTTGAGGTCTTCGGTTTTGCAGTCATACTGGTGCTCCTTCCACGTCTCGCCGTTCTCGCTCCTGAGAATTATCAGCTCCCTCTCCTTGCCCCTCATTGAGCCAAAATGGGGGATCTCCACTATCACGGGGCTGGAAAGAACACAGGCTGTAAGCAGTGTGCTCCACGGTGCAATGAAGCCTCTTCCATATTCCAGAATGGGGAAAATGGAGGTGAATGGGGTGGTGAGGCGTGCTGGTGATTGGGGGGGAGAGGGGCTACATCACCGATTGTGCATGGACGATTTATGTTTTCATCTGTTTTCTGAGAAGAGGCGAAGGTGTAAAAATGGTCGTACAAACCCAGGACATCAATCAACCCACAACAACTTGCAATGTTTCACCTTGAAAGTGGTAGCAGTTTCAATAGGATGATTGAATTCAAATAATTTCCATTAAATTAATGAAAAGGATGCCATTTACACTTGACCCAAGATTAGAGCATCAGGAAAGCTGCATAATCCTTGCAACATGAATTGTAAATGGGGAGAAAATCAAGGAAATTTGGAAAAGTAGCAAGGGTTTTCATAAAGAATAAGTGAAAAGGGGTAAACTGGGAGTGAACATCAAATCGATAATTATCAGAGATATTCAGACATTGGTGGATTGCAGTTGCCACAATCATCACAAAAATTATGTTCAGAATTTGACAGAATACATAAGAATATGTACATTATGGTAGACAGTCCACTTTATGTACTGGACAAAGCACAACAGACAGAGGGCGAGGTCAAAAAACAAACAGAAAAACAAGATTTGGCTTTGAAACATTTGTGCTGTACACTTATACAATGTGTAACAATATAGACCCTTGCACCTAAGACTGCAGAAGTTCCAGATGTGAAAAAAGAAAACATAGCATGTATCAAAAATAGATTCAGATTAAGGTTGAGAGGTGATTAAAAACCAATCATTAGGACTCTGCAGCTTTGAAACCCTTAGACAGTATCCTTGTATTTCTACACTGGTTGCATCTGCAGTCAAATTTTCAGGAACTGAGGCATATACTATATGCTTTAAATTAAGCAAAGTGGAAAAGTACAGAAAGAAAAAAGCAAACAGTAAACTTAAAGGTAATTCATGTAGTTGGGCTTTCTTAATCCCATAAAATGAAAACTGTTCCAATACAAAGGGTTTGGTTATTTGAAACCTGAAAATCGAATTACAGTGCCTCATCTGATGATTTGACCTACCAATTTCAAATGTGGTTAAATTTTAGTTCACTAAATGGCTGAATTTTAATTGCAAATTTGACTTGACCTCTGGGCATGGGTAAACATTTGCAATGCTACCTGTGTAGTTATCAAGAATGATACTGTCTACCACAGCATTTAATAAAACATGACAGTTCAGTGCATAACATCTAATGTGAAATAAATGGACACAGAGAAGGTACCAGAGATAACAGTTGTAAGTGTGCATAAACATATATTATTATTTTTCATATAGGTGAAAGTATATATTATTTTAATCTCCCATAATTTATCTCCATAATTTATCAATTATTCTTACTGATAGACACATTAAAAGCAAATGACGATCAAAAATTGATTTTCAAGTAAATTTCAGGTAAATTATTGGCCATGTTTTGAATAAAATTTTACCATCACTGTTTGCTTCATAATTGTGGCTTCTATTCAATCTAATGGCAAACCGCATTGCAGTTATATCGAATAGCTGCTTTAATTTCTCGACACAAAATGGAGCCCACCCTGTCCTTCCTTCACAGAGTCAACGGATACCTTCTCCATGGTCGACGCGAATGGAAAATCTTCCACACTGATAAATGAGTTTGATGCAACGGTGGGACGACTCGATGCAACCGGGGTGGAGAGAAAAGAAAGCATTCATGGCCGCACGATGCTCGCGGTGATGCTCATGCCCAGCAAGCACAGCTCAGAGTAACAAGCTAACATGGCGGGCTTTCACCGAAGCTCAAACAATCGACTGAAAGCCTTAGAGAAACAGAAAAATATGGGCGTGACCAAAAAAAAATAGTAATAATAATTTTAATAATAATAATGTCTGTTATTTATTTGGACAGTTCGCGTCTTTTCTAGGCATACTTTCCTACCCAATAAATTTTGTTCCTCGAGGCCCGAGCTGCAGGATTCGGCTAACCATGCTCTCCCCCTCGTTAAGAGAGGGGAGATTGCTGGGGAGATGGAGTTTACTGAGTAACATCCATGCAGCGGTGGGAGAAAACAAAAAGGGGGGAAAATAGAGAACAAGCTGTCATTCCCTCAGAGCGCTGCACTTTCCAAAGCACTGCTTCAGGAGCGGAGAAAAGGCTTCACAAATTCAACATCTCACCGCATCGCAGAGGACTGTCCTCCAGCCCCTTAGGCTTACTCAGTGTTTTTTTTTTTTTAAGACTGTTTGGCTTTTTTCTTTCTTTTTTTTAGCAGTCCTTTTTTCTGTTCTCCGGAGAGATGGAATAATTGCATTGCAAAGGAAAGAAAGTAATGTGGCGGGGGGCGGGGGAGGGGGGGTTAAAGCATAGGGTTGGCCTCCTGCAAGGTGCTGTGCTGGCACAAGGATATGGACACTGTGCAATGCGAGGAACGTTTTGATGTCTGTACACTGCAGCTTCGGTGCTGGTGCTGGGGTGGAACAATGCTGGACAGGTCGCTCCATCATCTCACTGTTAAAAATACCTTACCCTCGGGGCATTCATTGCAAAAAAATATGGTTTCCATGGCGACGAGTTCATAAAGGCGCCATTCGGCCGGGGCGACTCACCCGAGGAAATGGGCGCCGGCCGGGCCGACCTCCACCAATCGGCTGGCCAGGCCTTCTCCTTCCACCATGGGAGGGGGGCAGGCCAGCTTGTGCCTCTTGACCAGGCGGCAGGTGATGCGCGTGGGGGCCGTGCACTTCCGCGGCGGGATGATGATGCGCATGCCGTTGTGGCGGCTGCCCCGCATGGAGCCGCCGCGGGCGTCGACCATGAAGCTGACCAGGAACCTGAGGACCCCACACACACGGTTCAGTGAGGGGAGGGGGGGGAGGGGGGCCAGGGACATGGGGCGGGGGAGAGACCAGACCACTCTACCAACACCAGTGAAGACCTTTTCCATGCTGTGATCAGGTACTCACACATGTACTTTCAAGCTTTCAAGAGAGAAAAGATGAAAAGACAGAAGAGAGAAAGCTAATGAGAGAAAGAGAGACAGAAAAAGAGACAGAGAGAGAGACAGAAAGAGACAGAGAACATGCTTTGAGATTTCAACCTTGGCAGTTATCCCACTGATCTGTAATAGCTCCTGTTTTTCCAATGGCATGTAAAAATATCTCAAATGAAAGCAATCCATTCAGCTGTACTGGGTAACTGGTCAATTCTATTCATCTTTAAATGAACTCATGAATAAAAAACAAGAATACTGCCAAGCGCCTCAGTGTCGGTACATTTAGCTGAAGCACTGGCACTCAATGAGGCAATGGGCACCAAATCTCTGGAATGAAATCTTGACCTGCCACTGCCGACTCTACCCACAAGCCTGTTGGATCAATGCACACCTGGCCATAGCATCACCCAAAGAGGAAGAGCTTCACTTGGCAGGGTATGCCAGGGTGAATTTGGCACCTGCAACCAGTTGTGTGCTTGAGGAATGCTTTAAAAGCTCTGCTTATGGACCACAATACAAAATAAATGAATCAGCAGCTGCTGCATGTGTACAGGCAGGCATCTGCAGATTAATTAGCTGGAAGTAGACAGGCAGCCCAGCAAATCTTTGGGGAATGCCGCAATGAAGGGACGTGGTTCAAATATGAATAAGCATTCCAGAACGAGAAATAAAAAAATGGGCACAAGATGTTGTTTTAGCAAAAGCAAAGGACACTGCCAAGATAGAGAACTCTAAAGCCATCTGTGATCAATATTAGACGCATTTTGTGTTACTGACAAAAATGCTGCGACTTTCTCAGTATGACTTATCACTAATGTACAATGCTTACTCAGAACACATGTTGTTGATGTGTATTTCTGCGATGCAAATGCAAATGTGCATTCCTTTGTTAAAGTTGCAGTTAGTATGAGGATTAGTTTGATTTACCATCACAAAACAGATGGTGACGAGAGCTGGCAGTGAATTTCAACATTCAGATGTTGGGAGACAGCCAGCTGATCCAGCCATTTAAATGACAGAGGACTTAACCATGTGTATTGATTTCAGGACACTTGCGATATAGCTATGTGAATTTCAACAAAGAAAAACCGTTCAATGCAGAATATAGGTAACTTCATCCTAGCAGATGTAACATGACTCTCCACAAGCCTTTAGTGTGTTTTGTTTGCCCTAGAGTTGTCTCCTGTTATTTATCATCAGTTTAAAAATCCTTTGAGAGCAAACCCCCGGAACATCTCCTGATAAGAGCTACGAGAGTTAGTTCTCAACCGTATGTAACCACTGAACACTACCACGGCCCGGCAATCTAGGTGGGGTACAGCACAGATGACACAAACACAGAGAAGAGAAACTGTGATCACAGGTCACAATTATCACCTGGAGTCATACTGGGGAAGTGGTGAGGAAAAGCTGCAAAATAAAATGAAACAATGTAGCAGGCATGAATCAAAGAGCTTCACTTCCTTCAACATTAACGCTGCACCCACCCTCGCTCATTAGTTTTAACATTATTATCATTACGAAGCATTTAAGCGGAAAAGAAAAAGAGCAGAGGAAATGGGAAAATACCACAAGGTACTGGAAGAGAGGGAAAGGTACGCAGCAGATTAGTAGCAAAAGACAACTGCAGACTGCCTTGTGAGTAATATTTGCCAAGCACGTCTGCAGTACAAGATTCTCATTGAGGCCATATCATTGAGTTGCACATACATAAACACAGGGAAACATAAATACATGAAGGTCATTTTGATTGTGGGATAAATTTGGAGTCTTCCTCATGTATGTTCTAGTATTTAAAAATAGTAGCAGAGAAACAGAGTTTGGTTTTTTAAGCACTAAATTAAACATGATTGTCTAAGATCCTGTTGGAATAGGAGAGTGCTCTTAAATGGTTCTTGCTCTTCACCGGCACCTCCATGTTAAGAGCTTCCTGCGGTGCCCCTCGCGCTAAGGGACAGGGCTGGCGCTTACCCGGAGTGAATGGGGCTGGAGACCAGGTTGACGTTGTCGAGGGTGTCGGCAGCCCAGCTGTACCGCCTCAGAGAGTCCGTGTCGTACTCTCTGGCCGCCGCCAGGTGCTGGAAAAGGAAGTGGTTCAGTCACTGCACTCCCATTAGCATGGCGCAGCCCACCTTCCACACCATTGTCCACACACTGTGCATTTACAGCATACCGCTGCCCTATATGACCACCCTCCACCTGAGAGGACACAGCTCGTATGCACAAAGCATCTTAGAGCAGAGCTGATCTACAATCAGGTTTGCCCTGTCCATGTACTATCCTTATGCATTATGAGCCGAAAGGCAAAACTGATCCTAGATCAGCACTTCGGCTCTGAGACTCTTTATGAATACGGACCCAAGATCGTAAAACGACACAGTACGCAGGGTGTTGTCTGGGTTACCAAAGCACTGAAATGAAGCATGCTCTTATCGAAATTAAGTTTTGTCAACATTTAAAAGAAAAAATCCGGCTTACAAGTATACACACTGAGGGGGAAAAAACAGCCGTGTATTAAGACGTCCGGGATGCAAAATTAATATTTAATGATAAATTAATTATAAAAGTACCGCAACAAATGACTGAAATGAAAATTCAGGCACAGCTTAGTTTGTTGACTGCAGCAAAAAAAAAAAAAAATATTAGCAAATGCAGCAAAGCCATCGTTTGTCTGCATTTGAACAGTAGATTAAAATGCAATACAGCAGTTATATGCCAAAGGCATCATATACCTTATTCTGAGGCTCAACAATGAAGGAGATGTCTTTACAGACACTCTGAAGCTTTCAAAGAGAAGAGACAATCTTTAATTACACGGATGGCTCTGCAAATTTGGCAAATGTGCTTAGCACAATACAAGTTCCTCAGGCAGAGATAAGTAGTAGGACCTATTTTTCCATATTAGGCATCAGGAGAATACCCTCTCTGCTTTATGTGAAAGGAACTCCTCATTTGCAAGCGCAGACAACACCAGTGAGATATTTGTGTGGTGATTATGTCAGACCAAGGCTGCATCCGCTGGCAACTATAAATAAATGCAACTTCATGAATGAATCTCTTCTTTATATATCAGCTAAAGAACACGGAGTACTCTCAACAAACGTTGCATGAGAAAGTCTTCCATCCACTAGCAGTAAACATGACGTACGGCTTTGAACTGCCAGCATTTCAGATCTATTTCTACTTCTGAAAACAGATATCCTCAAGTAAATATCCTCAGTGATCAAAGCAATTTGAAACATCCGCAAGCTATTTTCACAAATATTCTGCCTGTATTCTAAATATGGAAAGCGTAGCATCCTAAAGATGCCTTTACTTGTGGCGGTCACTTGGGAAACAGTTAACAGCGAAAACTTGCATCTGGCACTTAAGATCTTACTGTACACTTCCAGTCACACCTGAGCTTTTTGTTGCATAAGGAGATTATGGGGTTATTTGATGCTTCAAAGAGAATTCACAGAGGCGACAGGCCGTATTGAGTTTTAAAAGCTCATGATTCACATTTCGGATCCGACCTCCGTGCTTCGAAACAGACCCCTCAGTGTTGCTGTGTCGCTCAGCACAGTTTTGCCACGGGGCCTCAGAGGGCAAGGGCCTCATTTCAATGCCTCACTGTGTGCCTGGAGGCAGTCAGAGACGAGCTGTGATTTCCCTCCTTCACACTCTACAACCAATCAGCTGAGCAGCTCACATAGCAAGTAACACAGGTGAAAGGTCACGGCCGTTACTGTCACACTGCACCATTTTAAACCACAGAATTGCCAAATTTATCATTGCATCTTGTAAACGGTGACCTTATCTGATACAACACTGCCCTGATATTTTGTTTTTAGCTTTAGTTGGTCTGATTTTTCCAATTTTGTTCTTTGATTCATGCGGGAAGGAGTAAACCAGCAGAGCTGGATGCTCTGTGCGGAACGGCTGAAACCGTTCCAGAACCTTCCTCGAGCAGGTTCTCTGCTTACTCCACAAAGATCACCTTCGGCATTTTGGTTTTGTTCCTGAATAAATATTGCGAACATTTCTAACCACAATCATTTTGCAGTCTATAAATCTCTCACTCGCAATGTTTTGGCTCCCTTCCCCTTGTCGAATAGGTTTTTTGCATAATGACATAATGACTTGCATAATGAAATGCCCTGAAGAGAAACAGAGGTGAGGAGGTGTACCGTTTCCTTGTTGGGTGCGAGGATCTCCTCGATCATCATGCTGTCCCGGGTGAAGGAGCTTCGGTTGAGCGTGTTGGACCTATCCGAACTGAAGGAGCGGAGGCTGGTGTATTTACAAGTTATCACACAGTAGGGGGTGATGATGAGATGAACAGAAAACAAACAAACAAACAAACAAACAGAAAACAAAATGTAAAATTGATTACTGCATGCAACTTCCGGGGAGCTGTTGCATAATTCAAAACGAAAACCCACAGCACAGGACAGGAGTGGGGAATGGATGTATGAGCAGATTCCAGACAGTGAGAGGGGCGGTAAACACCGAGCTGGGGAGGTGGGGGTGGCTTTACAGTGTCTGTACAGAGATTTTAATGAAATGTATGTGGCCGTGTAACCAGATATCACAGAAACAAAGAATTATGATGACGATGTATGAATTTTTGCATCAAACTGAGCAAGGTTTCTTACCGGGTTAAACTAATATCAAGTTACAGTTACATAAGAATATTTTCAAAACCATGAATGTATTCAAAGCAGGTGGTAAGAAAGGGTAGCTGAGAAAAAGATAACATTGCATTTTATGGAAATGTTTTAAATTACCATTATAATGGAAAAAACACACTTATAATTTTCAAATGAATAGATACACTCTATGACTATCAAATGACAACAGGTCATCCTCATTCTGCAATAGGCTCCAAAGAGAGAGAGGTGCCGTGCAGCTATAGTTATTGGTTGTGGATTAACAGCCTAAGAACAGACAACTCACGTGCTCATTTGCTGACAAAGTGAGCAGCTCCATCAAAGCAGCAAAGCGATCATTTATTTACCGCTAGATGGTAAAAAAAAATAATAATAGGATGTTCTGGAGTAGATACATTTCCTGGAAAGTTCCAGTTAATGCCTGTGTGCTGTACTTAATGCATGGTGTCAGAATTGCTGATATCAGCATGTCCGGATGGCATTTAACGCAGGAGGAAAGCACGTTTTCTGGCTCACTGAACGTTTCTAGGCAACATAAATCCAAGCACTGAGGTGACACAAAAACGCTTCCTGTTTCTAGATACAAATCTATTTCGGATTCATCTTTCCACTCCAGAGTGGGTGTGAGTTTCAATTTACAACTAAGCTGCTTCTTTCCAAGGGATAAATTGGTGTGGTCAAAAAATCGTCTGTGCATTTTACAGCTCCACGGCATGTTCCACATACCATAGTATTACCTCAGCCATGTCTAGCCAATGTGAGACTGGATATTAGTTAGAGAAAGGCAAATGTTCCCTATCCTGGATGTAACTTTTGCTGCGGTTCTGGAACAGACGATACGTATTTGTTCCAAAAAGACTGAACAAATCAAGTGCATTCAGTGTAAATATATCATTCCATCCATCTAACCACTATATAACCCACTTATTCCCGGTCAAGGTCACAGGGGGTGCTGGAGCCTATCCCAGCATGCACAGGGCAAAAGACAGGAATACACCATGGACAGGTCTACAATCCATCGCAGGGCAATATATAATTCCCAAGGGATTTTGTTGGGCCAGCCAGTGACAGGCTGATCATTGTTCCTGGGAAGCTACATAAATTAGCACTTCATGGTAGAAACAATGTAATGGGATGTATCACCTTCAGTGTTCACACCAAGCACAAAAAGCATTATCTAGAACTCAGCTAACCAAGCACAGCACACTGACATTTCTATGCTGCTTCTCAAAATAATTAGCATGAATGGGAGAATGAGAACGTTTTATTTTCAATTTTAAATGTTATTTTCTTTGTTTTACTCCCTGCTGCATAAAGGTGAACACCGCTGGAATGTGCATTTCTTTCGACAAGCGACAGGGACATTTTGCCAAAGTAAAAACGGAGGGACAAAGCCAAAAACGATCTCAATATGAAATGAGCAGCGACAGATGAGGCACACGTCATATGACAACGCTTCATGAGACAATGCTTGTGATGGTCAACGAAAAAAAAGAAAAAAAATTATATGTGGTGGTAAATTTGTCATGCCCTCTTACCTGATTTTAGGGCTATGGGTAAGAAATTGTGCGAAGTGGGCGGGAGGGGAAGAAAACAGAAGATATCGAAAGCAACATATCAGAGGAGGACAAAGCAGAAGATGCCGGGGTTTAATGGCATTAGCGCTGACGCTAGGCCGTTGCATGCTTTATGCTCCCAGACAGCGCCGCGCTCTCGAGGGCCTGTACCCGAGAGACGTGCCACGCCTCAGGGGCCGGTGGTTAACAGTTTGGGCGGGGGCGCGGCCTCTGTCCGAGGGCATAAAATGCAAGCCGACTTTGGCTGATGCGTGGAAATGCCGAAAAAAGGGAAATAAATAAAATAAAAGGAGCTCAACACTGAGCTGGAATGATTTAATCAAAACCAGGGATCCATGGGCTCTAGCATTTCACAGCCATACTGGGAGACAGCATACCATCGAACCACGATGCAAATTTCCCTAAACCTTGGCTAAACAAATGAAACCAAGTGCTACTTTTTAACATTAAATACACACCGTTTTAAACTCATCCCAGTGAGTTCCGAGCTTGTGTTGCTGTGTAGGAAATTTAAAAAGTAACACTTGTTTTAGTTCATTCTTCTAGGTTAAGGCAAAGTGCACAGCAATTAGATTGAACAAAAACCATACATTGGTATTTACACAGAATTGACAATTCAATAGAATGCATTCACTTATACATTACATACTCTTAACCAATGTGGACATGTTAGTTCTAAGAAAATATAGTTAAAACTAATGCTTAGGTGTAAGACCAGCTGTGGACAGTCTTGCACCCAATATCCATTGCGTGGATGGATATCCATTGCCTGAGGCTCGTAATGCTCTTCTAATTTCCTGTCGTGCAGTATGCTTGAATATAGCCTGAAAATCCAATACCGTCAAGCTTTATGTTCAAGGGAAAATCCCCTCAGGGTGCAGAAAATGTAGGTTAAAAATTATCTACTGTGTGAACCTTGTTTTCTACATGTGCAGTCTGTTGAACAGGGGACAAGCGGCATCAACACATAAACGCTGGCCAAGCCTCGAGACTAATATAGCCGAGCCAGCAGCTTGTTTTTTTTGTTTTGTTTTTGTGTAACCCGTCAGCAGCCAGTCAGCAAACTGTTGCTCAATCACCACCCAGCTCACAGTTCCATCAAACCCCCCACCCCCCCCCGCCGCCTCTTGCTGTTATTGTCTGAACTGGTTCACGCGTCCCTGTAATTCAGCAGCTGCTACCGTGCACTGCACCATACATAAACAATAAGGCGACGCGTTCCCCTCAGGCGTCCGTGTCTCCATTTCATTCTGTCGAATTTGCATCTCCTATGATGACAAACCCCCTTTTTTTTTTTAGCATACCACATGAATTAGACTGACTCATTCTTTCCAAATTTACCACAATTTAATAACTGCACTGACCCCGGGGATCCTCTTTTAACGTCAAATACAGAATGGGATATTTTAGAACAAAATTACTCCGCCGAGAAATCGTCATCTTCTTTTAAAAATTTGGCTAACATCACAAAAATGAACTAATGACTACACATATTACAACAATAAAACTGAATTTATTTTCTTGCTTTGTTTACAAATGAAAGACTCGTGAACATAAAAGACCTTCAAACATTTTCACCAAAATGATGCCCTGTATTGTGTTACGCAACATGCATAGCTTCCCCTGTAGATAAAATGCAGAAGGCTTACGTTACCTTGCCGATCGCGCGGTAAGGCTGAAGCCCATGTATCCCTCCTGAGGAAGGGAGTCGTCCCCCAACTCCCTCAGGTCCTGGGGCCCCAGGTATTTGTCGGTGTCCCCGGTCATTGCATCCTCACCTGGCAGAGAGCCTGAGCGTTACTCCAGAGCAGGGGAAAAGCACAGACCCCTGGCCGCCGCTCTCTCACCACCTCCAGCACCCCGGCGTCCAGCGGGGAGGCCTCTGCACAGTAATCGATGTCATCTAAAAAAACCACCCCACAGGCCTTTTTCCAGCAGCCCACCCACCCACCCGCTAACTGTCAAATCACTCCAGAGCTGTGCGGCAGCTGGACACCGCTGAATTAGCTTCACACGCTGGCACAGCCCGAGAGGGAAAACGCTGTCGGCTAGTTTAGAAACGAAAAACAAAAGCACACAAAACTCCAAAATCAAACGCGTTAAAAAAGCGAATCAGCTTTGCAGGATGCGCTGCTCAAATTACAGGAGGAATTAATTTTGCAGCCTGTTGCTCCTGGGTAAGGGTGGGGGTGAGGGAGTAGGGTGGTGGTGGGGGTGGCAGCACAGCCTGTTACTTCACATTCAGAAAGCAGCCATACAAGCAGAAAGGGTTAAAACAGTGGGGACTGAGAGCAAGTGCACATCAGCAAAGGGAGGGGAGGGGAGGGGGGTGGACAGCATTCCAACAGCGACAAAAGCAGCGCTCGATCCCCCCCGCTGCTCTCCACGGCAACCCCCCCGACACACACAGACACACACACACACAACCAGAGCCGGCCCCAGCTAAACTTCAGCTCCTCTTACTTCTCTCAGACTCTCACTGTACTTTTACCAACCGAAAGTCCCCACACTGTTTCCATCTATTTCCATTCAAAGACTCCTTATTCCTCTGAAAAAAGTTTCTATGCCACACAGAAAGTTGAGTGACCTTTCTCTGATAGATGTGAGAGAGAGAGAGAGAGAGAGAGAGAGAGAGAGAGAGGGAGGGGGAGAGAGAGAGAGCTGCCCGCAGTCTGAAAACTTTCCGAGCTTCCCGGCTTTTTCTCCCAGAGTACACACAAACAGATCAGCTTTCTCCCGTCCGGGGGCCAGACACACGGCTATTATTTCGGGCGGCAATTTATCAGCGGAGATTACCCTCTGCTCAGGACCCTGAGTACAATTTCAAGACCAGAATAGTAGCCATTTCAAAAATGAGCACCGCTCTTACACAGTTGGGCAGCCATTTCTATCACCGCTCTTATCTTGCGCCTTCGCCTCCCGTTCGTTATGTAACTGCCCTCCGCAGGGTCGGTCCGGCAAAGCGAAGGTCCCGTTCCCTCTCTCCCGGGTTAATCCAAAAGGGACGCGAGTTTGGCGCCGGTTCCTGCGACGCTAAGTCCGGGAGTCACGGAGCAGCTCGCGCCGCCCTGTCCGCCGCACCTGAGGCTGCCGCTGTCTGCTCTGCCTCCGCGCTCCCCGACCGCTAGCTAAGTTCAAACTGAGCGCGGCTCCCGCGCGCACCGCCGCCGAGCGCTTTCCATTCGCGAGCCATCCCGGGTCACGACTGAGCGAGGTAACGCCGCGGGCAAAGCCTCACAAAAGCCCCCCCGACTTGATTGGATTTTAGGGGACGTTCCCGGGCTCTGCGGTAACCCGGGTTGGGGTGCAGCACAAAGGCAGAGAGGGGGGGGGGGGGACTTATTTGTATGTTAATGCCGGGGATTCTTAGGTGTGCTCAGTAATTTGACACTCGCAAACCAGACGCTTAACAATGAGCCCTTCTGGAGGCAGATGAATAAAATGGCTACAAATGAGAGAAAAAGGAGCTTTGAAGGACAGCATGGCTGAACCTGCACTTTATATCAGAGGTAATGTGGCAGCACTTGAATTGGGAGGACCTAAAAGCTCATTTTAAAATGCAAGGCTAGTGGTGCTTCCCCCTTGAAAGATGCAGCTGCAACAACAGACTTAACTTTCAGCGACATAAAACACCAAATACCCGGAACACCAAAAGTGTCACATATCTCAACATTAAAATGTACAACTTCATGTTGGCTTGAGGCTAAACAACCACTTCAGCCCTTACCCGCACACAGTATTAAATTACTCTGGAGTAACCCAGCCTCTCCTTTTCATATCTGCTGTTGTTACAGATCTAGAGAGGGCAATATAATAGGGATGGAAAGATCTCTCGTGACATTGCTCTGGCTCTCCCACTTTTGGACTCTGAAAAGAGTACCTCCATTTTTTTAGTAAAAAGGCTTTGCAGGAAAAGCTTGCAGAGACAGCCAACAGATCAAGCTAATTAGGCAGTTTCTGTGAACTAAGCTTTGTGCACAGGAACTACAGTGCGCCAGTCTACACTACAGGTGTCCGTTGCTACATTCAAACAAAATGGCAGCAATGTATTGCCATTGTACACCAAAAAGGCACCTCTGAAAATGACATGTCATTGAACTGAATTATAATAAAGGGAACACATCAAACCAAGCTAATACTGCAGTCATTGTGAGCCAGTAAGTTACAGACAGAACCCCTCCGTCAAGTCATGTCACTGGAATCCTGGAATATTTAGGAGCATTAGCTGAGCCGGTAACTTCATACCGGCCTCTAAAGTTACCCGCCTGACACACATCCAGCAGCCGACGAGCCACCACGCAGTGGAACCTTTAAAGGCTGCTCACTAGCTGTACGGCCCGTCAGAGAGCAAACATCCGAAACCAGCCCAATAAAGGCCTGTTCACGCAGTTTAAATTCCTTCATGTTTTTTCGGCATAGATCTGTTTACGGGCGAAGCACGTGTTCAGTATACACGCCAACGAACTTCTTTTGCGACAGGACTCGATTACTCCATTTACATTCCCGAAATTACCCAGATTCAATGGAGCGGCTGAAAAACAGTGATCTTCGGATCTCCGTCACGAGTCAACAACCCCAAAACACCTTTCATCCCCGCGCTCAAATAAAGAGGATAGATTGCTCCCATCCAGGTCATGCTGTACTGGTCATGGATCTCAAATATTTTACTGCAACTGCAAAGAACACATTTAAGAGCTAGAAATAAGCAATCCGTGCCATCTCTGTAATTATTCAAAAAAGAATACCAACCAGAGAGTAAAAACTTGATTTAAAGAGTCAAAATTCTTTTAAAATCCCTCTATAAAACACAGTCAGCACAACATGCAAGTTCACTGCCAAGGCTGCTGGCACTGAAAGTGTAGGATCTGCACAGCCTTTGAAAGCCCCAATATTCTTCAGTGTAAGCATGGTGGGCAACCACGCAAAGGTCAAACTCTGCACTGAAATACAAAATGGGGAAAGCTCAAATAACTAAGCAGTACTAAACTCGCCATCGTCTAAAACAGAACTCTGTTCCGATTTCACTTGGAGAGAGAAAGCCCCTTGGCAACTGAGACAATGTTTACTGTATGCCTACATTTGCACTCCAATAACTAACTGACAGTCCCAAAAAAAAAAAGTAACACAGGAAAAGATCAGCGCACACAAAAGGGAGGAAAACTTTGCATATCTAAGAATTCAATATTTAAGAGTGCGCTTAGCAACAAAAACGAACGTATATTCCACACATACCAAAGCAGGAAATATTGGATCCATGACAACATAGCATGTGACAGATAGAAAGTTTGTTAGTTTTTGACATAGTAAGGGAAAGGGGGCAATTTTCACATCTGCAAAAATGATCACAGCATAAGAAATGGGACAAATACCTTCTTCAACATCTGAAATATAGTC
The DNA here is from genome assembly GCF_018555375.3 of Anguilla rostrata. Lineage (NCBI taxonomy): Eukaryota > Metazoa > Chordata > Actinopteri > Anguilliformes > Anguillidae > Anguilla > Anguilla rostrata. Next base: position 12,041,672 of record NC_057934.1, read on the forward strand.
TTCATTGAGCATTTCGGGTACATAGGCTTTATGAACTGTGTAATTTGAATAAATAGCGTGTTAAAGAAATGGCATGGAGTAAAACTCACATTCACAAACATGACACATGCAGAATATATAAAACAATTACAATTATCAAAATCTCTTCATAAATATGTGCAACATGTGCAAGACAATAGCAAGGCAATGGCAACAGCACAACCAAGGAAGTGCATCAAAAAGGTGAACTCTCACCTTCATCGTCCGACATGTCCAGGACCTCATTCATGGTTTCGGGAACATTCATCTTATGTTTTTCTGTCACGGTCTATAAAAAGTAAAAAATAAAAACAATAACCTGAGGTAAAGTGCATGTTTTCATAGCAGCCTCCCTACTCTCAGGGATTTGCGATTCTGCCAGTACAAAATAATCACTCTCCTGTCTCTTCCAATGTCAAAAAGCACAGAGGGCAGTGGTACTGCTTTGGGAATTTGTGGATCCTTAAACTCACAATCTTTGATTTTGCAAGGGCAAGGGCACCCAAGCTTCAACTCCCATTACTTGATCTGCACTGAATGCTATCAGCTAATGTGCTTTGAGTTGCTGTTTGGTTCCCTGAAAAAGACAAAGAGTCTTTCAAAAAAGCGCAAAAAGGGTGTTTGGTTGCATGCTGATAAGATGGCTCTAACAGGGATAACTTAATCTGCTTTTTGTATCTGAGCAATGTTCTGTTGGAACAGTACGGTACCACAACACAAATGAATGAATTTGAATAGAAGCTTTGCATTTCCACATTTTTACATACTGTGGCCAGTATTTACGAATATAATGTTACACACACTGAGAGATCATCTAAAAGTATTTCCAACACGGCAGCTTAGAAAGCAGGTCGTTACAATAATTGCCAAAAAGAAATTACATTTAGTGTATTCAAATGAATGTGACATGTGATACTGAATGGGGAGTATGAGATTAGATCCCAGTTTTTTGTATCGTTCAGCTCACAATCCCCTGTGCACTTAAAGTTACATGCACATGTTGCTCATTCAGTATTCAAGCGGGTGAGAGCACAGACAGTGGGTCTTACCACGGTGGTCAGCGTCTCTTCCGTCACCACCTTCAGAGTGTCCACGACGGAGATGTAGCCCAGCCTCCTCGCAATGGACAGGGCTGTGTTTCCATTCTGTGGGCAAAGGCAGCACAGACACAGGCTTACTGCAGCATTACTGCCTTGTATCGAGTTTATATGATCAAGGCCTCAAAAACCGCCCCACAAACCATTAAAAAGAAAGTGATGCTTTTGAAATATTTGGCTATATTGTATCACATGATTTCCATAAAATTCCCCTTATTTCAAATTTGAAACTTTGAAGCAGAAATGGGGTGGTGTGGTAAAATCTCAAAGGCACACCATTCTTAAAATTATTCTTAAAATTATTCAAGTGCCTTTAAATGGCACTCTGTGACATGCCTTCAAATATCCAGATAAACTGAGCATGACAGAGTGTTATTTTATCTCCAAAGCAATTCAATTTGAATAGAGTTGCAGTGGAATAGATGACATATGACTGAAACTTCTGTTACCCTGGAGCAGTTTTCCTGGAACCGAGTGTGAATAAGATAATTGCATTTATTTTGTGAGATAAGCTGTGTTTTGTTACTGTCATAATGGCCTATCAGGTCCTACAGCAAACTAAAATGTGTGTGACAACGTATGCATCTGCGTCTGGAGCAGGATGAGTAAAAAAGCTTATGACAGCAGGTCAGGTAGGGAATAACAGCATGCAGAGTAAAGGTGTGTGACAGTATAACAAGTCAGCATGTATCACAGTGAGTGAAAGAGTGTGTGTCACAGGCCAGGTGTGCAAAAGTGTGTGGAGTGTAGGTGTGTAACAGTGTGTGGAGTAGAGGTAGAGGTGCGAAACATTATGTGGAATAGTGATGTGTAACAGTGTGTGGAGTAGAGGTGCGTAAAATTATGTGGAATAGTGATGTGTAACAGTGTGTGGAGTAGAAGTGTGTAACAGTGTGTGGAGTAGAGGTGTGTAACAGTGTGTGGAGTAGAGGTGTGTAACAGAGTGTAGAGCAGAGGTGTGTAACAGTGTACAGAGTAGAGTTATGTAACAGTGTGTTGAGTAGTGGTTTGTACCAGTGTGTAGTGTAGAGGGGTGTAACAGTGTGTGGAGTAGAGGTGTGTAACAGTGTGTGGAGTAGAGGTGTGTAACAGAGTGTAGAGCAGAGGTGTGTAACAGTGTACAGAGTAGAGTTATGTAACAGTGTGTTGAGTGTGGTTTGTACCAGTGTGTGTGTAGAGGGGTGTAACAGTGTGTGGAGTAGAGGTGTGTAACAGTGTGTGGAGTAGAGTGTGTAACAGAGTGTAGAGCAGAGGTGTGTAACAGTGTACAGAGTAGAGTTATGTAACAGTGTGTTGGTATGGTTTGTACCAGTGTGTAGTGTAGAGGGGTGTAACAGTGTGTGGAGTAGAGGTGTGTAACAGTGTGTGGAGTAGAGGTGTGTAACAGTGTGTAGAGCAGAGGTGTGTAACAGTGTACAGAGTAGAGTTATGTAACAGTGTGTTGAGTAGTGGTTTGTACCAGTGTGTAGTGTAGAGGGGTGTAACAGTGTGTGGGAAAGTCCCTGTTTCTTATCCCTCAGAGAACTCTCCAGGATGCCAGACCGCTGGATCTCTTACCACGGTCAGCTCATTAGGGGAGGCGCCGTGCTGCAGCAGCATGTTAATGATGTGGGTGTGGCCCTGCTGCGCCGCCTGGTGGAGAGGGGTGTACCCGTTCTGCAGAGAGACAGCACAGCGGTCACAACACACTCACACACACACACGTGCATGCCAAAAACACACACAGGCATATACCCATCTACACATGGAGACACGCCCACGCACACACACAAAACGGAAAGTACACACAGAAAACACTTTTCTTTTCTTTCTTTTTTTTACCTTCGTTTTGGCATTGACTTTAGCCTGGTTCTGTAAAAGGAAGTTCACCATCTTCACGTTTCCATAGTGACTGGCCACGTGCAGTGGAGTGTATCCCATCTGTCAGACACAGAAAAAGACACACGGCATGAGCTGTGCCTTCCACACACACACACACACACAAAGACAGTATATATTTTGCATTAATATATACCTTCTTTGAAGCCATATAACTAGAACCCAGTGTATAAAATCAAAAAAGACCGTCTTTTGTTGAACATGTGGCATGTGTGCTGCGTGTCACAGTATCGATCTCATTTCTCTGTGTCAGGCACCGCCTGTGTTCTCTGGCACGGGCACACAGCAGTGGTCCCCTGCTGCACGACCTTGAGCCGCTGCAGGTCTGTTTCTGCGTGAGTAGCCTGCACTGAGGCGTGAGCGGGTGCCTCAGCGTGCGGGCAGTGCCAGGGGGCGCAGCGCAGATGCCCGTCTCCCAGTCTCTGGGGCTTCTGACCCCGAACCTGACCCTGCTGTGGGGGAGCAGGGGAACTCCTGCAAGTACGCTGCTGGGAGGCTCTTTCTCCTCTAGGTCTTGCATTACCCGACACACACAAACTTAGCTTAGCCTCGCTAGCGCCACTCAGCTGGCACTGCACGCCACCCTATCCATTATTCACACACTGCTGATTACACATGTGACTTCCTGTTTCATACCGTACACCAACTGGCACGCACTCACAAATGCAAGAGCACGCACAAACACACACTCATGCACACACACACACACACACACACTATATAGCTTATACACAGTATTTCTATCAAGCTAGATCAAACATGCCGAAGGCCATAATGTCTGTATAGACTTCTTTGAAACAGGGACAGAATACCAACACCAACATTTAGATACACCGGTTCCTTTCCAAAATAACTGCCCCCGCTTTCCTTCGACAACACAATGAACAAGTCACTGAATATGCGAATAAAGTTCTCGACCGTTTCTAATTCTTCGACGTTCACAAAAGAGGCCTGTGCGGTAGGAAGAATTCTAAAGCAGAGGAACAGGGTTCCTGGGCTTTGTCGGGGGACCCGTGAGAAAGCGGCGCGACCTTTACCTTTGTGTCCGGGTCAACAGTCGCCCCCTGGTTGACCAGAACCTCCGCCACGTTCACTTTGTCCTCCTGAGCGGCTAAGTGAAGGGGAGTCAGGCCGCTCTGAAAGAGAGGCGCGCAGTCAGACACTGTCCCTCAGCGGGGTGAAGCCTCTCTGACTCCTCTCTCTCTCTGATCCATGTGATTTATCCTTTTTTAATCTCAGTTCTTTTCGGTTTTTTACTCTTGTTTAGTTCAATTCCAGGGTTTTGAGTGTTTTGAGTGGAAAATTCATTCTGCCACCACATCATAAACAACACAATTTAGGGCTGCATAAAAATCTGCAAGGACAGGGCAATGAAAATGTAAATCCACACGTGGAAAATTATTCAGGATTATTTTAAATCCAGTGGATAAATGACAGCGTGGAACATGGGTAGAGAGAATACTGAGCACACATAACAAACAAGTCTACATAAGCTGTTGCTGAGATGCTTACACAATTTTAATTTAACTTGGTGGCATCTTCTTTAAATTCAGTGAATGCAACTGCCGCTAAGGTTGTTTTTACAATATTATTCGCCAAATAAAAAATGTCATCATATTACACGCAATTTGTTACAACAAGCAGATGTCTGGCAGTGGCTGGGTCCAGCTGGACGAACAACGTCTAATGTAGGACTGGAAAATAGCTCTCCAGACCTTTTTAAACTCCAAACATGAATCATACAACTTTCATTCACTAATTTAGGCTAAACCATCACTAACTGGGTGGCGGTTTGGGGATGACAAATTGGTTTGGAACCAGAAATTTTCAAGGCTTGGTTTCCATGTGGGGCTGTTGCAGTACAGTGAGTGAGCTATTCAACCTGAATAGCTTGAAATGGAAATTGTGAAAAAATATTGTCTTTGTAAGTTGGACAAGGGCGTCTACAAAGCAAGCAAAGCAATTACCCTTGTAGCTACAGAAGGAGAGTCAACAACACTTTTACTTTTAAGACTGAAGATGCAATGGGGCTCGTTGACTTTGAAAGTACGAGGAATCATTTTCTACTTTTCCCTCATCGGCTAAAAAGTGTTTCCCTCTGAATAATGCTGACTGTGAAGAGCTGTGTCACAAGCTGACTGTAAATGATGCTGTAAATGAAAAAATAAAGACTGAGGAGCCCTCACCTTGTTGCCCAGGTTGACGTTAGCGTTCCTAGCCAGGAGCAGAGACACCATGTCCACGTTGCCCTCCTGGGCGGCCAGGTGCACGGGGCTGATGCCCTGCCTGGTGATGGCGTTGGTGTCGGCGCCGTACTCCAGGAGGGTGGTGGCGATGTCCATCTGGTTCTTCTTGGCAGCGATGTGCAGGGGAGTGTAGCCGTTCTGGAAGCATGCCCGGCAGAAGACATTGGATCAACACTGGCCCTGACCGGAGCCTTCCGCACTGTTTGAGATAATTGCTTTACAAACAGATCCGCAGAGCTTCTGTGTGCAGAACATCTCGTGACAGTCATGTCTGTGATTGTGTCAAAAGCATACCAAGGGTGGAGTTAACACCACAACAAACTCAAGGGAAGAAGGGCTACATCAAGCACTTGTAAAACAGTATTGTAAGGACTTCAAACTACAGTTCACTCAGGGGTTAACTTTGAAAATGAAAACATACAGGCTACTGCATATCTAAAGAAGATAAATATTATTTTCAAATTTAAATTGCATATATTAGATATATATATATATTAGATATATATATAATAATTACATCACTTGATCTTTTTTCACTGGGCAGGCCAACATAAAACCGATAGCTATGGAAAATTACACAGTAAAGCTTTGCCACAAAGTTATACTGCATATAAGGGGAAGGCAATAAACAAGCAAAGAACAGCAAAACCTCATTCTGACATTTTCCAGTCTGTTTCCCTGGAGACCTTCAGAGAGACTACAATGAAGTTGAAGTTGAACTGGTAATAAAACCAGGAAGCTGAGAAGAACAGGATAATAACACGGAGACAGAGATTGATATGGAGACACTAGTGCAGCACTTAAGACTCTCATCTAAGCAAGCACCATGACATAGATTGTAGAAACCAAAGAGTATATGAGTAGAGAAAGAGAAAAGAAAAGCTGAAATACATATGAAGCAATTTACTACAAATGCATCCCTTAATTTAAAACTCTTATGAAGTGGGCAAAAAGGAAAGAAGTCCACCCTAACATTTGTTTTTTGGTTTAGATATACTTGTAAAATACGTACTTGGTTTTACATTTTGTGCAATAAACTGATTCCAGTGTTAAAGTATGTTTTACAACTCAGATCAGTGCACACTAACTCTCAGACACCAAATGTCTCTCTCCCTCCCACTCTCTCCACTTCAAAGTAAAAACCTCTTGTTAATACTTGGAGAAAAGGAGGGAAAATGTTGCATTTTCTGTTCCCTGTTGTTTCAATGCAGCCTTGTCTATTCAGACATTTTAATGCTTTTTCAGTGAGGGCAGAATCCAGAGGACACACAGCTGTGGAATACATTTACCCCGCAGCGTGATTCAAGCTCAGTCCCTCCAACCACCAAAGCCACAGCTCTCAGATTTATTACATTTCCAAAACAGCAACAACTGTACTGTTCTTACACTGGAGACATACGAATGCAAATTGCTAAGATACCCCCCCCCCCCTAAAAAAAGAGTTAGGTTTGGAAGACTGAAAATGGACCAATTTACTAATGTCAGTTGACGGTGGGGCCAGCCAACATTGATGTCACAGGCTGGAAACCAGCCTGTCCAACCGCACGTCACCTACCCGGTCCACACTGGCACAGTAATTGCTTGTCACGGGGGAACAAAGGCAGTAACTAGGTCACCATGTTTGCTTGGGGATCACACTGAGCCTCCAGGCACCAGAAATGGCAGGAGGAGAAAACTGGCTGAATTTTGCCTTCCCTCATCATTCAAAGAAAACCCACCAAAGCTTGCAGTTAGCCAGAGCTGAGCTCCTAAACATCAGCTACATCGTGTGCGCACATGATCAAAGGTTCTTTCTGGAAATATATATATATACATATATGAATTTGAAATGAAATCAAGCTTCATCCCCCCATTTCATAATTTTCTCTAATGGCCCTGTGCAAAGTCAGTCAATTTGAGTCAAGTCAAGTCCACAGTAAGGCAGAGTGCTTCAAGTTCTTCATTTCATTTTAATTGAACTCCCACAAATTTATGTGAGCTTCATTTGCAGGCCATGCCTCGGGACCCGGCTCCACGGGGAGTGACTCCAAGTTGTCACAAACTCTGTTCGTCAATCCCAGTCTCTCCATTCCTCACGGCAAACTGGCCTCCCCCCCCCTAACCCTAACCCCCCCCCCACCATCTAACCCTCCACCCTAATGCCACGGATCTAACAGTTAATTACCCAATTAAACTCAATTATCCACTTACTCAAAAGAGAGATGTCCAAGGAAAATCTATGTGAAAAACACCAAACACAAAAAGCACACAGACTACAAAGCAGAACCTGTAATTGCCTAGCAATGTCTAGATTTTTTTTTTGTTCACTGTTCTTTCCACTAGAAATGAAGACCAATTATTTTCAATGACCCTCAAGGGAAGAGCATGTCTTGTTTTAGAGACAGTGTCAAAACAACCAAAGATAAATCAACCAAAGAGGGAAAAAGGGCCTGCGGCAGTGCGGCAGTGCTGAGCTGTGTTCCTAGACAGTGTGACTGTGTCACAATGGCGGACAGGAATAGGAGGTAAAAGAGAATAAGAAAGAGAGAGAGAGAGGTCCCTTCCGGTGTCAGGCCCGTACCTTGGCAGCAGCGTGGGGGGAGGCTCCCTGGTCCAGCAGGAGAAGTGCCACTTTCTGGTTATCGTAGTGCGCAGCGACATGCAGTGGAGTTAGTCCACTCTATAAACACATGCAAAGAGCTCATAAGTAGGGACAGCGAAGAACAGGAATATGGGTAATCCAGGAAGCTGCTCAAAACCAGAGGCATGAGCTACACACAAGGAAAGGGTTAAACCCTGTCGCCTTCAGCTGTCCAAATGTGAATTTTATGAATTTACTGCACATTTTCACGACCATAGAAGGGTTAACAAATCTACGTGTGCTTTAACACACCATGGACACTAGAGCAACCAGGTGTCACATTCCAGTTATTGGTCAGTAAAAAAAAAGAACAGCTTGTGAAAGCTTATGACAGACCTTAGCATCTGATGTTCAAACTTTTACAGGGGCAAGTGAGGAATTTTGCATGGACTAGTCAGATATGTTTCAGTATGTGCACTGTTCCTTTAAGAGGAAAACACTGTATATTTGGACCAAGACTCCACCCACAGGGGGAGAGGCAGGGGGGACCTCTTTTACAAGAACACCATTTTTGCAGGTTTGTGAAACCAATCACTGGCATATTCTACAGCTCTTTTGTATCCCATTATTTAGTGCATCACAAAGAGGTGCGAAGTGATATTAAGCAGTGTGCAGCTACACGATACGTTTTGGGAGGAAATTGTAGATTATCTGTCTGAAAATCTAGACCAACAATGTGGTTTCTTAATGGCAACGTCCAGCTCAGTTCTGACAAGGATAATGGATGACGACAATATTTTCATTTAGAATGACATCAGACTGAAACTAATTTTTATTTTCAGAATTTATTTTCAGCCTCTTGCTCGTGTTTCTAGCTCTCATTTAGAACCTCTGAGACTAAAGTCATATCCTTCCATTACTGTGCAAGGGGAGAGCTGCAGAGAGAAAAGCAAGGGCTGCATTAGACAGCACTGAAAAAATTACCCCCATACATCACGATCACTGGCCATCCATCCACATTAATAAAAGACTTGAAAACATGTAGCATCAAATACATGTAAAGATCATGTAGAAATCCTTTGCATTATATGTAATTATCTGTAATGCAATTTAGAATGTGAGCAAAATATTTGAATGCTAGCTTAGCCGCAGCATTTTGTTAGCACAGTACAGTTGTGAAGAGCTACTCTGTCCTTGTTTTCTCTTCAGCGTTGCCCACCTTTCCAGCTGCATCTGGGGGAGCGCTCTTCTGAAGCAGGAGATTGGCCACTTCAATCTTCCCGTACTTTGCTGCCACGTGTAAAGGAGTGAACCCTTTCTGTAAGGACAGACCCAAGACAACCCCCGTGAGAGCCCACCGACCAAAACGGAACAACAGAAGCATTCAAAATAGACTACTAACGAGATACATGTACAGCCTTATTTTACAATACACAGCCTCTATGGTGAAAGTAATGCCGCAGTAATGTAACACAGCAACCCCAGCCAAAAACAATCAGATAAATGAACAGTGCCGGACTCAATAGCATTCGCTCCTATTGTGCATAGCTGCCCCACGGCCTGTTTTGATTTGTATAGCGACCGTAAATTATCACCTCTTAATAAAGAGAGGGCGTGTTAGGAAGCCTAACAAAGCAGAGATCTGTTGAGGGAAATCTGACTCCTCCCAGGATATTTTAAGCGCTGGAGACCGAAAGCATTAAAACATTTCCTGTGTGTTTTCACCCTAGACAGGAACCATTTATGATAGCTCTGCCTTATTAAGAGATTTTGGCAGAACACATAAACCTGGACAATATCATAATGCAGCATGCACAAAGATTTGACAGTAGTTCATGTTCTCCGCTACTTTAGTCTTTCTGGTCTACAAATAGATACCGAGGTCAACCAATCATTGGCTTTGACCTTGGCATGCATGGGCCTCCTCATCATGGGAAGAGGCCTGAAGTATGAGGTCATGTTTACACATGGAACACATTACAGATCAATCCGCCTCTCGCAGCTGATTCCCACTCGGCCTGGTTAATGTAATGCCGGGGGCGGGGGGGGGGGACGCAAGCCTTCGCGGCGGGAAGATGAGAGGAGGAGGGGTCACAGCGGCGCTAAGACTGCAGGGCTCGGTCCTTCCCCTCTCCTGGGCAATAACGCGCGGCGGGGGCGCATCTATTGTCTCCCCCGCAGAGTGACGTCATCCACGCGCACAGCTTTCTGGGGTGTGCTCTTTTAATCAGCTCCTTCTGTGTGTGTGTGTGTGTGTGTGTGTGTGTCTATATGTGTTTGGGTATGGGTGCCAGTACACGCTGCTGGATCTAGCTGCCATTAATCTGCTCCTCAGACAAGGGTCACCTTTCGAGGAGAATACAACTGCAGTACTTCTGCCAGACTGCAGCTCAGATCAGTGCACACTAACACTGAGATGCCAAATGTCTCTCTCTCCCACTCTCTCTCTCTCTATCTCTCTCTCCTTTTCTCATCTATGTAAGACATACATACAGACGTATAGATACACACGCATACACAGACGCACATATAGATACATACAGAAGCACACACAATCCAGACTGTTACACATACACTACACTATGTCAGCATCCATTCCACACATGCTTCACACTGCTAACATGTCTAATTTAGTGTGCCTACCTCACTTCATAGACACACATACCCACAAACACACACACACACACACACACAAACACAGTCACACACTTGTACACACACAACCAAATAGGCAGACAGACACAGACTGTTCCAGAAACCCTCCCACAGCTGGTTCACGCTGCTAACATACCTGCCTTTGTCCTGTGACCTCTACCACCACCCATTTCATTCACGCACAAGACTAATAAATAACATCTCTTTTAAATTCTTCAGCTTCACGAGTCACCACACTGTGGCTATCATTTGATTGATAGATTAGTTTTTCCCTTCTTTACACATAAATCAATGATCCTTCTATCCAAAAATATCAAAAATCAGTTCCTGCCAATCATTTGCTGTTTTAAGCTGGCCTTGAAAGACATAAAGTGGGCTGAGAACAGTACCTTCCCAGAAGACTAAGAATGAACTGATTTGGAACAGGAACAACAGATGTCAGCAGGGTGTCTGACCTGAAGCAGTCTCACACTATTGCTGTTAAAAAATGGCTACACTGCATTTTATACTGGAATTAAGTTTATGAATAATTATCTTGAGGACCTGCGGCTTCCAAAGCGATGTTCTCTTTGTAAGGCTTACGATAATTTAATTAACGCCTGAAATTTCTTTTATGGAGGAGGATCTCTCTCTCTCTCAATCCCCCTCGCATCCCACAGCTAGCCGTGCCCCATCTCCACAGGGCCTCCCGGGGGAGAGGGGAGGGCTCGCATCCACACCTCCGGTTTCGGAGGGAAGGAGGTGGCACGCGCGTGCGTCACTGACCTTGGTGGTGACGGAGAGGGAGGCACCGTGGTCCAGCAGCACAGACGCCACGTCCTCGTGGCCCTCGCGGGCCGCCAGGTGCAGCGCGGTGTAGCCCGAGGTGGTGGAGGCGTCGGGCGACGCCCCGTGCTGCAGCAGCTGCTGGACGATGTCCGGCTTGCCCAGTCGGCTGGCGATGTGCAGCGGCGTCTGGTCGTCCTGCGGTCCGGGCGTTCGCACGTGCGGGCGAGGTGAGGCGGGAGCAGACAGGGCGAAAGGATCCGTCAGCACCCTTACAGTTCGCCGCTCTACGTGTTTCTCAGACACTCGTGTTTACATTAGTGATACTGCACCTCCGAAACTTTGCTGTGTAGTAATGGAAATCTCCACAAACTCTATAAACACTCCCGTATTCAATGGAACACTTTTAAAACTTAACTTTTTCCTGAGACTAACTGCAGTGGATATGTTAGCAAAGTTAGCATACATTTGCACAAAATGTGGAACTTAATTTGTACATTACAAACAACTAAGGCACTCCTGCATAAATAAATGTACATGTGATACAGAATACAGTATTTTGAAGAAACCTTTCATTCAGTACACTGACTATTTGATCAGAACACAAACTAAGTACAGTATGCTTCTACAGTTATAAAAAAATGCAGTCGAAATACAACTTTTCATTCAGTACACTGACTATCCATCAGAACACAAACAAAGTACAGTATGCTTCTATAATTATAATGAAGTGCAGACGAAATACTGTAGTAAATGTAATGGAACATGTTCATAAAGTTGATAAAGTTACAGAGCAGATAAATCTCAGTTCATTAAGCAGAGCCGTACCTTAGCCTTGGCCTCCACCCTGGCCCCGTTCTGCACCAGGTACTTCACCACATCAGCTTGCCCTGCCCTGGCCGCCATGTGGAGCGCCGTCTCTCCCCTCTGGAACACAGAAAAGAGGGGTTCTGGAAAGGTACAAGCGGGCTACAACACAGAGCCTTTGTTCCCGCGGGCCATTCATCAAGTCCGGCCCCTCTCCCCATACTGTCTGCCCGCTTTGTTATGACTGCTGGAACGGGAGGCAGAGCCCTGGCCTCACTACAACAAAGCTGAAGTCACGTTACTACGGCAACGACAGCAGAGCCGTTAAGTCCCACCAGCGACCAAACGCTTCGGAGAGCGCATGATTACAGTGTTACTGTAGAGCGGGTTTGGGAATCCTCTCTAATTACTGTTGTGGGCTCAGCCCGTGCCGTGGTGCGACAAAACAAAAAAAATGTGCGATCCTGTCATTACCAAAAAAGTGTAGACTGTACCGAACGGGGACAGTAAAACGAAATGTTCAAACAGGATGGTTGGTACAAGTCTAGTTTGAGACAGCAGGGATTAGCCCTGGGGGGTAATGCTGTCACACTCCATCCAGTTTCTTGCTTTGACATTATGAAATGTCTTCCATAGAGTTGCCTGTGCCTTTGAAGCAGGCACCAAAAAATAAATAAAAAAATACAACTCACCACGTTGGTTGTGTTTGGCGAAGCTCCGTGGCTCATCAATTGAGTCACGATGTTTTCGTGTCCCATAAACGCGGCCACGTGAATCGGCGTCAGCCCCGACTGTCACAGAACCAGAAACAGACGCTTGTGACGCGCGGGAAGCACCACCACACAGCCAAAACACCAATTCATCGCACACCTCACACTGTCCGTCCATCGTGACCTTAAATCACAGCGTCACCACAAAAAAAATAAACACATTAAACGTGCGTCACACTTTCCGGGAAGTTTAGCGGGAAGTCTGGCACAGGTTTAGCGGTCCTGGAGACGCGGCGAGAGACGCTAAAGGAAGCTCTGGGATTGGAACCCGGAGCCCTACCTCGGTCACAGCCTGGATCGACGCTCCATGCTTCAGCAGCAGCTCCATCACTCTGATGCGGTTCTTCTTGCAAGCAATGTGAAGCGGCGTGAATCCATTCTAAAAATAAATTTAAAAAAACACACACGCACTACGCTTCAGATATTTCTGGCACGGTCGCACGCGTACTGTGCGAGCGGGCCCCTGGAACGCCGACCGCTCGGTCCGCCAGTGCAGATAACCAAATAAACACGCGTGTGCTTTCTGAGGAGCTACGCAGCCGGTCCCCGCGCCGCTCTACTCTCGAGGCTTTTTGGCGCAGCCCCGTTTCTTCTCCGTTTCCTTTGTTTCTTCCCCATTTTTTTCAGTCTACTTCTCAGACACGCCCATATTGTTCCAATTACTAAAGGCCATGACAGTATACTCCCCGTCCTCTGCCAAGTCTGTCTTTTTTTTATTAACCTTTTAAGCTTCTGCTGAAGTTGAGAGAAGCGCGGAGACAGGGGAGACAGAACTGCGCCTCACTGTTCCATTCACCCCGTGTTTAATACAGACTTTAACATGACTTGTATAAATGGGCTCTGACTTTAGTAAGGGAAAGCTAATCCCAGAAAGAGTGGAGGGGTTACAAACAGATCTGAGAACCTCTCAATGTGGAAGGAGTATCACCTCAGAGAGGATTTAAAAAAAAACCTGTGAGCACAGAAGGTCTTTCATCTGTGATGATAAATGATAAACTTGAGGACTCTAGTTTAGAAGAGTGTACACCCAGCGAGGATAAGAAAAGACTTGAGGATCCCTAAGTGCAGAATAGTTCGCACATCAGCGAGCATAATATAAACTTGAGCAGCCCTTCGTACAGAAATAGTCTAAGCTCAGCTGAAGGCATTTGTGCCCCTCCCTCCACTCCTGCTCACCAGCACTTTGGCGTTGGGGTTGAGGTTGGGGGGAGGTGTTGGTTTAAACTCGCCCGATGCTCACCAGCGCTTTGGTGTTGGGGTTGTAGGGGTGGGGTTGGGGTGATGCCGGTTAAAACTCACCAGTGCTTTGGCGTTGGGGTTGGCCTTCTTGTCCACGATGACCTTGGCCACCTTGTAGTGGCCGCAGTGGGCGGCGACGTGCAGCGCCGTCAGGTAGTCGTTGGTGACGTCGTCCACAGGCACCTCGTGGTGAAGCAGGAGCTGGACGCAGTTCAGGTGATCTCCCTGAGTGGCCATGTGCAGTGGGGACAGCCCGTTCTGTGGAGCACAGACACGAGATTACACTAAATTACATACCATCAGTTCTGCTGAACCTGTCATTAGGATATTTTATAACCAGTAAATGACAAACAAGAACTATTGACTGCTGAGTCCATGAGGTTAAAAAAAGTTCAAATGAAAACTTAAAGCAAATATATAATTATGCAAACATCATCAGGCTTATTTACATGACAACGGTATGTGCATGGTAGAAAATGACAGTAACTGGAATAATGCAAACAATACTGTAGCTATGTGGGTGCAATTGTAGCTAACCTGGTACTCTGGAGCATATCTAAACCATTGAAAGCCAGCATTTAGATGATTTCACAGGGTTAAGGATAGCCGCCTATTAAATTTGAATTTGAGCCACACATCCCTGTGACAGCCAATGATAACTCTCGAGGGTACATTGACCACTGCAAATTCAGTTCTCCCTTCTGTAAAAACGCTGAATTCTATCTTGTCGTGTATCTGAGTAACAGACTAGTTTGAAAGAACGTGAAAGTCTTGTGTCTCTCAGGAGCAGAAAACAAAGTATCAGCATAGCATGACTGCAGGGAGGGCAGGCTGGCGCTGATAACAGTCATTACATCAGCGCTCGCTTTGCCTACGAACACAACGCAAAGTGGCGTGGCCCATTCTCATGGAGAGGTTGGCTTTGTTACAAAAAACATCTCAGACATTGTTACAAAAGTTCTGGCCCCCAGACTGGTTCACTGGGCTGTGTCTTTAGCACTGAATGTGGTCAGACAAAAACCTTGTTGCTATACTATATGAGACAGCTTTTTAATGGAGAATGTTATGACCCTTTACTTTATGAATGAATGAATGAATGAATCTACATTTATATAGCACTTTTCCGAACTCTCAAAGTGCATTACAGTGATGAGTGGGAACTCTCCTCACCCACCACCAATGTGTAGCACCCACCCGGGTGATGTACGGCAGCCATTTTGTGCCAGAACGTTCACCACACATTAGCTAAGATGGAAACTTCAGAGTGCAGATGCCCAACCTTACACTCAACCTTGCAGTGACATAGCGTACCTTCGTTTTGGACAGAATCGGGGCTCCGCGGTCGAGCAGCATCTCCACCACTTGCTCGTGACCGCTCCTCGCACCACAGTGTAAAGGGGTCAGTCCGTCCTGCAGGCCAAAACGCCATCAGCAGCGGGTCAAAGCACAGTCAATAACAGCATTGGGCACATACTATCTGAGGAGAAAAATCAATTGGCTTGAACCCTGTAAAATTCTCATAAATATATACATTCTGTTTAGTCAGAACCATACAAGGGTGCTGTACCTTTAATGTGTCTTCTTATGGCTGACTTTTAAACACTGTTGCCATATAAAATGAAGGCATTTACACACTCAGAAAAGGTTTATTGTGCTCCCTTAAGACATCCAGTTTAATTTGTTATTATAGAAGCCTCGCATTGTTTTCTTTAAGGGTTTGTCAGGATTGAGGATTTATGAAAAAAATAAATCTCATTCACAGTCTCCAGCACGATGCACCCAAGCAGTACTAAACTCGCTTACTCGCTTTCAATATACTCCATGTCATAAAAAATTGCTCAGTGTAACTTAAATCTAATAATCTTTCTCGCTGCATAACGAGCATACAGCAGTTTACTTCCAAGCTGATGAAAGAAATACATCAGAGCAGCAATCTTTCCTGCCCTTTGTTTCTGTATTAGTGCCAGAATCACCATTTTGGAGCCAGAATATGAGCCGCGGAAGACCACGTTCCATACATGGAACTCTGGCGCAGCATTTTCCTAATTGTACCTGAAAACTCGTTGCACAGCTGCACACAATTGTTGAGCGACTCTAATATCGAACACATGCCTCTGAAATAAAATATGTTGCTGTTTACATGAGTAATGCCCACGCGTCCGATCAGATTGCACGGCGTGCATAAATGTGTGTGCGGTTTGTTTGTGAACGTAGTGACTGTTGCCAGGGGAAGTATGTCGCAGTGCGACGAGGGCGGGGGACAGGGGAACATCCAGGGATGACCTGCCCATACACGTCTGAGGGAGCGATGATGTCACTCGCGGTCAAGCACCACGAGGCTTATACGATTTAGACCGTTCTCTTTGCAGACAGGTCTTAAAATGCCCCAAACCAAAACCGTTACTTGTGGCCTTAATCAGTATACTTAAGGAGGTAACGGCTGGCATGCCCGTGCCTGTTTTACATTTGTGAAAAGCGGGCAGGGCTAGCTTTTGTGTGGGAACACATTGCAGGAAATGACGGACCTAGGCTAACGTCCTCTCTGTGGTGAGGGTTTTATTTAGCGCACCCACACGGTGCGTTTCAGAGGCTCAGTGGAGTCTCACCTTGGTTTTGGCATCGATTTTGGCTCCCCGCTCCAGCAGCAGTTTGACCATGTTTCCGTTTCCTCTTTTTGAGGCAACGTGCAAGGGCGTGATGTCATTCTGCGAAAAGTCAAAAGTGCGGCATTAAGACAGGATATGCACATTAAAATGACCTGGTGTGTTTCAGTATTGAGCCTGACCATTTTAATCTGCATACATCCTCAGGTCTATTGACCTAAACAATCACAGCTCTTTTAATATCAAACAAACTGATGATCTAGTATACCCTGAAAAAACCTCAATTAGGACAGTGGGGTATCTGAAGTCACTACATAATATAATATAATGTACACAATGAGACCTGCAAGAGGTTGAATTGCTTCTTCATACAATCAACTGCTTCCCGCATATTCCAGAAGTGTTATGTTCCCAGAAATACAGGACTGTACCTATTCATTACAGTTCCAGCTGTCTCATTCATTCCTGTGCCATTAACAACAAACACTGACACAAGGTAATGCAGATAAACAGCCAAACCCGTAATTATTAGTAAAGGAGCACAGGTTTGTTTGCCTTAGTTTTATGTCAAAACATAATTGCCACTTGAAAGAAGGCCATGATTTGAATATGTCCATACCAAGTAAAAATCTGTTTGTTTGTTTTTTCAGATATTTGACTGAACAACAGCGGGGAAACAGAATTGAGCTGCAGCACCCTCTAGTGACATCTTTTCATTTTCAACTACTATGGTACAGACATTTCTACATCTGCCATGTCTGTTATTCACTTGCCATACATGGTCTTTGTTTTCCCTGGCTCTACAGCCAATGAGACAAACAGCTGCTATGTGATCTCTGTAAAGGTGTATTCTACTGAAGTCACTGACATGACCACAGGACAAGATATTTCAAAGCCCTAAATTATGTCGTATTGTGCAATTATAATTAAGAGTATTACCTGAGCCTTTACACTATGTGTCCACAACAGAACATGGTAGGAAATCTGCCAGATCTACTTCATGAAGAAAAGGAACAATCTTTCATGTAAATGAAGGAACAAGGCATCTAATCTGTAAAATCCCTCCCTCTAACCCCACCCCCCCCAGAGAGCACAAATGCCAGGGGGATTCTCTCTGGCACGGCGTTCCTGTCCAAGAAGGGGCCCGGCCCCTCGGCTCGGATTTCACCGCCTGGCGTAAGGTATACCCCGGCACATTCTTCGGCTGCGCTAGAGCTGCTCGCCAGGGCCAGGGGTGTCCTGACGCACCGCGCGATCCAGGGATGTTCCTCCGAATCGCGGGACTGCGTTCCATCACAATCTGCGCGCTCGCATTTCACACGCGGCGGGGAGAGGCCCCACCCCCCCACCAGAAACAGAAGGACTTGCCAGTCAGCTCCGGCCTGTTTGCGATGCGCGTGTGAGAGCGAGTGTGCGTTTCGTAGGGCGTGTGCGCGCGAGCATGCCTGCTAGTGCCTCTGCCAAGACTCGGCTAGCCACCTAGCCGGTACGCTGACCGCAGCTGTCCTTTTCCACCGTTCCCCACTTCTATGCGGCCAGTGCTTTATTACACCCTCTGTGTGTTTAAGGTCTTCACAGGGGGAGTAAGACCAAGTTTCTCAGATGTCTGACTGAGAGAGCCATTTTCCTTCCAGCTATGTGCACAGTGCTAATGATCCAGAGACAATGAGAGGCCAGCAAAATGGTGCCTTTTCAGCTACTGTACACTAGGAATGAGTGGAAATACAGCATATGCCATGAGATTTTGACAAGGAGGGACCCCCCCCCCCCCCCCATTCAAACTCAGTGGGACAGCAGTCTGAGACAGGCCCCTAGGGGGAGGTTTGTGAGGGCTGGTTTTCGAGGTGGCACAGTACAGGGCGTGTCGTTAGGCCCAGGGTGTGGGCGGGAACAGCCGGCCTTACCCGGGCCTTGAAGTCCACCGCCGCCCCTCGGTTCAGCAGCAGCGTGGCCACGTTGATGTTGCCGTAGTGAGCCGCGATGTGGAGCGGGGTGAAGCCGCTCTGTTTTGGGAGGGGAGGGAGAGACAAAAACAGAACATATTCAGCAGTCTGCCACAGGGGGTGCTGACGAACAGGATACCATGTTACAGAATGTGCAAGGGGTGCAAGCTTCTACTGCTTCCAGAGAGTGTAGCGCAAGCCAGAACCTCCGCCCAGTCACCAGTGA
The DNA here is from genome assembly GCF_018555375.3 of Anguilla rostrata. Lineage (NCBI taxonomy): Eukaryota > Metazoa > Chordata > Actinopteri > Anguilliformes > Anguillidae > Anguilla > Anguilla rostrata. The sequence continues at coordinate 12,060,479 of NC_057934.1, forward strand.
ACCATGTTAGTACAGACTCAAGCATCTAATCCTTTAAGCGCAGGGGTCACAAGCACTTCCTGGGGTCAACAGCATGTGGCTTCCATCAGCCAGGGGTGCAGGGTGAGGATTGTTCACATGTGAGAATTACTGAGGTGAAGGGATTCTGCAGTGGCTTTATACTAGCAAATCACAGCTTCTTTGAACCAGGAAGTTCAGTATACTAGCCAATGGCAAAGACGAAATCATGGTACCACAGTTCAGGTTTGCAGAAAAAAAACAACTGTAAACACTGAGCTGTAACCATGATAATGCAACGTAGCAGAGACTCTCAAATAGGACCAATGCACAAAGTGCTTTTACTCTGGGTTCCTTTGAAATTCACAGGCAAAGCATTCCGAATTGACATATATAGGTGGCCATCTTGTTCATCTTACTTTTGGGGAGTAAGAGTCATTTTTTCAGAGCTACAGATCAATGACTGATTTTCAGATTCTGTGGCGTTCTTTGGCACAGTATAACTTTGATATTAATAGAAATAATAGCATTAATTGGAACATGTCGTTTGTGGAGCTTCTTCAGAGTCCCGGAGTAGTGAAAGGATTACTGATGTTAGTTTGTAAAATATAGTTTAGGGATCAACATGGGTTACTTTGTGAATAGTGCATAGAGATCACCAGGACAAGCAAGACAATGACTGCCCCAATGTGAACCTTTCAGGCTACCAGATATTCTACAACTCAATAATCCCTTACAAAGCAGGTGGTCTCTAATTCATTTTAACCCTGCATTATACACAGTGTATTTATATACATATCTGGATCAAGCCAGCTTTGCAAGGAATTATCACTTTTATAAACCACTGGAGCACCGAGCTCATATGGCCATGTCTGCAAATGAAAGAGCAACATAGACTGAATGAAGTAAACAGAGCTTAATCTAACTGACTTAAACAAACAATTGCTACTTTTCAGCTATAAATCTGCAATTGTTAACAACACTTCATGCTCTGTAAAAGGGAATGTTTTAAAATCTAATACTTTGAATTACTATGGGCCACAAATGCAACCCAGTATGTTTCCATTAGAAGGCTCTATTAGGTTTATAATAAGTGTGCAGGCCAATATAAATCATTTCCACGTGATCAACTGTTTGTTTATTTATTTATTTGGTTATTCATTTATTTTATTGTTGCTGTGGTTTAAAAGATACCATGCATTGCAAGGACACAAAGTGTCCCCAAGCCTTCTATGAAAACTTCCACCTACAAAAGCCAGAGCAAGCTTTGTAGACAGGAATATATAAAACAAACGACGTTTGGAGCAGGACTACAGACTGTGCAGTCGTTAGGGGCCCTTGTCTTTCGCTGACACCTGCGAGAGTAAGTGTCATGCACAAGCCTGAGGATCGAGGTCCAGAGGCAGACCAGTGACTAGCAGGCAAGCTCTCTGCAGCTGGGCAGCCAGGTTCCTCCACGCACTGTAGTACCGCCACACCACTGCCCTCTGCTGGCGGGAATAGTGTGGTCACAATCACCGATTCACGGAGAGAATAGTCATACCACCCCCACCCCCGACCAGACATGCAGATCATGCGATGTCAAACCGCGGTGTGACGTCATTTGCCAATTAAGGGATTCATCTTCTTTTCTATTTGGAACGGGAAGCCCAGCCTTCAGCTGCAGATATCTTCAGTTCACAGTCCAGATTCAATCTGACCGTATATGGCCTTCTCCCTCTCCTCTGAGTCATGATTTTAAGGAAGTGTAACCGCTTTTGATTTTTACGTTTTGTTACACAGAAGTAACTTCACCATCCAAATTCCAACTCACGTATTTCAAAGCAGAAGAGCACTGAATAATAAAAAAAACACTTACTTAAAATCAGCACTCATAAGAGATCGAGGACAAAGCATATTGCAGTTAGACTGAACCTGGACCTTTCTCAGAAATACATGCTACATTTCCCCAGTTAAAAGCACAAGTCTTGCAAAAACTAAAAGTAAACAAAGAAATGCATAGAGAGGACAGAGATGAGGTGGCGGCAGCAGCAGCAGCAGCAGCAGCAGTAGCAATAGCAGCAGCACTAGGCTATGGGAGTGTGCAGTGTGCAGAGTATAGTATGCATATATATGTATATAATACCTCTGTCGTTCTATTCACCATCATCTATGGGTGCACAACCACCAGCCAAGAGAAGAGAAAATGGACTGTTAGTGTACACAATGTCACAATGGAAGCTCCAAGCTATAGGATGGTGACATGGTAGGAGGAGTCACGAGAACAAACACAAAAAACAGCACAGCTCAACTGGATGGTGCATTCTTGTCCTGTTTAGGTAACGTTAAGAGGGCTGGTTCATTCAGAGGAACTTGATAGTTTAATGGTTCATCTCTGGGAATATTCAAATCATTTCTACTCCATGTACTGTATGATGTCAACAGGATTACACAAAGAAGCGAGAACCACGGCAGTTGGAAAACTGCATTTGTGTTATCTGAATGTAAACTATGCTGGCATCTAGGGATTGAATTACAGCTCGTTTCATCATTCTTTCAAACACACCCAGCTGTGGATCTATCACACGGCTGTGAGTGTGGAGCAGAGCCATTATAATAAAGATTTAGACTCAAGTACAATTAGGCCTAATGCACTGCATTTTTTTTACAAGTTATCTTTCATCCAGCTTTTGTATAGTTAATGGCCTAATTTACTTTTATTCAATACTAGTATATTAATCGAACATTGTAAAGTAATGCAAAAGAATGAAATATTTATGATTTTCCATGAATTTGGCTGTATCCATCCATCATATTCTACAATCCATCAACCATCCAGCACCATCAAGTTAATAAAACCCAACTAAAAAAAAAACAAATCCCTGTCCATACGGAGGGTGTGTGAAGTGAGGAGTGGGGGAGGGGGAGGGGCACACCTTGGACTCCACGTCTGCGTTGTGGTCGTTCTGCAGGAGCAGCGCGGCCGCCTTGGTGTCGTCCTTGCGGGCGGCGATGTGGAGAGCGGGCAGGCGCACCTTGCCCTTGGTGTCATTCTCCAGAAGCAGGGACACCACCTGGTCGTGCCCCTGCTGCAGAGCCACTGCCAGGGGGGTGAAGCCGTCCTGCCGGGGAGAAGGGTGCCACATGACGCAGTTAGCACACAGTTAACAGCAACAGCTTTTTTAGAACCCACTACACTCTTGGCCACACAGTGCACTGTCTGTGGTGCTGTGCCTTTGCAAAGGTCCACATCCAGTTTAGTGGAAATGCAGTGCTAATCTCTGACTTACACAGTGTATACACAGTATACTTCATTCTGGGCATGGAAGCCAAAGTAAAGGAAAAAGGATAACAAGATAATGTTCAAAACCTGATTTCAAATCGGGAAAAATATGAATGTCCACGTTGAACACAATGAGTTTTTTTTTTAGATTCTGTTGTTTTGTAACAGGCCAAACCTATTTTCCAGAATTCCTCAACATATCAAGTCTGTGTGATGTTTAAAATATTAACTCAAATATCCAATTGTGTTGGTACTGTTAAACTGGGATATTTATATTTGAACTAACGTCTTACACTGTTCCATTCCATGAAATGTTTTGTATATTTGAAAATGAAAACCATACACTAATTACTATTATAACAGCTTCATAATCATTAAGTGGATGTCTTTAGAAAATTCAGAATAAGCTGTGAGTCGGTAAAAGAACACCAAAATTATTTTCATCATGAATTATCACAGTTTGAAGGTAAAAAATAAAGTCAAAGAAATACTACGACATAGTATTTCTAGTCTTTATTAGACTATTAACGCTCGTTTTTCTACATAACAACCAATGACGTCTCTCGTTTAATCTTTTTTTAAATCTTTTTCATTCCACGGGACTGTATTTTTATCAGAAGCCTGCCTATGAAACATTAATTATTAACCAGCAGGAGTCACTTCAAACATGGATATATATTCCCTATCATACATAATTCAGGCTGGCTGAGCTCTGGCTGCACCGTGGTCTCGTATATTCTCAAGGACGGCTCCCGAACAGCCACCGGGCCCGCTGTGTGGACGGTAGGCTCCGGCGCACGTAAAAACCGAGGTTTCCGTTACAGCCCGGCTGCGCTGTTAATCGCGCCAAGCATCGGGTATCAAGAAAGTCAAACTCTGTAATAACGAAGATCCACAAGGTCATTTCACTTTCGAAAGAAGATCGTTTTCCGAGTTCCTGCAGTCTTCGCACGGACTAAGTGTAGAGTTCCAGGGCAGGGCAGTTTCGGGTGTGGCTGCAGGCTAACGTTGGAGAAGAGCTGGGTGTCTAGCGGGTGAATATTCTCTCTAGACGACCGTGAGAAAACACCTCCCGCAGGGCGTTTCACTTCTTCATGTCTAGAATGTTCTGCGTTGCTACATCTCAACATATTGTCATAGGAGAAATTATGTTATAACTATGGACAGGACAGATATTTGGACCCAAGACTAACCCAAAATCGATTTGTTTTGGCCTACCTCTGACCTGCTTCATAATGTAGACACCTACATCAAATCTAAGCATAACTTGTTTTAAATTACAGCTTTGGTTGTGTCCTCCAGTTCAGGATTTTACCTCAGAAGTTACAGTAGCTTGGTGATGGAACAGCTCTCTGTTATTTAGGTTGCTAACCGCTGTTGTGTTTCAAGGCACTTTGATGCAATTTTTACAATATGCAATTCATCACTGGAAAGAATCCAGATCTTAAAAGGCACAGAGGGTCTTTCAATGAGAAAGTGAAATCCAGAGAGAGGGTTATTTGTTTGGATGCACCAAGCATCTATGAGTCATCCTCATATCTGCTTAGCACATCTGACCAAACACTTTGCCTGTGGGAATGGACTTCCAGAAAACTATATATAGATACTGCAGCAAAATGTATTAGTCTATAAAGCTATCAATATTTTTTTCCCTGAGAAACAAAATGAAAGAAAAACTGAGAAAAGAAGGAAAATGCAACAAGCGTGATGTTAACTATAACGCCGTCTTGAGGCTAGCTGACTGAACATAATGTAAAATGGCTGTACTGTACTGTAGCCCAGCAGGGTCAGTAGGAAAGAGAGCCACTTACCTCGGTGGCGATACTCTGGCTGGCGCCGTTGTCCAGGAGAAATCGGACCACCTCCAGGTGGTTCTCCTGGGCGGCCATGTACAGCGGTGTGAAGCCATTCTGCAAAGAGAAAACAAGAAACGTCATTTCACCCCCATTGCGTTTTACGCACTGATTTTGCTGATCCTTTCATCCTTGGCTAAGCGTGTGAGAAAAATGTACAGGGATCCAGTGCTACTGCACTGTTACCCAGTGTGTGAAGAGTAAATGGTGCCAATCCAAGCAGAAAGAAGTATCACATCACTCTGCCTTCTACCCATCACCGCTACAAGAACATCTCCACAACTGTTCCATCCCCTAAATGATTGAGTACTGAAGATTTAGACAGAACTGTGACAATAAATGAATAAATAAAATACATACCCCCACTCGGAAACTTTAAATGCAGTCATGGCAAAATCCTATGGGGTAACCCAGTTTGAATATTTGCCAGGTGACACCTTATTACATTATCAGCATGCTTCCTGGGTGAATGATATAAACAAAATGGGACCGGCACCTATAGTGCAGTGAATGAGTATTGTGAGTATAGCACCTTATCGGACCTGTGTTTTGTAGTCGTTACAATGGCCTTCAGTATGCACTTATTGCACATCGCTTTGGATAAAAGTATCTGCCAAAGAAATGTAATGTAATGTAAAATGTAAATGAACGCATACCTGCTTGCAGGCAGTATGGGCTGTTCAGTGCTGACACTGCAACAGAAGGAATTTAGGGCCCAGGCAGACACAGACTATCCCCACAGGCTGCCTGTGCAGTTATTAGCACCCTGTGCATATTCATGAATGTGTGGAGAAATTAGATCAGGAGCTGGGTGCCTGAGAAGTCAAGGTTCAGGTATTATCGTGCTGGAGTCTTATGAGTGCGATGCATCAGGAAGCCGCATACAATTAGACGCCTTCCAAAAACAAGTTTCTAATTTCAAAAAAGACAATGGGTCTCCTGTGTGGTTCATGTGAAGTTATCCAATGGCTCAGAGTGGAATCTGATCTCGTAGGGGCCAGTGCTGGCTGTGGCTGTAAGCTGAAGAGGGCAACATGTACAGTAGTCAGTCATACTGTTACCCTGGGCAGGGCGGGTTTCGTGCAGTGGGATTTAGCCCGCTCTAATGTACGAGGGCAACTCCTCTGGGGGATCAGATGCCTGCAATCTGCCAGCACCAACTGGGCATGAAGCGCACTGGCATCTAATGCAGGACTGCAGAGGGCAAGCTGCTGGTGCCCCAGAGGAAATGTGTGTTAATATACCCCTCCTACACTGAGCGAGGACCATGGGACATGTATGTTAGTCTGTCTGTTCAATAATGAGAGACCTTAGGACAGGTGTGTTACTGTGTCTGTCCAATAATGAGAGACCATGGGACAGGTGTGTTAGTCTGTCTGTCCAATAATGAGAGACCATGGGACAGGTGTGTTAGTCTGTCTGTCCAATAATGAAAGACCATGGGACAGGTGTGTTAGTCTGTTTGTCCAATAATGAGAGACCATGGGACAGGTGTGTCACTGTGTTTATTCAATACTGAGAGAGGACCGTGGGAGATGTGTGTTAGTCTGTCTGTCCAATACTGAGAGAGGACCATGGGACAGGTGTGTTAGTCCGTCTGTCCAATACTGAGAGAGGATGACGGGACTTGTGTGTTAGTCTACACCTCCCACACTGAGAAAGAACCATGGGATATGTACGTTAGCCAAGAAACGTTGGCATCCTCGTTTATTTTGCTGGCTTCATTGTTTATTTAGCATTTTATGGGATCGTGGAGCTGAATGTATTAAAATCTGTCTTGCTGAGTGTAAAGCTAATTGGTTGAAGTGCAAGATTTCCATTGTTGACGAGGTCTCATTGGTTACAAATGCTATGGGATTCCCTATAATAGAAACACAGTTGCTTTATTTGGAACTGGGAAGCCGAGGATTATGTCACGCTGAAGTTTCCATATACTGTGGTTAAGCTCTTCGATTTTAGGATGTAAACCATGCATGAAATGTGATAGCAATACAGGGAGTTAATGCACTGTGCAGCCCAGGGGTAGGCGGTTAATTGTGCCGTTTCCAGTAAGAGGAGGATGATGTTTACATCTTCTTGAAACTATTCGAGGACGCATTGTAACTGGAAGGCAATCTTGTATATTCACTGTAGGAGGGAGACTGTCATTTCATTTTTTTTTTTGCCTATTCCGATTTGAAGATAATAAGCTTAAATGTGTGGGTTCAGGTTTCTTTTGCAAATTGAATGCATTGTTATTTTCCATGTGTTTTTTTTTTTTGGAGGAGTGGAATTGCTGACAGGGAGCTATTCATCCTGCAAGCATTATGCGTATCTGCTTGGAGTGTGGTTTTATCTCAGAGCCTCTCAGCACATTGCGGTGGTGAAACCTTGTACACAGCAGCCTGCTTGTGTGAAGGTGAAGCAGCCAAGAGCTGTCCCCCTCTCCAGCACCTACACTGCATTTTTTAAACTCTGAAATGTACTGCAAAGTGTGTGTCTGTGTGTGTGTGTGGACATGAACCCCCACAGCCATGTGCGTGGTACTCATCCGCGTCATTGGGAATCCGCACACACACACACACACACTCTCTCTCTCTCTCTCTCACAGGGGCTGTCTCATTAGTCATGCTAGCCACGTAACAATGCAGTTAGTGATACAGCAGCGAGTGGCCTGATCGCAGAGATTCGAGTCTGAGTTTCTGTGCATCCTGAGATGTGTGTCAGAGATCCGGGGACACACGGGACATGTGATCATATGACCAAGTCTTGTGTGATCATGTGACTAGTCTCATCAGAATGTCGAAGGTCAAAGTGGATTCCAGAACCATAGATTTTTTTTGTTTGTTTTGCTCAGTATGGGTGTGGGATACACACAGACTGGATACGTGCACTATGTGTACTATATATATTGTGCGTGAAGTATGTGTGCTATGCGTATTCCGCAAATGGTGTGCATATAAGGCAGAAATAGGGTGTGATCGTGTTTTGTACAGATCATTAGTCTGTGATTGATGATGATTGAGCCCACAGCTCACGCCACCCCTCGAACCACTTCACCCCACCCCTCGAGCCACCCCACCCCACACAGCGACACGCCCCACTGCCCCGTCAGCAGCTTCTGCTGATCTCTGAAGTCAGGAGCCTCCTTGGCTTTAGAACGATATTCACAGAAATCACCGTGAGCAGGGAAGAGAAACTACAAACAGCATTTCCTGCTCATCTGCCCCTCCCACCCCTCACGCACACGTCACATGGAGCGAGTTTTGGGGTGAATATTAATATACTACGGATAAATGAACAGGGTCAGGTGTCAAACTGGGAGGAGGCGGTTCCAGAAGTGTCTGACGGGCACGGGTCACTTACCTGAGACTGCGCGTTCACGTTGGCTCCGTTGGTCACCAGCTCCTTCACCACGTCCGTCTGTCCCGCCAGGGAGGCTATATGCAGGGCGGTGTTTCCTTTCTGGATTAAGAGAGATACGAGAAGAAGCTGCATGATGTGTTTTACACCTGTCTGCTCCCCAGGACCCCACCGACCGTCTGGGATGTGGTTTCGAGCCTGGCTGCACTTCCGATGCCCCCCCTCTATTTATACATCTCTCATTCCGCACATGTCCATGACAATAAAACAATTTAGCACTATTTAGTGCAACTATTTATTTTAATATAGACTCAGCGCATTCTCATTCGTGCGCATTTGCAGACGCATGGATGTTGTGACCACGCGACTCTCTTGGTGTCAGTTTTAGTATTTTGAAATAACAGTGCGATCCAGAAGATATATGGCGAGCTGGCATAAAATGGATTTTTTTTAAACTACATCTCTCCATACAGCACTGACCTCTCCCTGACAATGCCTTCATTGCACACACTGTAATCTTTACCGTACAGCCTCTAGTCTGTTTCTTTATGGTCCTCCTTTGCCTTTGCACCACCATTAAACCCATTGCTTACATTTAACAAGGCAACCCAGAGACATCTTCCACCCCCAACCACCACCCACATTTTAGTGTTGCGCAGAGATGGTGGGTGGGTCAGTCTTAGGGTTCGAATTCTGTGTTTGCAAGGTGCGGTTAAAACAAATAAAATAGTTAGAGAAGTAAACATGTTTATAAACCTGTATTCTGAGAGGGAACAATACAAGTATTTACAGGAAATGAGAGATTTTTCCACCTCCATATCATCCCCCTTTCCGTAATAGGATTACATGGGCAGTGCTCTTAAACAGATGCACAATTCAGTTCTGTGAATCGGAGGCATACATATAATTTATATATACATATAATCTGTTTACATACATATAATATACCACAACCTAAACACTGTATATTTTCTTGGCAGCTACTCTTACCCAGAGCAGCTTATACATATTAAATGTCACCCATTTATATAGCTGAGCATGTCCTGAAGCAATCTGACACTTTGCTAAAGGACCTCCGCAAATCCCTAACCTGGGAACTAAGCCAGCCACCTGCTTCAGGTGTGCTTGTGAGTATAATTATGCAGGTGTACATACATACATCCAGATGCATGTGTGAATGTGAATAACGATTGGTCTCGGGTTTTAACGCGTGAGAATGCATGCGCGAACGCACCACGGGCTAGGTTCACGTTCGGCGCTATTAATCACTCTCGGCTGCAATGTGACTTTTGCGATCCCCCTGACGCAGCAGAGCCGGTCGAGCAGCTGCGCGGGGGGCTCCTCGCGCGGGTCGATGTCGTTAAGCGCGGTGACATTATGAAGGCATCTGCCAGGACCCCGCCCCTCGTGAATTAGGTTTCTCTCGGAGCGCCCCTGCGGAGCTCTCGGCCTCTCGGACCGAGGAGAACGGGGCTTACCTTGGTCGCCGCGTCCACGTTGGCCCCCAGCTTTATCAGCTCGGCGACCACCTCCACGTGGCCCTCTTTCGAGGCGAGATGGAGAGCGTTCAGCCCATTCTGCGGAGACGAAAAGAGCCAAATTCAAGGGTCACACAGGTGCAAACACGTAGCACAGATTCTGAGCTAGCACATCAATCTGCTTGGAGATATTAGTTGTTGATGGTGAAGTTCAGGTCAAAAATAACATGGTGCCCCAAGTGACTGTATAATGGGCTCAAGGCACTGAACTGTTGTCTAACCGCACATAATTAAATTTAACTTATATTTCAGAGTTCAGACCTTTAAAATTGGTTCAAAGTTAGCGTCCATGGTGTGACAGACTCGGACGGTCTCAGTACATTACACAACTAAAACATCCCAGCTTGCATGAGCAATTCATTTGCTAAACCAGTTAACCAGTTATGAAATAACAGAAAAATAACATATATATGACTCCAGGAATAGATCATACAGTAGTCCCAAATGTTTTTCTGATCGCAAACAGTTGCATTCAACCTTCTTGTGACTAACAAGTGATGAAGAGAAAGAAACAATCTGAATACACTGATTTTTAAAATCCATTTCTGCCAGATACTGTTTGTAATGAGTGTGTTTGTGCATGCCACAGGACAGAAGTGTGCCTATGTGCAGCGGCAGGAAGGTCACCTGACCTGGTTGCAGATGTTTATGTCGACCCCTGTCTTCAGGTAGTCGAGGGCCTTCTCCAAGTTCCCGGCCCGGGCTGCCCTCAGGTAACTGGCATTGCTGTCAGACTGCAAGACAAAAGGCCCAGTCAGTTCATTCCACCGAAACACGTTTTTCACTCTCCACCGAAACCCTGCAGTGCAGCACTGGCTCGCCAACCTTGAGGTTCATAATTGCTCCTTCTCCCCAAAAACAAATCCGGGGAAAAGGAATTCAGACAGTGTCAGATAGTATGCGCTGTCAGAGTTCTCCAACTACAGCTTCTGCGCTGTGACCATTAAGTAATGCAGGCTGATGCCTGGAGATGAAAAATATCCGGTACATTCTGATGTACTTATTACCATTCACTCCTACAGGGATTACACGAAATTAGGATCTGTTCTGCCGCTCTCTCACGTACAGTATGATAAATGAAATTGAGCTTTGATGAAATTTCACTCCTTAACGTGAGCACAGGAGAATTGCTCTGAATTCAAACAAGAGTTGGTTTACGTCCATAATCATGAGATCACCATGAGTAAGGTGGCTTGCCGATTGGCAAACATTTTTTAAAGCGAGAAATGAAAAAAGTAATGACATTTGCCCAAACCGATCAGTCAAACCTACGGGCACAGTGCTGGGGGGGGATATTAAAGAGGAAAACCAGACATGAATGGAATGCACTGCGTAGAGGTGTGGACAGAGTAGCTCATACTGTTCTGGTGCTGTTCTCTCCCTCAGCACGTTCTGCTCGTAAGAGCATAAACCCACAGACCCCACAGCAATTTGGCCATGTTAGCCTACCCTTGGACCTCAGCCTAAATTCTTTCTTCTCTGCCATTGTTTATGTAAACATATTTCTTAAAAAAAATAAGGGATTAATTTTGAGCTTGTCACATTGAACACCGAGGCCTCTTCTCCAGGCTGGTTTTCACTCATTTATCTGCTTGTTCATGGACAGTAAATGGCTGCTTATTAATTGCCATAAAGGGAGGCAAGCAGAGGCAGTGAGATTCCAGTTGATTATGAAGTTAAATGTACTGGAGGATTTGAAAATGTCAGTGGGGATCGGAGGAGGGGCCTCGGAGGCGGCGGTGCCCTCTCTCCTGGCTGGAGGGGGGAATTCCACGGCATTAGCCAGCGCTGGCCGCACCCCGGCTAGCAACGCCGGCGTCTGTTCCGGGGAAGATTCCTCTTCCTCAGGCTCAGAGCTGCAGTGCAGCCAACCGACGAGGAGTTCGCTTCAGCGAATCAGGCGACCGTCAAAATTTCAACCGGCAGTACAACCCCCGGGGAGTCAATAGTGAAGAATATTGCCGAGAGGGACAACAGAGTTATGAATTTTTTATTTATTTTCGCTTTGATATTAAAAAAAACTACACTCTTAATGTCACTTCTCTCCTCACCCACTGTTAGCTGCATCTGAGGCTTGACAGCCAGCTTTATTTTTGCTGGAGCGTCTCTCTAATTGACAGGCGCTGTAGCTGATAGTCAGACGTGGTGGGCCTCAGCTATTTTAGTCTCTTTGTCTTGATCCACTGGATAACCTTGCCCTTTCTATTTGGAGGGCTAGCTTACTGGCCCTTCTCCAGAGGCTCACTGGCTAATTCAGACTATAATTTTATTATCCAGACCGCATCATTGGCTTACCCTGCCCACTGCAGCCTTACAGAGCACAAGTGGGTCTCAAGAACAATGACTCTCAGACAAAAAGTAGAAATACAGCCAAAAACTAAAAAGACATGTGCCATACTTTGAGTTCATACATACAGCATTAGCAACGCTCTATCAGGCTTACACAATACATAGCACTTATATGTATCCATTATACAGCTGGAATATACTAAGCAATGCAGTTAAGTACCTGCTCAAGTACACGAGTGTCTTACCGGATCGAAACTGGACCTTCGGTTACAACGCAGTCCTACCCACTGTGCCACACTCCGTCATTACATGTAATTTCATGTAAGAGTAATTTGCTCCTCATATGAGTGTGTGCTCCTTGATTTATTCTCTCCAAGTCATTGCTACAAACATATGATGTCACCTCTGAAAAGGGACAAAGTCCATGCAAAGATGGCCATCAACTTGCCCAAAAACCAACATGGCCTTATGTGAAACCCTAATCGGGGACAAAAAAAGCTAAACACGCTTTGGGTTGGCCTTCCCCCAAGGCCCCATTACATACACGGGAGCGCAACCGTGTGCACACGGTCAACCGAGCACACGCGGTCCCCCAGTCCCCACTCAAAACAACAGCTGTTTGGAGTTACATAACGGGGAAGAACCCCTGGAGGCGTGTCCTTCATCAGGGTGGAAGCCTGTCAGTCGCTCCTCTCCGGAGCCTGATTCGCTGAATGTCAGGAGCGTGATCGCTGGGAGCTGTAGCCTGGGACGAGGTAACGAATGCACAATGTAATGCCCCAAATTCTTTTGCATCCCTGCGGCTGCCTGGGCACCTGCCGGGTCACGGCAGGACTGCTCGAATTGCAAGAAGGTGACCCCTGACCTCCAGAGACACTTACATTAACAGACATTGACAGCCTGGCGAAAGAACTGACTGTGTTAATTTCATCCTGCCGAGGCTCCTGTGTGCACTGAAACGTGCCCCGTGCGTAGCCATTCAATTAGGAATTAGGACGGAGAAAAGTCATTTCCCTGGAAAAATAGGATTTAATGTCGCAAATTCAAATAAGTGGAGGTAAAGGACATTACATGGAGCTGGTGGATTGAGCCCAGAGATTAACAGGCACTAATGCTGAAATTTAAATTTTAATCTGAAACTGAGGAAATTGGATGTCATAATCTCCAGACCGCTAATAATTTATTAATAAAAATATGTGGTATGATTAATATGTTAATATGGTATGATTTATATGTTAAATTACGGATTAAATATTCAATTAAATCACTTCCAAAACCAGCAATACAGCACAGAGAACTAGCACGGCTACTTCCGACAGGAATTTAAAAAGGCATGATGAATGAAAAAGACATAAATGGCTTCTTTTGCAATATGGAATAATGAGATGTGTTACCAAAAAACACGGACTGGCTTCTAAAAGTAATTGATACCATTTCAAAAAGAGAAAGCAGATAAACTATACTGTGCTGCAGGGCTCTACGCTAGCATTTTTTCCGAGGAGCACATGTGCTCCTTAGCTGAAAAATTAAGGAGCACACTAATGCATCCTGATTATTAGATGTGCTCCTCCAATAAGCACACATCAGTTTTCAGTAGCCAATGTTCCTAAAATGGGGCACTGCAGAGATGAGATTGAGGCACTTATACGTGTAAGGGGGGATGAAGAGGCGTGGCCATGTCTGAAGTCCTCAGGCTGGGCATCTGGCTTTGTCAGTGCAGGCAGAGGGAGTGGTGAGTGGGGGGGATGGTGGGGGGCGAGGCGACGGGTGCTGCCGGTGCTGCAGTGCCGTGGCGTCGATCTCTGACACGCCCATGGCCACAGCGCACGAACGCACGCAGACAGGGGCGCTGACACACTCACGCTCTCCTTGAACTGCAGGGAACCTGGCATCTGGACCTGCCCAAAATAACCTGCTGCTGCTGGTTCTTACATCACTTACAGATGGATCCCCTGTCAGTCTTTTTCTTGGTTTTACTGCGGACAATCTGATGGGATGTCTGGGAGCATTAGATGATAAATAATCCTCACAGACGGCCAGCCCACTTTAAATAAATTCTTGTCATTCATAATTTTAAAATGCCATATGCTCCATAGTTTTTGCATCATGATCTGTGCCACAAAACATATAATTCACAGCTCAGAATTAGAATCAGTTAACATGACCAACAATAAAATACCCCTGTGTCACCCTTTAACAGGATATAGACCCCTCTTTTAAAGCACAAGGCCAATTTATTGCAGGATTTTGTTGTACAGCATTTGTGACTGGGTCCCAGTCCCCCGCTTGTACGATGAATAGAGATTCAACCTCTGCTCCTCACCTCTCACCTCTGCTCTTTATTACTGAGTCCCACCTGGGGCCATTGACATGTAAAACCGCCGTGGGGGTGCTAACATCAGCCCTGGAACCGGTACAGACAGGTCTGCAACAGCCCCAGCGTCTCACCCTTTCAAGTGTCTAACATAATCTGGTTCCTATTTTTATTTCACCAATCAAGTCTGTCAAATGATAAGATGGCATATTTTGCTGGAAATTGCTAGGTTCTTAATTTGGCCTGATTAATTTTCATTTTAGTGGTTTGTTATTCCTTTCTCTCAGAAGTCATTTTCAGAGCTGTCAGGAAGCCAGTATGTAACAGGAAGCTCCGATGCTCAGCGGCATTGCAGGCCGAGCCGCTCCCCCGCCCCAGGTTTGTGCGTGTTTGATATGCAGACAGAGGCTTTGTTCGAACCCTGAGACCAGCCACGGGTGCACTATCACATTTATCTCCACCGCCGTTAGCATTAGCCTTAAACTACCGCCAGGGGAGGGAGATCAGCAAGCCACACCACAGACAAAAGTGCTCATCATCACCCTAAAGGGATGAACAGGGGACTGCAAGGGAGTACACAAAGAGTAAGAGCTCTCAAATAGAGACAAGTCCTCTGTAAAGTAGCTAAAGCCATTTAGCCATGCCATTCATCTTAATGATATCAAATACCAGTACATTATATATAATTTGTAGCCAGCTAAAGCACTTGCTCTCAGTCCAGACTGACAGTGTCTCATCCTTTCAGGATGAAACAGTGGATTCAAATAAGTAACTGTACACTAAAGAAGGGAAGGGCTTCCACAAAAGCCTCTACCATCATTACCACAATGTTTTAGTCAAAAACACAGTAGAGTGAATTTGGCAAATGGTTGGAATTCACAGTGACAAGAGTGATTCAGAGCTCATTTGACCACTCGCCGTGTTTGTCATTGTTTACAGACAGTGTGTCCCCCGCATCTGTGGTGAGGCGACAGCGTGAAGCAAGACCATGTGACCCAGGTTCTCTCAGTTCCACTGAAAAATGCCCACTGGACCATTCTATGACTCAGCGTGTGAGATTTTTCAGTTTATATACCATATGCTCTGAATATGCTTATCATATTCCGGGCACAAGCTGCTTTCTGTAGCCTTTTTTCAGCCTTAGCAGACCAAGATATGTGCTTGTTTTTCAAAGATTGGAGGCTCCCAGTGCACACTGGGTAAAATGTGTCTCACTATGTTGACTTGAGGGTGTCTGCTGGTGGGCTTTTTTTGAATGCAGTTTGAACTTGGACCTGAGCACAACTTCTTTGTGCAGACCCACACACCCAGGAACATAAGGGTCCATGCCTGTGGCACCTCAGCTATCACTGTAGATATGTCAGTCACGCGACACTTCAGAAGAAGCCATTATGGTGCCCGGGGGCCGGCCCACACAGTCGCACGGCTCTCTTTAAACTTTCAACTCTCAACCTGCATCTCCACTGGTCTTTACCAACACAAGAGCGTCGCTGAGCCAAAAACCCGGCCAGAGGATTACGGCCCATTGTGTGGGTTCATAATACCCACGGCTAAACAGAAAGACTTTGGGGGCCGCGTGTTAAGCCATCAGAGAAAAGGTGTCGACTGACACAGCGCATCTCGCAATTGGCCTTTTAATCCACGCAGCATGAGAAATGTTCAGATAACAATTTGCGTATGCGGGGCAGTCAAAGCTATCAGCACGCCCGTTGCCAGAACGTATGGCCACATCTGGGCAGCGCTCTGTCGATGTCTGTCTTCGGTGTAGGTGTTCACAGGCCATGGCTCTTGCCATTGGCCGAGCACAGCCGACTCCTTTACTCATTGGACGATTTCTTGCACGTTGGTAACCTGACACTGGAAATTCTGGGAAGCCCAAGCACAGACTAGTTAAACAGGATGCCTTATTGTTGGACTCCTGAAAGCCATATAGCTGGACTGTTCCCAGGTCAAAAACACACATTAAAGGAAAGTAAAGGATAGGGCTTGTCTCGGTTTCCACTAAGTAGGCTAAAGTAGAGATACCATTTAGATCACATGTCAAGAGCTTTAGCAAGGATTAAATAACCTGCCTATTATAAAGTGCACAGTTCACAACTTTCCACAGTTCTTTAAAAACGGACTGCTAGATCTGCTTTTGAGAATGGCAGGTCCAGTCCTATGACTTCAGCATCAGTTTTTTATACACACAAATACTGTAAACAGCCAGGTATCGTGAGAGATTCTTAGGGGAGTGTTTGTCAAGTCAGCAGTTGTAGTATAGCAACAAAACTGACAAAGGGAACGGAAAAATGAAACAAAAACACGCGACAGAGTAAATGTGAAGTTATGCGTTCAAGAGGATATATGCTTCAGGAAAATATACGACCAGGGGGAATGGTGTATTACAGATGGACAAGACACATTGAAAACCCTACACATTGATGGGCTTTTGTCTGCAATATGAAAGCGCAGCACATTTTGTTCCGAGATCTCACTGCATAAACAAAACAAGAAAGCATATTCAGATTCAGACTGCAGATTTATATTCTAACATCAGATGCATGTGTACCATAAGCATCTGTGCGTATGGTAAATAACCCATGGTGGGTGTTCGCTCAAGGTCAGCTCACAGTCCCGTTTGCTATGGAGAGTCGCGGGGACAGATGAACACCCTTACACCTGCCGAGCTCCATTCTCTCCTTTGCAGACCCCCCGCCATCCCCCACCCACTCAAAAGTAAAACCCCTGTTTCAGTACCACTGAAGGTACTTTCATATTGCAAGGGTATTTCCAACAAGCTCCTGGTCAACCACAGAACAGTTTAACCAACCCCAGACCCCCCCACCATGCGGCATCCAAGGTCAGCCAGCTTGCGAGAAAGAGAGCAGAAGCATCTTAAATTGTTTGTAACCTGCCTTAACTTAAGAAACGAGCATTGAGCATTGATAATCCGTCTAAAGCATTTCCCCCTAGCAGATTGCCCCAGTCAGCTAAAATGCCTTCCCCCCTATTCAGACAATGCACCAGTGCAATGCAGTCATGTTACAGTACGCCCACGTCCCCGTAAACAACTGAGCATGCACCGGTTATCCTGATCCCTCCATCAACTCACCTCCAGTAACAAGTCAACGCACACAACCACAAGCCCCAGCCTCACTGCCCCGTTCAGACGAATTAGCAAACGATTCCGACCGTAAAGGTAAAAAGGTTTTAAAGAGCCACTTACTGGAGCTGAGAACTCTGCTCCCTCCTCCACTGCCATTTTCCCTGCAGTCAAGAGTGAAACCCGAGTATTCAATTAGCTAGCGCCCGGGATTGGGAAGTGGAGAGGGACATTATGTCAGGACTAAAAATACCTGCCTGGGGTGGGGGGGAAAGTAAATACGAGTTCCGGTGCTAAAGCTCTTCTCCCTACAGAAGCGAGCGGAGGACCCTCCCTACCCCCCTCCTGCAAAATAAACGCGGCTCCCCCCCGTGAGAAGCCCAGTGACGCTAGCACTGCTACGGCCACCCCAGCGCAGTCCAAGCAACTCCCGCCCGGCCCAGGGATCACTCCCCAACTTACCATATTTGTAGGCGCTAGTCACTCAGGAGCGCTCGTAATCATGACATGCGGAGGGGAACCGAAATAGCAGCGGAATCAGAAGCTATGCGCTGGGCCCCGCCGGCCTCCCAGCCTGGAATCTGCGCAGCGCGAGCCTCATTGTCATCCTGCTTATCAGCTCTTTTCCCCCTACAATGCGGGTCCCGCGGCCAGCCGGGCTCTGTCAGGCACCCGCCGCTATTAGGAGCAAATCAGCCATGGCAGGGGAGGCGCGCGCAAAATCAACTGGCACAGCTTAGGGGGATTTGGACGAATTTCCCCCTGGTATTAAGCGCGCCCCGGGTTGGCCAAACGGCGGGACCACCGGGGGCCCCCCCTCTATGTCGAGCCGCACACGCTCCCCGCGCCCCCCACCCCCCCCCGGCATTAATAACGTTTAGCCCACCACCCTGATTCATGGGATCGATCCGGTACAGTAACTCACGCTGACACCAGGAATGGTCTCGGGTTCTCCTGTTACCAGCTGGCCGTAATCGAGTCACGGTGCCATATGTTTGTGCCGTTCATGGGCAAACCCCAATAGTACTCTGTGCTTCTGTGGTTTTCTTTACCATGGAGTATGCAGTCAAACCTGTAAATGAAAGTTAAACTGAATTTGTTTATCAAGGAGCCAGTTTTCATATATTTTAAATTTACACGTGAGGCCTTCCTTGCCCACTCAGAAGTGAACAGTAGGATTTGCTGTGAAATGTTTGAGGTGGTTCATTGGTTTCACCTCTCCCTAATAGTACTGAACTGATAATGCACATCATGGCAAGCCTGCATGTAAGAAAAATGTAAGCCTTTGTCATTATATAAACTGAAAATGCCTTGAAATAATCAATAAGCACCATGTAAAATGTCTTGCTTCACAGAAATTTGTGGTGATCCCTTTGGAATGATGATGATGATGATGATGATGATAGGTACTTCATTAATCCCGAGCGGTTGTCATTCATCATGATCTGATAACTTTTCCATTTTTTGTCTATCATGCTTCATGACATGTGGAAGAAACTGCACTGCTGAGATTGTAATGGAACACAATGGAAGAGGACAATGGAGTATTCACTGTTGTCTACAGTTTGTCTACTGGTTCCATAACAAACTATCGACTCCACACCAAACAACAATGGTGGGACACAGAAGAATCTTTTTTTTTAATTCTGGCATGGCTTATTGTTCCTCTGAGGAGTGCTGTTTATTGAAAATGAAAATATTCAGATTGATAGGCTTGCCAACAAGTTAGTTCTGGTGATAGCATACAGTAGCTACATTACATTAATCTTGCAGATGCTGCTCTCCAAAGCAACTTACAATGTAGGAGAACATACATGTAAGTGCATTCACCTGATTCGTATAAGTACTGCAATAGTGTCTGATCTGGCTAACATCATTCCAAGATCACTGATCATCACTAACGCAATTAACCAAAGACATGGAATCTACTCAAAATCACACTGAATTTAGATTCCCTTGTCCTGTATAGTTCTCCCTTACAGTTCTTTCCCTGTTAAAACCAAGGTTAAATAAAAAAAAAAATAGAGTTTAATGTGCTACAGTACATCAGCATTGATTTCCATTGAACAGTTTATTGTGGCACCACAGTTATGTAATTGAAATTTTGCACTTACACTATTATATTATATTATTTCGTTTTTTCTGCATACTGTGCACACTACTACAAGCGTGCACAAAGAGCGAGAGTCTTCAGCAGCTTGATGTTTTACACATAATAAATCCAGAACTCGTGTATTGAACTGCACTGCTAATAAACCATTGCATCATTCACAGTGATGTTTTACATTCAGCATGGTTTGAAACGAACAACATTATACACAGAGCTTCACAAGAGCTAGCTAGCTATTGTAAAGTCAGTCACGGGGGCTGAAAAAATATGCCTAAGAAATATTGGATTTGCATTACAGATGACAAAATGTCTGCTTCAAAGAGCATGGGATTATCCAAAGATGCAGCAGGACACGTGACTGGTGGATCACTAGCTTTCTGATCTCTTCAGAAGTGTGGCGTAACCATAGCGATGGAACCTTTGTGCAGAGATGATGCAGGGCATGAAAATGGAGCACTGGATTCTAGAATCCAGTCTAAATATTTTCTTACTGTACCTCATATCTAAAGGCAGACATGTCAGTGAGTAGCACCAATCCCAGTAGTAATACCAATTACAGCCATCTCCTAAAATTTTAGATTGAGGGTCTTCATGTCATCTACACTGAATAATGATAGAAACACTAATATTTAAGACAGTCCTTCCATGATGCTGATGGTATGTTTCCCCAGAAGATAATTATATAAACGACCAGTTTATGAGTTTTGGGGAATGTGTGCTCTATATGATGGAATGCTAGCAAAGAATAGGCTTTATGTAATACATTCTACATACGCAGTAAATTTCCAGTGTTAATTCAACTCTAACAGAGTACATATGAGTCGCACTGGGACCATATGTACTCTGTAAGAGTAAATGCAACACTGAACATTTTACTGTGTAGAATAAAAAAGTATACAGGAGCTCATATTTGTGCAGTATTTAAGTGAAATAACTGCATAAAGAAAATGCATGGGGTATTCAAGCACTATTAAATGAAAAAAAAAAAGTTTTTTTCCTAGTTTGTGTCATTTTAAAATTTCACTAAATCTTCCAAATGATTTATACAGACTTATTGAATTTGTATAATTAAGTAAACAAATATCTCCACATTCAGTTTTACAAACTAATAAAATGAACATAATGATGTTAATATGTTATTATATAACATGTTAACATATATTGATATTTCAGATAACATATAGTGACATGTTGTGACCACAGGGATGTGTATTGGCATCAATAAATTGACCAAGTTGGGTGGAAACTCAATATCTATCAGAGAAACCAATTGACACTGAGGTCAACAGTAGCTCATGTCTTCCCATAGTCATGAAGTCATAACGTTTAAAAGAAAACAGACTGGAAACGGTGAATCAAAAACAGATGTGGTCAAAGCAGGAGTGCTGACAATACGCATTTTGCCTTTATATATTATATCCTGCATAAGCACTGGTTTTTGGTTACGTGCCCAGCACCTGGAAGTGAA
Source organism: Anguilla rostrata (assembly GCF_018555375.3). NCBI lineage: Eukaryota > Metazoa > Chordata > Actinopteri > Anguilliformes > Anguillidae > Anguilla > Anguilla rostrata. The sequence continues at coordinate 12,081,737 of NC_057934.1, forward strand.
CGATCACCGTGCTATTGGTCATTGTGGTCAGCGACCCCGCAGGGCAGCTCAGTAATTGGCTCAGGGAGGGACGTGTTTCAGTCACAGGGCTGTCCCTGATTCGCCATGCAAGAGCGACTCCTCTGGCCATTCAAGCACGTGCAGTCTGTTCGCCGTGAGAACAGTATTTCTGTAATGCGATGACAGCACAGCGTAGCTGGTGGACCGCGGAGTGAAAAGAGAAGCCAGCTGGCAGACTGCACTCCGGAGAATGCACACTTGTCTGCACTCTCCTGCACTGATATTGGACAATATTAAAGAGATGGATGCAGTATGTGCATTAGGCATTTCAAATTGGTGAAAAGTCAAATTGGGGTTCAAAATACAAAAAGGCCTCAAAAACATCATACTTTTGGTCATCAGCCCATGGTTCTCTTTGTTAAAGGGGGAACGCACACACAGGCACATGCACTTTTTGGAAATAGAGCTTTTAAAAACATAATTGATGATCCTGTGATTCTTAAGAATGAGATAGAACATATTACACCAGGACAGAGACAAGATTTGTATACAGTAAATCAAACAAAAAATTTAATGTTTTAAAAAAGCTACTCACTCAAGTCAATATATCTATTTAAAATTTTCCGCACACATCCCCCCTCAGTGGCCAGTTCAGTATGTTAGCTACGAGCAGATTGAACTGTACGTGTACAATAATGACACTGCGCTGGGCCAAACTCATTTTCCACATGGCTGGAGAGCGAAGAGCTGAGGAGGCATGTGGGCATGTGGGCGTGCGTGCGAGCTCAACCCAACCGCAACCTGGAACCGATGGCTGCCGGTCAATCCCTGCTCCCTTTGTCCCATCTGCTGTGTGCATAGTATGTCTGGCCATGGCTGAGGTCATCGATACAAATCGCTTTGATTTTAAAAAGGGGATTGTTTCTGAGCCTCCTCCTCCTGGGTCTTCTATTTTTGTTTTTGTTTTTGTATTAGCTGCGGGGCGTATGTTGCGTTCGCCCCAGATTGCACTGCTGGTGGTCTCTTTGCTGTTGTGCTGGCGTTCCCCTCTAGGCTGCATATTGCAACGGTGGTTGAACGGCCTTGTGGGCTTCATTAATTTCAAATGTGCGCCATTTTGGTTTTAAAATAACTCCCTGCGAGGACTACTGTGTGGGGCAGTGGGTCATTAATTCAGCCAATCAATTGTTTGGCTTCAGCAGAGAACTGATGCACTGAACCACAGTCATCCTTCACTCCGCTGTCTCCCCAACCCGCAAACAGCAAAAATCTAAAGAAAACACAGCCCAACTTTCTCGCCTGTATTCTACCAGGGGCTTTTAAAACGCAGGCTGCAAGTCTTTATTTATTTAATATCAATTTGTTGTGATTCTCTCTTCTTTTAAAATTCTGCATTCGTTTTAAAAGCCAGAGGGGTGCAATAAGAGTATAAGAGAGGGAACATAGTAATGTGGTGTTTTATGGTATTACCCATACACAGTGTTTGTATCAGTGCCTGTTCTTTTCAGCTTTTATTTGTCTGGTGTGGTGCAGTTCTCTGCTGAGACAGCCTGTGCATTTACAGCAGGCACAGAGTGTGTTTGGTGAGCAGTGGGACCCACAGGACTGCTGAGCATAGTGAAATGGGGAGCTGAGCCAGCGAGGGGGGGGGGGGGGGCTGGGGGGGTCGAAGGGGGGAGTCATAGTGGCGGTCTTACATCAGACTCTAGTGGAGAGAAATTAACATAACAGTGTCACCAGGCCTTGCCGCTATATGAGTACCATCAGCTGATGCGGGGTGCATATTAAGCAAGACCATTTCCTCTATCATCCTGCTCACTACCGCAGCCTCTAATCCAAAGCGTAGCAGCACATGTATGCTGACTACCACCCCCACCCCCACCCCCCGCGCGGGTCAAACAGTACATGCGATTGGCCCACGCCTCAGCTCTACCTCTTTCACACCAGCCAATTATGCGGTTGTTTCTGCCGTAACGGCGCAGTATAAGAGATAGAATACCATTTTAATACACCAGCTGTGGAGAAACACATTCACTAAAAATGGTGGGTTAAATTTCCCACAGTAATAGATATGCGATACAGTCTGAACATGGGGGTATTTGCTTTCAGACACAGATAATGTTGTGGTAAGATGACAAGAGATCACGTTGATCATACTGTGGTAAAATACAGATACAGTACACAGTATTGGTTTTTTTAGATACTACTGCACCAGTGGACCAGTATAATGGTTTATACCTTTCTCAAAAATCCATAAATAAAGCCTAAATGAGCCATTCCAACACCAGATTCACCTGCCTAGGTTTAGGTTGAGTACAAACAGAATATGGCAAGTGAAATTCAACACGTAGTCCCAAAAAAATTAAAACACATTTATTTCGCATTTGCTGATAATGAGGTTGAATTTGTCTAGACAAATTTTATGTCAACAAATGTTCAAAGTTTGTACCCACCCACACAAGCATAAGTTTTGACAGACAGCATCAGCGAGTTTTAGGTGTAAATTAAAATGGGACTGTTATCATCAGTGCTGTGTGGAGAAGCTCCGGATGATCCCCCTCCACAACACCCCCCACCTCCCATCCACTGCACAGATGGGGCGTCTGGAACAGATCTGCAGAGAGCTCTCCGGAGCCCCCAGTGTTCCTGACTGCTGTCACGCTCTGTTCAAAGCCAGGGTTGCAAATTAGTTTGGGGGACCATCCCATTTAGGAGGAGGGGAGGAATCAGTGGGATCAGAAACAGGGCTCGTTTCCTACACACATATAACACAGAAACAGACATGCACGTGCACACACATGCACACACACACACACGTGCACGCACACACACACACATGCACACTCGTGCAAGCAGACGCACACACACATCTACACAATAGTTTTCCACATACCACTTCTATGATAATTACTACATATTCTTGTATCATTACTCCCATATCTAAAAATACTCCTGTCAACAGGGTCTTGATCTTATGCCCTCATCTATAGGTATCCAATGTAAATATAACCTCATCACTCCAGCTTGGTGTACACACCAACCGATTCCCACCATTACACATAAACAAAACAGCATCGGTCAATCACAACCACCATGCGTCATTTTCACAGCTTTAGTCTTTCCCAACCGGGAGCAGGCTAGCACAGTCTGGACACAACATTTCCCCTGAAAATTAGTCCGACAGCTAAACCTTATACTCATATAGTGTGTGAAAAGCAATTTGGCCACATTGTGAAATATCCTTTGGTGCAGCATTCAGCTAATTTAACAGATTTGTTAAGACCGATAATATGATGCAAATCCCATTTTTTCCCCACATTTTTTCAGATATATAGCTAATATTTTCCTATTAAAAAACAGCAACTAACCACAACTAATCAGATATTTTCAGCTCCGATCTGGATCACATTCGTATCCAATAACTTGCCACTGACCAGTCAAATCTGGGAAAAGTGTTTTTTTTCCATCAGACCCCATGATACACAGCGTTGACTTGCATTATTATTTCATGACAGAACTAAGAAACAGGCAGCTTCTCAAAATAAATGAATCCAGTTTGGCCACTTGTGAAGTTATTGTGTGGACAGTCACCCAAGAAGACCGGATTTGAAAAGCAAATCCAATTTGAGCGTTAGGGTCGGCCCGGGTAAACAAAGCCTAAATAGATAAACTGAGCCCACCCTTTGAATGAATGAAGATGCATTATTGTAAACCCTTTAGCTCACCATAATAAAGGGGGTCTGACAGCCAAATCAACAGCTGAGTACTGTTTTCATCCAGCTTTGAAGGCATGCAATTATTAGGATAGCATTCAGATCCACCGCTTCTTTGTTTGTTGGCCCCAACAAACTGGCATCAAACTGGCACCAACAAACCGGTGCTCTTGTCTTGCGATATTCTCTCGGTTTTTGCATTAACAGAAATGCAAACCATGGCCTCCCCCCTCTCCCTTCCTTTCCTGTTGTTTGCAGGCCGGGGAGTGGGGGGAGGTTGGAGGGTGGTGGTGGGGGGGGGGGGGGGGTACTCAAGGTTGCCAGATGCCTGGGATTTTATTCCCCTAAAATGTGCGCTTTGCGGAACAGGAGTGGGGGTCCAGGTGCGGGATTGGGCCGTCTCCAGAGCCCACATGTGCTGAGCAGAGTAGGCTGCGTCTCCAGCCAGCATTGACAGCCTTCAGTCTCCCGCAGCCTAATGGCTGCTGACAGAGCAGGACGAGGAGCTGCAAATAAGGCTGTCCGCTGAGAATTTCGCCTAGGTTTCGTCTGCAGGGAAGGGCAAGGAATATCACAGACGGAAACTACCTTAGTTCTGTATTTTTCTTTGCTGCTGTTGTTTATCTGGGGCACACGAATACATGCATTATGGATGCAAACCAAGGTGTAATCTCTGAGGATCAAACTAGCCTCTGTGTTACAACAAAAGAAGAGCAACTGTGATTGTCAATCTGAGCCACTCTTTACCATAAAGCAATAAGCACTATTGTTTATATAAGATTAGCTTAAGTATGAAGTTTAATTAAACATATAATGCGCATATACATGCATATAATGATATGCACATAATGAATCATATTTTAAACAAAGTTGCAGAGAAGCCATAGTACTGCGTTATGTAAAAAAGTAAAGTGTGTGATAGTTAGTCAGAATGGAAAGAGTAAAATAAAAAGGCTAAAATGTCTGCAGCACCCTAATTAAATCTCTAGCCTAATAAGACCTGCAGAACCCTGCATGGATTAATGTTTGGTAATATGACAGATTATTATCCCTGGGTGGCTGTGCATTCAAAAGATTCCTCTGACCGTGAATTTTACCCCTACTTCCTAAATTGTTTACAGCTTCTCACATTCATTTCAGGGGAATCGATGCTAACGAAAGGCCACACAAGCTCATTTACAGTGTTTAAGACTTGCATTTCTGCTGCTGGATTAATGCTGGTGGTCGTTTTGCATTCAAATGGAATTTTCGTTTCACCATTACTCTCCGATGGGATTTTCTTTGCTGGAAGCTCACACTTGTAACCTTACTTTCACACAGCACTGGGTTTCTCCAAATGAAAATATCTTTGCAGCAGCATAACTCTTAACTATGGCCTTATAGTTAATAGCAGAAAAGTAATGAATTTAATAAAACACGTTGTCTTCTCTCTTGGATGACTTTAGTACTTTGCTGAAACGTTCTTATTGTTTTGTTTAAAATGTATTAAATGTGAAATGGAAGCCAGACATAATCTGAAATTCAGACAGCCTTAGTAGACTTTTATTTTTAAAATAAAAGTCTGAGATAGAAATACAGACGATCTGCACCAGCTAAACATTTTCAGAAGGCTTGTTGAGATGACACCGGTTTGCAGTCTTAAAGACAAATGTGACTTTGGGAATTCTCTGGAGTACCAACAATCCCACACAGAGGACCTGAGATGCCTCACTAATAACAGATCAGATTAACAATACAGCTTCTGCAGCATTCCGTGTTTTCATATAAATCATAATATACACACATTCAAATGATGTCGCATAATAAATTACAGCAGCATGTTTGTTTCAGCAGTAGATCTCAAATTGAGTGCATTTGTTAAACTCTTGAGTAAGGCAATTCAACTAAATGCTTCAGTAAATACGTATAAATAACATATAACCTACAAGTTATCCATAGTTAGGGGAATCTATGCAAATAAATAATAATTTATTCCCCTAAGACCTATTCTAGCGCTCTTAATTAAATGACCATTTCCAATTCTACTCTAACTTGCAGTCTGTCCTTAAATCCTGCTGACCCATTATGACCTGGCTGGTTTAAAGATTATCCCGATCAATAAAGCTTTCACATAATTTATTAGTTTTGGTGAAAGCTCCTTCAAGCCAGATGATTGGCTGGTCCATCTGTCGTCTACCAACCCAAGTGACCCCATTGTTTCACAAAAACAAGACAAAAGGAATCGGTCTTGTTTCTGCAGCCCAATCAAATGTTCCCTGTAGTCACAGCAAAGGACACTACGTTGGTCATCAGCAGGTTTCTGATCGTTAGGCAAATGTTTTCCACGATAATCAAATTCATCGGGCGAAATTTAAATGGAGAGCACTGACCATAAATTTTGTTGGGATGGGTTTATTTTTTAAAAATTCACACAATTCTTTCATTAGCTTTCAACTTCCAGGCACAGGTCTGTGTCATCGGCATATGTATCTTTAGTGCGGTTTATTGCAAATGCAAGGATTAATCAATTGCCCGTCAAACACAACTACAAGTGCTCCAAACACAGGCCCAAGGAGCACACAGATGGATGTCTTCTGGTTCAGCTCCTGATTTTGTTCTCAATCAGGGGTTCCAGATTTCACAGTAGACTGCAACCCCTACAACATACTCTTCTCAAACAGAGATTTCAACTGAAATTGTAACAATAACAGATGGATACAAACAAAATAGGGGTTTAACAATGGGAGGTTAAGTCTTTGTGGTCTGAACTCCAACACAGTGGATTGTCTTGTACTGTTAAACAGCTGAAAACAAGTCTTAATGGTAATGTAGCGAGAAGACACAGCATGAGCCAGCAGTCTGTTAAGTAATACTACAAAGTATGTGAAAGTTAAGGAACCAGAATTTGTCGGAAAGATTTAAAGTGAAACATTGCGCATGCGCTAACTGCATGGCACAGGTCATATTTTGGTTCAGTGTATGACCAGAATCCACAGAATTATGCAATTTGACCTCAGTTGGTAAAAATTGCCTTTTTTCAGGGATCTGGATTCTTCGTTTTGTTCTGCAGGTAGACGCAGTGTGGGTTTAAATGCTGTCCATAGCGAGTGGCCTTAGAAGTAAGCAATAATACAACCAAACAGCTTTGTGGGTTACCAAATGAAGACCAGCTTGTGACTCAAACAGGGAGAGTAGCAGCTTTGTTTCTGTAAAGAACGCTACACGCAGGCTGAAGATGACACGATGACATGGACTGCTGTCCTGAACTGAACAGACTGGTCCTTACCCGCTGTTCCATCTGTTTTTCAGAAAGTCTTGGAAGACATGAGACAATCAGGACAGCCTGTTATGGACTAAAACACAATGAGATCTTTCATTACTGTAATGCTATCTTGGGTTTATTTTGAAATATTAGAGCTAAGCTCAACAAAATATTTTTGAAAAATAGGTGCTCATTGCTGTCACTAGCAAAGAAATAGACCCTAAAGGAGATTCTACCATAGTGTACATTGATCTATGAATTCCAGCTTAGCTGTCTCACTTCAGAGAGAGCAGTTTTACACAGTGATACTTTAATAATCGTCATTATCATGACAGTAAAACTTGCATTTAAATGGATTTTAAATGCACACAGAAAATGAGACAGTGTGATAAGGGAGTATTGTATGGCTCAGATAGTAGGAAGAAGAACCTAAAATCATGTCCTACACCTTCACAGCCCGATGTTACTGAAAGGTCAAATGGTACTGAACATATTTTTGTATGAATTATATGATATCTGTATACTGTAGGGGTGTGCACATGTGCACATTTGGATGTGTACAGTAAAATATAGAAACGGTCTTTTCTTTAGCTCCAGATAAGCAACTATACCGACGACAACAGCACAGGTCCTGGATTACATATTTTTGTATGAATTATATGATATCTGTATACTGTAGGGGTGTGCACATGTGCACATTTGGATGTGTACAGTAAAATATAGAAACGGTCTTTTCTTTAGCTCCAGATAAGCAACTATACCGACGACAACAGCACAGGTCCTGGATTACCTATTTCTGTGCTCCAGTAAATTTAGTGTCCATGAACATTTCTTTGAAGGTATCTGGAGGCACGACTGTACAATTCCAACCACAGGCTGGATAAGAAAGTATAGGAGACCTCCAGACAGCCCGGCCTCTCATTACAGATCAGCTCAAAGCAAAGTCAGCGAGGGCAGTCTGTAATGACACCAACCCTGGTGACTGGTCCTGACCCTTTGGGCAAACCACCTGCCAGCTATTTTCAGCAACGCGCAAATCAGCAATGCTATTTTTCTGATGTCCCTGGATGGCGAAGAGCAAAAAAAACCCCAGGCTCCTACACTTCAGCTGAACCGCCACAAAAACAACACCTACCGCTATTAGCCCACCGTAATCCACTCAGCGCCAAAAGTGCCTTTATGCCAGTAAGATACCCGAGATCAAATCGATAGCAGACAAATGCACTCCTGACTGTTTGGCAGGTGCATGAGGGGGAGAACCCGAATGGTGACGTATGTAATATCATCCACAATGATGTATATAAACTCAATTTCTATGATGCTGCATTTCAATTGCGAACTGCAGAAGACAAATTAGTAAACTGTGCAGTTATGAGTGGGAAACTGCCCTTTGGATAAAAAGCACTACTTATCTTTAAGATAAATCTACTCTACCCGCAGTAAAAGTAGGCATCCATGAATAAAGCAGATTTTCCAGCAAGCTACAGCAATGTGTATCCTATTTCACAATAAGGAAGGAGAGATTAGTACAGCTACAAGACTTTCTTTGTAACTTGTGACCCCAAAATGATAAGCCAAAGAAAGTCACAAAAGCAATCAGTTTATTTTGGTGCAGCTCAGCAGAGTTTAAATCTGTAACCATGTTTTTACCAACTGAGGCCAAGGACCAGAAAACACGCAATAAACTTCCAGTCAAATTATTCAATACAAACCGTGCAAACCTTTGCACATTTTCAGGAAATAAAAACTCAAATCTTCTCCATGACAGACAGTCCTAATCCCCCTATGACCACCAGGACTGAATGTCTGATGGATTTTTACAGCAGGAAGATCAGGAGGAAATTAGGCCAGTATTAGTGCTCTCTCTCTCAGTTTTCCCAGCTCAGCAGAACATGGCGGAGCAGGCCTGCTGCTAGCACTGTACCTGGCAGCTCGGACGTCATGTCCCTCTGCTCGAGCTGAGGGGGGGAGAAGGGGATAAATCACAGCGCTCTCCCCGCGAAAAATCGAGCTCCGCGTGAATCATAGTCACGGCCGGCCCGAGCGCGACTATAATACTCTCCCACCTCTCACCTTCAGAACGTCCTCTGGAATCCTGGGAGCTTGGCATCCTGAGGACTAGCCATGCTAGCCAGGCGCGTGAGAGACAAGCAAACACCCTCAGCCCCTGAAGTGCTGATTGGCTCAAATCTGTTTTGCTTTGCGTGGTTGACGGTCCGTTACCAGCCTGTTAGCGGGGCATCCGTCACAGCTTGCTGCTGGATGAGCTGATGCCTGCTGCACCAGGGCTCCCCAGCCTTTTGCCTTAAAGTCAATGACCAATTCAGTCCCAAGAAACTAGGTGTGGTGAGTTATCTGCGTAATCGATCACTTTAATTGATTAATGAAGTGCTGAGCAACAGCAGATCCTGCGGCTCTGTGGGACCAGAGCTGGACCACACCCTCCAAAGATCTATCTGCATCAAGTGTAGCCCAATGGCTAATCAGGTGAACACCCCCACACGAGCAACTGGTTCACTTGTTTAAGTGCCTTTACAGCAAGTAAACAGGCTCAGAGAATGGCAGTGGACAGCCATGATTCCACAGCTGCCTCATACATATGTCGCAGATGAAGGAATCCTCAAACACAACAGAGCTTGGCTGTGCGGAGGAGTCAGTGCAGGCGAGCAGTGCGGAGGAGCACTGTTTATCCACAGCCAGACACTGCTGTGACAGTCTCAGGTAAACAGTATAATCAAAGGCGCAGAACCTAGCATTGTGTTTCGCCGCTATGAGATTATTCTGGAAGGAGCCCTCTGACACCGAGATACTTCACTTTTCCATTTCAGTAGCAGGCAATTAAGCTTTTCTTGCCCTGGTGTGTATCTTGTATGTATTTGCACAGAGAATAAATTGAGTTGCTTAGCACGGTTGCTAAGCAACTCAACTCTTAGATGTAAGGATACTTTGCCTTACATCTGAGCTTGAAAAAGGTTCATATCTGAGGAAACCTGTCCCTCCACCCACATGGTTGCTTTTACAGCATCCTCTAGACTCGCAGGTATCCCCAAAACTGCAACTGACAGCTATGTAGAGCATCTAACATACAAAGTCAGGTGGTATATGCTGAACAGTCAATTACCTGTAATTATACTCGAGTTAACTCAGAAAGTATGGTAATAATTGTCATGTACCTACAAAGCATCTTTGAGAGATTTTTAATGACATGACTGAGTATGGAACTGTACTTCTGTGCACAGGAATACACCACGACAAGGGCTACAAGCCTAATAAAGTAATATCTGTCAAAAATAAATATTACCCTGCTCTTTTTATAAAGAGTGTATTTTTATGAAGTATCTATTTTAGTCGGGGCAGATTTTCCCAAAGAACTGGCCCAGAGATTCATCTAGACTAAACACAAACTCAGCCACAACGCTTGATATGTTTCCAGAACAAACACAACCATCATCCCCTGCCAAACGCCTCGCATCAATAAACTAGTATCTGCCTTTTTTTCCCCCCCAGTCTTCGACGGAGAGCGCTGCAGCCGCGAGCAGACGACACCGCATGTTGTGTCACCGCAACGGCGAAGGAATTTCGCCTCCCACGCGACCGGCAGTTGTGATGTGGGTCTCATAAATCCTGACGGAGGGAGGGAGGAACGCGGCGTTCGCGGCTCAGTGCCGCAGTCTCCTTGTGCGGCCGCGTCCGTCTTCGCGAGGCTCGTAAACGACGGCGCGTTTTCCCTTCATTGATAAATACGCGAATCTGCGCGCGCGATTGGCGTTCGTGCTAGCCTGTACGAACGCTACTGAGGGGAGCAGGACGAAGGTATCTCTGTGTGGTTTTTTTGGGGGATGTTTTTCCCCCCAGAATCTGCGCCTCTGGTCCCCAGAGAGAGCTACACACTGTTGATGCGTGGGGGCTCCCCATCGCATCAACAGTGTGTAGCGTGTCTCTTTGTCCCTTTGTCGTACTGCATACGTTCATTGATACCATAAGGAAGACATTTATAGGTCTAGATATTTGCTGTGGTTAAGCTTTGGCTCCTGTGACTGCCAAAGATTTAGTCATTAGCATCCGACCTACCAGCCAATGGCACACAAACCATGTTCGTGACCCGCACATACAAGGGCTGGATCAGGGCTAACTGCCCAAATGGCTTGTGAGTTTTACCACAAGCCATTACATTTTTGCAGATTTAAAATTTTACTACAGCGTTTGTTGCAATTTCTGAAACGTATCATTTTTTCTGCCGTGTCTCAGCGATAAAAAAAAGCAGAAAAAGCAATATTTTTCAGGATTAACGGCTGCAACTGAAAAAAATGTGGCAGAAAAAAAATCACAGAATGCTACGCCACACAAATGAATTTCTGATTGTAGATAGCCTTGCTGGTAATCAGGCAGGGGTTTGCCAGAGGGGTAAAGACAAGAGAATTCCAAAAAGTGTGGTGACAATGCCAGAATGAGGGGGAGAGAGCGATGGAGGGGGGGAGGGAGAGGGACACGGGGAGCGCGTGCTTTCCACACACAATAGGAAAATGGGGGAGGGGGATGGGATGAGAAAAGAGAGGCTGATCCTTAATAAGGAGTAAGGGATTAATGTAGGAGCGTGGTGTGTCTGGAGGTGGGGGTTGTGGTGGGTATGGGGTTTAGGGACCGGTTATAATGGGTGTGGGAGGAGTCAGCTGCTCAACCCCCCCCCCCACCCCCCACCCATCCTGTAGGAAGCTGGTGGCAGGAGCGGTGGAGCAGAGAGGTGGGTGATGAACAGCACCACGCTAAGGAGCTGGAGAAAGAGAGAGAGAGAAAGGAAGGGAGAGCGAGAGGGGGTAGAGGAGGTGTGCAGCCGCAGATATAAGGCAAGACAGTAGGAGATTCTTCTTTTTGACACCTCCCCCCCCCCTTCCCCCCAATTCTTCTGTCCTCAGCTATCCTCGGTTCACTCCCCGTACACGGTGTGCAGTGTTTTAAGTGAGGTAGCGGTTTCTCCACGCAGCGTTATTCATTGTTAGGTCTTTTTCTTCGTCATCATCATCATCGGCATCAGCAAACTGCCGCTTTCCACCGCTGTTCCTCGCGGAGATGATATTTTCACCAGCGGGGAGCTCACGCTCAGCAGCTGCACTGCAGAGCTGATATTAAAGCTCTCTGCTTCTGCTTCCGCAGTGCACACTGCTGTCCTGAATCTGGTTCGTTCTAACTGTGCGCAGTAAAACGCAGCACTGACAAGCTTAATTCTTCCAATACAGTCGTCCTAATATTTTGCCGCAATCTCTCTCTCTCTCTCTCTCTCTCTGAATATGAGTTTGCTATTTTTCATCATGACAAAAACTGGCAGAAGTAGGTCTCTGAAATTTGCTTGTGAGCGCCAAGGGACCGTGAAACAATGAACGTTCTACGTACAGAGAGAGCCGGCGACACTTAAGTTCCTCTCAGGCTTACACCGTCTGCAAGTCTCCTGTTATGCTGAATACGCCCTGAAAGCCAACCAACCAATACCTGAAACAGTAACAGTAAACAAGTCCACAATAAACAGTAATCCTGTCGCATCCATCATAATGCAATCTTCCGTGCGTGAGTGTGAAGGGCAGGCACTCCATCGCCCTCTGTGTTTGAGCAGCAGGTCCACGGAAACATGCATCTCCACCAGGCAGTTCAGGAAAAGGCCTTGAACCTTTAACTCACAGAGGGCTCATTATAGCCAATGAGAACAAACAAGCCTTCTGTTTGCGGCCATATTGTAGGGAGCGCCAATGGGTAAGCGCACACATGGAGAACCGCAACAAGAACTATTTTGGTCAAGATTCTGAATTTTAGGGTTAATAGCGACTAAAGTACACATTCCTTTTTTTTGGCTCAAAGATTTAAACTCTGCCTAAGTATCCGTTGAATACTAAAATTACAGTTACCGGAAAAACTCATTATAAAAATACAGTATTTCAATGGGTTACTTTGATCTAAAAGTTCAATTTCTGATGCTGGTGCTTTTTTGGGGACCGGAAGCTTGTAATACAAAAGAAAACTAAAGTAAAAATTTATGTGTGTGTGTGTTTACTTAACCATCATGACAAACTCTTGGAACTTTCAATCCAATAGGTAAAAGATTTGAGATGTTACAATTCAATTTGCCTTGATCATGAGCATTAAATAGCTTGTTGGGCTGAACTGTGTCCTCTAAACAAAACAGAAGCCACACCACTTCTAGGCATCAATGCTGACACCAGTCCTATTACCTGCAATCACAGTAGTCATACAATACAAAGTCTAATGCATCTGGAATGACTTCCATGCTGAAATACGTGACAGTAAATAAATAAGGTATTGGTGTTGTTATGCTTGTGTCATCGCTCCATTGGCACAGAACACCGCCAACGTACAGTAAATTTTACACTGCAAAAAAAACAACAAAATGAGATTCTACACTACTATTATCTGGACTACCATGACGACAGCATGAATGTCCTCAATCAAAACAGGCCAACATTAAAAAGATGAGAAGCAATTTGTCTGGCTCCGGGTGAAGAAGCGCAAAGGGCAATCTTGCTAATTTCAGGGTTATCAAATCCAGAACAACAAACAGTGTTCCCATGCAGCAGAATCAGCTGAGGAAGCAGAGCTGGCTTGGGACTGGACTCAGGAAGAGTCTTTTTTTTTTTACTGCTTCCTTGTGCTGGCGATTGGTCGACAAATTAAATTTGCTCCTCGCTGAAATACAGCTTGGCCTGAGCAATCTCACGCTGTCAAGCGCTCTTTGAGTTACGGCGACGAGTAGAGACCTCAAACAAGAGCCTAGCCGCAGTTGGGCTACCTGTCCTTTTAAGTAATCGCCCGCAGAACTGGCCACTTTACAGGGCTTAGAGAAGGTCCACTTTTACATGTCATGCATGCTATCCTTCAAAAACAAACACAGATTTCACCAGACAACAAAACAGAGACAGCAAAATTCCCATGTGACAACAGGCAGCTACGTTGTTCATTTTCAAAAACGTCATCGAGAGGACAGTTTCAGCGCTTCGGAGGAAGATGTTTGAATTGTGAGGCAGCGAGGGAATCTCAATATGCGGTGAGCTTGTGTGGCGATGCTGCGTCAGGTCCCTGTTCCGGTGGACAGAGCGGTTATGGGGGGGGGAGGGGGGAGGGAACTGTCAATAGCTGAGCCTGTCAGGGCAGCTGACTGCACACACACACACACGCAGTCGGCTCCCTGTTTCTATTCACGCGGGTGTAACGGAGACGTGCCGAGCAGCCCCGGCGCTACACTGTCCCCAGACCGTAGTATGGATTTCCGTGTCTCTGGTAATGAGGAGGGCACCCGGCGACAGTCTGCAGGATCAGCTGAACCCCGCTTTCCCCTTGAACAGGAGCCAGCCGAGCCTATAGCACACAAACAGCAACAGCCACAGTAGGTCACTCAGAGGGCAGCTATACGTGAGGACGGCTCCTCGACTGGTTTCTGAGACGGGGCCCTTACAGAAACTAAGGCAGGAATTCTTTCACCTTCAATTCACCTCTGTGAAGCCTGAGAGTGACTCCTGTTCCTCTAAAAATAATATAATTATTTCAATTCCCATATACGGCTGAGTACATCACAGCTGCAATAATCCTCCAAAAAGTCACTTGTTTGACAGTATGAAAAAAGGAGGTTTTGATTCCTCCTTCAGAGCTGCAGAAGTGCACGTAAATTCACAGGAATCTGTTCCTCTCTCAGCCTCTGTAACCGATTCAGTTGGGACGGCTCAGTGGAACATCTCAGACAACTCAGCGATCAATGGGCAAGCGCCATCCTCACCGGGCCCCTTATTTGCCGGAAGCTTCCGCTGCACGCACCAGCATTAACGCGCGCATAAGTGCAGTTCGACTCCAGCAAGGGCTTTGTCTCGGCGCGAACGGGCTAAAAAAGCGCGCTGCTGAAAATTCAGCTTTCAGCCTCGTTTTCTCCATTGTCTGCAGCGACACCCGCACCTGCTACACCGGGGTCATCACGGCGTGGTGTGAGTGGCAGACAACCCGCCCTTGACTGATGAGGGCTCTCTACAGGTCAGCGTCGCTGCTGTCCCCTTCCAATCAGCTGACGCCACACCGACTATATTTGGGGACACCCTGCACCTGCAGAGTCCTGCCTTTCACTGTTGATCCTTTTTCCCAAACCTGAGTGATCCCAGAATGTGGGATACAGAATGTAATACATCATTAACGCAACGTTGCGTTTTCACAAATGTATGGTTAGATCTTTTCACCAGAAAGTTTTTTTTTTCATTTTTACTACATAACCATGAGCGTCATTTGAATAAATAGCAATAAGTATCCTACACAATTAAATTTAACCGTGAACCATAATAAAATGTTTAAGAATGCAGTTTTAACTATTGAAACCAAGTAAAGCTAAACCTTCCATAGCACATTGAAGGAATCATTAGCACGTAGCTAGATAGCAACAGCAGGTCTTCAAAGGTCCTACCGGCATCTTCATGGTAATTGCATTGTACTTAGCCGGTTAACAATAGCCGTGCAATTACCTTAGATATGCATGAGTGAAGAAGGAATTAACCTCCATCTTTATTAGTGGAATACGGAGTCGAGGGGGCAGGGACGCAGCACACAGCTATTGTTTCTGCACGCCTAAAGTGACCAACATTCACTTTCCTTCTCTCGCCCTGCTACTGAGTAACAATTTGCCATTTCAATTAAACAGTTAGCCTGTGCTGAATGTGTTGATGCTTTGCATGACGTGTTCCTCTTTCCTTCTCTCTCTGCCTATCACCATCCTTCACGTATGTAAACGGCAAAAGCCTGTCCCCGTTGGTTGGTTTTGGAATGTAGCGCAGCGTTAAAGAGGGCTGCGGAGAGAACGGCAGCGATGTTGCCATCAAAGGACACGCAGTGCCGTGAACGTTTGGGAAGCGAAGACGAAGCCTCTGCTGCCAAGACGTGAAGCCAAGCGGAAATGTCCTGACACAACCCATTGTGTTCGGCTTTCTCCTGTGGAGCACGATCGCAGACGAGGGGGGGTTTTCAGCCGTTCTTGACGGGCAGAGGTACCAGGCAACAGGAAACAACAAAAAACAATCGGAAACCCAACTCCTTAGGGAGTCAACTGGGGCCGGACCACTCTCACTCTTTCTCTCTCTATCTCTCTCTCTCTTTCCCTCACTCCCCCCCTCCCTCCCTCCCTCTGGAAATCAGTGCTCATATAGAAATCTTGAGAGACCCACAGCATCTCCACCATATTATCTGCAGGTCATGATAAATGACATGTCACATGAGAGCTCAGAAAATGAATGTTTTAGCAGAGCGTGCCTGTGCCTTATTTCCAAAAGCAATCAATAAAGGGCTGGAACGCTGCTCCATCCTTAATGTTATCACGCATTATTCCATCTGAAACAGGAGACAGGGATGCTTTTAAGGGTGAAATCTGCATCACCGGAGGACTGAGGAACGTGGCTACCGTCTTTTCGGAAAAACGGGTGAAACCATATAAAATGACCGAATCAATGAAAAGTCTAATCGATTCTCCAAGGCGTATGGCCATTTGCCAAAAACCAAAAAAAGCTTCTTAATCTTAGTTCACAAGAGGTGTATTGTTATGTGATCAGCCAATAAGTGCGTGCATACATTTTCACATGCAACATATGCAGGCAAAGCAACAGAAGATCTCCAAGCTGACGCTCAAACCTGTAGACAAGAGGGTATGCATTCATGCACTCTGCGAGTACCGCAGCACTAAAACGCCACTAAATGCTCAAATTGTTCAGCCTCCAGCCACAGCAGAATCCCTGCCTGAGAAGCACATGCCTGCCCTATAAATAAGTCCACCCTTGCCGATGCAGTCACACTGCAGTCCACAGCCCTGCTCTTTAAAACAGGTGAAATTCCTCCATCGCTCGGAGAGGGTGGGGAAGGGGGGGTAGGGGGGTATTAACCCCCCAGACAAAGGGATGCGGGAGCCTGCCCCGTCCCTGCTGGAAGCCCACCCAGGGTGCAAAAAGACCGATGTGACAATTTTAAGACAAAGGAATGCAGCGCTGCTACTCCCGTCCCCGAGTACCTTTTTCTTCAGATCCCGGGACCTCTTCCTGGTCTTCCTCTTCTTCTCTTTCTCATCTTCCGCTGCAGTGAGGTCTAAATCCGCTTTCTTCTTCAGCTGAGAGGCTGCATGTGCCATAGTCAAAATGTACTGTCAGAAATCCCCTCCTGAAAACAATGGGACTGCAGGAGGACGTGTATGTGTATACAAAAATATATATGCACACACACAAAAGAGAAAAAAAGGGTGATGATTCTCCTTAAAAAAAAGCAGGAGAAAAAGGGAAAGACAGAGGGGAGGGGGAGAAAGCCCTCTTTTTTTAAGTCATCCGCTGCACTCTAGCCCAGGAAAGAGAGAGGCTGTGGGGGCTAGCATCACCACCGGTAGGAGCTGCGCGCGGCAGTTTCTACGGAAACGGCATCTTCCCTCAGGCTGGCTCCTCCATGCCTCCACCTGAGCCGATGGGCGCGCGCGATGGCCGGTCCGGAGCGGAGTCGGGGTGCACGGGGAGGTGCGCGGCGAGAGAGGGGCGGCCGGGGCGAGCGGGAGTGCGGAGAGCGAGGCTGCCGGGACGAGCGGGGGGACTGTGCTGCGCCTCTTTCCTCTGCCACCGGCTGAAAGTGCAGAAGTGAGGAGAGGGACGAGGAGGAGGGGGGGTGGGGGCGAGAGAGACACGCTCCTGATGGTGCGTCTGTGCAGATCAGCGTACGGGAGGGAGGGAGGGAGGGAGGGAGGGTGGGGGACGGGTGGAAGGGGTGTGGAGGGGAGGGGGGCCGCCTGCAATAAACCAATACTGTCATACATGAGCTGAGCTGGGGCTTTTTTTCCTCTCTTTCGTCCTGATGGTGCGGAATAAACTGCTGCACGGCCAAACTGGTGGCGATAACGTGCTTCTGTGAAACCCGCCAGCAACGCACCGAAAGGGTCCCCTTTCTCATAAAATTGCTGATTCTGGAAGAAAAAAATATATGAAAGGAATTTTTTTTTCTTCTGCAGCAGCAGAACACATTTCAGCATTGTGGTCCTCACTAGATTACATGTGATGGTGGACCATGGTGGTTTGAGAAATGCCATGACTACGGAGGACAAGGGCAACCTTTTGTGTTGGGAACATAACAGATTGCTATTGGAAGAGCGGTCACGAGGCATTTAAATAGCATCAACAATGGATTTTATAACAGATATTCTTTGTGATACCACTGCAGATGAGGGCTTCTATAGTCTCAAGATGCTTACACAAAAATGCCATGTTATTTCGGCAACCGGAGCCCACGGTAAGAGAGTGCAGTCGCTGAATATTAATGATGTGTGTAAAGGGTTTTTTTGTGGACGGGTGCCATACTGTAGCATGGCTGTCTGCGAGAGGTATGGCGGAGACGGGCGGGGGAGGGGGAGGGGATAGGGGGAACACAAAAACACTCTAAAATGCGGGGAGGAGGTGAGCTGGGTGAAAAAAAAAATGAAAGGAAGCAACCACAGAAGAAGCCAATGAGAAATCCCTTTACCTAAACGGCAGAAATGCATGGTGTCACGTGACCTGCGCTCACTCCCCATCATGCACTACTGAGTATCACGTCAAACCCCAATTTCTTTTTTTTGTTGCCAGGCAGAGGCAAATTCATCCATTTTAAATTTTACTGCAGGGAGTGGGAAGGAGGTAGGAGAAACAGTGTCTCTAGCTGGCTTTCTACAAAATCCCTCTGAAGTATTCCTCAGAAGTAAAAAAAAATAAATAACTGAGGCTTAATACAAAAAAAAAAAATCAGGAAATGTTGGGAAGCATTTTGGCGCGCAATCCAATGCAATGCAAGTATCTACTAGTCCGTCGAACTTGCCGCCAAAGACGACGTACAGAACCCGCCCTACAATACAGCACGTTAATACCAAGGGGTGGAGATTTAGTATTCTTAGGACATGATGAAAGAGAAATTAATCATCTCTCACCCGTGAACGACAGATACCCAGGTGTTACATGCGAAAGCCGCGTGATCGCTGTATTTCAGCGAGGAAAAGCCCGCATTATTAGCAGATCCGAGGAGGAGAGAAAGGAGCGCGGCTCTAGTGCGCTTAAAGCTACGGCGGGCCCTAATGGCTTTAAAGATCGCTCGCTGGTGCAGATTAAACCGGAGATGCAGCCGCAGGGCGGGAGCCTCACCGCCAGCCCTCAGCAGAGGAGACGTTAGCGTCACGCTACTGCGTAAAACGAGCGCTGCACACTTCCAGTGGAGAGCTTCTGAGGCAGGCAGCTACGGTACATCGTGCACCAGGCAAACGGCGTACTTCCCAGTATAATTCTGCAGTGACCACGTGGCCTTACCGGTATCCTATGGTGCACTAGCCCCGGCCAATTGGTCCATTTTCAAGGCTGAATGATTCTGTGAGAGGATACCCTCCAGGATGGAGATATATAAGATATATGGAAGTGTCACACAGTATACATATGGGTTTTAAATGTGTGTGCTGTTGGGACCTACAGTAATGTAGGTTGTGATTCCCAGAGTAACAAGCAATTCATTTCTGAAAATGGCTTTACTGACAAAAAAATCTGTTATGTCGAGGTGAAAAATGGCTTGAAATGGAATTATTACCAAGCGGTGTGGGTGAACGCTCCTTCTCTTTTGCTCTCTCACTCACACACACACACATTCATGTATACACATAACCACAAACTGCTCCTAAAAACGGCAACTGCACAATTAGAGAAAGTGAGCAAAAAAATAACTGCTCTCAGTGGTGTCATTAAGGAGTATCATATCATATTTTTTTTTTTTTTTTTTTTTTATCTACATGTTGTTCAATGGACTTAAGCGGACTTGATCCTGAGTTTGGTTACTCTGTTGTAAGTCGCTCTGGATAAGAGCGTCAGCTAAATACCTATAATGTAATGTAATGTAATATCAATAATTTATCAGAAGAAAGCATCATCAATACTATATTACAAGGGCGTGTCCGCCAAGAAAATAACTTTGGGCCGGGCTGGTGCTCCTGATTAATGAGCGGGTTCCGGCTGGCCGATAAAAAGCTCAAAGTGGAGATATATGAACTCAGTGCTGAAATCCAACGAGGGTGGCGAAGAAGAAAAGAATGAGGAGCGAGACAGGAAGTGGAAAAAAGAGCAGGGAAATGTGCTGAGACTGCAGGTTAGGGGAAGGCGTGGCCTCAAGTGGCGTGCTCCGGCTCCTGTGCCACAGTTGCACGCGGAGACGCTCTCTTCCCCTCACTCGCCAATCAGCTCCCGCCTCTCCACTGCACCACTAAACCCCCCCACACACACACACACACAACCCCCCCTCTCCTCGAAACCCACCCAGTGAACCTGCACACACATGCAGCGCCTGCGGGTCCCCTGGCAGCGCGTCGAGCCCGCGACTGCTGGACTGGAACAGAGCTCGACTGATGAGACTCCAGCCAGTGACCTGTGAGCATGCTGGGACCTCCATCAATGAGGCCAGAGGCCTCGCCTGTGCAAAAAAAAAAAACCTAAACAGCACCTGCTGCCAATCAGGTGATGACATCATGCTCAAGAAGGTGCATAATGAGCCCTCTGATGGAGGCTCTATACATGGGGCCAGTACGCTTTTTCGCTACTACGAACAAAGCCAGGCACCACCTCAGACAGCCCCAGGCCCTCTGCCAAGTGGCCAGCTCCAGGGATGGATTTTCACCGGGTCCATTTCACCTTCCCGCATGGCACCCGGCCATCTGGAAATATGCTTGGGGTTTTTTTCAAGTTGATGGTCAAAAATGAGTCAAAAGCCAGATTGATCACATACTCTCATGGCCCAGAGTGGCTTGGCCGCTCCCAAACACACACCTCTTGCCCGGAAAGCAAAACTACAATTTCAGGAAAAAAAAGTGCGATGTGGGAGATGCACTCATCAGGTGGGAGATGTGATACCCGGTAAGGGAGATGATCTGAGATGGAATTTGTAATGCAGAGTCGATGAGATACAGTGGTACATAAATACACTGCAGTAAAGCAATGCGTACATGCAGTCTGCCAGCACAACAGTGTGTATCTGAGGACCTACAGTATAGAGCTAACAAAGAACAATCACAGATGATTCAGGTCCTCCAGACAATGATATCCTGTATATTTGTCATGTAGATTAGGACTGGGGTGCGCTAATTTACTCTGAAGTGTGAGCACTGTTCTCTGTCAGAGCAGAGTAGGAGTGGCCTCTTTTGTGTGACCAAGGCCTTTCCACACACAGTGTGGGGGGGGGGGAGAAGGGGGGTTGGATCGTTCTTTACTGTCTCTATCTCTCTGTAAATTTGCTTTTACACCACGGGGAAGGACGAAGAAAGCCACAAGTGACAAGAGACCTTCTGCGGTAGTTTGTGGTGACGGATGAGGACGCCTCTATCAGGGAGCCGGGCGGTGAAAGTTCAAAGCGCTGTGCCGATGAGACTTTTACCTGTTGTAAAGCATTGATTCCAGGCGGCAGCGTCTGGCCCTGGACGAAGCAATAACTCTTGTCGAAATGAGAAAAGGCTCTCTCAAAATAGAAAGTGTGGGTGACACTTTTCCAGAGGGATGGAGAAAGAGTGCGCTAAGGAATTGCGAAAAGCAATAGATTCCCTTCGGGTATGATCTGCCATATTGGAAAGCAGGTGAAAAGTCTGGCTAAAATTAGCCATGCCTTAAAATAGCTCTTCAGGCGTTCATTAGTCTCTTTGTCACGTGGAGCTATTGAAAAAAGCGGAAATATTCATCATGCTAATCCTTTATATTGTGTAGTGGGAGTTATAAGCATCCTACACAACGTCAGACCTCATACACTCACACCTTGCTCGTCAACAATAAATATGAGAGATCTTGAAAATCCATGGTGATCATCAAATGGAAGATAAGCTAGGATACTCAAATACTTGCAACACTCATGGCTGTATCACAAACAGTAATACAGCCAAAGCTGCTTATTCTCCATTAAATCTATGTTTAAGTTTCCCTTAGCTTAACTCCATTCTGAAAAAACTGGAGATAGTCAGCTGTCTGTCCGATCACAAACACATTTTTACTTCATTGTACATGTTGTTTGTACTCCATTTACAAACAGAAAAATATATGGAACTTAAAGTACAGCATGCGTACTACCAATTTCATAAAGTAGGACAATGGATTAGAGAATTCATCTCCTTGTGTAACACAATTCAAATAAACGTGTTCCATTTTCAAATAAACATCTCTTGTTCCAGGAAATTGTCCGTGAAATTGCACATAGAGCACCAATCTTCTTTGTCCAAACTGATCATTTTCTTTCTTATTATTGTTCTCTGAGTCCCTCTGGTGGGCAACACAAGGTACATGTGCTATACAACTGTATGGAAAGCTAGGCAACGTGCTGTCACTGAAAACTGAAACAAATAAGATATCCTTTAGAATAAAATTTAAAAATCACTTTTTTTAATTTTTATTTTATTTTTAAATATATTTCCAAAGAGATACTGTTATCCGAGACCATACAGTAGAGCTCCATGATGATCAGTATGCAGCCGGGCTCCAGCTGCAGTTGCCATGGCGCCCTCTTGCTCTCATAGAGAACAATAGACTGATGGACATTCAATAGATGTAGAATTTATCTTTTTAGAAAATTATTTTGGCTCTCATGGATATGAAGATATCTAGGGCTGAGTTAAGTGTTGTTGACAGTTTCAGTGTTGTACCTATAGCTTCCCTGAAGTACTACTACTACCACTAATAATAATAATAATAATAATAATAATAATAATAATAATAATAATCAGTATGTGACGTGCAGTTTACATAGACATGTAAATTTCAGAGTTTGGAGCATTGCACAGTGTTATACTCCAGATATCAATGAGGCGTTCTGGGCTCCAGATCAGATCTGATATAATGCATCCCAGTCTGGATACAGCTTGCCGAGGCACGCTGATAGCGAACAGTTCCAGAGGCTGTTCATCTCCTCATCATCAGCAGAGTGGTGATTTATCACAGATGAGCTGACAAAGACAACAGACAGGTGGGGGCAGGGGGGGTGGGAGGGAGGGGGGAAGGGGTGTGCCAAGGGGAGGGGCTAGGAGGAGACTCAGGGGAGACAAAGGTCAGGGGGTCAAAGTGCAGTCAGCTGACGCGGGGTCTTATCTCAGGAGGGTTAAACTTGCGATGAGAACAATGGCTTACAATGTCGACAGAGGGCCACGGAGAAAGAGAGAAACCTGAGCCGCAGCTCGACACCCTCAGTTCAACCTCTGGCACACCTTGGCGTTGAGAAAGGATATGTATTTAGGTCATCTTCCTGCTCAGAGCAGTACAGGTGTCGAGCGTATCAGTAAATCACTGTCCGTCAAAGGAATGGCAAACAAACCATTATGTAATATGAATGTCTGCTTCACAAAGCCATACATATACATATAAATCAACCTTTGTATTTTTACCACATAGCCATGTTATCGTCTCACCACTGTATTCCTTTCGTAATTATGTATAGATTTTTTGCAAAAATTTCACTGCAACATGGACCATTATAGAGGTCCACAGTGTTTAATTGTGACCCAGTATAAAAGGGACCCTTCGCAGATGAAATATTCATCTTTCATTTGTGTCAATATCAATCACGGTGGAATCAGATCAAAGTGCAATTCCTTAGTTTTCCACCATAGGGCAGCAGTGTGCTGACAGCAGCCCTTGGCAATATTTTCTCCGCTTGTGTATGGAGCTTATAGGAGATGAGCCTTTTAGGTAAGCAGCTAAAATCAAAACTGTAAACAGACTTTCTTCATTTCCGGACAAAACTAAATAAAAGCTGTTGTCAGTTATTGTCAAAAGCATAAATACACAGCTGCTTATGTGGCTGAGGTTAAATACAACCATTTCATTTTAAAGGTGATAGCTCATTTATTTATGATTTAAATTCGTATTGACAGCAAAACATATATCCAGATTTCACACCTGAGTATAAGCAACATGCTCAAAATAATGCAATTTACACAAAACATACATGTAATCTAACTTCCATGGTCAATGGTGAAGTACCCTTAAATTTCAGCAAAAAAAAAGCATTGCCGATCAATGCTGCATAATAGTTACAAATCATTATAAACCCAACAGACATTTAAATGAATAAAACATCTAACGTGAGCGTAAAACATACATTTATAACTCAAAGACAAAGCACTCAAGCAGTTAGATTGATCTGCATAATGCATTTAATCAGTGAAATAACAAACCCTTTTCCACCCTTTTAGCTTTTTTATTCAAACAGCAGGAAAAAAAACGTATTTTACACAGAAAAATAATGTGGTATTGGTGTAGTAGGATGACACCTATCAGGCTTCTGCTATGGTAAATATGCACAGCAACTGTCAGCTTACATATGCGTTAACTGCACAAATGCCAATGGTAAAATCCTCCAGAGTGGCATTGAGGAAGACAAAGACATCCAATCAATCACAGATGCAGTAAGAGGGTCTGGAGTCAGGGGTGCCCTGTAGCATTATCAGTGCAAACCACTAGCCACATACAGAGAGCGCTGCAAGTCTACAGGGAGCACGCGTGCGTGATAGGGCCCCTCTCCTCATACCCTGACTTTTGGAAATTCCATCAGAGACCCACATGCCCATTCCGTTTGAAAGTCCTTCCCTTATCGCATTAGAAAGCCAACTTTGTTTTCAAGTCTTCTACAAGTCAAGACTTGCTTGACTTAGCTGTTCCTCGTACGATATTGGTGAGCATTCATAGCGCACCAATGAGATAATATAAAGTCTTAAGGAAGGTCAGAAGGAAAAGAAAGAGGAATTATGCAAGATTCTGCTCTTATCAAAATTATTTATAAGTCTTTTTCTTTCAGAACATTATCTGGACACAGAAGTTGAAGAACTAATGGGGTCAAAGCGTGGAGACATCTACTTTGTGGAATTATACATTTTGACTAATTCCAGTGCTGAGGTCAGTGGTCTTAAACGGAATCTGTCACCAATCAACTTGCTATGCTACACAGAAAAAATTGTATGTGTTCAAGACCTGCTTTGAAGTTCTGAATTGGGGCTCTCTAACAAAGTAAATGGTGATGGCTCCTAATTTGCAGTTGCATTGTTCAAATTATCGCCAAGATAAAATCATCACCAGAGAGCTCCATATTCCCAGCTTCAATTTATGCTTCTTTTCATAATTTGATGAAAACTGGTTTTTGTACCAGGCGACCAAAGTTATAAAGCAAATTAATGTATGGATAAATGCAGATTATGTCTCTGTTGTACAAATCGACAAGAGCACATTGCAAGTTTTTGCTTCTGAAGTGAAAACTGACTAGGTTGAATCATATCTACTAAAATCCATGTTCCCCAGATGCAACCCACCCCTACCCCCCCATGTTGCATTGACATTTGCCCTTTGTCTTATCTCACTTCCCACTTGCTCAAGGTCTGCTGACCCTAGAACAACATTAGAGCTTAGCTTTCCCACTGTGTTTTTATAAATAAGAATGCTTCACCCAAAAACGATATGTGTGTTTGCATTACACGGCGCAACACTGTAGTATAAAAGCTCATAGTACAAAAGTAATCAACGCTGAGTATATTGTGAATCCAGCACACAGCACAGTAGACAAATATTACAGAAGTTATTTTCAATAACGAACCATATATTAATCTATATATATAGATAGATATTATTCAGCATTTCCCTGTGGAATATCTGTTTCTGTGGTTGGGGGACATGGAAGTCTTTTTGTAAGGAGAGTGAACAGCCCATATCCCTATAGCCTTTCACAGTGAAGACAACCCTATGATGCTGCTAAATCAAAAATGTATAAGCCCTAGGTTTTGCCTTAATTTGCTGTCTGTTGTCTATTGTCTTTAGTCACAGTTCACTGCATTCTCAGACAGTCCCATATTTTAGCATCAATCTTCAAGATTCAGAGTGTTCCATCCAAGTCATCAACCAAAATATTAACAACAGCCCATACCATCTACTTTTCTTAAGTAATTACAAGCTTGCGTTACTATGTTTATGTTAAATGCAAACACAAATAATAGTCATTGTGAGTTCAAGCTTGCAAAATGGGATGCCAGATTCATAATGAGAGCATTAACAAGGGCAGACAGCTGGGCACTGGACCAATTAGCTATCACACATTGGGTTGGTGAAAATGCCGACGGCTCAAGTCCGTTTTCCTTGGAAACGCCTCTAACTCGCTCGAGGTGCAGCTGACCAATTTCCTGTCAAGTAGAAACATGGCTGAGTCCAGTTCCAATGCACCCTGCCATCAAAATAGCCACTAGCACTGAGGCCTGGGTTTGCGGATATTTGTTGAATTGACTTATTGAGCTAAAGTTGGGGGGAAAAGTGACAAAAAACTTTGAGAAAAGAGATGTTAAACACTTTTGCTCATGCTTATAAAATCTGGTTAATCTGTGAATGTAGACATAAAACGGCACTGAGGTTTGGATAAATGTTAAAGGGTTCAAGGCTGACAGATGTGTTATGGAAGTGTTTCTCTTGAGAAGAATAATTGTCCGAGGTTGTTATGCTCTCCTGCCCTGTTCCCGAATGACCCCCCATAAACAATGGAGGCACGTCCATCTTCATTAGCTTCCCTCCGGCCTGAGGAACATCACAGGGACGGCTACAATCCTGGTGCATCAAGAACAGGGCAGCTTCTAAGGCAGAACTGTGTGAAAATAGCCTCTCTTCCTTTGTTAAATGAGAGGGGCTGCCACTAAAATGTCTGACCCTGGCTAAGTAATAAAACAGCGGACGGCTTTGTTACTCTCTCCCCACGCCGAATGAAATAGCCCCACTATACCGTAGTGACAAATATTGACACGGCTACCATGTTTCTCCGCTACACTGTTTATTTTTTTTAAATGTGTGGAGAGATTAATGCACAAACACACACACTCGCATGTAATGTTCTGAAAATGCTGTTTACCCGCCTTTTATTTATGGAAGATTTCTATAGGAATGGCGGTATTGACTTTGGCCTGTGTTGAATAGGTGGCAGTTGTGCATTTGGCAGATCTCACCTTGTTCAAACATTTCTATGTTAACACGGAAAAAGCTAATCTCTATACAATTTAACTACTTCCACACAATACAATAAAAACATTGATGACTACCTTGATGAAATGGGCTCTACACAATAACATTCAGCACATAACTGTTGTTGGACTACTACTGTACAAATAAGTCTGGCCACAAAATCATTCAACTATTTCCATTCCGGTAGGCCATTTAGGTCTAATTAGCACACCACTAAATAACATTATGCGGATAGCTGCAATTTACACCAATGCCAGGAACAGCGGACCTCAAAACAAAAATACAAAAACAAAAACAAATACGAGGCAAATTGTCAGTGAGTTAAGATGGAGACTGACGTAGTCTCCATCACAGCAAAAGACTAGCAGAGACTAAACGAGATCAGCACTGAATTTTCCAGCGCACGGACAATTTGCTCAGGACAGCGAGGAGGCGTAGCTAGGAACACTAAACTGAATCGATAGCCATCGGTGGTAAAATTACGCCGCGTATGTCATTATAAAAACATGGAGGAGGGACGGCTTGGGGACGCGGCTCGTGAAACAGCAGACCCATTCACGGCGCTTTGGCAGAGGGCGAAAAGCGCGTCTCAGGGCGATGGTGACCGGCAAGGGGGCGAACAGGCTGGTTCTGGACCAAAAAGGGCTGCGGGGACGTGGGGTGGGGGTGGGGGGGGGGCAGGTTTGGATCATAAAAGCGAGCTCGGATTCGCATTTTCGGCGATGTGCTGACACACAGAAGGCTCCCGCCCCGTCCCCCCAGCGCGCGAGCAGGAAGCTCTCTGGGGGAAGCAGAACTCAGCAAGCCGGCCCATTCACCAGGGCTCAATGCCGGCTCATCACCATTTGGCACCTCCTCAATGCGCTGGGAGGGAGGGAGGGAGGGAGGAAGAGTGAAGCCACAGTTCGGCTTCCTGGCAGCCGGAGAACCGCACAGCTGTAGATTGCCGATACCGTGGTACGGTTCCAGAGCTATTCAAATCGAGGGCATCTTTTTTTTTTTTTGGCAAAAAAATCGACTTGAGGTTTGTGCTTTTACCAAGTTTACATATCCTCGGGACTGGCTGCGCACAGTGCATGGACAGCTGTATCAGTTTGGCTGCGTGTTTATTTTTAGCTGGATATTTTATCTGGGTTTATGAAGGCAGTACATTCTGGCTGCTCGATCTTAATCAACGTCAAGCCTGTTTGTGGGCGACCTGGGGAGGGAGAGAGAGAGAGAGGGTTTAACTTGAGCGACAGCCGCGACGCTCCCATCCCCTCCGGAACCCCTGTGAGGACGACACCGTCTCCACGACAGCGCCGTCGGCATGGGCTCAGAGCCCGGAGGAGAAGGGTCTCTGCGCTCAAGTGAAACCGTCTGTCTGGTGACATTACCGTTCAGCGCAGCTCTTGCCCGAGCGACAGGTCGGATGGAAGCAGGAGCTGGACAGAGAGAGCACTGTTTGTCTTACCATGGGGCTGTCTCCTCCCCGCATGAAGCCATCGCCTGTCCAGCCCCCATACAGTGGCTCTTCATGGGTCAATGGAGAGGTTATGCACTGTCTCTGACAGCCCAGAGTTAGAGTACAAACGTTTAAATACTGCCAGAATATGTGACATGGAGAATTTAGATGTCCGCATCCCCGCCCCTATCACCCAAAAATGACAAATCACCCAGGGGGCAACCGTTGAAGGCAGAAACATGAATGTACTGATAAGACAATTTCAAGCGCTGGAAACATTTCTATTTCTGTACTCTGGCTTTGCTTTTCATTAGATTTGTCATTTTAATTCTGGAGCTTAATTCTGGTGACACGAACCAAGTTCTAGAATGAAAATGATGGTTTATTCCAAATCAGGCGGTAACAGCCTCGAAAACATGTACATAAAATACAGCGGTTTCCAAAACTCATAAATGCCACATTCACCCATAACATGACAGACCTAAGATGAGCTAAAAGGCCGGTTCTCCTCATGAAAGCGTCCTTACGTATTCGTGTTCGTTTGCATTGTAAACACGTTTGCAGAGGTGAGGAGCGCAGCCCTGGGTAGAGACGTGATGCTTGATTAGAGCAGTATCACGGGGGGCGTCTGAACATTATGTGCAGCGCGCTAACACGGGCGTCTGGTTTCCCACGGAGCAGGGCCTGAAACGCAGAGCAGATCCTCACGCCCACTGTCTCTGATTCCTGTTACGCACTGTATCAGCAGGCAGCCGTGAGGCCAGACCTCATCCTGGTCTTACTGCCCGCGGACTAACGCCCAGGCAGCACCATGCTCCGTTTCGAAGAGGTCAAGGAGAACTCGGCCGCGCTACATAAACAGCACCCAACCTGTACTTAGACATATCCGATAAATCTCTCTGACTGAGCTGTCACCTCAGAGGTCCAGATATATACCTCACCTCATGAAGCACAAGTAACTAACTAACAAAACCAATAGGTAGCCATAACCATTCTCATAATGGAAACATTCTTCTTAGATACCTATACCAGCTTGGAACTAAAAGCTAATACCAAAAACTCTCCCACTAGAGCCATCATTCAGCAACTGAACACATCCAAGAGCCACACTTTAAAACGAAATTAAATTGAAGTACTCAGCATTGACTTGAGTATGTCTGGAACAACATTGGTTCATTCAAGTCTTTATTTCAATCATTTTTCCTCTCAAGTTATTAAAACTAGCTACAGGCAGGGGTCCTGCCCTGAATTTTAGGCCCCATGAAACGATCTCACATTGGCCCGGGAATCATCCTAACTCACCCCTCTTCCCAATACCCCAATATAGCACCCCTGGCTATATTGTTAATGTATAGGTTTTGCTTACTGTAAATACCTGGCTCACCACAGTTCTGTTGTTAGCTTTCCAACATTACTTCAGGCCCAATGTAAAACTGTATGCTCCAGGGACTTCTGAATACCACAGATAATAGTTGCATGGCCCAGAACCAAGACGTTGGGAAGATTTATTAACATTAATATCAAAATCTCATGAGTGTGTGGGTATGGGGAGTAGTTTTATTGCCTCCGACATGAAAAACAATAAACATGTTAAAATCAGACACAATCCTAGCTGTAGCAACTTACAAAAGACAGGCCTTGCATTCAAATTTCTCCGAACTGACATGCTTTTTTTCATTCAAGAAACCAACGTCAAGGTCCCTTGAATTCTTAGCCCTTTGGCATGGAAGGGGTTTGCACAAACAAAGGGGTTTAATAGCACACTTGCACTGAAGATGATACAAACACTGTGCTCTCCATACCACAGTGGTATCTCTTGCTTTCCTGAGCTCTCTCCTGCCCAGGAGGGGAACAAACCCATACATGGACACAGAGTACAGCTATGGAGCCACTCACCACCAATCAATATTCTTCAATCAAATGATAATTCTGATTACAAATTATTGTATGAACTGTTATAGCAAAAAGCACAGATCAGACCCATTGTGTTAGCTAGGAGCATAATACATATTCTAGGAAGGAGAGGACTTACTGAGTATCTAAAAAATGTACACAGGTACACATGTTACCAATCATCATCTTACCTTTGGGAAAAAGTATAAAGAATTAGCATTTATTTATATATAAATTCATTATTTATCAATACATTATTTTGTCTTGTTTATTCATTTTTTTATAAACATTGTTATATTGTTACTTTTTGCGGCTGAACCTCAACTGAGGCAGGTGAAGCATCTTACTTAAGGGCACGACCACATTATCCCACCTGGGAATTTAACCTGTAAACTCGAGGTTAGGAAACCAACTCCTGAGACAATAAGCCGTTTTAAAATAAGGTAGCTAACACATCGGATTCAAACCGAAACCTCAACCACTGTCCAGTGACACAGTGCAATGAAGGGGCCACAATTACTGCTCTTCTGTACCACAGAACTGCACATCAAGGGCTACTGCTCTGAATGCACTCGTGAAATTAGCATAAATTACTCTCAATGAATCAAAGACAAGGACAAGCAAGCAGCCGGAGTGCTGATTGGGCTTTGGAAAGGGCTCCATAGTAACTTATTGTGCATCTCTTCAGATGGATGCTCTTAATTAAGTAAATACGCCCTGGAATGAATGCCAGCGATGATGTGAAAGCCTGCGCTAACTTAGTCACTAATCAAAAGGCTTTGCCTTCAAGGCCCTTGATTTCAGAGATCTTTAACCAGGCCCGCCAATTATCTAGAGGAATGCACGGGGAGAAAAATGTACTGTCCAGAAATCTTCCATTTTGAATCGATGCTTCTATAAATCCCTCCTAACGGACGTTCCAGCCTGACAGAGTGCCCCTACCCCCAGCCTACATTGCCTTCCTTTCCATTTACTCCTGTGTAAAGGGGCCATTGCAGCTTTGCATTTCCCTCCAAAGGTGCCCACAACACACACAAAAGAGACCGGGGGGTGCATGGATACCGTATACCACCTCCCCTTCATCTGAGGCTGCTCCTGTGCAAACTGATAAGCTCTGCTCCTTCCTCCCTCACTCTCCTCACCAGCAACGTCCCCAAATGTCACGCATGGAGAGGCAAGCATCATGCGAGGAGACCGTGGCACTTCACGAGCCAAACCGCCCGTCATCTCTGTACCAGCTCTTAACTAGCACCCCGGCAACAACGCCTGACTATCAAAGCACACCCCTGGCAACACGGCCCTCCATCTGTGGATCTTCCAAAAGGGCCGATGCCCTCAACATACGCAGGGTTACCTCAGTACCTTCTCTCGTTTATACAGCTCGTCTCGCTGTAAACGTTTAGTCTTATTTGTGTCTGTACACAACAGCCGTCCACCTTTTTTAGTCCTGGTTACTTGTGCTTGGCTCTCCAGCTAAGGTATACTGTTGCTTTGTGAGTCACCGTGAGGCTGTGAAATCTGGGCTGCCAGGTGTGAAAAGCTTGAACGCAGAATTAGAAAAGCCTGGGAGGAAAACACAGGGAACGCTGTTGGAAATCATCCCGCAATAAATGGCAAACAACAAAACCACTTTGCTGAGTTAATATTGTATACTGCTGTATACTATTTCAATTAAATAACCCCAAATTTTGACACTACAATTTGGAGCATGACAAGGCATTCACTTTACTAAAAAGCACTCAAAGAATCTGGTTCACAATTAGCACAAGAAACTACAGAAATTTGACTTTTGGAAAATAAATTGTGAAAAACTGACTTCCATAATTATGTTCCATAAAAGGTGGCTGAAAAATGGTACCACTAGTAATTAGAATGCCAAAACTCCTACAGAACAATTATTTTTACAGTAAGTCTGTCAGAGTGGTACTGGAGACAGCGGAGTTCTACAAAATCCCTTGAATAAACAATTTACTGTAATTCAAACAGCCTATGGGGAGAGCAACAGATAATTCAGCAAAGACACAATACAGAAATAAAATAAATACCTGAGTTGCTAATTAATTGTGTTTTACTTTACATCAACTTTAAAAAAAAAAAAAATCTTTTTCTAATTCCATTTTAGTTTTAATGTGAGAAGCTTCCATTAGTCTCTGGCAATTCTCCCTGTCTGTGCTACATTTTCTCATCAGCCTCATGCGCTCTGTCTGCTTCAGCTGCAACAGAACGCGGTAAAACGCTGACCGAGGTGACGCAGAACCCTAAGCTGCCTGATACAATCAATGTCCTCGCCCGCCAGAGGCACTCCTCAACTGCGCGGCTCGCGTAGCCGGAGAGAGCCCCTGGCACAGCCGCCACGGCTGCCCGTCGGGAACGCGTCGGGAACGCGTCGGGCCCTCGCTGGCCCTCCTGCACTTCCGCATCCCCGAGCAAACGCAAGCTGAGAGCCAAAAAAAAAAAAAAACGAAAAGTAGACAAATGAATAAACCATGACCACAGGCAAATGACTTACCATGGTTCACAGCCCTTAAGGTGGGGGTTTCTGGGTACTTTTAGCACGAGCCTACATCCCGCCTGTGATTGGGCGGCGAGGCGTGTCCGGTGAAAGTGTGCGGTGGTTGTAGCGGTGGGTTTGGGAGACTTACCTACGGAAAGAAAAGGAGAGGAGAGGAGAGGAGGGGTTGAGTGAGCGGCAACTATTCTGGTGAGGAGATCAGCAACTTAGCACGGGCTTAAGGAGGAATTAGCCTGCGAAGCTGCAGGGTTGGGGCAACAGCGGGAGAGGTAAAGGGACGAGGGGGCCATCTGCCGGAGCCACCGGCTGGGGGGACCTCCACCCGGGGGGGAGGGGGCTCCAGGTGGGCGGAGGGGCACCGGAGAACGCGACCCTCGGGTGGGGGAGCGCTCCGGAAAACGCCCAGCTGATGTCAGGCGCTCCTCCGCGCGCGCCTCTACAGGCGAGGTCAGCGCCAGTCCCCTGCTGGGACTCAGCCAAGGATCTCCTAGGCAACTGACATGAGCGCTCAGGAGCCACAAATAGAACAGGCACAAGCCCCGCTCCGCTCCGCTCTGCTCTGATCCCGATTCAGACGCGCCACGCCACACGTTTTCGCGCTCGTGTTCTTCCGCTAAAACACTGCGTCGTGGAAGGTTCTGACCGCCAGACCGAAACGGTGAGCGCCTGTGTGTTCGCGGACAAAGAGATGCGACTGAAACGCATTCTTCATTTGCATTTCATCCCCCAAATCTCTTGTCTTTTCAGGCACATTCTTTGGTTTAAAATCTAGCTCATTTTAAATTATGATGTGGAGCTGGTGTGTTTAATGTGTCCTTGCGGGCTTGCCTACGCCCTCCTCACCAGTCTACTTGTCTTCTAGCTGATGGCTACTCAGCAGACACAATAGATGCCATTTTAGAGATTATTTATTTATTTATTCTTTTTTGGGCTCTGCTGTAGAGATGTTGACAAAAATCCCCACTGAATTATCACTAAATCACTTTGAATATTTATATATTTTTGCAAGTTTCTCTCAATGTGTTTTTTTTTTGTTGTTTTTTTTTTGTCAGCATGAGATTTTAACAAGTGCAGATTTACTACACTTACAAATGGGTTTGCAGGTGCAATCCACCATCTTGAGTGATGGTGTTTACTTTTTTTCTGGAACACCTTCGAACATGCCAAATCCTTTAGAAGCAATTACTTGGCCTTTAGTACAATTATGTATATCCTGTTGACTGCACATTAAATACAACATGACTCTAATATCTGTCAGTGGTCATTAGTGTTTCACTTGGTTAATTCGCTGTACATGGACAAATTGTGATGCATGGTGTCTTCAAAAATCCATTCGACCACTTTAACATTCTCGATCTCAGGCCTCTGGTACAGCATTTCTTCCGCTTGAGTTCCCTACATGCATGAGTGAGATGGCAATCAGCACATCCTGTACCAAGGCATTCCTTCTAAGCAGGGGAGAAACCACACAAATGCATCACAAAAAAGGACTGCATAGGGAGCCCTCAGTCAGCCAGTCCTTCAGCATCATTCTGATCAGACGTTCCGCTGCTGAGGACGGTACAGATAAGTCACTGCCCCAGAGAGGCGTGGCATTGCAGGGGAACACTGCAGGCGGGCGTGGCCGACGATGGCGAATAGGGGCACACCGTCCAACGGAGACCTAGCGAGAGCAGAGCCATACCCTAGAGCAAGGGAGCACACATCCGGTCAGCACCTCTATCCACCCCAAGCACTATCCCTTTCGCTTTAATTAACAACATTTTTTTTTTTTTCCTGTGCGAGTATCTCTTCCGCACGCAGCCCTCCCCAGGCTTCTTTTAAAAACAGACTCGCAGGAAATGTTCCAGATGCCAGCACGAGTGGCACGCTCCCCTGCCAGGAGAGGAAATAGCTGTCCAGTCAGACATAAGGCCCAATGCCCCCCTCCTCCCACCAGTCTGCTTTTTTCTTAATTATCACGGCGCACCGAACCGCAGCATCAAAAAAACTTTGCCACAAAAGAGGTTCGCGCTCGAGCTGACAGCCGGCCGCAAAATGTCCAGGGGGGGGACTTTTTGTCCTCGCAGAAGAGCTTGTGAAGTCTTCACCCTTGCCTGGCCGGGGTGAGGTCAGTTCTGTAAACCTCCTTAGCGTGGCCTGTCAAGCGGGGGTTCAGAGGGCCTACGTCCCTCCTGGGAGGGGTGTTCTGTTCTGAAGTGGAATAGGGGAGAGGGTTCACGCCAGGTCAAGCTTAGATGATACGTCTTCATAGCTACCGGGGCTACAGCATCCCCAGAGTACTGCGCCTCCGCTTGCGGGATGGAATTGCATCTTTTCTGGGAGTCTTTGCACAGATATGAGAAAGGGCTTGGTGAACGGTTGGAGGAGTTAATTACTCATTACTAGAATGCAGGTTTTATTTGTCTTTGTCTTTCACTCTCCAGTTCCTTTCTACTTCTAAAAAAGCATCTACGTCACTGTGACCTTTAAAACTCAAACTGTGCACCATAGATAAATCAATTTAGAGAAAGAGAGTCACTTTAAAAAAATCTTTCATGAAGTCTTTTTTCTCTCTTTTGTCTGAGTGACTGACATTTACTGTTATATGGTACTTTTAGCATACAAATAGAATGTAAAATGTACTTTTTTAAAGATCCCTTAAATTTTCTTTGACTTCATCCTTGAATATTGGCTATTTAAAAAAAGAGGAAAAACATCTGGAAATGCATTTTCAGAGGTGTGCGCTCTGGTCAAAAACAAAAACAAAACAAATGAATTAAACAAAGATAAATAAAATGGCTCTTACACCTCAATTTAGTATATATTGCATAACCAAATAAAATTTGTGGAACTCTGGCACAGTCTTGAACCCACTGGCTTCTTCAGAAGGGTAATTTTCCACCCTCTGGTTCAGGTATACCATCATTGATGTTTCTATGGAAACGATATAGAGGTACATGAGGCAGTGAGACTCATGTTGCTCTTTTTCAGCCCGATGTTTGAGGTGATGAGGAGTGTATTCCCTGGGCCAGTACAAATAACACAGTTCTGGGTCTACGGCAGAATAATAAGGACTTGGGGTCCATTTGACTGTTGGCTGTGCTATTGGGTCCTTATACATGTGCAATCAGATCCTACAGGTGGCAATGGTTCATTCAGATGGAAAACCCTTTATTATGCAAAACTGCACATATTACTGTTTTGATTTTGGGCCAATGTGGGATCAGCCTCAAATAGTATTATCATCTGGTAATTACAATTATCAATATTTCTGGAGTCAATGCTAGCTGAGGGTAGATTTGAACGATCCATCAATCAAACCTTCACAATGCACTGTTTATAAAAGTAGGCATGTCTGAATACCATGAGTCATTAGTGATCGTTGTTTGAATGCTATCATAACACATCATTTATAGATGCATTCAAATAGTGCCAGCAACAGCCATGTTGTATGAAACCTGAATCATGTTTCTATCTTGGGTGATGTGACTTTGTGAAACCAGAATTCACAATATAAAAATATGTATAATTGTTTTTGGGAAAAAGAAAGTAACATGGAAAAAAGCATGATTCCATTGTAATAATAGAATGACATTACTTGATACTGACCCACAATGGCAATGTATGCATTCATGTTAGCTGACAGTAAAAGCAGTTCTCTGGTTCTAATCAGGACATATTATACATAGCATAATTCAGTAAATGCCCTTTTAAGTCTGTAGGACTCAGGAGAATTTCCAAAGACATAAATCCCGCTCAGTTTAGGTTTGGCTCTTCTGATATTACCCCTTTAAAGTGATTTTTGAACACCCAGCTTATTGCATTTTCAAAGTATAAAAGGAACGCCATCAATACTAATTATATTGCCTGCATTACCCGGCCGTGACATGGATTATATAACCATCAATTAGGCAAACTCTGGATGCCGAGAAATATCAACATTTCTATATAAATGAAAATCTTGCTGAGATTGATAATGTATTGCTACTTTATCCCCAACATTGTTTTGAATACATGTGTGTGCAAATGCTCCAAAAGCTCACCATGAAGAAATCCTTATTGTGTTCCTAGTCCAATCAATAGACATTGCGCTTTATTGGATTGCTCATTTGGATATTTATTTGCTGACACTGACAAAGACGATGCTTACAGTGCACAAAGAGGATGAATATTTCATGATGTGAATGGACGTTAAGCTGCACAAGACAGGCAAACACCACCTACTTGTGTCTAAAGGCGCAGCTGGTTCAGTAATGATGCACGCCATATAGAAATGTTATGAGAGAAAGTTGTGTGAATATCCAGGGATTTCTGTCTCTTCGTTAAACAAGACAAAGCGCACCAATGACGGCACAACCATGACTTCTGCCTGAAGACCAGACCAGCGAAAACATATTGCTTCATACTATTCTGAATGCTTGTATAGTAACTAAGCCACTGGCTGTTTGTTTGTCCTTCTGTTTCATTTATCCTCAATTTTAAACTGCCAATCATTCCTCCCACATCACAGAGGTGTCACCTGGACTCATACAAGGACCACTGCACCTGGAGTGCGCGTACTTCTCCGATGCCCTAGTTCTGGAAACTAGCACTATCTTACACCCTACAGCCCACACGGTACTACAAGGAGAGCTAGCACTGATTAGAGAAGAGGTGTGGTTTGGAGCTACTGATGCTGTGGGACAATGGAGATGCTACCCTAACTCTGGCAGATGTAACCAGTTGTGTTTTGCCTCAGCGCAGTCCTGGCGATAGTCGAGTGTTGATATCACCCAACTGTGGCTACAGGGACCAGGCTACTTTCCAATTTTCGTTTTTTAACAAAACAAAAAATGCCCCTGAGGTATGCCCAGGTGTGATGACCACTTAATACTGAGTTATTGGCACCAAATTAAGTATCTTAAAGTTGAAGAAAAAAAAACAACAAAATAAAATAATTTGCTCATTTTTTTGACAGAATGGTCATTTTTTGATCCGAGTGCCATTTTCAGTTTGGTTTTTACCTAGTGAAATAGAGCGGCATTGGAGACTGGATTTTACCATCTCTGACAGCTCTTTGAACCAGACACAAATAAAAGACCAGCTATGGAACATCAAAGCAGCTAAACATCACAGAAATGCACGTTTGCCAGCACATACACACACACAAACACACACACACACACACACACGTGCATAAGTGGCAGTAAAGGCACTGCCTTTTCTAGCTACAGCCATTTTAAAAATTCAGTGCAAAACTTACAAAATAAAATCAACACATAAAATTACTGAAGTACAGTTTTACGCGACAGAATTTATTTTTTTTCATTATTGTAAAAAAGCACTTATGTGAATTGGCCATAGTGCTCATGCGCCGTTGCCTCGGTTTCGTTGACATGCTGAACTCAGCGTTTTTTCTGAGTGTGTTTTTGGCCCCGGTCGAGCTCCACGATCCGCGCTGCCGGGCCAAAAGTTGGCCTCCCCCACGCGGGCCGGTGACGGAGGTGCACAGTGTGCTCACAGCCCGGGCCCCTCCAGCGGGCGCGGGGCCAGCGGGGACAGGGGGATGTCAGTCAGCGGGACGAGGGCCCCTCCGGAAGGACCCGTCCCGAAGGCCCCGCCTTGCCCCGCCTCGGCTGGCAGGAGTCTTGGCCCACGCTGGGCCCCTGTGCTGGGGGCACCACGCCTCTCAGCCGATGAGTAACACTCGAGCCCGGGAAGAGCCCAAAAAGAGGCATGACTCTGTCCCATCAGACATACAGCATGGTTTGCCACAAGAATACAAGAATCGTTCCAAAATGTACTCTCCTATCACTGTAAAGGATTTATTCTCCTATCACTGTAAAGAATTTACTCTCCTCTCAGTGTAAACAATTTACTTTCCTCTCAGAGTAAAGAATGTATTCTCCTTTCAGTGTAAAGCATTTAATCTCCTCTCAGTGTAAAGAATCTGCTCTCCTCTCAGTGTAAAGACTGTACTCTCCTCTCACGGTAAAGAATGTGCTCTCCTCTCAGTGTAAAAAATGTATTCTCCTCTCAGTGTAGTGCTCTAATAGTGTTATTGTGTTATGGAGCAAAAGCAGGGGATCCATATTCCCAGTTGTCATGCCCCGTGCCATGTGCAGCCATTGTCACGAAGCCGTTCCATAGCCCAGGACTCTGAGGACCAGCCATGGGAGCGTGCTCCATCCCCATGTGACGCATTTGATACCTGCTTCCACCCACATTACAACAGAGATAGCTCAGAGCCCCACTGGAGGCCTGCCAAAACTGCCCCTGTAGAGCTGCATAGAACCAGAGCATGATGCCCTCATCTGGTGGGTGTTCACCTGCTACCTTCCTTCTCAATCTCCTCTACATTTCTCCAATGCTTCACGGAGAAGGCTTGAAGGAATAACTGAGCTTATCTAATCGAATACATTTGATGAGAATTCTTTGAACTCTTAGTACAACTCTACAATGTATAGAAATATTCAATTTCCTCATACTGTAAAAGAAACAATAGGCCATTGTTTAAATTCAATTTCTGAATATATAAATTCAATTCTGGATATATAAGTACAATTCTTGAATATATAAATTCAATTCCCGAATATATAAGTACAATTCTGAATATATAAATTCAATTTATTTCTGAATATATAAATTCAATTCTGGATATATAAGTACAATTCTTGAATATATAAATTCAATTCCCGAATATATAAGTACAATTCTGAATATATAAATTCAATTTCTGAATATATAAATTCAATTCTGGATATATAAGTACAATTCCCGAATATATAAATTCAATTTCCGAATATATAACTTCAATTCCGAATATATATATAACTCGGTTTATAATCAGGCATATCACAAGACAGCCGTTTTTACTTTTTGAATAATTTCTTTTTTTTTTCTTCATGGGCTACTGAGTGAGAAAAACAAGTTTAACATTAGCATCAGTAAAATTTGACAGTACAATCAAGGATAAGCAAACAAAAACGTTAAATAATTAAAATTTGAATGAGGCAATAATTCGGACTTCATTAAGGGGTCCTTATTTTCTTGGTATTAGGACCTTTCAAGTAAGGGCACCAAATTTCACAGGGAATGGCCCAAAGAGCTAGAGAAATAGAAAATAATCTCTTAACCAGCGAGAGTTTCATAGAAACCCTTGCTGCAGCATGCGACAGAATACTGTGTTATGGCTCAATGGCCAGCTCCAGCGCACACCAAACTACGGAGGAAGAGGTCTGCACGCTATTTCGCCGAGGCTCTCAACCAGGCGAACGTTTCCCTGCTCCTGTTTACAACCTGAGGCAATTCTCCAAACCGCGCAAAGAGTACAGGTGAGCTGCTTAAACTATTTGAATAACTTGCGATGTTGGTGTTTGGGGTGCTTGGCTAAGTTAGCTGCATTGCCTACTGTTAAAGATATAAAATAATAAAAATATTAAATATACAAAAATATATAATTCACTGTCAAATCAAAATCAAAGCCTAGTGATTGTAACAGTTCTAGTTTTTTCCATTTTCGTACCGCACTCTAGTCTGAGTTGGCCTGCTTGAGAACGGCTAAAAACACGAAAACAATTCATAACAGGTAAAGATGGCTAGCGGCAGTGCGCCTGCCATGACAGTTCCACCAAACATAGGCCCTACCACTCTTTGAGAAACAAAAAAATAATAATTCATGTGTATGAATACTTCGCCCTTGGTTATATAATCAAGACAACATTGTCAAAAACACGTTTGGAAACACTGTCATTGCTCATTTTAAACTGAAAGAGGAAACGCATCTAGCTAGCTAACTTAGCCAAGCACCTCAAACACCGACATCGCGAGTTATTCGGAGTTTAAGCAGCTCATCTGTACTCTTTGCGCGGTTTGGAGAAGTGTATCAGGTTGTAAACGAGAGCAAGGAAACGTTCGCCTGGTTGAGAGCCTCGGCGAAATAGCATGCAGACCTCTTCCTCCGTAGTTTGGTGTGCGCTGGAACTTGGAATGTCATAAAATCAGTTAGCGAGCTATATGTTATGTTATGATTAGCAAATTACGTTTTAGCCAGCTAGCTTGTTAGCAAGCACATATTTGGATATTCAATGTTGAAACTGCAGATGCACGTTTATTTTAGTTGTTAATTGTAATTACAAAATGTATTGACGGACATCGCGACAAGCCTACTTAAGATATATCAGCTGATTTAAAAATGTGTGGGTAGTTTTTATCAGCGATGAAAACAAACGGCCATTACACAGGCGATCTGACAAGCAATATAAATCTTTATTAGAACAACTACAGCACAAACAACATGTCACAAAATAGTAACGGTAGTACAGAACTTAATTCAGAGATATTTCACTTCGGTATAATAACATAAGTAATTTTGTGGAGCCTAACATTGTACGTACATAGCATTTGCCTCCCCTGTTGACCGTCAATGTTAACAGAATCGCTTTTCCTCAGTTGTCAGGCTCCCTATTCATTCATTTTCGGGACAACCGAGAGGAACAGAGACGCTGTTAACGGACAGCAGATGTTGCTTCACGCTACGAAAACACAATGGAGTCGCCTCCAGAAAAGAATTTGTGTCGAAGTGAAACATCTCTTTAATCGGCTTGATGTGGTTAGCAAGCTAGCTATTTAGCTTTCTGGTGAACCAGAGCTAACGTTATACTTACCTTCATAACCGAATATAAACTTCTCAAAAAATAATTTATAGCCCTTGTCCAGTTTAGATCGCTTAACGTTCACTAGCAATGCTTCGACAATACGGATAACATCGGACAGTGAACGTTGGCAGAGCTATCAGGGACTGTGAGAACACACGTCTCTGTTTAGGCTCAAATTTTCGCTGTCAGAAATGGACTTGCGTCCGTAGCAACGGTAATCGGAAACAAAGTATCCCTACATCCGGTTTTGGTCGCCATCTTGTGAAATAGGCCTATGGTGAGGATTTATAGCTTACATTTCAAGAAACAATCAACAAACAAATGCTTCCTAGTTTAGGAACATTAGGACATGCACTGCACAAACTTTCCTGCATTCATACTGGTGTTTCATACTTTGTATTGTTCGTATGAAATCGAGCTAGCTGTCTGGAACAATACAGTCAGGCAAACCATAACCAATCACCCAGAAATGTCAATGGTCTGGAAATAACTCGGAGGAATCAACTTCATCATGGGACTCGTTCTGGAAGTAGCGGAGAGGATTTCTCAGGCACCACGTCCTGGAAACGAGCTGGAGCACTTTCCCTGATGCCATTACATCACCTCCCGGGCCCTGGTGCTGCCCGCGTTTACATTAGTCACATCACGTCATTACATGCCACTGCCCGTTTATTTTCCCCCATCTACAAATCAATCCGAGGAGCAAGGGACCGTTAATACGCAGCTACCTCTTGCTATGAATCAGGTTTTCCTGTTTTTTTTTTGTTTTTCTTTTTTTCTCAAAAAGTCGCTGCTCATAAATTCAATTTTCTAAAACTGTGAGCGAACAAAAAAATGCCCTGGTGCTACAGAGGAACAGCTCTACCTCTTTATCTATTGAGTGTAAATCTATAAGCCAGCTCCTGACGTATTTGCCTCGGCAAATCATGCCCATTCGGTAACTGCTTCACCAGTTGCTGTTAATTCGTTATGGCTGGAAGGGAATCTGGGCGTTTATGCGGTTTGAGCGTGGTTTGGGGAGCCTGCGGTTCCAGCTGATGAAGGAGGCGTTTCATGGTGGAGTGTGTCATTAGCAGGTTGACACAGTGTCTGTGTAGCTGGAGGTGATGGGAGGGGTATGGGGGGGGGGGGGGGCTGTCATGCTTAAACTGGTCCAGACTGTAACAGGTGTCACCACCGCTATAACTTCTTAATACAGTTACAACCCCTCTTGCTGGCACGTACTCACTCAACATATTCATTCCTACAACCCCTAATCCTTGACTTCCGCCCCCTCTTCCGATTACAGTGCACTTCCAGGCAACACCAACACACACGCCCTAT
The DNA here is from genome assembly GCF_018555375.3 of Anguilla rostrata. Lineage (NCBI taxonomy): Eukaryota > Metazoa > Chordata > Actinopteri > Anguilliformes > Anguillidae > Anguilla > Anguilla rostrata. The sequence continues at coordinate 12,124,496 of NC_057934.1, forward strand.
TAAACACCATCTATCAGCTGAGAGATTCCACCTACGGTCACAAATGAACTATTTTCGTCCATTCAAAGCAACACAGCGTTCATGAAGCAATTTGATTTACTTTCTAAAGGAGGCAAAGCAAATAAAAGGTAATGGTTTATTTGAGATATAGTCAAACAGGTTTGCTGCAAGCCCTAGTCGGTTAGCGTGCTTTATATAATGCTGGTGGTTGAGGTGTGGCTGGGGGAGAGGGAAAGATGTGTGCAGGACTACTGTAAAATTGTGCTGACTACAGTGTTTCTGGGTTAGCAGAGCAGGGATAGGGGGAAAAAAACCCACAACAGACATCACATCCAGTGGTTTACAGTGCTGTTTGTGATGAAGTCAGCAGTAAAGGCAAAGAGGATGTCTTCTCCAATCCTTTATAAGCTGAGGGAAATGTAGATTGCTCTTGTCATGACTATGCACAGTGCTTTACACTGAAAACTCAATTTTCTCCTGTTTTGTAATGGTACTCCCAAAATGTCACCAAGGCAAAAGGCTGGTATTGGTATATCTTAGGGGTATGATGCAGATCTAGATCTGTAACATTACTCACCAGTCTCAAACCTAGAACAGTGAACTTCCTGTACAGAAAAAAATGGAATGGGTGGGAGGGGGGGTAGAGATCAAATTATGGTTCGCTAAGAGTTCCTGGAGTACACCATTAACGGGGCTTAACAGTTGGTTATTACATCTGTGAGCCTCAAATAGAAGTCGGTTAGCCCGGTGAATGGCTAACAGGGTGATCTGGCAGTTGGAGATTGAGGACGTTTCTGTGGGAGAGATTCGCCCTGTCTCTCACGCTCAGAGGGACTCCTGAAAGGAGGGATGTCCGTCTTCGTCTCTACGGAGCTGCTACAAGGTGACACCTGTTTTCTTTCTCAAACCCTTTCTCAAACCCTCAACCAAAGAGTGAAGACTGACTTCCTGATGAGCACATTCAGATCACACCAAAGCCCTTCTACAAGGTGGCTAGTGGCCAAATAATACAGAGATTTAGTGCAGTCTTAGTGCTGAGGAAATTCAGGGTATTCATTTAACAAGGATATTCCCACACTGTCACAACACTGTCTTACCCACAGAAAAATACTGCTAATCCAAATCCCCACATTTGGAGTTTTATGCACTTGCCTAAACAAATTACAAGCTAATACAGGAGAACGCAAATCTCCAAACCAAAGATTCACATGTGCACAAACGACTGCTGAACACTATATGAACCTCAAGTACTTAGTTATGTGATCAAAAACATGTATTTCTGCTATTTACACAATCGATCAATGATATCAGGAAAAAATATATATTTTTCAGAGAAAAAAACCCAGAGAATAACCTTTTGAGGGCCTTATTTTATTTAATGACATTCAGGAATGCAGTGGTGTCACAATGAGATCTTAACATGCTGAAGGATTGTATGGCCCACAAGGTCAATTCCATCACTCCGAAATGAGAAGAAAACAAAATCTCTCCACTACAAAAAGGCAGTAGGCTGGTCAATCAGAGGCAGTTTGTTCATTATTCCCCAGCTGTGACAGGGCCCTTAACCCTCAATGGTAGGCCATTGATTGGCCACTGTAAAATGTCTGTTACTGTGCAACCAGAAATGGAACGACAACTTTTTAAAAAGCAATTACTCAGAAATACCACAGAGACAAAACCTGAGCAGACATTTAAAAAAAACACCCCAGTGTGAAGGTGTGAAGTAGCATTGCTTTGTAGATCTCTGTAAACAAGACATTTCAAATCACACCAAAATTTGTGTATGGCTCGCATGTTTAAAAGCCACCAAAAGATTCATTATTTAGGTCCAGTCAGTAATAGATCTGACAATTATGTTCCTGCATCTCCATCAGCAATGCACGTGATGCCTGCGAGGGAGTTAGCAACATTAGAATTCATTAGCAGGCCTTGGCCGATTAAAAATATACAGTACAATGGCAAAAAGATAAGCCACATCTCTTTCCGACTGCAAACACAATCCAGACAGACTATATCAGAGCTGCAGTTCTGAAATGAGGCTTGCTGGTCAGGTTCCTAGGGAAAAAGAACTGATAATCTTAATGGGTCTCCCTCTTTGGTAAATAAAAAAATAAATACAATAAATAAATAGTGTTCTGGACCTGGAGTTTGAACCTTGTGCTTTACATTAACCAGGCCAAATAATCACAGCAGCTTGCTCTGTTCCCATGAACGCAGGCCAAATTCAGCATTAAGCGCTGCGCTTGTCTCAGCAAAACCCAATATGGTTGGACAAAATGTCCATGTTGGCAACAACAGACGCAATATATTATGACACAAGGTGCTTTTTTTCTATGATTAAACTCTCTTTACCGTCTAATGAGATGAGTCCTGAAATTAAAACAGCACCCCTCTATTTCTGATGACGGCCCCTGACTCCACAGTTTTCCGTACCTCTTACTTGAGATTTTAGTCGAACTACACCCTTAATCAGCATAATAAATAGGCAGGCATGGCGACTATTTGTGCATCGCACCATCCAAATGAGCTAATCAAAAGAATTCATAAAAAATCATTAATTAGAGGTTGATCTGTCCAGAATTTGTTGACATCTAACATGTCATCTCTCTCTCTCTATCTATCTATCTATCTCTCTCTCTATATATCCTTCCCTCCATCCAGGCCCACACTGGGCACGGCCCAGGTGGTGATCCGGTGGGGTCCGGTTACCCTGCTGTCGAATCGCTCCGCAACCCCCCCGGGGAATGCTGGATCCCGCTCAAACATTTAAGCGCTTTTCCAGACGCGCTCCCTGCGTCCCCGGCTCCGCTCCGGCGCTATCGGGTTCCGGGGACACCAGAGAGCCTGGGAAAGGCAGGCCCGCGGCCCTGTTCCGGAGTGGCGGCCGCACATGCCGACTAAGGTTACAGGATCAAAATGTGGGCGCCCCGGAATTCGCCGGGTGTTTTTTTCCTCTTCCCCCCCCCCCCGACCTCCTGGTCTCTCCGGTGTGAGAGGGAACCGCGTGGCGAATAGGATCCGGTTGACACGCGCTACAGCTGAACTCTCTCCGTCTGTCTCTGACCCCAATTACCCCCGCGGGCTCTGCTTCCGGCGCTATGTAGCACGTTAGCCGTGTTAGCCACGCAAGGCCCAACAAATTACAAACAAACCATTGCTGACTAGGAAATTTACATTGTGGCAAAGTTTGGTAAAACTTCCCTGCTCTCTGCTCCTACACTTAGTGGAGTACATCGCCACATGCTACAATGAAAAGTTCCACCACAAACTCCATTTCCTTGGAACACCTTTAACTGCTTTTTCCAAATTGGGGCTCAGTCTCATCACTTCAACATTTTCTGAAAGTTCACATCTGCTACCGGGCACTAATGGCACCATTGCCACCATATTGTCATTGGCTCATACTGAAGCCATTAATACAACAACCAAGCGAGGACTAATTACCTGTAATTGTTCTGTGAGCTGCACAGTCCAATTGGGTTTTGAAAACTATCATTTCTGGCCTTGAGAGAGCTGAAAGGCAGGATTTAATAATACGATCGTTAATATGCGTATTATCATCCTCTCTAAACTGCTTTCCACACATACATTAGTAGTGTTACAATAGGAGAGCACACTGAGCAGTGAGCACTTCAAAGCAATTGCTTCTTCAGTTCACCGTATTGTTTTCCAAACCTTACCTTTGATTCTCCTTCAGCCTATAGACCACATTGGTAAAACTAATGCAAGTGTCAGATTATATAATTTGCACTGCTCCTGCAATGTGCATTGTCCAACTAAAATAATGTTAACATTAATATAATTACCATTTTAAGATGGTTTTCCACAGTCCCAGATAAAGAGCGAATCTATGCCTGCCATTACCCATGCTTACACAGTTACAGTAGAAACAAAGGAAATTTTCACTAAAGTAATAATTAGTCCCTGCACTGAGGCCACTTACTGGTATCATCGGAGCTATAATAACTCACTGAGATTATAAGCAGTAGAGGTGACTCCATGCGCTTTTATTACATGCTTGGTACCAAGGCTAGGGAAGATCATTCGACATATGGCAATAAGCTAAATCACTTAACGGCCATTTCCCCACGGAAGGATTCCGACAACAGCTTTTCATCTTGTTGATGAGAAATACAAAAATGGGGGAGGTGGGCAGGGGTTTTCAAAATGAATTAATAATGATGTGTAGTAGGCAAGAAGAATTCTTTGTGATCACACAAAAAAAGGTCTGACCAAAGAAGATTTGATATTGGGTAGGTAAGGGGCCTTTTTGATGATGATTGGTCATGATGTTATCGAAGCACACACAACCACGTGCAGTGCTTCTACGTCCAGTAGAAGACAAAGAAATTAATTTCCTTTGTGCCAACAGACATGCCAGCAAACTTCACAATGCCAGAGGCATTCACATTAACAAATGATGAATGAAATTCCTTTCAGTTGTGCTGTGGTGATGCGAAGCAACGGATGCAGTCGCTCGGTTAATTAAAGGCTGATCTTAAGCCTCATTAACGGAAAAAAGGGCTTGCCCTTTATTTGGCAGGAGCCCCCGTGCATCGCAGGGCCTTAATTTTGAGTCTTAAATAGAGGCTTTCCTAAATTAACTGCCTGCCGACAACAGATTTGGTGGCATCGCACAGTAGCGTTACGAGGCAAGTCTCCAGGTTCAGAATACATCTGGCATGTTCCGCGGTGAGACGCAGTCCCTTCCCATCTCTCTCCACCGTGTTCCCCCTCCCCCCACTCCATTCCCCGCAGGAGCCGCCAAGCTCACTTCCTGCTTTGCACCCCAATTAGAACTGCGCGTCCAGATTGGTTTTCAATTATGTTGTAAATGCTATCAAGGCGTTGGGTCAGGTTGAAATTCGCCAGATGCGTTAGTCGTTTAGCCCGTCGCTCGCTGAGCCCCGCTACATCGTGCTAACAGCAGGAACACGGTGCCCGCACAGCGGGGTACAACCCGGTGGTGATTTACCGTGCCTCCCTGCTTTGAATACGCTCTCTGCGTGGCTGGCCAATCACAATGCAGCCTCACTTTCACCTGTGTTTCCATGGTTCCTGCGAGACCTGGGCACGCTCCTTGGATCCTGCTCCCATTTTACTGAATATTTACCTGTTTATCTGTCTTTGGCTACAGCATGAAGGGTTAATGGTATAGACCCTAGAGCTTTAACTCAGTACACTACATGTTAAACTACAGAAACAGTAAAACCCCCTCAACACACCTATTAGGGCCCAACTGAATGTCCACCATAGCAGTTAATTAAAATGGTTCACCAAGTGTAAAACAATATGCTCAAAGTTGTTACACTTTACTGCATTTATTCCATTGAATTTGAATGCTGTGATATAATCATTACATAAATGCATGATTATAGTGTGCCATAATGAATCAAAATGCAAAGTGTGGTTGACACAGCATTGTACTTATGCCTAATGCTCAAAGACCAGTGTGGAGTACAATTTTGTTTTCATTGTATCAGTGAACCATGTGGATGTGTAGTTATAAGTATTATTATTGATCATTTGATGATTCAAAAACAGAAAGCATATTCAGTTGATGCATGCTCACACACTACTGTTATTTTAATTTTGCAATATCATGAAGAAAACAAACACAGTGAGATTATTCAAAAACCTGGAAGCTATTTCGTTACTCCTTCCCCTGTCTTCTGTTTCGGCATAAACACGCCTGAAGCAAGATCAGCCCCCTCACCCGCTCCAAGGACAGCTCCGATTATTTAATTTAACGATGAGCAAGTCTTTCCATTTGACTTCATAGTGCATCTAGTACTGCACATGGAGTCCCAGCATTAAAGTCAAAGTGTTTTTGTTAAACATAAGCTCCGATGCAATGACGCAAAGCACTCCTGTGTGCTGTCTGGCACTGTTTGACTGAAGGGGCTCAGTTGACTCTTCCTCTCTGATTGTGATTGCATGGCCCTGGAAGAGAGGAGGGAGGCCGGGCTGTCCCTGGTGTTCGTCTGGACAGGCCCTCAATCAGAGCCGCACCTGATGCACAGTCAGACACAGACGGGCAGCCCTCCACAGCACAACAAGCTGAAGGACAGTGACAGATGAGTCTGTGTCTGCCACTTCCCCGAATTACATCACACACAAAGCCCCGCCTCTCCACACCTAAAGGTCAGCCTCCTCTAAGTAAGAAGAAATATTTATTTTATTGACTGGAGATGACATATAAATAAATATATCAATATATTTACATATATGTAAAGGGAAAGCTTTCTACTAGATACTTTTGGCTCAGCTAATTTACATTATTCCACAAACCATGTCATTACCAAGCTTATGCAGAATGTTCCCAAAATTGGGAATTATTTTGGTAGAATGCTTCTAAAAGTACACCATAAATGCACAGGCTTTGGTGGAAAAAAAATAGTTCATGTTCAATTTCAAATTTTCATATAATTTTCATAATATCATTAAGTATAATTTATTCATTTTGTAATATAACAGTTTATTTATATAGATTCACAATCTAGTCAAAACATAAAAACAGAGACCCTCTCTCTCCCTTTCTCTCTCTCTGTCTCTATCTCTCATTCTCTCTGGCAACCCCCTTGTTGCCATAACGACAGCCACAAATGCACCTGTCATGGTTACAGGGGTCTCCCGTCACGTGCTGGCTCCTATCTGATTCGATACCAATTCCTTTCAGAGACTTCCTTTTTTTTCCACTTGTCCGATTAGCGGCATTCGCCAGAGACGTGTTCTTTCAGGCAGCCATTATGGCTCACCAAGACGTGAACGCCAGCCATTAGGAAGGAAGAAATAAACCAGCTGGGTGAAAAGAGCCGGTGTGACTGCCGGAGCACTTTTCTTTTCCAGTTTGCCATCCCTTCCTCCGTATCACAACTGATCCTGTCAGTCGCCATTATCATGTGTGCGCCCTGTTAACCCTATGTAGGAGACAGGTGTTCAGAGATCCTACCTCACAGGAACTCTCTAAACACCAGCAGGATACTGATTCAGAGAGGACTCTCGCCTAATCGGTGTCTCTGACTTCAGAGCACGATCCAAGCCAGCAGTGCTTTCCCACTAACATGTGAGAGGAGGGGGGTTGGGCCTATACCACACTGAACAGCCAAGATTAAATCAGAATTCCAACTGTGTGTTACAGGGGCAGTATAAGAGGGGGAGGTTCTGCGTGATTATCTACACTATGGCCAACAGGCAGAGACCAGCCAGCCGATGCTTTGCCATGGGGGAGGAGAAGCTAGGTGTGGAAGGAGAATTCACCCCCAGTCTCAGATTAGTGATGAGGTCACAAGTGTTCAGCAGAGGGTGCAAATTTCTACCAGGGTGCCACTTAACATAAGCAGGCACAGAAGCAGAGGTCCCCTGTTATAAACAACATGCATGTATAATCACATGCACACGTACATGCACGCATGTTACACACACGCACACACACAGACCAAAAGGATAACAAAGCAGGTCTTATTTCTGTTGAACAAAGTGCAAAGCATGAGGCTTGATTATAACATGACTGTAGTCATTAATACATCACTATGAAAAGTCCTTCATAGGCTTGAAATATATTTTTTATTTTTTTATTATTGAGATCACCATCCTCACCATGAACAATAACAGTAATAATAATAATCATAGCTACCTGAACTGTGTTATTATTATTATTATATGCAAAGAAAGTGAACAAGTACTGTATCAAAAATCAAAATATGGTAGTTGTTTTAAACCAAATTTCCTGGTGTGATTCAATAGTGTGTTGCTCATTATCATAGTCATTGTCTGAAGGCACTTGGCGTTGCCTTGATTTATTGAGCATTTTGTGCTGCGTAGTCTTGATGTGAATGATTCCCCCTTCCCATAAGACAACCTAAGGACTGAAAGAATCCAGTTTAACCCCAAATGAATTATTCATCGCTTTGTGCTTTGCAGAAACGTCTCTAAGCTTCTTTGTCTGAAGTAATTAAGACATTGTCTCAAGGTTGCTTTCAATCTCATTTTCAAATATACCTCATGAAATGGTACAAATAATATCATATGACAGTGAGAAAAACAATAGTTTTAACAGTAATTGTCCCAACATCGTTATTTTGATGAATATATAACTACTATTAGTATTTTGTTGTAATATAATTAAAGGGGACCACACCCATTGTGTGTGTCACCATAGGACACTGCTTAAATCGTTCCCTTCTCAGCTGTGCTAGGATAGTCAGTGGAACACAGGCTGACTTCCTGCCCCTGTTTTGTCAGGAGGTACAGATGCTGAGCTCTCTTAGCAACAGGTTGGAGCGGCGCGGTGCTCCCAGCCTGCGCCCCAGCAAGTGGGCGCGGGGAGAGGGGAGAGGGGAGAGGGCAGTCCATCCGGGACGCCGCGGCGGAGCCTTCCAGAAACGGGGGACCGCCCCTCGCCCGGCTCTACATGAGTCCGAGGCGGGAGTGACCCCGCCTTCGCTGCTGCGGAAGCGGCGAGGGCAGAGTCGTGCGTCGGCGCCCTTAAATCACGGCGGCGCTCGAACGCGCCGACCTCGCCCGTAAAATCAGAGCGCCCGTAATTAAGCTGATTACACTCCCGAACGCGCAGAGAGAGAGAGAGAGAGAGAGACGGGAGCAGACACAAAGATGCTGCCTGCGTGCTTATTCGGCTCAGAGTCACTCCCGTGCATCTTCCTTTACGCGCTGCACAAACACACGTAAGCCCCCTCTTTCTGGGTCGCGACGCTTCTCCCTGCCCGAGCGCGGCGGTGTCAGAGGCAAGACGCCTAAAGCACAGCGCCCGGCGTCGCTCCCGAGCGCCTCGACGGCAACAGGTACCATGTGAAACAAACCGGCTCTAAAAACGGAGGGGGACGGAGGAGCGCCCCTTCACATCAGCCGGAATGAAACTCGGGGAAAGCTGTCGAAGTGGCGAACAAAGAGACGCTCAGTTCAGACAGGACGTTACACAGCAGGCAGCGTCCCTTCGCATCCCCACAGCAAGTCACAGTGCAATGTGCTGCTCCCCAAAACAAAACCATGTCACAACAGAACACACCCCTTTTTTCTCTACATTAGAAACAAAAGGATACATTCTCTATTTTTAAATAGGAGGCAGGGCATGCAGACATATTTCTCTTAAGAAGCGTGCTAAATTTGTCGAGAGAGTAACACAAAGCACTGAGATAAGCCACCTATTTTCCCGTTCAGAAAAGCCATCACTTTTGCACAGATGTCTCCATTACCTTTTTTCCCTTCTTTTTGCGGTGAGCCGGCTTGCTGGTGCCCTTCTCCTTGGCTTCCTCGCTCATTTTTGGGCTACAGGTCTCCTCCCGTTTTGTTATTCCAACATGAAGAGCTGTGACGAGCTCTGTCTCAATTCAAAAGGAAAGCAGCCCCAAAGTCCATGGGAGAAGGCCAGCATGAGTGACAGGGGAGGCAGATGCACACTCTACCTCCCTCTCTCTCTATCTCCCTCTCTCCCTCCCTCTCTCTCGCTCTCTCTCTTGCACTCTCTCTCACCCACTTTTCAAAGCCCTGCCTCTGTTGCCTCGTCTCCTACACGCTCTACAAAGCCAGGGTTGTCGAGAGCACGAAGAGGAAGAATCAAAAGAAATAAATATTCCTGCAAATCGATATCCTGTAGGATTGCCTCCTTGCCTGCCTACAGTGCCAACCCAAAGGCAGTTGCCTCTACAGTGCTGGTGATCCTCTCACTCTAACTGGTGCTGATGGGGAGTCTTACAGGCAGTCAGAGAGAGAGAGAGAGAGAGAGAGAGAGAGAGAGGGAGGCAGGGAAAGAGAGAGAGAGAGACAGGGAGGGAGGGAGGGAGTGAGAGAGAGGGAGGGAGAGAGAAAGAAACACACACACAAAGAGAGGGAGACAGAGAGTGGAATTAATGGCAGATTGCTGACAAGTGCAAGGCTTTCTTCCCACCCTCCAGTAAAAGCATTGCTCTAGCCCAGGAGCGCTGCGATCGCAAATGCAACCCCTCCCCAAGTGTGCCGCTGGCTGGGGAGAGGCTTGCCCATTCGCCAGATGCTTCAGGTCCTTCCAGAAAAGGAAGTCTCCAGGACCAGAGCCCGTAAGATCAGGTTACTTGATCTTGAAGAAGACCCCTCCCTTTGCCTTAGAGGACAGCAGACTTAAAAAAACAAAACAATAAACATACACACACACACACACACACACACACACACACAGGCAGGAGACCACTGTCAGATGACAGTGTCGGAGGTATGAGCGAGGGTATCTGTTGCATTGTTCGACTGATTTTTTTTTCTTTCTTTCCTCCCTCAATGCACAATAAACAAAATGGTCTTTATTGCCACGGCTGACCGCCACCCAGCGCCTCGCGGCAGACACAATAGCGGCGTCAGATTCGCGGGCGAGCGCACGGCGCCCAGCACGGAGTCCCAGGCTTCCCCCGGTCAGAGCTCACCCGCCACGCGAAAAACAAACCCGGCTTTATGCCGACCGCGCACGAAATGAGCTGTGGGCGATGGAGACCCGGAGAGAGACTACTCACTTCCCTGGCAATAGAGGGATTTCACACAACCGGGCAAACTGGCTTTGATTGCGCATTCTCTCTCTCTCTCTCGTATAAATAATGAACAAAGCCCAGCCCCCTCTGGTTCGATGCCCTAAGTGGGGACGGATTATCGCTGGCACGACGCCGCTGCCGCCGCCCTACACCCTGATTGTTCGTGATCCAGGTTTCATCCCAGTCTCAAATGGGTGACATCACAAAATCTGGTATACGGCTATGTATCTCCCATAAAGCGCCGGCAGGCCCGTGTGATATAGCCCACTCTCGCTGAGACCCCAGACAAGTGGCTTTGATTTATCCGTGACAGAGCTTAACGGGGAGAAACCACCGCATGCAGATAAGGTAGCATTAGCGGCAGGGTATAATTCCAGGCAGATTAATCCATCCTTTGCTAGACGGTGCACGGTGCTTGGCAGCCCTGCATAATCAATTTGTGAGTGCCAGCTGAGTTAATGCTGTCTGGCAATTTACAGTATCCATACAATAATTCTCACGGGCAGACACAGTGTAAATGTTTTGACTGTGTCCAGACCTACTACCAAATAGAATTTCTGAGAATACAACATTGTATCAGAGGGAATTTTTTTGATCTCTGTGAGATCAAAAAATGTAAGTAAATAGTTTGTTTTTTCGGCAATAATCTTTTTCAGCTTGCTCATTGATGATAGAAATGGCATAAATGCACAATAATTAACAGCACCAGTATTGCTATTATAAATTCTAAAAGTGTGAAATGGAAATGAATCAGAACCTGGCATTTCAGCTTAAATATGTCAGTTTAAATGATGATGAAAAGCTTCCCTGCTTTTGTCACACCAGTTTCCCTCCACGGACTCCCCAGTCTGCCCTCTGCTGGTCAGAAGGAGTCATGACATAAACAAGACCGCTCCACACGGCACTCAGAAAGCAAGGCCATCTTTGCTCACACCAACAGGTAAGACGGTGATAACCACACACTGTGAGTAAGATCTCAGGCTGTAAACTGAGCGTCATCAAATGAATCAGACAGGAGAAATACAGTAGCATGGTTATGTTTACAGTGGCATTATTCTTTTATATTTCCATTATGATTCATTATGTTCATATATCTTTGCCTGCTCTATTGTTATAATTATCACAGGTATGCAGTGTAGGACTTCAGGTGAAAATTAACCTCATTAATTGGATTTCAAGGAATTTATAATCAGGCATCAAGTTAACCAAATGCTAATGACAGGTCAGATAATTAATTACCTGAGAGTAAAAATTTGCATTTTGTCAGACAAGGAAAGCTATGTACATCATTACATTACTCTGTGGTTTATAAAACACTTCCTTTCTAAGCAATATGCATACCTTACTCTGTACATGCTATTTACTTATGCAGCTGTGTGTTTGCTGAGGCAATATGAGACAGTGACTTGCTTAAGGATATGCCTGGGAATCTGACCTGCTCCTTAACCACTAAACCACGCTGGCCATCCTGTCATAACATGTTGGAATTTCTTCATGGCAAATCAGCCCTGGGTTTGTAGGAATTCCCCTACAGGAGTATGCTGAAAGACGGATCATCCCGGTGGAATAACTGACAGATACTCTCCAGACCCCGAGGGCTTTTTCACCTCTCACCCACCACCACTCTGCAAACAACGGCTTCAACATGGGCTGTTAGTGTAGGATAATGGGTAAGGAACTGGTCTTGTAACCTAAAGGTCACAGGTATGATTCCTGGGAAGGACACAGCTGTTGTACCCTTGAGCAAGGCACTTAACCTGCATTGTTTCATTATACATCCAGTTGTGTAAATGGATGCAATGTAAATAGTTGTGTAAATCGTTGAGTGTCCACAAATGTCTGTAATGTAAACTTACAGTATTGTTTGTCTCATGCTCATTTCTGGATAGAGTATTTATGGACATATATTCCCAGGAACAATGATGGGCCAGGTGAGACAATCAGGATCCACCTTCAGCAAAATATCTTTTCAAAATCAGTTGACTAGCAGCTAGACACAACTCTCGCAGTACATAAACAGACCACACAAAGACAGGGTAACAAATGGCAGCGGCTCACACTCCCAGAAGGCCTGGGGTTTGGTTTAATCAGCCGTCCCATGATGCATCTGTTAATACATATGACAGTTCACAAACACTGCAAGGCTGAGGGCCTGAAACTCAGCCCCGTCAGTCTCTCTTGCTATGAGAGTAGCACTGGTCTTGTCGCCTCTCCCTGCTCTAATTGTTCTCTCAGTTCATTCAGGCAGAGGCTGTTCGAGCTTTCTGACACTCAGGCAGAGGCGAGAGATTTACACGAGGTCTTCTTTTTTTCACCGCCGTGCTCCACTTCCATGACCTCATTCCCAGCAAGAGGTGCTTTCAAAAAATGGTCCTCTTTCCTGTGACATTTACACCATTCACATTCCATATTGACGTGAGTGATCACAAGCTTCCAATGGCCTGCTAAAAGCATCAGGAGGAAAGCAAGTTATCTGGGAGGGCATTAGCCATCTAAAATTAATTGGGTAAAAAATCACAAAATAAATGCATTTTGATTATTGACATAAATCCAGTTTCACGCATGACCTCTATTTCTTTAAATAAGAAAATAAACACAAGAAAATGTAGTTCTGCTTAGTTCCCTACATATGATACACCAGTGTTGTATTTGTGCCATTCAATAATAAATCTCAGAAGGTAGGTGATGATGACTGCCAGGGGATTTCTAAAGCCAATAGCACACAGGCTGGATTCACAGTTATCTGTTTGTTCCTTGTACACCCTCCACCTCAAAGGGTTTGGCCCAAAACCAGTTGCACTGAAAAATGTGTGGCACCGTATGGTCTGGCTGTACGGTGCGGAAAACAAAGATTATTCCACATTGAGGGGAGGTAGTGGCATTCAGAAGCAATGAGAGGAGACCGTTTAATTTGTTATGTTATTTATGCAGGGCCCTCGTAGCAGTGCTTTCTGCTTAAACTCCTCTGCAGAGTGTGTAATTCTCGCCTTGGGTCAATCACGCACATGTTTGAAACAAACATTTGAGCATGCGTGGGAGTTTGCTGTTCTGGTCAGGGATTTTAGTCACCTCCATAAAAGCAATTAATCACCGTTCCTCTTCTTGTGGCTGCCTCTCATCCTGCTAATACCTGTTCTAACAGCCCCCACCACTCAACTTGATATTCACGGCAATTTCACAACATGCAAAGTGAAAAGAAGCAGTGACTAGAAACATAATTCGGAGGATGTGCGTGCTGGTCTACACTCTCACAGACTGATAGACGATGTCGTGCCAATGAGATGAGCATACAAACGATTTCAGGAACTGAAAATTTGAAGAAAAATATAGAGGAATGTTTAAAAAGGGCAGTATTTGTACATGTATGCTACTGGTAATTAAAAAAAAAAAGTAAGAGCAAATTTATTCACAAGAAATGTAATACACTTCAGAACACACAAAGGAGCTTTTTCATGCCAGGATGTTATCTTGCGGTGATGTTGCTGTCAAAAGCATAATTTATGCATTTAATAAGAACAGGGGGTGTTAAGCAAAAGCTTGGGTTTCGCCTACATAAATTAACCTAGAGCCTAAATATAATGGAGTGCAGTGCAATTTCAAAGACGGCATTTCATATATAAATGAGGATAGGAATATCCCAACTCCTAAAGAGCCAGCTCTCTACATACAAGAGAGAACACTTGTTCTTTGTCCCTTTAACTGCATCTGTGCTCCGGTTGTCTACAACAACTGGAACCCTTTTAAATTCTTATTTGTTAAATGGGTGGGAGGGTAGGAGGATGAGAGGCAGGGATAAGGGATTGGAAATCACGGCAAACACAGAGTTTTAGCATATGCTTACCTGAGCATCTCTCTCTCCGTTTCTCTCTCTCCCTCTGTCTCTCTCTCTCTATCCCAGCTAAATCTTCAAAGTCTCAGAGCCATATAGCAAACACTTCCCCTCTAACAATGTGAATTCCAATCCTTTGATGGCCGTTCAGGCTAGCAAGGTAACAGAATAACTTGGGAGCCAATGCTACGGCCTAAAGCTAATGGAACAACACAACTGAATCAATAGTAATCACGTTGTTCTCTTAGGCACTGTTCCTTGATACTTGTGCCTTCATAACAGAAAATCAACTAACATCATAAATGAAGGTGCTATACTGTACATGTAATGCATTCAGATCATTATCTGGCATTCATTCCACAATCAATTAATAAGAGTGGAGTTAAAATTGCAAAGGACACCACTGGGAAAGCCTTTGCAAGCGGTGTTTTAAAGAAGTTAATTCTATTCCGAATTTCAAAAAAATACAAGGAAATATAGATTTTCCTTCAGCAGAAGGAAATGTTACATGGCACACTATTTAAATATTAAGACCACATCCACTGGCAAGACGCATGTTAAAATTGCATGTTTTCTTCGAGTTGTTTACAATTTCATGTCTGGCTTCCTGTTTTCTAAAGAGCAAGAAAATTCATGAGCTATTTTCAGTTTTTCAGGGTTACCGTGACCTCATTGTATTTTACTAAACCATTCACAAAGTTATTTTGATATCTTGCAGGGAACTGTAGCATGGTTAAGAGACACATTGAGACAAATGGTGTTTTAAAGTAACCAGCAGCACATAAAAGCTGAATGCAAATTCAGGCACCACCTTCTGCTATAACATACATTGCAGGTAATAAGGAAGATTTGGCGGCTCCTGTTAGCATTGTTAGCTGTGTCATGAAGGGTAGGAGTAACACAGGCTCCATTCACAGCGCACGACAGTCTGCCTGGGAAAGCGACGCTACGGGACACCGCCATCACCGCAGTGTGAAAGGGACCCGGCAGCAACCTGGCCAACCGCACAACTGCCATTCTGGAGCCTCCATTCAGGCTCCCGCTGAGGTGGTTTATTACCGTCCTGGAGCCTCTAGCCGCACGGCTTCGACAGACTCGGTGAACCGCCTGCGTTTGGATCGCGGTCGTGGTTCACCAGAGGACACTACCATTCTCAGAAAGTCAAGCAAAAGTTTATTTATGGTCTCCTTGGTGCCGCATCCAGCTAAGGCGTTGGCTCCCCATGCAGTAACACGTCCCGCATTCTGGAAGTGTACTCTGGCCATGCCAGAGCCATTAGTACAGGCTAGGAGTCCTGTGACAACTGTGTAACTGTGCACAATGTTCCTTTCTCAAAGTCCCCTGCATATTGCAAACTGTATTATGAAGCGAGCACTTAAGTTGCTTTGGGAAAAGTAAAGTTCTCTCTGTCTGTCTGTTGTGAGTGCTTCGGAGTTCATTTCAGGCTTAAACTAATTACAAGCTCTAATTCTAGCAATAAGTACAATTATCCACTTGTGAACGTAGCCTCTAATATATACTGTTTTTATTTTTTATAGAAAAAAAGTAATTTCAGTGCCCAGTACTGTCTTCACTGTTACCCTGCTCAACAGGTGGCAGAAAGCTGACACTTCATGGTTGAGTTTTATATGCAAAATGAGGTAAAGGTCTCGGTAACATTTCTACAATTTACAATGCAGTGCACATGCATAAATTGAAGTGTTCTTTCCTACTGAGAGTGTATGTCACTTATTAGGAATGTAGTACCCCAATTGCTGGAAGGACCAATGCTGAGGGCACAGAGCTGCTCAAAATGAATAATTAACAAAGACAATTTCACAGAAACACTTTTCGTAAAACTGATGTTCAACACAGATTTATGAGGCCAATCAGAAATTCACTCGTCATCCTCATAAATGGATGTACCGTCGGATGACAATGCTAAATGAAAATTTGGTTCCTGCATAATCTGATGGGGACAATGTTCACTCCATCCCACGTCAGGTCCTTCCCAAAATAATTTTGTCTGCATTGAACACCAACTTATCTAGTAAAAAATACATTTAAAAAATAATAATTATGGATAAACCATACTGAGTACATGAGGTGGATAGATTTCTCTATAATCCTGCATTTCATTTCTCTATCCAACATTTCGGCCTGTGGGATCTTTTAACCGGGTCTGCACATAATACGCTATCAGAACCCAAATGTGTTACACACTGGCAACTGCCGAATCTGATAGCAGTGACTCAGCATCTGTCCTTGAACAGGGTACCAACATGGACAAATCTGTCACTCTGAAGAGCACAGCTACCAACAGGCTGCACTGTTCACCCACCTTCCCCTGGCAAGCAATAGTAAGCTAAAGTACATACAAGATAAGGCACTAGTTTACAAAAAGCACAAATGAATCGCTGTGTGGACAGAGCAGGAAGTAGATTTGCTACTGTAAAGCCAGTGTGATAGTAATTTGCACAAGCTAGGCTAATCTGTCTGGTAAAAAAGCAATGAAATGGTGAGAAAGTACTGTTCTACACCTGCATGTGTTTGGCTGCACATACTGCAAGTTCCAAACTGCAAGCATGCAACACAAATTTCCATTCGTTATAGTTAAAAGCGTAAGCTGTACAATGCGATACTGTTCTCTGACATACAACAACCAAGGTGAAATGCAAGGGGTTTTTTTGCAAGGATTTTTGCAAACTCTCTGGTTAAAGAATAACACTTTGTGACCAAATGGATTGAGAGCGAGTAAAGTTCAAGGTAACAGCTTGGTTTTGAAGAGCATTCTGTGCCTTTTGAGCCTCGAAGGACCCCGGTTATTGTCGGAATAATGATGTTGTAAACACAGCCCATGCCTTGAGCAACGATGGCTGCTGGGGCTTTGCTGATCGACCTGATTGGGACTCAGGCTCAACTCATTGCATTCTGGGTGCACTGTTGGAGCAAAGCAATGACGGCCATGGCACCATTACTTTCCTGACATCCTCAACACACTGAATTTTAATAAGCATCACACCCTGTCCTCTGGGGAAAAGGCACATGTAATTATCAGTCTACACATCACAAAACGTACTGTACAGCATGATATGTTACCCAACACAGGCAGGTAATCCAGAGGCAATCAAACCACAGCATGTGCCCTTAACCGTGAACATGGAACTTTAAGCTATTGTCCATAATTATATTTTGAATTTTTTTTTTCTCCTAAATTGCAAACACTCAAGTTTTTACAACTCATTTAATTTCATATTATATTTAATATGCACAGGAGACAAATTAACAGATTACATGGTGACTAGGGCTTTTTCAATCCTTACATAACACAATTCATATAGAGAACAGGTGCAATAAAAACAAATGATATACAGCTGCAAAATATATATATTTTTTAAATATTTTTTTAAAGACTCCAGTTTCCTTACAAATCTTACTATGTAATCACAATATTCAGGAGTAATACTGCAGAACCTAAAGTCTGAAAAATGCTATATGGCAGCTGCACTGAGAGGAAACTGGCATTAATGTTCTTGTTTAACCGGACTTGTCGGTATTCTCTGCAAGCCAACAGTGCAAACAGACATACCATTATCCAAAAAAAAGAGAGAAAATACAAAGAAAGAGACCAGCGTGTCCTTGAAACTATTTACCTACTCATGTTGCACTCTGCTAGTTATGCTAACTGTTGCTAAGCTGTTGCCCTGCTTCCACAAGTGCAGCAAGCGCATGCAGTTGTGAATACCATAGAAGATTCCGCAGATTTGCAGATATTGGTGTATCTGATAACATGTAGATCAAGAATTAGCTGCCACGGCATTATTGATTAATTAATCATCTGCTTTTGAGATTTGTTTTTAAAACTGAAGCAGCTTCCAAAAGTTGCTTGTGAAAAAGAGCTACTGGAAGATGTTTTATTTGTAGCAGGGGTGGAAAGAAATGTCATTGTTCAATACCGAAGCCAAGAACTGAAAAAACAACGGTAGCACTTTACAATAAGGTCACATGAATTGGCATTAACTAATGAAGCGGTTAATTAATAACTACTGAGAAGTTAATCTGTACAGCATGAATGTGGCAGGGGCAGAGTGCCCAGTGGGCTTCTCACAGCGGCCAGGCACATGGGCCTGCGCCCATCCCCGGCACATGAGCTCAGCTCAGGCCTGTCTTTTCTGAACCGGCTGAAAGACTGAGCTCTGCCCATAGCTGAACAGTGAAATTAGGGAGCGGGCTCCAGGGCAGGGGGTTCACTTCAGGACGGCGCAGGGTGAAGAGAGCGGGTGGAATCATAGGCTGTAAAAAAAAAAAATACAAAGCGACTGACTTTGACACCGACTGACTTGTGAAAAGTGTTTTGAACCCGCTGAAAAGCAGTACCCCTGCTGCCATGTTGTACAAATTGGAGACTGTGCAGTAGGGAAAAGCAGAACCCTTATGTGGTCACGAAGCACAGTCTGATTGACAGCCCAGGGCCATTACTAAGTGTGTGATGTACACCACCCCCCTTCCCCCCACCCCCTCCCCCTGCCTGGCTGAGAGACCTATACTGGAGCCAACCATACTGTCACTAGAGAGCAACATCTCTCACCAAGACCAGGAAGTGAGCTTCAAAAAACAAAGCCGCACTACATTTCATACCTGCTGAAGGTGAAGGTGAGTGACTGTTATTTTTAGAAACTTACACCCACTGATGAGCACTACTAGCAACTAACTGTCCTACCCAAAAACACAGTTCATTTCATCACTGCCAGCAAGTGAACCAAGCCTTCAAGATTCTATTCAAAGAATGAGGAAATATATTTCACAACAAGGCATGTAACATCCACATTATGTATATGCACAGTAAAAAGTATATATATCCGGGAATGACAGTGGTAGCTATCCATACACTACATATCCCAATGCACACATTCAACTCAGATATTTTATTACAACTTAACCGCCATGGGCAAGATAAGATACTAATTGCTAATTTACCTGAATGCATGCCATTGTGAATGAAGGAATCCACCTGGACCTAGCATACATTTCCCACCATTATTACTTCTGCCACTACTATAAGAATAATAAGAAGAACAAGAACGAGTACAAGACCAGGAAGGACAAGAACAAGAACAAGACGAGCAAGACTAAAATGATTATTATGACTACTTGTAATTGTTATAACTTAATATTGAATCATTACAAAGATGCTCAGTCATTCTGAGAGATGCTCAGAGCTTTGTTTTCCATCATCAGGCTCCAGAATGACCATGTGCACAGGCCTGCATTTGGAACTGCAGCGAGCGCTTGAGTAACAGGGAGGAAACTCAGCAAAGACAGCACCCCGCGACTCACGGCAACCCTAAAACAGCCAGCGAGGCGCGCGCTGGCGCAGAAGGGTACGGACGGACGAGCGCTTCGTCGCCGGATTACCTCACTCCGTCTGGGCCGCTGCCTGAATCCGCACCCCTGTCTGCCGCGAGCGTCTTCCATCCTGCCTCAGCGCTACTTTCTCCTGTTCTTGTTTTGGATAAACGGCGGATCCCTCCGTGCCCTTTCACTTTAAGCTTGCTTCACTGGAAGCTCGCCGCACGCCGCTGCTCTCAACGGGCACGTATGGATGCCACCAGCAATTGCTCAACATCCTGTATTAAGAAGGATGTCAGTGAAGCAACTGAAAATAAATATCACCATCCATTTTACAACATAATGTAAACCACACAGCTAGGTTGTAGCAGAGTGGTATTTTCATGAAATGTCAAACGGAGTGAGAATCACTGTAAATCAATGACTTAAATTATAACTGTGAGGTAAAAATTCTTAGAAATGCTTAAATACTTTCAGTTAAGTACAACAGAACCTTTTAATGCAAGCACTTTAAGGGACTGCACTTTGAACAAAATGATGGTGTTGCTTTCATCTCAGTAAGCAGTTCTGCTTGTTTATTCATTTTTACATCTGATTTTCCAAGAAAAACTGGTGTTGTTTGCAGCATGCATTACTTTGGCTAAATAACAGACCCAGGTACCTGTTACTCTGGTTACTGTTTTTGCACAACAGTTCAAAAAAAAGTTGGGACTAAAAACCAACACAGGAACCTTGAATGGAAGAGCCAAAATAAATGAGGGAAATGAAACCACAGCTCCACGTGTGAAATTGTTTTACAGTTACACATATGGCTGCACACAGCTTGAGAAAACCACAAGCAGGATTTATCACAAGCACTACAGATCTGTATCTCATCAACACAGTTCTGCAGTGCTGCTCCTTCAGTCGGATTTCAAATACGTTTTTTTAACCATAACTCCTAAGATGACATCAGGATGTGCAGAACAATGGCATATACTCCTAATTTGTATGCCATTTTGAACCCTTGTTTATCTGAACTTTCTAGTTTACTAATTGTGGAGGTCTCAAATTGCAAAATGGATTCCTCATTTTAATTTGTTATCCAATGGGCATGATTTGTGGTATTTAGGATATATGAAATAGAGAGGGATTTTTATATATTTTTAACCTTAATATTAGGAGGCTCCTTATTTGTCTTTTTGAACTCTAAACGCTTCCTCACACTGGGTGGGAACAGTCCAGTAATGCAGATGTTGAAAGCTCTGAAGCAACGCAGTTGCATAAAGTGCAGAAACTCAAACCGTAGAGACGCGCCCCATCGCAAAACGCAGGCATCCCGGGTGACAGCGATTCGCATGCAGGGCTGCTGCTGTGCCTGAGAGCTTAGTAGGCCTGGCTCTGAAGTCAACAGTGGCTCGGGTTCGGGGCCTTCCTGAGGGCACGCGCTCACATTGTACCACGACTGCTTCCCCAGCCCTGGTATCAAAGAGCCTGCCGTGTCACATTCATAAAGCAGCAGTACCCTTCATATGCTACAAAGGCACTACAGAGATATAAATTCATACCTGCCATTTTTAGTTTCACATGTGGAAAGTATACTTCCCTCCCCCTCGGATGTAATATTATTGCATATGCATACATTTATGCATAAAGCATATAGCCCAGATATTTTACAATTTAAACACAGAAGTGCATATCATGCAGACATATAAAGTGTAAAGAATACAGTGTATATTCACATATGGCAATATATTATGAATATGGAATTGAATATATGTTATCATTTACATTAGCAGAAACAGCATTAGCATAAAATATTACTTTTCATGAGAGATTTTATCACTATGTTTCCTGTGTCAAAGCTTAAGACACATGCATCTGATATACTGAGAAGTATACACTGATAAGAGTTCTAAATCTAATTCAATCTAAAAAAAATTGGCTCTACATTTAGCCCCTAATATCCCTTTCACATTCTTTTTCCACTTCATTTTCCTGCTAAGTAATCACTGCAAATCATAATAGATTTCTCAGTTGACTATATACATAACTAGAATGGAGTGTTCTTGAATATGATGTGAAAATCAATGCCTTTTTGTTTCCTCTGCTCTACATAATTGTGGTTTACATGAAAAGCAGAAGTAATATAACTACAACTGTTATTTTTGTTTCAACATTTTCGATCTGACAAACTCTGCACACATTAATCCTGAAAAGCACCCTGCATTATGATGAGGGTTTTTCCGTGCTCACTTAACAGATCACTGCTGTAATTTGTACAATACCTTGATGGCTTTATGGTCGCAACGCGGCCCTGTTCAGCCCAGGAGAGGTTTTTTTTGGGAAACTGCATGATTTCCCAGGAGACAAAAAGTGCATTCACAAATTTAGAAGGCAATGTGGCACATTTTTTAAAGCAGGGGACTGTGGACATGGGGGTTGCGTATGAGTTCTATGAAATACACTCTTCCTGCCCTCCTGAGCAAGGCATGGCAGTATAATTGCTTAACACATTTTCACACATTCACGTATTCAAAGGATGTGCACACACATGCAGTACTTACTTATTTGCAACTCCGAAGATGCTATTGCACCACATAATTATACCAACCCTATTTTTGGCCAGGAAGTAATGTACATGTGAAGCTGGTAACACAGCTCAGATAAAATGAAATTATGTTATAAACACATTAAAATGTTTTAAAATTCTTGAATTTAAATTAATCACATGCAATTTTGCAGACCTCAGTACAGTGGCAATGTTTCATTAGTGTATAATGAAAAGGCCTTGAACTTCAAATCACCTATAGTGTCATAAGTTTAAGGGTTTCAAAACACTTTTAAAAGTGTTAGTGCATAGGGGACACTCAAAGTGTTAAAATGTCAGCATTATCCCATTACTCAAAAGTGGCATTTGAAACACGTCTCTTTGTATTGGACGACATGAACTGTGCATAACACTGTCGCTGCATGTGGTTATCATTAGCATTTCAACCCTCGGGGGTAAATTCTGGATAATATCTGAATGTGACATTTGTGGAGATTCATCTGATTTCCTGGCATACAGGATGACTCCCTGAGCCCTGACACTAAAAACATTACTGTATAAAAAAAGTAAACCCATAAAATGCAGTGAGTGTTAAATAATGAATGTAATCTTTTCCACTACAGCAGCACTAATTCTCTTGTTGTGTCTGAGACATGTTGAAATGGCACCCCTGACACCTAGTGATGTAATTTTATATCAATGCTTCTACGGCAGCCAGCAAACAACCGTGTATCGCTTGCCAAAGAGGCCAACTGCATTATCAGCTGAGGTTTCACATCAACCCAATTTTCCCATTTCTGTGCCGGGCGGAATGGTGTTCTGCGGGGGATAAAAGCAATATCTGAGATCCCAGATCAATCTTGAATGTCAAACGCAAAGCCCATGGCGCTGGTCGGCGTTTTAGTAGCGGGGAGAAGCTTGGGGGCAGAACAGCTCGCTCTAACCTACCTGCTATGAAAGCAAGCGTTCGCACTCATTTACGTCCATCTGCCTGCTCAGCAACACCTCTGCCTGGCAGCTGCCGCGCCCAACCCTCCCACAGTCCCCCACCGCTTCACTGCGTCCAGTCACTGTCGCCATGACAACCAGCACGCTTATCCCAAAATCTGTTCGGGTGGTGGAGGAGGGTGGAGTTGGCCTTTGCTTACACGGCACCTAATAAAAAACGAATCAAGCGGCGTGTTGGCCGTCATTTCCCGAGGTAACTCTTAATTCATCACTCGTTACCAGAGATTCTAAACACACCAGCTGAGAGTCAGTTATCAGACACAAAGGAATGGGTAAATGTAATGAAATAAAACACTATACACAGACTGACCAATTGATAGACAGTGTTCTGGCAGGGAATATTCCAATAGTTCAGCATTAGCATGTTTATAGGAAATTGACTGGAAATGTTTTTGATGGAGCTGCCTACAAATTTGCCGTCTTGCAAGAATGAATACTCGCAACTGGGAAGGACTTCTAAATTCTTAGTTTGCCATTGGTTAATATTAGATTCACATTGTACACAGGCGCTTTTTATGGTCTGCTGCACTCAGACAGAAGGCTGCTTCAACAGAAGGGCTCTGAGTAACTGACCTTTGGAATTGACTTTGATATCAAGAAGTATGAGGTGCTTTCCGTTTGTGACTCTTCTTTGGGCTACAGACAATTGACAGTTAAAACTTATTTTTTACTGCAGAACACCATTGCTACTCCTGAGAAGCAAACACATTGCTTAGGTGAACAACACAATTCATTAAATCCTCATTGTATCCCAATAAATGTTTTGTAATAATAATAATAATACTTCCATTGACATAAGTATAAGGTTCAGGTGAACTGAGGCCGTAAGAAAAGATTTGCATGTGCCAACAAACTGCAAACACATCAATTACATTGCCAGAATTATACTAATCCTTTGTAAGCACCCCTGGTTACGGAACAAAAGAAGGAATATTTATTTGGCAATTATATACCATGTGAAGACTGTCATTTTAAAAGGAAGCAGCATATCAATAAATCCTGTGTATGTTTAATAAATCCTATGTATCTACTAACCAGGAATGTATTTCCGCATAAAACATAAGCTTGTATGCCATTGAATAAACTATATTAGATGACACACTACAGCAGGAGCAAGACCTACAAGTCCTCTAGGCCATGTTTGCAGTGATAGTGACAGCTGGAATTTCCATAGAGACCAGATAAAAATTCACAGGCAGTTAAACGGCTCTACTGTCAGGGAGCTGGCTAAGGGAGGAGCTAGACCAGCTGAAGGAGCTACTAGAGTGGGAGGAGCCAGAAGAGACAGAGACATAAAGATGACATTGACGTCATCACAAGGCCATGTCCACAGCACAAGGGGAAACAGACCGTGTCCCCCGTTGAACTTAATTCAAAATCAGTCATTTTTGCCTTTGATTTACTATGCTTTTCCTTCTTGCCATTTCTCAAATGTACTTTTGTAGATTCCTTATATTGTAAAATAGAACATACATGTCTAATTTGATTCCGTTTGCTTAGGCTATCCAATTCTACAAGTGGTGTATACCACTGAGATAAGTCTACCTAGCTATATCTAGCTGGCCAGTTGGGTCTGTACAATTTCATGATTAAATATACATTAAATTCAAAATTTTCCTTACAAACCTTGCAATAATGGCAAAAATGACTGCATTATGGGCTTTACCAACCATTGACAAAAAAACCAACTAAAAGCCCTGACAAAACACAATATACATTATATATTATATAGCATAATGTAATATGCAGAACAAATATGGTAGTCAGTATTTAACACAGATCACAACACAACAGACAACAATTGCACAAATCAGACAAATGTACTGCATTTATATTCAGAAACTGCAGTATATTCAAAACTGAAGATCAAATGATACCCAGATCTACAGCGCTGGACAGTTTAAAGTATCAGTGCAAAGCTGAATCTGCTGCCAGATCATCTTCGGTCAAAACCCCCCAGTGCTTGAACACAGTGCTTTGGCTGTTACTGGCTTTGGTGCCTATGACAAGAATGATGATTAAACCTAATGAGATAAGCAAACCTGTGGGTACGCAGAGAGCAGGGCGAGAAGAGAGCTCTGACAGGAACTTGCTCCCATAGACAGTCGGATGAATCTCTCTGCACAGCCAATATACAGAAAAGTCACTGTGAGTCAGCTTAAGCGATTTGATAAATGTCGCCAGCTGGTCACATGTAAAGTTAATCTAGGAAGTACAGAGGTTTTTACATGCTGATAGAAAGCAAATCGAGCAGGGTCGCTCGTACAGAAATGGAATCACCACCTGCTAATCAATTCTCTCTCTCTTGGAACAAACCTTTCTTGATGGAATATACATCAGTGATACAAAAAAGGTACTAAAACCTTCATGCCTTTCAACTTTCCAGAATGTGGAGGGGGGGGGGGGGGAAACTAAACTTGAGATCATTCTCAACGGATGTTACCCCTAAAACAGTGTCACCTTACATGTCCTCTTTTAGAGTCTGAATTTAAAAATACAGCCCACATGAACACTGAAGCCAGCATTTCCTCTTGATTTATACACCTGCTTACTAGTCTCAGATATTAACTGAAAAAGACTGTGACACAGAGTAAGAAAAAGTAATACCTGTTCAATGTCTTTTTTATCCATACAACCCGAAGTGTATTGTAGTTACACGGAATAGAAGGAAACCATCTGGCTCAAACAGCCTCACTCATATAATACACAGTAGAAACTAAGATCAAATTAAAACAGGAAGCCATCTATGTAAATTGATAGAATAATTCACAGCTCTGCTGTAGCATACGTAAATGATACATCTCTAAGAGAATAACATCTGCCAACTTTATGAGGTTATTCAAGCTGTATAAATACATTTCTGCATACTTTACATTAATTATAATACAAAGTGCATGCTATTGTCTTTATGCATCCAATGTGTAATTAACATAGATATTGGAAAGTCATGTTACTGACTGCACAGTGACTCAATCATAACCAATTCATTCCAACTGTATTGTGCTTCGATCTGTTCTATTTTTGAACATACTGAAAAGGACATTCAAGAAAGCCCATGGGGCTCCCCATAAAGGCCACACTCTCTCTGTGAAGTGGCTGGGATTTGCACATTCCCAGCTAACGCTCCGTATGATACAAACACACACTGACCACCATTACAATCCCCTTCAGTACATTCACATTTATTCTGTAAGCCCACAAAAAAAAAAAAAGATTTCTCTCTCCTCATACAGTATAACAATGCATCAAATACGGTATAAGTAAACATGCATATGCAATGCACTGCATGCTTAAACTGGTGCGTTAATTTTTAATTAATTTTTAAAAAAATTCTGCCAGTAGTTTTAATTGTGCAGTCTAATAGAACGGGTTGTGTGTGTCGAGTGTCTGGATTTCCCCTCCAGGGATGTCTTCTCTTTGATCCACAATCTCAAGCGGGAGAAACTGAGAGATAACAATGGTGGGGTAGAATTTACCGGAAATAAGCCGTACTTCTAGGAAAAATAACAACAGGCCTGTGATCCATGCCAACAGGGAACTTCCCAGTTTAGAGGTGCTAGTTTTGTGACATGCTTGCAACCATAGCCCCTCTTCTTTTTCCAAGATGGCCTCCATCGGTCTTAAAATATCAGCATGGAAGATTCCACTCTTAACTTCATTCCATCCACCATTCATATTGTCACACAAGTCATGAATGCTGTATGACGTAGCCATTGTCAGCTTCCCTACAATTAATCATTCAAAGCGCATGCAAATCACGTCTTACGTGACCCAAAATAATTAAAGGAATCTATAAAATCTAGTATAGGTCAGAGACTATTTTAGGCAGTTATACACCACTCTTTCTTTCTTCGCAGTACAATATCTAAGGAATTATATGACAGATATTTCTAACAGTGTGTGTCAGGAAATGAATCACATATTTTAATGCCCTCATACTGTTGGATCAGTAGGGGTAGGTCTCCCCTCTGGACCAAGCCAAAAAAAAATAAAAAGCCCCAGTGCAAGGACCCTACTATTATCTTTTTGACAAAATGTTTAAATGAGGTGCTGACTCACCTTAGTCAATAAAGATCCCAAGGCATTTACCGCAAAAAGGGTATTGGGCTCCCCAGTGTTCTGCTCAAATTCCTAACCAAATTACCTCCTGATCATCCCCACTCACGCATAACTGGCATGCCAATCCCATCCCTCCCAGTGAAAGTGTAGTTGTGGTGTAAAATGGCAAGCCTGAATCACAGAGGCGCATGTTTCACATTGATGGTGGGTGAGATGAGCTTCACCCTTTCAGTATAAGGTGCTTTGAGAGAATGAAAAATACTATATAAATACAATCTATTATCCATCTATCCATTCACTTTCAAAACCACTTACTCCTTGTCAGGTACATGGAGGTAACTTCTATCATTATTATTATTATCATCATCATCATCATCATCATCAACCATGTTTGCTTAAAGGCAACAACAGTACATTTCATATTCAATAAAAATCCTGAAATTGAGGTGGAAATTGAGAGAGTTCTGGAAAACAGAGGCGAGGGGGATAATCGCCACAGAAAAAAAAAAAAGAAGGCTGCTTTCCCACTGCCGCTGCACAAAGCCCGCTGTAAACACAGGTTGATGTAGTGTCTCTCTCTCTTCTGGGAGCTACACAAGTCATAAATACACCCACACAAAAGGTGCAACAGCAGGCCATCCACCACACGAAGAACGGCTTCGCAAAGCACTGTGGGTAACATGCCGTTGAAGATGGGTCATTTTTTAACATATTCACTTGCCATGCTCTGCCAGCTGAACGGGACCCGTTATGAATGGAGAATAGGTCCGTTCTGCCGTTCCTAGGATACCCTCCAATGTTATTCTCGGGGATTTCCCAGAGAACTGTGCAATAACAGCCCGCTGACAGCCTGTATAATGTCATATGGCACAGGGAAGTGGCAGAGCAATGCCCTCTGCTCACAGCACAGTTAACAGTCAAAGCGCACTGCAGCCCACGCAACATTAGCCCACAGCTATTGCAAAGAAAATGTCAATAACAAGAGCACAATAGCATTTTGAGCTGGGTGAAAGCGTATACCAGCCAGCATGAGATTACATGTCTAATTATGATGCCATACGTGCCTGTGGGGTCCGTGTGTGTGTTTGCGTGTGAGCGTGCGTCTGTGTGCGTATATGCGTAGGAAACTGGCCATATTCCATGTTTGCCCTACGTTTGTGTGTGTACATCGTAGCAGGTGGGAGATCACACCAGACAGAATACAAATAGCAATCCCAGCTCTAACAAAAGATTTAGGCAGCACTTATCAAAATCTAAATACTGAATAAGCCATAAAAACAACATATTTTAAACAATAGAAAACTAAAATGAATCATGAGGCTGCAATACATTAGCATTAATGGCCATTCCATAAAATGTTATTCCAGAATTAGAATAACGTTTAATAAATGGAATGATGTTTGCTTAAATTCATGTGTCAGGCATGTGTTTTATATGCACATATTTCCAAAAGATTTTCCCTTTTACCTGACAGCCAAAGCTACAGGAAGCATTGTGTGAAGCATAAAAATGCTCGCATTTGATTGCTTGAGGTGCATTATGGCAGGAAATCCCCATGGTAACATGGGACAACTTCATGGCTTCTCCATGGCAACCAGGACTCCATGGGAATACTAATGTGTGCGGACTATGGAGCACTCAGGAAGAAAAAAAGAAGCTCTGCAATAAGGGGTTAAAATCAATTGCTATTTCTTTGTGTTGCAAGGAAAAAAGCACAAGAGCAAAATGTGTTTCCATAATCAATCTTTTGATATGAAAAATACTGTATATATCACTTAATCAGTAATGTGTCACACTTGCCCATTTCAGTTATATGCCTGAGCAAGGAGTAGGTCAACTATAAAGGACTGTAGGCGATATGTAAACTACATATCCTTGGTGTGAAAATTGGGTGAATTTATATGGCTTTAAAATATGCAAGCAAATGGTAGTTTAACATACACAGTCATAAATAGATTTTGGGTACATGATTGAGTAAACAATTCTAAATTGAGTAGTTTCCGATTCAACATGACAACATGAAAACATATTTTTACTGTAACAACAACCAACCCCACAAATTTTAAATGACCAGCCTTCCATGGAGATATGTTATCATTTTTTAGGTTAGGTTGGTGTCCACATAACAGGGGTGGTCCTCCTTAGAGGCCATAATAAATTAAGTACACATCCAGATCTCTTTAGCAAATGCTTACCACTCACGCACTCACGCGCGCTCACACGCTCACACGACCAGTCAAAAGGAAACCTACAGAACAAGTCATAAAAAATCATAGGTAGGACAAGCCAAGACAATGTTATCTACAAATGCAGTCTTGTGGACGCTAGGACAAAAAGTTGTATGAACTCTTTCAGGTCTTGATGCTTGTGTGTGACTTAAATAGATTAATAATTACTGAGACACTTTAGGTTCAATTCAAGGGCAGTACAGTGATGACACACCTGTGGTTTTAATTGTTCCTACCGGTTATGAATCTTCATAATACTATGCCGTAATCTCCCCAAGGGCGGCAGTGTAGAATAATCGGTAAGGAACTGGTCTTGTAACCTCACAGGTTCAATTCCTGGGTAGGACACTGCCGTTATACCTTTGAGCAAGGTACTTAAACTGCATTGCTTCAGTGTATATCCAGCTGTATAAATGTAGAAGCTGTGTAAGTTGCTCTGGATAGGAGCGTCTGCTAAATGCCTGTAATGTAATATATAATAAAACTTCCATTCCATTATATGTGCAAAGCTAGGTTTGTTTTCACCAATCACGCACACACACACAAACAAACAAACAAATGCACACACACATTAGAAAGGCAAACGAAATTATTTCTGTCCAGCCATCACCTCTTACTGAAACTCACAAAAGCAAGGCATCACAATTGGTTATAAATAGATTCTAATTTCACACTGTATAATCAATTCTGAAGAAGAAGCTCACCACCTGTCACTTATCCTTGATTCAGTTGCCCCTCCCTCCCCCTTCTTCAGACTAGGCTGTAAAGACTTTATTTATACAGTTGGCAATAAAGGTAGATTAAAGTCCAATCGTACCTACCACACCATTTCATTAAGAAAACTCACTAAAAAGAAAGCATTAAAAGGTGTGTTCTCTCACCACGCTAATTAGACAGAATTCCACTCCGCCATTTGAACTGGGATTGTCTCTTTTAAAATTTGGCTGTACAGCTTTAAGCCAAACTATTAGGCATGTTGGTGATCAGCGTATATAATATATACTTTTTGAACACTGAATTTTACATTACAGAAAGCAATCAATTTTCCTCTACATGACAATGTTGTATGCTGAACACATACTATATTCCTTGGAAAAGGATGTGTTTACTTACTCCTGTCTTCAGGTACTCTTTTAAGGTGGAAAGAAATAATTAAGAAATAATACTGCGTTCATTACAAAAGAACATCATTAAAACACTACAACCTTAAATAAAATTGGCTTCAAAAACATTCGAAAACATGGCTCTGGACTGCTCTGTGACCTACGCTACCTGCTTCAAGTGATAGGTAATGAAAAATTAGATTTATTCACATACATATGCAATAAGGCAGCTGTAGAGCTCTGTTTAAATATTTCGGCTTAACTTAGATCACTGTACCAGCTGTGACAAGACCTACCTGAACTGGATGACTGGGTGGTCAGTTGCCTTCAAGCACAGAGTGCACAGGTCAGAGGGCGAGTAAATATCTTTAAACTATCTGGAAAATTAGTTAGGGTTGCCCTTGAGCTGCCCTGGACCTCTGAGAGAGAAATAAGACTTTGGCTTTCTCAGTCAATTTGCCAGTAAAAAGAAAATGTCGCAAGCCTCAGCAAACATTGTGAGATAGTGAATAAAGGGGATAAAAAGCAGCCTTAGGAATGGCATGTGCTGGTATAGAAAAACTCTATACTCTGAACTCTTTGCAAGTCAAACAAAGCAGAGGAAGAGAACTGTGCTATTCTTCAACTGACACCCTGTTCTGGTTCTGATCCACAAAGTACAAAGGACATATCAGGACCTGTTCTGTGTAAATGTTTATCAGTCTGAAACAGAGAGAGGCAGCTCATCAATTAAAATAACAGTTCAAAAAGTATTCACATGTTGATCACATTATAAAAAAAGGACTTTTGTTTTTCTTTTGGTCTGAGGCAGAGAACAACATGTCACCTGTGCCAAAGGATTTTCACCTTGGCGTGAATTAACTTGACAGTGCCACAGCGTTTTACAGCAATTGTGAAGGTTTGCGTGGTCCAGCAATACAACAGTTCAGCCCCAGGGTGTCACAAACGCTGTGACACGTTGCACAAGCTGAGACCTGAGCAGGACATAAGAGACACGTTTTATGGATGAAGATAGCATCGCTGCGCCGTGTCTCTTGCATTCAAATGACGTACATTTATCGAGTCATGTTTTACTACTTGTGATTGAAAGTGAAACAGATGGTACAGAAGCCTTCTGACACATTCTTATAAACCACATCAGTTTTGCTTACAGCAGGGATCTGCAACTCTAATTCTGGAGGGCCGGTGCATGTGCTAGTTTTTGTTCTAACCAAGTTATTTTGGCTTCATTGCCAATAAAAAGCTGCATACACTATTCCTGGTCCTGGCAGGCCACAAGGTCTGCTGTTTTTTGTTGTTACTCTGCACTTAATTGATTAAATAAGTAGTCGATTACACAGTTAACGCACCTCACCGGGTTTCTTGGTTCGGAATTGGTTGCTGATATTAAGGCAAAAACAAAAACCAGCAGATCCTGCAACACACCAGGGCCAGGAATGAAGATTACTGGCATAAATGTTTTCATTGAGGGTACAGTTGCAGTCTACAGATGTGGCTTGTGACTCATATCAAACTAATAACTGGGCAAAATTCAGGTTCAGTGCAGAAGCTGTAAAGAAATGGATTAGCCCTCTTTGTACACACTTGGCAAACGGGTACCTTCCAGGCCTTACTGAATTGACACCAATATTATGTATATAAATAGCATAGAAAGTAACAGAAATTATTTTTTGTTTCACTGTCAAGTCAAACCACAATGTGGTTAGAATGACTCTTGGCCAAACTTTGATTTTGTTACTATATACTAGTACTGACTCGTCCAATACATTTATATTATAACAGAAGCAAGAGGTGACCAACTGACCTTGCCTTAATGGGGTTCTGTTTGGCATGTGTCCACCCAGATACTTCAAAGTAGCTTTATTGATCCAAATAATTTGTCCACACCAAATGTTTACTTAAAAGTATGGCAGGATTAATCCACAACGAAAGTCTATCCCAGCTGAAAGGATTTGCTCATAATTGCATGTTTATTGTTGCAGACATCGTTGGCAGGATTTTTTATTTATTTATTTATTTTTTAATAAAGGGAGTAAAATTACTTGTTTCCAGTCCAAAAAGAAAATGAATTTTTTTTTTTTTTAAATGAAGGCAAGTTGCAAATCTGTCAGGCTGAACTAAAGCAGAGAAAGTGAAAGTAAACCTACAACAAATTAATCTTTAATAAATAAAAAGATCTGTTTAAGAATATTTCAACAGCTTGTCTGTATTGTCCTGTCTGTATTGTTTCCCTGCCCACAATGGTGTGGGGAATAGGGGCAGATCTTTCCCATAATGCGCTTACTTAAATTCCAGAGGGGGTATCGCATTCACCGTTTGCTATTACCGTGCTCCAAAGAAAACAAAGATCCTAAAATCACCAGCCTGTTTGTCAATTACCTGGAAACAGGTGTTGTCCACTGACTGTAAGGGTGAACAAAGCACAATGAAGCACTTCATTTCCAGCTGAACTGAGGATACACTTCAGAGTACATTTAAGGTCGCGGGACACGTTCACACTGGCGTTCTTCAAAGCCATTTTGAAGTAAACCATGTGACCATGTCAGCCTCTTTCAGGCTTCGTCATTCGGAAACAAAAACAAAGCATCGCCTAATTATTAAGGCATTGTCAAGATCAATATCAGGCCACGCAGACTGCTAAAGCAGTTGCTTGGCACCAAGACAGTAAAAGTGTAATGGCTGACAAAGAAAGTTATGGCAGTCCCCCGTTATAGGGGGTCACATTGTAATGAGGTTACGCCAAGCTACATTTCCACCCGAACAAGAAAGCCCTGGTGTTGTCCAAGGGCACTGTGGTGGCGATTTTAAAAGGATTTGTTTGGCAGGCCCGGCAAGGCCCGTCGGCACACAACAGGGCATTCGGTAGTAAAACTCACATCGCCGACAAGCCGCATACCATCCCCGGAGTTCTCACCCTCGCTAAAAGAAGACCCCGGCAGCCTCAACAGTAAGTCAGGGGTACACAGAGTTTATTTTGCAGTGTCTGTGACAACCAAAGAGGCATTTACTAAAAAGGATTCCCATGTAGAACACCGGGGTCTTTACAAAAGACAGGCTTCCAGACAGGATAGTCCATCTGAGGAACTGCAGATCCAAACACAAAATCGGAGAGCAAGGTCTCCCCACACACACACACACATTACTGTCAGATTTATGTTCTGGCTTACACTCAAAAGCCAGTAAAAGGCATGTTTCAACTCCTAAAATGGTTGTACGGTGAACACAAATGAGGTGCGCAAATTTGTTTTTGGAAACGCTCTAAACAGTGACTGTTTGCATTTTTTTCCAATGTAAAAAAAGTAGTTCCCATTGGTCAAAGTGTTTCACAGTATAAAATACCTAGGAATCACTGCTAGAACCCCTACATCCCTACCTAAGCATTTAAGATTACCTCATCTCTTTGCAGGAAATACACTACAGAAGAGCCTACAAGCATCAAACCTCTTTAACATGTGAAGAAGTTTACATTTGTATCCTTAAACTGTGCTTAAAATTATATATATATATATATATATATATCTTAAGTACACATTAATTCTAAATGATAAAATACATGAACCTGTAATACAATTTGAAGCATTGCATGCTCCCAGTTACTTGACTTCACAATACTTTGACTTAAGTCGTAAATGCAAATTTCCTAGCTGAATAATCAAAATACATCATAGCATTCAAAAGTGTCATTATCGAGATCACTGCTCCCTGAACAGCAGTATCAACTCCTGATATTGAAATAAGGAGCAGACCTGAGTGCTGGGCCCATGGGTTGTGCGAAGGGGATCTGCAGATTCACACCATTCGTTAGGTTTCAGATACCATCGATTGTGTCTCTTTTTGACTTTATGACAAAAGCTGCATTTGTTTTTAAGGTTGGAAGGTTAAGGCTGAAGGGTAATGTGTGCACTTGTTCAGAACCGTGAGCGAACTCAGTCTTTAGTTAAAAACGTGATTTTAATTTATTTTTTTATTCATTGAGAATGTGCAACAGCTCTTCAAAATGGAACCTTCTGATGGTGCTCTGTGTGTTTTTCTTTACTTCAACAGTGTTGCATCAAAGGGCAGTTCTGCACTTCCACAGTGAATTTACGGATATCCATAGTAACTGCTCTGTTGACCCACACACGCAGTGCTGTTACTACAGGAAGACAGTAAAACAGAGAAAGTGACATGAATGACCAATGAGGTTAATGGTGGGAGGGGCTGGAGGTGTAAACAAGTTTGGCATGTCGTGTCTAAAAATAAAATGTGCTGGCATGTTTGGGCAAAACAATGCCCACATGCAGGTGGAACACATTATTAACTTGGAGCAGCATAGCCCTACACCTGCAATCAAATAATAATTTTAGTGCATCTTTCCATCATATTGGTGTCCCTCACAAGGAGAAAAATCGTAATCTATTCAGTTAAATGCCACATCCACTCAATCAATTTTGTTTCACATTCCCTGTTACATCATAAGCAAGTTCATGTAATTCCACATGTCTAGAGCACCATTCAAGCTATGCTTACCAGTAATTAAAGACCATGCAGACATGAAAACACATGGAATATTTTTACACCAGGTAATGTGCAGTGAGCACTGTTGTTAAACTTGTTTTGATCATAATAGAAAAGTAGCAGACACTGAGATACCCAAAGTACACTAGACTCGTAGTCACCTAGGGGAATGCACCTACTCTATATTGTCTTTTGAACTTTTCACAAAAACAAAGGCAAATGATTGTGCATGCTAATGCTACATACATCAGTTAGATACAGAGAAACTCTGCTAATTTGTCTCGCTAGTGTTGACAAAACGGCAACAGGTAACTCTAAAACACTGGCAAGAAGAACCATGCCAAGTCTCCTTATACACTTGGCAAAAACACCTACACCTGTACTGTTTCCTTGTCATCCCAGAGAAACATGAATCTGTCCAAACAGCACAACGGAAGAGTGTTACAGCACTGAAGGCCAGCGTTCACTTCCTTCTCAATGCTGCAAAAACAAGGGTTGAGTTTGAAAGGGGAGACTCTGACCACAACAGCCACTGACAGACTTATCAGCGCCGAGCACGACAGTGTATATCCAGAAATGTGACACCAATAAAGTCCAAACAAGACCTGCTTTGACAAGGAACAGCCAATGAGCACAGCATTCCAGCATGAGCTGGCTATTACCATTTCCAAGTTGACATAAATTTAAAGCATTTTCTTGAGAAGAATATTCCCTCAAGAGCCAAAAAAAAAGAGAGAAAACAGCAGTCATGTGACATAGCTTACTTCTCATTTCCAATGTGGACTGTGACCAGTCGCCACCTGCTCAAAGTCATGCACAAAAAAATCTACCTATGGCAAAACCCACAGTGGCCAAATAGTTCAGCAATAACCATCTACGGTAATTGTTCAGACACACGCACACACACATACACCTTTGGTGACTCCGTAAGGCACACCTGATGTATACAGCAACAGCAACATAACTTCCTTCTCTGTACCTCAGGTTTAAATGTCACTTTGGACACAAAAAATACTCATCATTACAGTTTGACAGATGTCATTTTCCAAATTATAGAGGTGTCGAGGTGCCAAGAGGCACCAGTCAGAAACATTCCCAACCAGGGGGGAGGTTTCCTGAGTTTATTTACCTCACAGAGAGTTGTGCAATGACATACGTGGAAGCATACAGCTACAAAGTCATTACGTCTGTTTTTAATAACCCACAGAGTGCCAGACCAGGCTTCTAACCTATGTAAAAACCACTGTTCGAATACACCCTTGATCATGAGATGAAACAGGATCATGTTTTCAGTTAATTTCAAGGTAGGTCAGACTTTGTTCCGCCCAGTGCAAAAGAAGCGACTTCATCTGACTGTATGACAAATTTTACGTTTGAAAATACATGCTGGAGTGGGTTGGCTATTGGGACGAAATGGAATCCGGAACTTTCTCTCACGGTGCATCAGTGACAGTCTGCCTTTCCTTCACATCAGCTGACAGGGATTGTCACTGGGTGGCTGCATATTAGAGGGCCCACAGCTCTGCCCCCAATTTCCCAATTTTTTGGTTGCTGCACAAAAATTCAGGCAGTTGGTTACACTGCACAGATGAGGTGAGGTGAGCAACCCTTGTGCTGACTCTGAAATCTTGGGTCTGTTGTTTAACTTCCAAAAAACACAATGATGTTCTTTAACAGAGAAACCTCTAAATCATGTTTTCTGTTAGGTTCTCATCTCAATATTTCACACACGTACCACAAAGCTTTTAGCTAAATAAAAATGTCTGTTACACCACTCTCTGCTGAATTGGTTTGGCACCAAAATGAGGGGAAACACTGGAAGCATTTCGAATTAGGCAGAACAAGGATACAGTCCAAACACGTCTGTAGTTTTGGGTAAAAATGGTGATTGAATATCACTCTAAATTTGCAGCAAGAGAATGAAGCTGTCCCTTTCCAACTCATTAGGCAAGTGATGCAATCAGACTTGGCAAATGATAGCTATAATAATTCCTTCCAGGAAAAGGTGCATTAGTCAGACTTTAGTCTTGTTTTAGTTTCAGGATAAAAAGAAGACACGTCATAGCTACTTCTAAAAAAAAAAAAAAAACTATCGGTTTCAGTTATTCTAAACCCCATATTTGGAACAATCCACAAAAAAATCTTAAACTACACAATATAATCGCTCCTTTTTGCAGCAGTTTCACTACAACAAGGAATATCTACCACACAGTGCACTGTGATACAATGATAGAAATCTTTTAAATCAATGCAGTTAAGGATCCTCTAAAAATTTATTTTATAATGTACTCCCTGGCCACTTATGCATGGAAAAGGACTTAACACTGTCCCTTGAATGATTAATGTGACTCCTCACGTATTTCTGAAATGCACACATCTAATTAAGTCTTAATTGCAGACAGTCTTGCTAAAACAGAAATCTATAATAAGTACATGTTTACTCATATTTGTTTAATGAGATAATTTTTTCATGTTCATGTTCACAAGGGGGTGAATATTGGAATACAAATGGAAAAATTAATTATACAGTATAGTCTCCGAGCTTCTTTATTGTCTCAGAGCAAATGGATAACATTTGCGGCTGCATCACTTCTAAACTTGCAAATGAAGTTTATGTTGGCCAGCAATTTGGCTTAGATGCAACTAAATTAAAGGTACAGTATTAATCACAGTACAGTTGCAAACATTGAGGGTAAACCTATTGAAGGATTTACATACAGTACCGACTGTACATTCTAAATTGCAGAAGCAGGCTCAAAAGGTTATTTTATACTGTATTCTTGTACAATACCAGTGAACCACCATGCAGGACTTATTTTGTTGCATCAAATTGCCATCGTCACTAACCACTACGGGGTCAAAATGAAAAGAACAACCCCTAAAGGGTCTCACTATGGTGGATAAACACCATCATATATTTTCCAATATAAGAAAGAGACTGCAAGACACTCATTTAGTGTTTCAAATGTGCTATTTACTCAAAATCCATAACTGTGACTTAGCAAAAGAAAACAAGCTGGCAGACCAAACAGAACTTTTTTTTTTTATTTTTTTTTATGTGATATTTGGATCATTCATCTAAAGCCCAGCAGAGGAAGTAACCCATAACACTGAAGACTGGCCTGAAATAACCCTGTTTGCCTTAGCATATGTGGCTAAGCCCAGGCTCTGTCCTACGGCTCCAATTTAGTGGGACAGGCAGCACAGTTGACAAATTGCAGGACGTAAAGACGGAACCATCATAAACACACACAACCGATATTGAATTTTTCCTCTGGACTAGAAAAAGAACATCCTACATTGCAATAAAATATACACATCACGTTTGTGTACAAACTACATCACACAATTTTGATATTATGACCCCATTTATCAGTTAGATTTCAGCCCAAACTAAGAGGTAAACACTCAGGCAAGTCTGTTTTCATTGTTGTCATCTGAGACTATTCATCCACATTGATTATTCCCAGCACTGTACCAAATCACACACGTGATCAGCAAGATGGACAAAATAGGGACAATCGTTTATGTGAAACTCTTCAGATGAACGCCTGTAAAGTCTGACACTCTCTGATAACCTTTGGATTTTTTTTTTAAGCAAAATGGCTGTTTTGTTTTCTGAAAGTGGAAACTGAAGCACCAGTGAGATGGGTGGCACTGTGTCATCAGGGAGGGCTGCAGCAGGACGGGACTAAAGCGGCTGTCCGCTCACTCGATCGTGACATCATTGTCAGCTGGGTGCGAAACATAAAGAGTGCTGCTGTTATGACCCGAGAGCTGTCGCGGGGTCGACGTGGCACAGAAACTCATGGTAAACGGTATCGTGTGAGCGCCAGGCCCCTGTATTGTTAAAAAAAAACCTGTGAAGTCCAAGATGATTCCCGAAGCTCGGCCCTGGCGCGAAGCCTGGCTCTCTCTCACTGTGCCAGTCTGGGTCACGACTGACAGGGCCCATTCAGTCATTTTCCAATAATCTACAGCTGCAGCTGTAAGGGGACCACAGTCTTAGGCAGACACAGGGCAATACACGCCCCCTCTCGTGAAAAATGCATCACACTAGTTCATCTGTTCATCTGCTCCGCTGAGGAGTTTGCTATACAGAACGGACACTTCGGTGGCTTACGTCGTCGCAACGGTACATTTAAGCCTTCCCCTGTTCAACAATAGAGACTGTAGCTCCAGACACAAAAATGGTGTGTTCCCTGTGTATACAGAGTGAGAAGGCCCATAAACTAGAACATATGGCATATGAGCCGGGTTAGCTACTGCTGCATCGTAAGAGAAAGCAAATAAAAGGCATGAATTGCAAGGAAAATATTTTGGTGTTCAAGTGAAAGAAAACCGCACTTGAGACCTGGTGCTGGAGTCTCAACCTTGCTGGAGTCTCAACCTCTCAACCACTTTGTCATATCAAAAATTATCATTTTTGAATTTCAGTCTTCCTGAAGACATGAGATTTAAAAGTATAACTTTTTTGCATAATTTTTCACACACATTAACAAATCGAACACTAAATAATTCAATTATTTATTCAAATTCTTGCTATCAATACAAGTTTGTAAAATTGATAGCAGTCGCATTAAAAGCACTAGACGTAGAGCACCAGTAACACGAGGATGCCCCTACACTGAGCAGCTTACCTCACACATGATGTGTTGGCAAGCGTCTCTCTGGAGTTCATAAATAGAGAGCACTCAGAACACTTTAATAATTGATAATCAAACTCATTCTTGGCATCTTCAGACTGGGATTACAACCACTTTTCCTGCCAGCTTGTCTACCTAAACTAAATCACAGGGCAACCATTACTTAAAAAGCTGGTTTGACGCATTTGGCTCTACAGAGATTCTATGTTCTGATTCATGAACAGTCATGTATCACTGGACAATAGTGAAAAGGAAAAAAATAATACATTTTTAATAAACTCTTCATTCAAAAGCATGCTTGCATGAAAATGACTACCTATCCAGACCTGATCATAAGTGCTTCAGTGCATTGAGTAATGTTTGCAGTGTAAATGCTTCTCAAACAATTTATGGCAATTAAATATTACTTAATAATAGAATACTGTGCAATAAAGAGGGCAATAATGGAAACAGCAGTTGGTAGTTTATGTCAGGAAACAAATTCAGGACAAAACATGTCAAAATAGGAAAATATCCATCTAACTATGCCAGTGGCCCATAAGGGAAAAAAGCTGACCCAGAATGAAATGTGAGACAGATCTGTCCAATTTACTAACAGTGGTTTTGACAATAACTTCAAAAGTACATTAAAATGATCATTGTAGTTGTACATCTGATTGGACTTTAAAATGTATTTTCAGTTACTATGAAAATATCAGTATGTATTTGGAAAATAATCCCCAGAGCACATATTTAATAAAGGCATGCACCAAGTGAGTGCTTTAATAAGAGCAACTTACACCTGCTTGTAGTACAACCTGTTCTCCGCATAAGAGGTACTGAATCTGATACAGGCACCCGAGGTGCATTTTGACTGTCAGCCCCAAATCACTCAGCAAGGTGGGCTTTTTTCCACATGATTCGTTTGGATGATGTTGTCATCTGAAATGCCTACAGCACAACTATAAAGTAGTTGGAACTATGGTGAAATCAGCAGAATCTCTGGCATGTACTGAGAGTATTCAGCATGCATAACACTGTCAAAAATATATCAGTCTTGCTGCAGAACTAAATTTATTGGTTCATGCCCTCCACTGAAATTAAATTTGCATGCAAAATAAAAATGTGCAGGATAATGACAATATTCAAACATTAATCTTTAAAAAACCATGTTTTATCCTTTTTTTTAAATATGTATCGTTTATGAATGAGTATGCTGTTAAAATTTGCCATGGGATAACAATGCTGTGCCTTTTCTTAAAATAAAATGGGTTTGGTTAACCTTGTATGGGTCAACCTAGTATCTACGTGCGGATCCATATTGAGTTAAACAATGTAATAGTAGGCCAGTCCTTTTAATTATAGTATTATTATCCTGAGTCATCAATGTCCCATTGTGAGCTCTGAAAAGGAAATGCGTATATGCTTTCAATTTAGAAATCAGTGACGAGGACATGTTACTCAAATAGCCTATCTGGCCCTCGATTAATCAGGAGGTTAAGGCTAGTCGAAAAGAAGACAAGATTAAACATAGCCTCGTTTCAAGGATGTGTGACAGAACAGCGGGGACAGCCCATTTTTACGCTTTCGCATCTCCTCGCAACTCAAGAATGTAGCGCTGTCTGTAGTACCTAGAACTAATCATAACACTAACTTTGCCTTTTGGGGGTAATTTAATAGTGTAAACTACAATGTCGGAAAAATCGGACCCCCTGTGCTGACACTAGAAATAAGAAAAATGTGAACTCAACAACCATTAGGCTACTCCAAGAAAGTTCCAAAATTACGCAAGTTCACTGCTGCTTATAACAAAGTTTGTTAAAATGTTAATATAAAAATTTTACAAATAAAGGCCAAATGTGTTGATTTCAAATCATGTTGTGACATAGAATATCGGTAGCATACCACTGGTCCTTTCCAAATGCAACAGTTTACAGTCGATTGAAATTTCCGTGAGAAAGGTAAACGTAATGGGCATGGATCATATATTGAAATCAATCTCAAATAGTCCATATGAATTTCAATTTAAATATATCTGATGGAGTGAATATTTTTAAAGTAACATATTTATACTTGGAAAAAGTTGCAGATCCAATCGGACGTCCATACAGTAACTTTCTGTTTCGCAAAACCTGCAGTAATATCCTACCTGACTGCGAGTTACTAAACAAGACGCATCCGCAATTGCCAGCATAGTAGAGCAAAACACTGATTTCAAACATTTAATTTTGAATAAAATAAAACAGCACATCTACATTTCCAGATTCACCAATATGCTCTCACCTGTACGAAGTTGCTTTCACCTGCGATAGGGGAGGAGGCCATGTTGCACCAGAAGCCAGCACTACCGGACAGGTTCACAATATCTTGCTTTCGTCCGTTTTACCGGAAAACTTTCCA
Source organism: Anguilla rostrata (assembly GCF_018555375.3). NCBI lineage: Eukaryota > Metazoa > Chordata > Actinopteri > Anguilliformes > Anguillidae > Anguilla > Anguilla rostrata. The sequence continues at coordinate 12,166,614 of NC_057934.1, forward strand.
ACAAAATCCATAAACTTTAAATCTCATTTATATAATTATTACTCGGTTAAATTCACTACACCACGACAACTGTTGCGAACTGCGCACGTCTCCCCAATGGGAGTCGCAAGCGGCACTGTATGGCACAAGTTTCCTGTGGGACAGGACTAAACAGGTAAAGTCTACTGCTGCTCAGGGCTGAGCGGAGAAAGGAGCAATTCCATTTTACGTATCCATAGTCCGTATAGCCCAGCACACCATGGGGGCAGGGTGCGGCACTTTGGCTACGCAAATCAATAACCACTTTCGTTTTTTCTTATGTCAAAAAACGTTATACGTGTTGGGATTTGCACTTTATTTGCATACTACATGCTGCTTACAGTAACAGTTTTCTTGGCTAATAACCGAAGTTCCGTTCCTCTCACTCGTTTTTTAAGGATGCAGAAAAACAACTTTAATTGATTAGCCTATATATTCATATACCCTTGCAGTAAGTGCTAGTTTCAGTTGCCTACCAAGCTGCCTAATAAATATTTACAGAACAGACTACTAAATAATTACTTTCCAATCCTGGCCGTTTCTTATGTACATGTTCCATCTGGAAGAGGTTTAACTGTAACCCGAGTTACAAGCATTCATATTCATATCATATGCATTTAATCCATTTATTGACATTAAACATTAGATGGCGCCATTGTCGTTTTATTTATTCTTCTGCTCGTAAAAATTTCGCCAATATTTATCAACAGGGGGTGCCAAAGTTCCTGGTGAGAGGCTAAGCTACGGATGTCCAGTCTTATCCGAAAAGGGTCGGTGTGGAGCAAATTTTGCACAAGTCGTCTTCAATCAAGACCTCGATAAGTAGAATCAAAGTGCTAGTCCAGAACAACAACTGCACCAACACGGTCCTTATTGGTTAATACTGGACATGCCTGCTATATGCTGTAAGCATGTATTGTCAACAGCTCTAACTCCAGTCATGAATATGGACAAACAAAAACTGTAGCCAAATGCAGTTTTGTTTCTCTAATATTAACCACATTCTTCCCATTTATTGTGATGACAGGGATGAGATTATAATTATTGTCATTTAGCAGATTTCCTTATTTTTGGTGACACTGAAGGGAATAAACATAATATCAAACAAAATTGATTGAAGTCTGGTGGAGTGTTTTTTGTTTTTGCTCTTCTTTTATGTTATCTGTGTAAAATAGCACTATTGCATTCTGGCTATGGGTGGTTTCAGTATGTACATGCAGTGATGCTGCAGCCAAAATGTTCAATAAATCAAATTTCCATTAATGAAAATATTGAAAATTATAATATTATAAGTGGCGTGTAGAGATATACCTGTGGGCTACCACATCTGATTCAATGTATGACATTTTGCCATATTGAGCATCATAACATTGTATGAAGTTTTAATGATATTGATTAAATGTTTTAGTTTGGTTTTTGGTATTTTCTGTCATCTTGAGGAATTCAATGGTATTTTGATTAGCGAGGGGTTCTTGAGGCAGAACCAAATTAGTCTCTCACTCCATAACAGACCACAGAAACCAAAAGGCAAGGGGCCTGTATTGTAAAGTAGGATTACAGACCCATGTAACACAAAACTTTTACAATATTTCTGCCATGTAGTGACAATTTTATGACATTACATTGACATAATTCCAGTAACCTTGTGAGAACATCCTGTGTTAGCCGGATAACTGCATGGAGTAAAACCCAGAACACTCCCAAATCTAGAACATGGACTGAAGTAAAAACAGCTGTTCTGGGTTTTGTTCAGTGCAGTTATCTAGAAAATTTAGTAATCCCGCTTTGTGATATAGGCCCCAGACCTCTTGGCAAGGAATAAATGTTCAGTTTCAAAGTTTTTCTTGCTAATTTTCACCCTGTCTGAATAGTATGAATGCCTCTGTATCTCATACAGAGTGGACATGCATGAACACAATTCTCTGATCTGGATAGATTGCATCATAAAAACACATATTCAGGGTCAGCACTTAAGTGCTTGGCTACACACTTAAATGCTTAGCTGCTACAAAGATTGATTGGTTAAAGAATCCACAAACCTTGTTTCCAAGACTTCATTTGCCTGCCGATTGAAAGAAAACCAAAAAACCTGCAGACACTGCAGCTTTCTAGGACTGGAGTTACTGATCCCTGCTGTAGAGCAGGGGTTCTCAATTTTATCCAGAACGGGTGAAGCAGCTTCAAACTCATCTCCTCCCTCCTTTCCTCCATATACTTCCAGGTAGAAGATGAGTGGGAGTGGAGGAAAGGAGGTGAGGAATGAAGAGTAATGGGACACAGCCCTCATTCAACAACTGGAGACCTCAGTGAGCTGCTAGTTAGTAGAGTAAGGTGTGCCAAATCAGGGTTAAAATGAAAACCTACAGGCTGAGCTCCAGGAACAGGGATGTGAACCATTGCTCTATATAAAAAAAACCCCAGGGGTGTCAAATCTTATCCAAAAAGGCCAGTGTGGGAGCAGGGGTTTTTTTTCAGCCTAGTATTATGACACCTGATAATTAACAAATCATCGTCCGCAATCAAGAGCTTTGCTAATTAGAATCAGGTGTCTTAGTGCTGGGCTAGTAAATCTGCATCCACACATTTTTTTTTTTTTTTTTTGGTTAGATTGGATACCTCTGCTTCACCCAAATGAGTCTGGAAACTACAATGGGATAAATGTATTGAAACAACTTGGAGGAAATTTAAAAATCACTCACAAGGTCGGGGGGAGTAATATAGCTAACATTGACCAAGGCACTGCACAAACCTTGAATACGATGCTTAAAAATATTTTGGACTACTTTAAGGATGCCATGAAATGTTTCAGGATATTAAATATTTGTATTTTCAAAGGAATTCATGAACTACCAACTTGTCAAATTGCAGCCTGTTGGAATTAACCTGCCTCACAGAGGATACAAAATTGGTTATACGGAGAAATGAAAAGACACTCAGATAAGCCAAAGACTAGAAAAAAGAATCACATTTTGACAAGTCATAAAAAGTGGACTTATCCACCGTTTGGTGTTGAGGCCTAGGCTCTTCCATAAATGGTGCTTACAGGCATTAGCAGCAGCAGCAAAAAAAAAAAAAAAAAAAAAAAAAGCATTTGCATTGACTTAATTCTGGGGTTTAGTAATGTTTAATATGCAATTTTAGTTATCATGTGGGCACTAAATTATGATGATCTCAGATTTAAAATAAAAATTTGTGAAAAAAAAAGTTGTGCAAGAAGTATTTGTTCATGTTAAACCACAAATAGTCTAACAGTAAGCACTGACCAAAAGACAAGTAAAAATGGGACAAGTAGCCTGTTCTCACCATGAGTACCATCCACAATGGTATGAAACCTGAGCACTGAAAACTGAAGATTTTTATAAGCTGTAATATTTGCTCGTTTTTATTGGCGACGAATAAACAAAGCCTTCCCTACCACTGTATCATTTTTCTTCGATAAAAAGACTTAGAAACATGGAAGTCACTTTCATGGTTTTCAACACCGCCCCCTTCTGATTTTTCATCACCGCGTTTTAAAGCCCTTCTCCCGCTTCAAAACATCTACTTCCCGATTGGCTCCTTTGAATGTAATCGAGAAACATGATTGCTTGAATTTGAAAGGCATCAGCACCGCCAGTTTGAAAGCATATTGTCATCCAGCATTCATAGAGCCTGTGTAACTTAGCACCGCAAGAAGAAATACTTCTCGAAGGTAATTTTCACGTTATTATTTTAACTTTTATAGTAACTTGTATACACGTGGTTTAAAAGGAGATTATTTAAGATAATATTGTTTAAGCTATTTATGATGCGTAGTTTTCTACCTCACCACTTCAGCAGTTTACATGTGGAATTTTAATTGGGCTGAGAAAAGAAAAACATTTATTGAAACATTAGCTAACAATCTGACATTACCTTTCTAACGTTACCAAGCTTGGTGTAAGATGGTTCAACATTATGACATTATGTAAAATTATGCACTAGCTAGCACTGAGGTAAATTTTGTTAGCAAAGTAAAGTTAGCCAACGTACATCTAGTACAGTAATTGTTTGGGTAGCTACCTCAGTAAAAGGGTTTAAGGTCTATAATATTTCAGAAACGTAGCTGAACTCAATCTAACACCGAGTTAGTTAACGTTAAGTTACTTTAAGTTGCTTATTGCGAGTTTTTGCTTGCTCTAGCCTAGGCTAGCTAATTTACTCAAGATAATTCACCTAGCTGGTTAGCTAAGTTCAGCCGGTCAGTATATTCGTTAGCACGCTAGCCCAGACATCAGGGAGTTCGAACGTAGCAAGCTAGTATTTTGCCAGTTTTGCAATTAATCACCTAGCCTTCGAAGTTCGTTGACTAATTTGGGAGATTTAACTGAACAGGCTATGAGTTATCCAAGTTAGCTTATGAGACAAGCTCACTAGGTTGTAGCTAGGTAACGTTAAGTTACGTTAACCTAACGTTGGCTAATTTGGATAACGTGGGGTTTCTGGTTACTGCCTAGTTACATTCCTTTCATTTGGTATCTGGTTTTATTTAGCGGATTATTGCCAATGTGTCTAACCGTAGCTAGCTTGCGCCCTAAGCCCGTTCTTGCTGATAATTATTTCACTCTACGAGCCCAGCCAGTTAACGTTTTTGTTAGCGTACCATGAGTCAAATGTTTGGCTGACATGTTCATTTCGTTAGGAAACTGCAGCGATGGAGGATTACTTGAAGATAGAGAAAATTGGGGAGGGTGAGTATGCATGTGGCTAAATTTGCTAACCCTTCCAATGAACGTTATCCGTCCAGTTGCCTCCCAGTGCTTTCCTTTTCGACCACATTCATCTTCCTTTTGAAGACTAGAGTCCATTTCCTACTGAATACTCTACGGTTCTATTTTAGGTAACGTTAACTGTGTAGGCTGGTTTTCGAGTAAACCAGCATCTAACGTACACAATTTGACTCCTTTAGTAATATGCCAACCATTCCCTTTGGCCAGGTACCTATGGTGTCGTGTACAAGGGAAAGCACAAGACTACAGGCCAGGTGGTGGCCATGAAAAAAATTAGGCTGGAAAGTGAGGAAGAGGGAGTTCCCAGTACAGCTGTTCGAGAAATCTCATTGCTCAAGGAACTTCAGCATCCCAATGTTGTTTGGTAAGCTTTTATTTATTTATTGCACATCCAGCGTGCAGTATATTGCAGTGACCATCCTTTGGAAGCATAGTCTATTAAAAATAAAAACTTCTCAAGCAGTAAATAGCCTGTATCTTAAGTTTTGTACCCTGGGACTCCTAAAATATTTTGAGTCTTCCTGCAGCCTGTTGGATGTCCTGATGCAAGACTCAAGGCTCTACCTCATCTTTGAATTCCTGTCCATGGATTTAAAAAAGTACCTGGATTCCATACCGTCTGGCCAGTACATGGACCCTATGCTTGTGAAGGTATGAAATTGTAGTTTATAATCCGACTTGCCACGCACATACTGTGTCACACTTATGTTAATTTAAATGTCATTTTAACATTATTTATTTTTACTATGGGTATAGATTTCTGTTTAGGAGTGTGAAAACACAAGGGCTGGGGATGTCAGTTGGTAAATGGAACTTTGTTCTTCGTGGTGTTTGTGTATTGTGTAACCAGCAATTGCATGTTTGTGTTTCTTGCTGATTTGATTATTTATTCATTTATTTTCGCCCCCTCAGAGCTATTTGTACCAGATTTTGGAAGGAATACTGTTTTGCCACTGCAGAAGAGTCCTTCACAGAGACCTGAAACCACAGAATCTGCTGATAGACAACAAAGGGGTGATCAAGCTGGCTGACTTTGGGCTGGCCAGGGCCTTTGGTGTTCCTGTGCGGGTTTACACTCACGAGGTGAGCGGCCATGTTGTGCTAGTGCTGGGTCGAGGTACCATGTGGTGTATTGTACCCAGTGATTGTGTGCCTCATGATCTGTAGCCATGTGGCTGTTGCAACGGCTGCACCTCCACTGGTTGAATTGTGATGTGAAATCTGGTTATGTGCGCAGGTGGTGACGCTCTGGTACAGAGCCCCTGAGGTGCTGCTGGGGGCCTCCCGGTATTCTACCCCGGTGGACATGTGGAGCATCGGAACAATCTTCGCAGAGCTGGCCGTAAAGAAGCCGTTGTTTCATGGCGACTCCGAAATCGACCAGCTGTTTAGGATTTTCAGGTACGGCGATTGCACGCAGATGTAGAGTTGCCTAGTCCAACTTGAGTCTTGCAACATTGGCAGTACGTAAGTAGGAAATGGAAAACAGTTGAGTTAAATATTAAACACTAATGTAGTACAGGAAGGTCCGATACCAGAGCTGGCCTCTAAGGGCTAGTGTTCTGTCATCTGCTACAAGAAAGGTTATAAAACCAGTTGCTCTAAAAAATGAAGACTAGATGTTCACTGTGCTAATGACTCTGGAAGAGGTATGTGTCCTGAACTAGTCTTATGAGTCAATTAAAAATGTGAAATATATGTAGGGCACCAGTGATATATACTGAGAACATTGTGTCCTATTCCCACTGCTGCTAAGGGAATATAGTATTTTGGGGGGGGCATTGTCCTTGGCAATGCTGAATGTCCTACTACATGTTTCACTTCTTAACAGTGTCCCCCTGACAGGGGTGACCGACCTCTGCAATGTTTAGGAGCAGAACACAAAAAAGTGCTGTGGTTTATGTGTTCACTTGAGTAATTGGACACATTTTCTGTGCGATAAGATTACTGGGTAGACTGGGTAGGGAAGTGGCAGTTGGTGAGGGGAAATGTGTACAATAAAGGCTAATGTAACAGAAGTCTAATGTTAGGCTCAAGATAACTTATCAATTCTTTCTTTGTCTACTATCCAGAAATAAAAACAAAAATTGATTAATTTTTGGGTAAGGGCTTAAAATTTCTTTTCAGTCTTGTGTTTCTTGGGCAGGCTCTGAGAGGATTTTTGAGATTTAGTAGGCAGATCTAGTTACGCCCGTTCTGAAGGATCCTGAGGTGCTTTTTTCATCCTGACGAGCAGCAGTCTGTATTTTTATTGGTCCTTCCTGCCAAGTAGCAGATATGTGGCATAATGGTTATGGAACTGGGCTTGCAACTACACAGTTGTACATTCAAATCCAAGGTGGGGCACTGCCATTGCACCCTTGAGTAAAGTACTTCACCTTAATTGTCTCGTTACAACGAACCTGCTGTAGAAATGGGTCGTTTGTAAAAATTAATCTAAGTGTCTAAATCCTTAACATATTTGATATGCTCGCAAATGGTGAAAAGGTTGGTCCAGCTAGCTCGTTTTATATCGAGTGCTTAAATGTAATGGAGGATAGGCAATGGAGGCTGCCTCTGAGAACTTGTCCTTGCACTGGTGCTGTGAGATGGGCAGAATTCTTCATATGTTACTGTAGTAATGATGCATTGTGTGGATTTGTGTCACGTTTGTAGGACTCTGGGAACTCCCAACAACGACGTTTGGCCAGAAGTGGAGTCCCTGCCGGATTACAAGAATACTTTTCCCAAGTGGAAGGCGGGCAACCTTTCTTCTGCGGTGAAGAATCTGGATGACGATGGCATCAACTTGCTGTCGGTAAGGTCCCCCACTCACCTCCTCATTTTGAAATATACCTGAACAGTTTCTAAATTAAATGGAAAATGTATGTTTTTTTGTTTTTTTTTTTAAATCTTGATTTGGAATGGAAGTTTAGTTGTCAGAGGGCTGGGATTTGCGATAGGCTTTATTTTGTGTTGGTTTATGCAGTTCACAGAACCCTTTCATTTGCGCTTCATATATTTTATAATATGGACATTTTTTGATTTTGTCAATTCACAGGGTCCCATCTTTCAGAGCACGTACTCCCTGATAAACCGTTTACTGTTTAGTGAGGGTGTCTTTAAACAAAAGTTTTTAAATAGCCTATAGAATCTTGTGGGTAATTTACATGTAATGTCATTGAATATTGGATTAGAATTTCTGTGGGAACCCTGTCAGCATAGCTATCCATGTATGATTTGTATGGTTTATTCTCAGTTTGGATGTCTTTGACTTTGTTTCATTCTCTTGTAGAAAATGCTCATCTATGACCCTCCGAAGAGAATTTCAGCGAGGCAGGCAATGAGCCACCCCTACTTTGATGACCTTGACAAGAGAACCCTCCCAGCCAGCACAATCAACAAATTCTGAAACCCCTCACATTGAATAATCACCCATAATTATGTATTTTTATTCTTTTCTGTGTGCTTTCCAGTCTGTCTTTGTGTTACATATTCATGTATATCACTATACTCACCGAGTTCTTCTCTTATTGGTCCTCGTGTTCTGTAAATAGTGTCTAAGATCTTTGCTCAAAATTGTGTATAATACCACCAGACAAATATGGAAAGACAGGTGTTTGTATATGTATATAATTTCAAATGTAAAGGGCATTTTTTTTGGAGCTCCCATTTTTCATCATCTGTTCTTGTATATTCATTGCAAGAAATGCTAATAAAGTGCACTTTTTGAGATCCGATCTTGACACCCTCTGGTTTTCTGTACTTCCATTTAGATTATTTTATGTAACTCATGCTTAACACTCATAAAAATGTTGACAGTTTATTCAGCAATTGCCCAGAAGCTCATTGCACTCATGCTGATCCTGTTACCGAGTTACTGGTGACCGAAGTTTTCTGCCAATACTATCAAAGTGTGTGTCTTTACAGGCACCAATTACTTAAAAAAAAAATCTTTAGTCAATGTATTTCTGCACCTACCTGCTAAGTCCAAGGTTCATGGACATTGTGGAAATTATAGCAACAAAAAAAAGGACCCTTAAAATTACTGCTTTTTTTATTACACTGGAAATCTAACTATTCAATGAAAGCTGAGGATTGGCATATAATGAGGCTTGGTCCACTGTTGTCCATGCAGTACACAAGTATTTAGCAACATAGGAAAAACAGCTATAAGATTATGCAGCTACTGTATTAATTTACCTGTAAAAATGTGTTTACTGACAAAGACAAGCACCTGTGGTGCAGTCCCTAACTTCTATGTTAAAGAGGTGAAACATCAGGTTTCAAAATCTCAACTTGATTTAAGACGTTCGCCGTCAATCTTATATATGTCTGCGAAGCGAGCATTCTTTTTTCATTTCATTGTGTTGGAATAAACTTTATAGCTGACATCACCAGATAAAGGCATAAAAATAACTGAAACAATCTGACATTCTGACCATACAGCCTTGGGGAGGGGAGCTGTCATATGCACACAATTCCTCATCAATACTGGCCAAGTAGGTGGGGTGTGTCTCCAGCATACTGATCAGGAAAAGGTGTGGTTTGGAATGGAATGATAGGATGTCCTTTGTCTTAACATCTCAACAGTTCTAGGATATTTGAAATGGTGCATAAGAAAATATGTGAATTATATTTTTATATAAGCATCTTCCTGGTCTGCAATTAAAATGTTATGTTGACTATGCAAGTATTTATGTATATGCTTCCGTGGATTAACGTGCTGTAGTGTTTTTGTTTTTTTTTTCTATTGCAAACATGCTTTATATGTTTTTGCAATTCATTTAAATCCTTGATTTAACAGTGAACACTGAGCAGTCTCCACTGCAGGGATTACAGCAGAGGTGGGCAATGAGGGCCGTATCTGTTTCTGGTCTTCATGCCAACTTCCGCCCTTAATGATTTCATTAGCCGTAATATTAACGCCATCTGACATGTCACCTACATTTCTTGATAAGTGAATGATTGAGAGCCAAAGATTGTTCTTGTGTCCCTAAATGAAATGTATTACTGTGATCTAATCCACAAGTGAACCAGTGTTGGTGTATGCAGCCAATTGGCTCATTTAGTCAGAGTAATTGGTGGAAACAAAACCTGCATACACACCGGCCCTCCAGGACCGGAATAGCCCACCCCTGGGTTACCGTGTATTTCATGTAAAAGAGGCCGTTTGGATATTTTATCCCAAAACTGTGTTTGAGTTGGGCCACTAGGTGTCCCTATACAAACACCTTTTGTGCTTCTCATGCCAACATACTGACTGTGCCGTATCTGTGGTGCACGATAGCAATAGGTTGTTTAGTCAGGCTACAGCCTAACCAGAATCTCAAAAAATCATAAAAGACAGACTGCTAAGGAGTTGACATACTCTTTTGTTTGCCAAAATGTATACCAGATCAATCTTCTGAAATAGTTCCCAAGTGGCATCATTTGGGATTTGGGATGGGATTTGGCTGCTGTCCTGGTTAAGGTTGTACATCTACCTTGTCTCTGTCATCAAAGAAACATTTTTACATGTAGGGATCATTGACTCAGTCTGCAGAGGACTTGTATGTTCAGCTAAAGGCAGTGAACAGAGCAAGAAGTCCAATATCCAGGCTATTGGGTCAGAGGGAGCACATAATACCAGCCTCTCAACGACTCTGGGAACATCACAGAGATATCCTGCAGGATAGGCCAGCATGATGTTGGAAAGGACTATTTAACTTGCAGCCCTGAGCTGAAATGTGGTCAGCTGAAAATGTGCTTTTGGCCCTTTCATCATTCTGAGGAAAGGAAGAATCATATCAAAAGTATAATTCAGAAGCATCAAAAAAAAAAAAAAAAAAATTCTCTGTCCAGGTCTGCCTCTGCATTCTGTCAGAATACCTCTTGCTAGTGACAGAATAATAACTAACAGCCAAGCAAATTTTATATTGATGTCTTTGATGTTTGCAAGCATTCTTAAATTGTATTTTAAATAGCAGTTGGGAGATGGCTGGCATGTATGCATGTCTAAAAAGAATCTGGCACCCAGCAAGAAGTAGTTGAATTACCCTGTTGCTTGTATGCCATGTGTCTGAAGGGTGAATGTATTCTGAATTAATGTATGTTATATGTATATTGGTATCATGACTTAATTTAATGGAGTTTGAACACAATGCACTGTTATGCGGAGTGTTATAGTGCTATGTGATACTATGAAATGGGCAAACTATGCACTATTTGCAAATACTGGAATGAAAAGAAGTATTTTATTTTCAATTGTTTTTGTATTGTTGTTATTGTTGTTATTATTATTATTATTATTATTATTATTATTATTATTATTATTATTATTATTATTATTATTTACTCATTACCTCAATCTGATTGGTTAATATGAGACATCCTTGAAAGGCCCTATTTTTAAGTGCACTGTGGTGAGCTGTTTAACTCAAGCACTGACAACTATTTTCAAAAATCCCAAGCCTATATTATTTCTTACTGATATGCAAGATAGATGGAGGTTTGGTATCTTTTAGAGAAACACTGAAAAATGTTAAAGCTGTAAAAGATTTGTCCATAAATTCTTGTTTGTTTCTCTTGGAAGTTCAGACCTTGGATTGATTCTGTGGTGCTAAATTGCATTTTTCACAATGCTTTATCTTTCCTATAGTCATAGTTGATGGATGAGTGTACACTATTTAACAAAAGCAAAACACAGCCTCATCATTTGACTAGTCTGGCTTTTGACAGTTTCTGAGTGTGTGAGCTCAGTGTATACCCACTATGGCAAAAAACAATATGTGGGTCTCACTCCCTGTTCCAAGGGACACTTTGCTCTTGAAATGTGACCCCATGAAGAGCTTCGCCTGTGCAATTACACAAAGTCAACGACCCTCTCCAGCCGACAATGTGATTACCTCCTCCGCCAACGAGTCCTTCACCCACCGTAACTCTACTCAGCCTGCCAAGCCAGAGTATTAGTGCAATCCTGAGCTAACACACAAAATACATCACATACACCTTATGTGGTACTGTATGTATGCACATATGAAAGTCAACTTACATAATCAGCTTTTTCCAAAGGTAACTAAAATGAAGGCATGCACATACTGTACATTCTCTCCAATGAATGACCGCTGCTCATACAGAATCTATGCCTTGAACAATGCTCTGTTTCTTTTACAAAATGCAAATGCAGCCTGGGAATGGATAATGTGGAAGGGGAAGATGTTTGTAATTCATCCGTCTTTGGAGGCAGTTTCCCTGACGTCTCATTTACAAAGAAAAAGCAAGAGATGCCACACTCCAATAGCTGTCTGTCAGAAATGTGTCACACTACAAACATTTCAGTGTGAGCCTGATTATTTTGAACCACAGACCAAACATCAGTACCCACTGCAACCAGTGACCACTTGTCATCTATGACCTTTGCAAAAACCTTGTTGGATTTTGTTGGCTATAAATTGTTCCATCTTCTAACATTTCATAGGGGGCCTTAAATCCTACCGAACACATAATGTTATGTAATGTAATTATATCACATTTCTTAAAGGTTGCTGTAACTCTATCCCATTGCAGGGCTGTTGAAAGAACATTGTCTCATCTTGGATCAGAGCTCAGTGTGATGGCTTAAAATTGCAAATTGTTGTCCTTTCTGACATTGTGAATATATTTACCCGGGACATCCGTATTGTATTTCCTGTTGCCTTTTCCATGATTTCATAATCGAGTTCCCGGATTGCACACGGTGTTCTACTAATGAATCTACCTGATATTCCTGAATAGACTTGAAGAGGTAAAAGGCCATTAATATTGATTTTTAATTATACATTTAGACAGTTCATATTTTGCATGATTTAACAATTATACATATTGTTTTGGATAGCTTGTGTTCTGTGTGGAAGTATACTTATAAATTATATATATGTTTATATACAAATATGTTCGTATTTCTTCATTGGACCGGACCAGATCATTCTAAACTGAAAATAATGCAGATATGCTGGATACACATTTTACATGATCTACTATCCTCAGACATCTGCTCCTGAAGGCAAATATATTAGTGTTTTGTGATCTAAGATGCTTTTTTCTCTTGCAGTCAATGGCAGATGGCAGTGAAATATGGTTGTTGCTCAGGCAATCAAAATAAAAAGGGCAATATTTGTAACTGCGATGTGGGTTTAATTCCCAGGCCTGAGACTGCCGTTGTACCCTAAAGCAAGGTGCTTAATCGAAACTTTCTTAGGTGAATTTACAACTGTCGAAACCTTTCAAGGCATAAAACACATGGGCCTACTTCTCATTAAACCTGAATTTTCTTCCATCAAAGTTAACATGAATGTATGTCACTCTTTCAAAAGTCTAAAATGTTATCTAACAAGCAATTTGTCAAAAGCTTTAAAATTGGTATTATATATATTTTATTTTTATGTTATGAATTAGCTCAGTAAATGAATCACATTACTGGTGGTGACTTCAAAAGTATGGGTCCAACAGCAGTTTCCAGCCAGGAATTCCAGCCCGCTTTGTCTAGGTTCACTGCTCCGTGCCCTGAGCTGTATGATGGCTCTTTTTCCCGCCGTTGATCACGCCAAGCTTATAGGCCTATCCATCTGCTGATAATGTCTTGTAAATGCCAGTTGTGCCGATTTATCGGCCACAATCGGCACAAGATGGAGACAACACGTGCACGAGATGACAAGAAACAATTTATTACAATGAAATTAAACGCGTCACTCACAAACATCCGACATTACCAAACATGAGGTGTGAAGAGTGACGCAAATGGAGTATGAATGACTGCTTGTATGAGCGCCATGAGACCAGAAAACTGGTATTGCGCAGGCAAAAAGTCAAAATCAACAACAAAAAATAAGCAAACTGCACAACCACATTCACCTGATTGCATGGAGAGGAAAAAGCGTGAGACGCCACAGAGTGGCAAATAAGTCTTCTAAATAAGGGCAGGCCAGGTGTTAGCAATCAAATCAGGTTAGCACTGCCGCTACCCAACACGCCTGTTAATTACAAGAAAACATCCCCGCCAGCAGGGAAACAGAAGAGGGCTACAGAAGACATGGTTGTCACACAATATAGTAAGTAATGCACTTAGCTTTCACTCTAGAGTAAAGGACAATAGATTGCAACACTGAAGTAAGGTACAGAGCATTACTCATGAGTTATCACAAGATAACACAGTTACGACTCTATACTAAATTATCACTAACTTCCCCAGTGTCAGATTCTGGATGAAAACCCCTGAACTTCTGTAGATGAATCATGCAGTGTAATCATGCTCCTTTTAAATATTTTCCCCTTTTGTGCAGTAAGCAGGCTATAGGTGTCCAATTAACCAGTGGGGTTCGCCAGTAAATGAAGAGATGCGGTTGTCCCAGCCAATGGAATCCATTCCTCCCTGGACAATGCTATGGTCAATTTTCCATCACCCCATGGGTCGGTACTAGAACAGTCCAGATTCAATACCTTTGTCCAAACACACGAACAGTGCCCTGACTGGTTGATCCAGCTGCCCCCCCGTGTAATAAAACGTCTGCCCAAGACAAGAGTTTTCCTCAGTCAAAAATCTACCGTGTATAGCACCAAAGGGCGATGCGCATTTGGTGATTGTGTCACCCAGGGTATGGGAAAGTTCAGTTGGTGAGAGGTTGGCATCTCATTGCTTTTCAGCAACTCCCCCCTCCCCCGCCCCCCTTTGGTCGATCGGGCACCGCTTGATTACATAGATGGAATATGACAGGTCTTCCTCCAACTCCATTCTATACAAACTTAGCTGTAGTCTGCTGTATGAAAAGAAGCAGTTAGCAACTTCTTGTGTGTTGGAGGTGAACCACGGATCAGCAGTGAGGTTCGTGCATTAACCCAGCTGCAGTTAGGGTGGGAATCGGATATGCTCAGCCATGTGTTCATATGTTGCATGCCAAATTTATTATAATATAAATAAATATATATTAATATATCATTGTTTTTTAATCTACACTGCGGGTGGTGTAAAACATAAAACAGAGTACAATAAAGTACAATAAAATAGAAAAGACACACTGTACTTAGGTAAAATCAATAATTTATTTAACAGTATTCCCTTTAAAAAATAAATAAATAAACAAACAGCTTTAAGGATAATTACCAGCAAGATCAAAGGCCTTTGACAGCAGGAACCAAATGAACCAGCCACTTGGTTTTCTTTTTTTTTAGCAGCTGATGAAGAAATTTAGCAAATTCGCCAATAAATAACAATTGCATGGTATCTAATAAGTGTGACGGTCTAAGTACCATTTCGGTTAACTTAAGTAAATCTACTCTACGAATAGAAAATTAAACACTTTTTCAAGTATTTCCCCTTTCTGATGGGCAGGTTCAAACCCGCTTACATTTTCCCAACTGGATCACATGACCATATCTCCAGGGGGCTCATACATTGGAGGTACAAACACAAACACCTACAGTACAGCACAGTACTGCACAGCTTCTTTATATACTGGTCTACAATGACACAGGCAGAAATTATCATCCTCTAATTTTTCATCCTATGCTGAAAGCTTGAAAGCTGTAATTCCCTTCGGCAATATCTACGTAGAACACTCTTAATGGATTTGATATTGGCTGATATGTTATTTATTCCAAGTAAATCAACTTGTGTTACAAACTAAGTAACACCTAGTAGGGCAATAGTAACAATAATATATTATGCCAGTCGCAGATATAGGTTGTGTTGTGAAGTTAATGTCCATGACTAAACCCTGAACTAATTCATAGTACTAAGCCCTTCTAATTACCATAGGAGATAACTCTTGAACCACATAGGTTAATACTGTGCAACAACAAAGGATATAGAGAAGTTGTACAAAAATAATTTCTTATCTGGAGCAAGACTAGTATATTTCCATTTCTGGGTGAAGTCTGTTGACACTTGGTAGGCTGATGACCTACTTGTCTGACAAGACTTCATTTCCTCCAGGCAAAAAGTTATTGCATTAATGCTGATTTATACCATCTAAGGGTTGGTGACTGCTGTTAAACTTCAGCAATCTAATATTTAACACGTTACACCAATGTGGTTACACACCTACAGCAAACACAGACTTTACGACGGTGAGCTTTTTGCCCGAATATTCAATGTCAGAAGTGACAAAATAACATTCAAATCAAAGCACACTTGGAAATTGGGTCATCGTGCCTGTGAGTCTTGTGGTGGTTCATTATAGCACACATTTCTTACTAGTACTGCTATTACAATGAGTACTTTAGCACTTAAATCACTTTGTGGATGTAAAAGACAATGGCATCTACATGAAACAGAAAACCTAAGCAGCTTGTAACAGTATTTGGTATGTCTTATTCACAAATAATTGTGGAAAAACTCCCATTTTTTACATACATTTGCTGGCAAATGGCTTTATGCCCGGACTGTGGTTTGAGCCAGGTGCTGTTTGGCAAGCCACAGAACCTACAGTCACGAAAAGCACTGGTACAATAAACGGATACAATTTCCATTCGTTGGTGTGTTAAGCAATGGGAGTTAAGCCACTTTAAAAAAACAATTTCCAATGATGACCCCTCCTTCCCCGATGGCGATGTGTTGCTCGTGCACACAGGTTGTGCTTCGGACCACAGAAGTGCAGTAACCCACAATTTTTTTTTTTTTTTTTTTTTTTAAAGACAAAAAATGAAAGTCAGTGCATTGATAGATACTGTATGTCCTCTGGAGATTAAGACAGAAATACAGGAGGGGGGGAGTGAGCAACACTTCACCGCGGCGGTTGCCATGGTTCCCCGTCACAGGGGGGTGCGGGGCTGCTCAGACCACCACGGCAGAGGTGCTCCAGAAACACCACCTACGTCTGGAGTGGTGCTTGCTGTGGACGACGTCCTCCTTCTCCCTCTCCTTCCTCACGCGCTGGTAGTGGTCTTCCTCCTTCAGGTACCACACCGGAGGCCAGCGGTGCTTCTCAAAGTACTCCTGATTCTCTGTTCACGTCACACAAGAAAACAACGAGCTTCAGGGCTAGAAAGCCCCGGTGGACAGATTCCACCATGGTCACTGTATACTGCAAGTGGAAATACTTATAATGACCGCACGTTATTTTTAGTATCCTTTTAGACAAATTCGGTTTTATTTAGGAGAATGCCGTTGTTAAACAGCCCCGCAAACCTCTATCCCATGCAGCGGGCACAGAGCACTGCTGGCTATTACACACCCAATAAAGCACCACATTTATCTGGGTCACTCTGACTGATTCTAGAGAAGGCACTGCCCAGCTATGAGAAGGAGTGACCTTGACTGGGATCATTTACACTATATTCACAAACAATTCATTCATTTTTCTTCTGCTGAATTTTTGAAGCTTAATTAATTTAATTCCTGAAATGTAAGTAAAACTGCTTTTTTTGCTTTGATCGAATAGCCTCCATCAAATACTGATACATCTTACCTGCTGATTTAGATTTGATTTCCTTGCGGTAATTGGCACAGACACTGTTGTAATGAGTGCAGATATGATGTAAGCACCAAGCAGCTAACTGGTTAGCATTATGGAACTGCAAATAAAATGGTTTAAACAATAT
The DNA here is from genome assembly GCF_018555375.3 of Anguilla rostrata. Taxonomy (NCBI): domain Eukaryota; kingdom Metazoa; phylum Chordata; class Actinopteri; order Anguilliformes; family Anguillidae; genus Anguilla; species Anguilla rostrata. Next base: position 12,183,914 of record NC_057934.1, read on the forward strand.
GTTATCTGCAAGAATGTCAAGCTAAAAGTAAGATACCTTCAAGCTGATAGAATCTTTTGAAAAATATGTTGATAATCATCCAGGTGCAGTAGTTAAGATTTACAAAGTGCAAGGTTGAATGTTTCACTCTGTGACTGACCTGAGCCAGTTCAAGGTATGTGAGGACTTCTCCATCTGTGTCCTGTCCCTCTTTTGAAGCTTTCATCAGCTCACTCACAGCATATTGTTCTGTGGAACAAATAATACAGTTGTATTCCTTCTTGCATATGCTTCACAAATATAACATAACATTCAACATTAGAACATTAGTTATGTTCCAGCAATTGCATGTTTTATTAACTTTAAGTACTGTATATTAACAGTTGTGTCACAGGTGGTTAAACCAGTATTTTATGCAAGTGTGGTTACATGCAGAAACATGATCACGTGATAAAATCTTTTAGTGACACACTTCACAAAAACCTTTTATTCTTTAAACACTACCCTTTGAGGCAGAAACAGGCAAGTGACAGCACTGACATAGTACAGACCTGTTAGAGCCACCAGTCGGGGAAGGCACAGTCTGTTGGCCAGAGCAATTAATTCCAGTGGGTCAAGGTCAGCCATAGGGCAGAGCTGATTGGTGTACAGGTACTCCAGTACTGTTTGCATGCACGCCCTACTTGTGTTGGGGAAGGACACCTGCCAAAGTAATCAGACAGAGAGCAGAGAACCACCAATCAAGTTAATGTTCTTCCAATTATTTTTTAGTTGTATGGATTTCCATTTTCTTTATTGGAATGACACACGTATATGCATGCTGTCAAAACTTACACATACAGTATGCGGAAAAACAGTTCCCAGTATGAGCGGTTTCCCTCTGAGTCTCTGTCACTGTCTACGGTCTGAAATCAAAAATCCAATATGCCTTCCTCTCTCTCTCTGCCGCTCCTACTGCCTTTGATCATCCCACTGCCCATTGTTTTTGGCCCTCCCACTATCCACCGTCTGCCCCTCCTAATGTCTGAGTCCCTCCCACAGTTTGAGTCCAAGGAGCCCTTGTGTCTGTGGGGGGAGGGGGGGGATAAATGCTACACTCTCTGGGTGTTAATGAGAAGGAAAAACACAGCTTGTGGCTATTTTTGTTCTGAGAACACTCACAGTTTAAGGATGAATATAAATGTGCAATCTCACTGTCTGATCAGGGAAGCAGTCCAACATTTTATATTTCAAAAAAACAGGAATTTATAATCTGTACATGACATTGCAGCCAAAGGAAAGGAAAGAAGTAAAAGCAGGTTCTCAATAACAAAAATACACAACAACAAGCATAATGCATCCTCACACAAGAGCGTACTCTCATATTACCTCACCATCTATCTTTAAATGCATTCTTTTTACATATATCAGCAATATATACAGCTAACTGGAGAATGGGTATGTATAGATTATATACATGCATGGGGAATGGGAGCCAGTCCATACCTCTGGCAGAATGTTGTAACACAATTCACATTGTCTCCTCATAAACCCCAGCCCGATTCTCCTCCCCCTGCAGCTGTCAAACTATGAACAAATTACATTTCTAACACGTTTATAAAATTATGTCTAATATCAATCTTATAATAACTTCTCTCCAGTGGAAGAAGTGCATTTCATCCCCTGGCCTCTAATGGTTTTCATCTTGGCACTTAAACCTCTTTGTGATCGATATCAAGTTCATCTCAGTGTGGCATTACTAAGCACATTTCAGCAGGAGCACAGAAAATTACTACGAAGCTAATTACATGATGTTCTTCAAGGGTAAACCTTGTACGGTGCACAGCGCACTGAGGTGAACACAAAGGCCACATATCTGTCAATACTGCATTTCTATCAATGCGCTCAATTTTAAAGCGAAAATTAGGACACCTCCAAGCTAAAATAAAACTGTCCTAATTCATATCATATCTTGGTATGAAATGGTAGCCGAAAGCAAGGTCTCTTTAAAGATTTGTTTGGGCACAGCACACCAGCCATTACAATCTCACTTGGTACTGTATTTGGATCTGTGTGTCCACATAGCCTGAAGGGCATTTTAAGGTCTCGTGCATCTTTAAATCTTTTCAAATTAACTTGAAGACCCTGTTGTGTTTGTTAGCCTCAATACTACATGGAGCTTGTTTTATTTAAATCAAGGCAGGCTTAAGTAATCATTCTGAATGTGTTCCGTTGGCAGGGTTTCTGAAAAACTGGTGTGTGAAGAGCAGGCAATGTCGCAGCTTGTCACAGTCTTTATGAATTAAAAATAGGCTTCCACAATGACGGCAGCATGGAAACACTGCATGAGATTTGGCAGTGACAAAATATTGTATTGATAGACATATTTCCGATTTTTAAAACCAGACTATTGACTACACTTTTAATGACACCATGATTAGATTATACTGAATTACTGAACCCAGGCACATGCTTTGACAGCCCAAAAACGTGTGCGATCGCACAAGCTGTCTGACACAGTGCCATCTACTTGTGGGCTGGCAACATTTCAAGAGCAGAGAAGAGAATGTAAGAAAAACCAGCAGGGAAACAAATCGATTAATGACCAAAACTTCATTAGTCTATGTCTCACACACCTCGTTGTTTGCGCTCTCCAAGAAAGACCCGCCAAACAAAGCAGCCATCCAGTCACAGCTGGATATCAGCAAAGGCTTATGGGCATTGATGGTTCCATCATCCAATCTGAATATGACATCTGCCAGGAAAAATGGGAAACGGCATTATCTTTCGTTTTTCTTTTTTTAAGTAATTGAATATGCACACAGTACCTGCATTGTTGGCACCGTTTGCAATCTACCTTCAATTACTTTTTAAGAACCTTTTTTCATAATGCCTTCTGGGCTATTTCTTTATACTTTACTTTTCAAAATACTATGAAGCTGCTTCAGTACTGTTTGTCTTAGTTGGCACAGTGTGGGCTATACCTTAACTGTTTTTAAGAAGGCCTACTTGGTTTTCTTTACCTTGATTTTCCAAGACTATGGTGATGTCTTAGTACAATTAAGATCTTCAGCTTTGTCACAAAATCAGTATAAACAAATGATTCTCAATGCAATCATATTTCAGGAATACGAATTTGAAGTTCATCAATCCTGTGTCAGACCTGATTTTTGTGTCTGCAGTCATAAACATCAACTGTACAGTGCTTTATTGGCAAGTGGGTCTCTACCTGTAAAGGTGTCCTTGGCCAGACATTCTTTAATTCTGTTTGCTTTTCGAACGTAAAATGCTTTTGTGATTTCCTGATTCATGAAAGCCTCTTTGTTCATGATGTTCTCAACCATCATCCTCAAGTCAAAGATTTCAAGTATTTCAGCAATCTGCGCAATCTTCATCAAGTCCTTCTCCCTCTCGTCCAGCTCCCCCGTGTAGAGGAAGCGGAGGACCGCGCTGAAGGGACCCAACTGGATGGAGTAGTCCATCTTCACCACGGTCATGGATGCCGGCGTGGCGGTCACAGGGTTGGTGACCGTCTCTTTGTGGATGCTGTAGAAGGCCTTGCTCCAGGAGGCCAGGGACAGCTTGGTCCTCCGGTGCTTCCCACTGAAGCTCATCATCTTCAGTGTGCCGTCGCTCTTGGATGCCCTGAGGGAGCAGGGCGAGAGAGTGTGCAGGACGTCAGCGTCATCCTCCGTGTCCAGGCTGAGGGTCCGCATCAGGTGGTCCCTCCCCTGCCGCTCAGTCACGACCAAGCACTGGGACTCGTCTGAGATGTCCATCTGGAAGAGGTCGTAGAATTTGGAGGATGAGGTAGAGAGGTAGATCTTGTGGGCGAAGATGTGGATGTGGTCCTGCAGGATGAACATCACGTCGGCGCACAGCGGACTCTCCAGCAGCTGCCGTGGACCATCTCGGTTGTTCGGAGGGCATTCTGGGATTTTGATGAGGGGCGGGGGAGCCTTGGGAGGCAGGAACGGGGCCTGCAGCAGTGGTTTCTGCACCCTCCTCAGGTGTGACTTCCAGAACTGCAGGTGCCTTCTGGAGATGAGGGCGGCTCGAATTGCATTGTCGAAAATGTCCTTGATGCCAAACTGATCGAAGACACTTGTCTCATAGTAGGGAATGCCAAGCTCTTTGGCAACTTCCCTGCCACTTTCGGGTGGTAGGATATCACTGGGTTTTATAGGCCTGTTTGAGATTTAAAAGAAAAAGAGTTCTTGTTTTTGCCTTATTACACAAATCTTCTCAAGTTAACCAAAACCTGATTACCAGAGACCTGAACCAGGACCAGTCTGGATGTAAAATTTTAACTTGTTTCAGGTTTGGGGTGGATCCCATATGATTGTTGCAGGTCTTGAGTATGTGCACCTACAGCTTATAGAACCGAGAGGACACGTGAGACTGCTTCCAGTTTTATTTCGCAATTACTTATCATTTTAGCAGGACTGAGATACACCACCTTTGTGAGAAAGTGCTTGTTGTTATCTGTCAGTCCATCATAAATCACCAGTCTACTGAGCCACTCAGTTCATAGAGCCCCTTATTAGTGAAATTAAGATTTACAAGTGTCAAGATGGAACCTTTTCACAAAATAAAATGCTAATTAGGTGAAGGACAGTGCAGCAAGTTAAAGTCAAGAGATAAGTCATCTGTGAGAAGCAGTTTGGAAGTCAATATTGACAAGGACAGGGAAAACATCCAAAAGTCATTGGATATTCATCCAGAAGTCATGTTTAATCTTGTCTGGTCTTGTCCACTTCGATTGTGAGGTGTGAGCATACATTTCGAAAGCATGGACCTGAGTAATTTCGCATTCAGGTTCAGGATCAAATCTCCGTAAAGCTGCTTTGTGACAGTGCTCTTTGTAAAAAGCACTATACAAATAAAATTGAACGGAACTGAATATTCTAACAGCAAAAGGGACATTGAGCATCAGCCATACCTCGCTAATGGCCGCCTGGCTCGATTGACAGCCTCCAGGTCAGCATACCGCAGGTCGAGTTGGCATCCCACAAGGATGACTGGTGTCCGCGGGCAGAAGTGCTTGATCTCCAGGTACCACATGGTCTTGACGTGATGGAGGGAGTTGGGGTTGGCGATGGAGAAGCACAACACCACCACGTCAGACCTGCAGAAGACATTAGAGAACAGCCAAGGACATCTCAGCGGTGCATCACACCCACTCCACCATACAAGAACAACGAAGAGCAAACAACACGTTACACCGCATGCTACAATACCCAGCGAAAAAGTGTCATACATCACAGACGCCAAGCTGTACCAGCTGCAGCACCGCAGTCCTGTAGTATCAGGTGTTCATGCAGAATTTCCCCACATTTTCAATGTCAGCCAGAGAGACTGTCACATTGACCTCTGATGAGTTAAGATGAAAATATTGCCTTGTTCACCCCCCCCCCCCCCCAACCAAACAGCTTTCAACAAGTTTTTTTAGTGAATAACTCCTTTGGCAATGCTTTTTCAGACTGCCTTGGTGAATATAAGTACAAAAAAATCACGACAAAAAAAACTGAAACCATGCACACAAGTACTGACACATTGCTAGCATACCTTTTCAAAGTGAGGTTGGTGCATTGGCTAGTCTGAGAATAACACCACTCTTCATACAGGTACAATAAAGAATGTATGCTCACTGCCTGACCATTGGAACATAAGGAGTCGTGCACCACTAGCTGACATGGCAAGCAACGGGGTTCTGTTACGAGGGCCACACAAGACTGGATTTCATTTGCAGACTGGAAACGCATAAAGCATGAGTCATGAGTGACTACATGACTAACAAACTTACAGTTTCTTTCACTGCCAAGTCCTGTATATAGATCATAGGGACCCTACAAACAAAAACAGGCACAATACAATGCTACATATAGCCTTTGAAAAAGAAGCACAAACATAATTCAGGTTAAGGTTTTGAAGGTTAAATGAAAACAGGCTAAAAAAAAAAAAAAGACAAATCTGCATGTGTAAACACAATCATACAGTTAAGCTTGACAAATAGAGCACTGTCCTACATGTTTTTAAATTAAAGCTACATTTTTTTGGTGCCAATACACTAAATTGGTATATCTGGTCAATTTCTGCAAAATCCTCTGTCAATTTTGAAGTGCGTAGACGAGCATGCGTTAGGCACAGTCTGCCTGCCAGCGCTACTTTTCAATCTGAAATCTATCAACTGGACTGCACAGACATTGTGTTGGGCAAGTACACTTCACACGCATCTGTGGAGGCAGACTGCAGGTACCCAATTAGCTGGATGCTCTAGTGCAAAGGTCCTCAATCCTACCCAAAAAGGGCTGGTGTGGGTGCAGGCTTTCATTCCAACCATGTGAACAACTAGAGTCTGTGCTAAGAACCTTGATTAGTAGAATTGGGTATGTTACCGCTTGGTTGAAACAAAAGCCTGCACCCACACCAGCCCTTTCTGGATGAAAATCAGCACCAGAGCTTTAGCATTGGCCCACTTTCATTGTGTAGCACCTGTTTAAAGAGCACCCTGAGTGGAACTGAGAAAACTGACAAAAGGCAAACTAATGCTTTAACTTTTTTTAGGCTGAAGTCCAGTGAAGGGTAATGAAATCTGTGAGACTTTTAAGTATTTCAGTCTGGCACAACAAAGCTAAGAGAGTGCACTAAAACCTCTAAAGGTCTCTTTTCAAGGGGACTTTAAAGGAGATTATTGAGTCCTGATTATTTCAACACCCATCTGGTCTATAGTGAGGCTAATGTAGGGAGGCCAGACAAAAATTATTGACTTGCTGATCAATGGTTGACCAAATCATCGATTGCGCAATGCGTTCCAGAAAAACCGATGATGTGAACAAATTACCCTTGAGCATCACACTGCCAATGGTGTGCATCCTTATACCATCTGAATTTTCCCTTAAGATTTTATGCTTCAATGCACAATCTGACATTGCTGGAGAAGGAATTCTGAGCTCCTGTGCTTTCAGCACTTGCTCACAACAATCACAGACACAAAAGGAGCACCGCAAACTGGATTTTCCTGAACTACATTTTCACAGACAATGATCCAGTCCTTACTCATCGTCATTTGAAGTGGCTCGCTTTTGAAGTATTTGTCAAGTGGGGACGTCTCCTTCACTAAAACTCTCCCATATTCCATTAGAGTACCTCCGTCTGTGAAAGAAGTGTTTCAGAATAAGGATGCCATGTGCCAGAGAGCCAGATAGAAGTGTTTGGTGTGATCAGACCGTATCTGCAGTAACAGACATGTTACTGATGGGCTCCTTTTTCCCTTCACATTGGTTGACACTCATCATCACACTCTGCTGTCTGGGCATAGGATGAGGCGATAATAATAACTGAGATTTTCAGGCAGTGCTCCAAGAAATGCTCTTGAGACTTCTTCAGAGCCTCTGCGTGTGTCTCCAACACACAGAATCCCCTCACCTCAAAATCAGTGGCTGGTCTGGGGACATGTTGGGGACATGCCTTTTTTCATATTATCAATTAATTTATATTAAGAAAGCAATAAAACATGAAGACTAATTCGGCTGAGATGGTGAGAAGGCCAAGGGCGTGGGGGCAGGCAGAGGGTGGAGGGGTGGGGGGGGGTTGGGGGGGGGTGGTTGTGGACTGCATGAGAATTCAAGCCCTGTCATCTTAAAAAAATGGTTGGCGCTGTGTAAGCTGACCACTGCACTAAATCAGGCAGGAAATGTTCCCTGATTGCTCTGACGGTAAGGCAGAGCTGTGGAGCTCTTAAAGGTGAACGGCTTCCGGAAATCTTGGGCGGATCCATCGCCTATCTCATTATCACACTGCCTGCCCAGCTTCTCCACAACCGCCTGTCCCTTTATTAAAGTGTATGCCTCCCTCCGGAGCCTTCTGTGAACTTCATCCCCGCCGTTATCACCTGACAGCGGAGCGACTGCAGTCCCCCAAATACAGGTCAGCTGATCTCTCCCCGGCACCACCTGCCTCACCCAGCAGCTTGTCTCACATGACCTGGTGGCCAGAGGGTCTGGCGCCCTCTCCATCCTAAAGAGCTCACCTTACTCTCACATCACAGAAATTGGAATATTGAATTTGCATTGTTGTTCCTGTTATAAATGCAGAACGACCCGTATTGATGATACCACTGTAATATGAAGGGTCCAAATGTTTGTTCTTATAGTTTTTCACTGTACTCTCTGATTTTGAATCTTAACTGCTCTTGCACGGTTAGATAATATACTCATTGGTTACAAAAACATTTATGGATTAATGTTACATGCATGTATGTGATTTATGAAACAAAGTACAACCACTAAGTAAAAAAAAAGAACATGACATGAAGTCACCAGGTCAAAGCAATCAAGCAATATTTTTCAGACTACATTTTTTAAACAAGGAAAGTACCATACAAAAACTGAACGTGATTTTGAGGTGGCTTTCATATTTCTTCCATGAAAAATATCAGTTTTACAAAGTATTATGTCCATGATAAAACTTCCTTCACTAATTCTGAATGAACTGCTACAACACTCATAACGTGCAGTCCTGTTTATTGTTGTAGAAATTATCCTCTTTAAGTCATATCATTCTCAATATTGTCCTTAGCAGGAATATTGTTGTGATTTGCTACAAGGTCAGTGCTATTAGTTATAACGCCATCTGCCATTTTAATTACTACACACTAGGCACAATAATTTTGAGTTGAAAATTGAGCACTGGAGCGCACGCCAGGCTTACCTTCCATATGCGAAGCGTCTGTCTTTATGGTGGTCCCCAAAAGTGTCCCACAGCCTGAGAGACACGCTAACTTCGTCCACGACATCACGAGAACGCTCTAAGACCTGAAACCAGTCATCCCGTTAAAAACAAACAAAACAAAACAAAAAATACAATGAGCAGTTAATGGAACAGTCTGTCAAAGCGACACGGCACCAAAGTAAATTCAACAACAAACAGCCTCATAGGATTTGTGTGTCCCTGAATTACAATGCCATTTAACCAACTCCTGAGATCCCCCACCCCGGGGCATACAATTCTCATACCTCTTGGCAGACCCGGTACTGATCAATAGCCCAGACGGTTGGTACATGGGTTGCCAGGAGTTGATACTGGGTCAGGGTTGTGTTGCATGCTCGGGCGCAAATGAGTCGAGTCTTCCCCACGGCGTTGTCTCCGACTACTACACACTTGATGGTTTCTACGTTCGGTCTTTCGTAGTCCATAATAAACTTCAGGGCTCACTGACTTTCTCCCTTCGTGACACAAATAAACAGCACAGACAAAATTAACCAGTGTGTTTAAAAAAACCTGAAACAAAATGCACGTTTCATTAAAAAAAACATTGCAACCAGTGCAATACAGACAAAACTAACGCCTTACTTATCAACAAACCAATTATCTCAAAAGCGACCCCAACAGTGAACCTCTTTTGATTCAGCATTGTTGCCTTTCCATAGCTCTTTTCTGCACGTTATTAGACTGGAATATTTCCAAAACACACCCCAGTACCAACATCCTCATAGTTTCCATGGAATTCTATTTGAGCTGTTTGAGAATAATTATAGGAGTAACAAAAACCTCTCTGCCAAGATTAGACTTGTTTGGTGAGTTTGCTTGTGTATATCAGTGCACACTGAACATATTTTATGTATGCAATAGCGCAAATTCAGAATTCATGTTAGGATTTTCTAATCTCAGCACAGACACATTTGCAGATAGTTTGCAAAACAAGTTTAGGTACCTTGGTTGTGGATACAGTAAAATAAAAACAGACTGCTGGTCCTGATGACGGTTATACACTCAACGGGCCACGTGTAGCTCCATAAAACAAAGCTCTGACGTCAACGCACAATTTGGCAACGACTCTGAATTGTCTCCAATGCTCGTAGACATTTGTATTCATCTGCCTTCGGAAATTGATTATTTAACCAATTACGAAGATAAGTATACCCAGCACCAACTCATCCGTAATTTTGTCAAGTTCATTGAAATAGCCTTTTTCGAAACCGCATTAATGAGCAACCACTGGTATCATTGTTTAAATGTCAAGCACTTATCCGATTACATTTGGGAATGTTATCGCTATCCTGGTCTTGTCAGTCAATGAACATGCTGCTGTCGAAAAATAGCGACTGGTAGGTCTATATGAATATAGTTTTTGCTTGCAAACCAAAGAGCACAATGTAAACAATTATACAGGTGCTGCATTGACAGCGACAGTCGAGCGCCACTCATACATTTATGACAGGCTATAGTCTATGTCTGAGGAGAAGGTGAAAAAACCCGCACAGCGTTTAACAAAAAAAAAAAAAAAAAAAAGATTTCTAATATAAATGGCAAGTACTTGTAAGTTAAATGTTAATGCGTGTCCTTAAAACGTAGATAAGGACAATGTATATGTAATGTTCATGTAAGATGAATAAAAATGTTATTTAAATATTTGGGTTTTGTTTAGATCTCAATACATTCTTCATCATTCATTTGTAACACTGTATTGACTGCTCACCTCCTGACAGCTACAGTATCAAGGAATGACATTACTAAAGTGAATACAACGGGACCGAAATAAATATATTGTATCAACATGAATAGTTCCCCCCCAACTGCACTATAGCCAACTTACATGGAACGGGCAAATGAAAGCAACATCCATCCATTCATTCATTAGCCAAGTGAAACAATTAATTGTAGATACCGGGAATCAATTAAGAAATATTCTAACTTAAAACGCGCACAGCTAACTGCAGAGGGAAGACAGCTCAGAAAATTTAATTAGACGAGGACACCACCCCTGTCTTTGTTCTAGGTAGCTAAGGTGAGGAGTAGATTTTTTTAATGACAAAAGCACCTACCGTTCCTTTGAGATTGTGTGTTTTGTTCTTGTATACCCAAAACTGAACTCAAAGAAATACTTTAAAGTGTGCCATACAATTATTGTAGTTAGTGTAGCCTAGCCTACAATATAACAGCCCGCCGGTGCTAGCTTGGGAAATGCATAAATATCATTTCGTAATCAATGTTATCCCCCAGCTTGCAAAAAGTTAATCCTTTTTCCAATGCAAAAACACTGTCTATATAGGCTATTCAGCTCGCTGCTTCCAAAACAACGTCCTTTTCTCATCCAAATGCTCTTTGAGAGAATCATCTGTGAGCACACAGCACGGACGTGGTTGCAGCTTTCATCGTGACGTCAACGACCCTGTTCTATTTATAGCAGAGCATAAGATTTCATTCAGGAAAACAAGGTGGTAGCGAGCACAGTCTGGTGTGGTGATGCGCGTACCAGTATCTGAAACATGTATTTCAAGAACAACAAAAATGTTTATTTTGTCACTTATTTGTTATGTTTAGTTTGTTGTATGTGTGTCTATCACAAACAAAATCAAACGATCACTACGATACGACAGACTCCATCCCTCTCTTCTACCTAATATAGGGATGTGAACGGTTTCAAGTTCGCCGGGACAGGGCAACTGTAATCACTTTAGAATGAAATTACGCAATAAGGTCAGATCAGTAGTAGTTAATACGTGCAGCTACAGAACAACATAGCCTGTAAAACTTAAATTTCGGATCGCAGAAAAGATGCTACACATGCTGTCATTGTTTACATTAATTGAATATGTCTGCCGACATTTACGGCTTAATATTTAGGGAACTGTGCATATGTCACTTCTGAGTCTGATTTTGTGATATGTAGCCTACTAGTAAATCACGCTGGATAAGACCGTCTGCTAAATGAATGCAATGCAATGACTGTGGGCCAAAACATAATTTTAAATTAAAATTTCACATTGAATTAATATTTGCGCTGCAAATAGTCTACATTGCTGAAACGCCATTGACAACACTTGCAGCATTATCAGATATATCAATAAATATTTAAAAGAACACAATTAGCTGTCATAAATTGCGTTTAATTACGGCAGTGCAGACACAATATCTAATGCTTTGGCAGAAAAACACTATTCAGAGATTACTTTTACGGAGATTAGAGAAATCGCTGGCTAAAACCGGGTTTGAACGCTAATAGTCTTAAACCACCACAGGATTTATGTGGAAACGCTGATCTATAGGTGATAGTCTCGTGGGTTCGATGGCCTTGCTCCAGACAAAATAGTGACAGAGAAACGGTGTTGTACAGGCCTTTAATTTAGATTTTTCATTTTAAACCCTCTTCTGTTTTTGCTGTCCTTGTTGTAAAGTTTTTCAGACAATTGTGCAACTCAGCAGCTCACCTGCTTGTGCTCCCAATGTAGTGCTCAGCTCTGAAACTTTTTTTTCCTACAGAATTCCATTTGACCTGTTTCTGATAAGTATTGCTTTTAGGTTTAATATTTAATGTTGCTTAATTGTACATCAGGGTTCAGTTCCCATATACTGTACATAGGTGAACTCTTTATCTCCTCAAAAAGACGTGCTCAATCTCAGTATGTTTGCATTTTTGTAAATAATAATGCATATCATGAGGTATGTGAAGTGGGCTGTATTTTCACAAGGCTGCATACTGCAGTATATTTCAAACTTTATACTAAAAACAGCTAAATTTATAGTATCAGTGATGAAGTATATCTATGACCTCAGATGATAAAAGACTCTTTTGAGAAAACCAGGCCGACAAATCAAAACTCCAAAAGTCCAAGCTCCAGGTAGTCAAATTTTCTACAGTATCTGTCTTCCAATGTGACCTCTAGTGTGAAAAATACACCATGCCAAAACACTTCCGTGCCAACACAACACGTTGGACAATGTCCTCTATTGACTCCCTGAAGTTATTTTCTTGACCTGGAAACCTGGACACCATCTTTTGTGCAGGGTGTCATGGTTCTGTGTTTCCGTCTCTGTCTTTCCTTGTTGGGCCGCCAGATGGCGGCACTTCTGTTTTGTGTCCTGCTTGTACCCTGTTTAATTGTATTATTGTTTTCAATTGTTCAATTATTGTTTTTTGATTGTCTCGTTTTCCCTTCCCTCTCTGTGGCCTGATTGTGCATTGTGCCCTACTGTGTCTCGTCAGTGTCTTGTCTATTTAAGTTCCCTTCTCCCTGACTCAGGTGCTGGATCCTTGGCTGTGTTTGGTTGTGTGTGCGCTTCTGCCCATGTTTCTGCCCTGCGTGTCTCCTCCTGAGAATAGCTCCCCGTGTGTTTCTACCCACGTTCCATTTTTACGTGCTTTTGGATTTTTGGTTTTTCTTTGTTTTTTTTTGAGAGTTGCCCTGCGAGGCCTTTTGTTCCCTGCTTTAGTTCGTGCTTTGTTAAGTAAAGTCTTTGTTTCAATTACCATTTGGAGTTTTGAGTTTTTTTCCCTCACTCTGCGTTTGGGTCCTAACCCCCCATGCTCCCTGACACAGGGAAGGCTAAAGAAGGATTAGTGATGTGGGCAGCTGTAGGACACTGGACAGCCCAAATACCTGCCAGTCCATTATATGTTTTAGAAGATTAAAATGGTTCCTCACATCTGAGGCCTCATTATCTTGATTGACTTCTGGGTTAAGCTTTTAAAAAGGTGCAGTCACTTGTCATTGTAGTGCACGCAGTTTTTGGAGAGACTTATTTCAAAATACAAATTGTCCTCATTAAAGTATAAAAAATACAATATTTTAAGCCCATGAAGTCCAATTTTTAGTGTAGTTTAGTCACGCAATACCTCTAGCAACAAATACATCTAATAAGTAATAAAGAAACATGCAATTGTATGTTAATTCTTGCATTTCGTTTCTCATAAGAGCAAACCGTTCTGAACTCTGGCATTAACAAACATGATCTGCATGGTTTATGTTTCATATGCAGGCTCTTAGAGGATACCATGGCCAACAGCCAAAACCTTATTTCCAATAGATTGACTCTCTGGTATAGACAGAATGTCACAATATTGCCCTTTATGATGCTGTTAAATTAGAATACTTTTTGTCCATTAGTGAAGATAAATAAGGTGTTACAATGATGAGCAAGTTCCTAGCATAATCTTTTCCTGTCAGGAAGGGTCTACCAGTCTACTTCTGTTTGTATGTCCATCCAGACCCATATTGGTACAATGAAATTACCTTGGATTTAATCTTAATTTGTCACTTGATCATTTTGAAGACGTCTATAAGAAGCATCATATTTATTGTTAACATTTTATCATTTTCCCCCGAGAGACAAAAATCAAACCTTACTTAAACCTGACTGAATATAATTTCACAGCACAGAAATGCATGAAATGTCAGTTGAACAAGGAATAAGGGGACTTTAAAGTACAAATAATTATCCATTGGGTATTCTCTCAACTCCCTCACAGTAATTTAAGGTGCATCATTTGTTTTGCTTGTTTGCTCAGATAACTAGTGTCATCCCCCACAGAGAGGCCACAGAGGGCATCCTCTCATACAGTCACTTACCAATCTCCTAAACCCCCCTCTGACCTGCACCACGCATACTAATACATGCGATTTCCCTTTAAGTCTTTCTAGAAAGAAAAGCAACATACTCATTTCCCGCTTAGCTGCTCAAGTAACCAATTCATAGAGGCTTTTTGTTCCACCTGGCATCCAAAGCTGATTGGTGCACAGATAGATATGTCTTCCTCTAGCCACACTAAATTCATCATTCAGCGAGAGAGCTGAGGCTTAGAGCAGCACCTGGGCTGTCTGACTTTTTCTGCTGGGGATTCATTCATAATTTCAGCTGCACCACTCTCAGCGAGAGGGGAATGTGAGCCGGAAGAGCGGTTCCCGCTGCCCTTGAGAGACAGACCGCCCTGCTGATCGCAGTGCTGCGTCTTCCTGGAGTTAAATTATTCCGGGCTTGGCTGGCGTGCCTTGGACCGCTTCGTTCGGATTGCTACTGTTGAGGGGACATTATGCGAGACCCAGCCCTGCCCGGTGATGCGCACAACAGGCGTGTGTTATTAGCTCAAGATTTCTGACACACAGCACCTGACATGTCAACATTATTTTACGAGGTGATAAAATACTTTTTGATGATCCATTTCCTGTTAAAGGCCTTATACAATCATACATATGAGAAGAAAATGTTTTGGATGTGCCAAAATAGATTGTACTGAGGTTATATGCTGTGTGTGTGTGTGTGTGTGTGTGTGTGTGTGTGTGCATGTGCGTGTGTGACAGAGAGAGAGTTACTGACGGGGCAGGAGGAAAATGACAGTCACCCATAACGTACACACTGCAGGACACAATTGACCGTGTAATCGCCTTTCCATGAAATTGTATTTACTCATGTAATGACATAGCAGAACACATTGTCACCTCTTACAATCCTAAATTGGAACATTCATTCCTGTTGAAAAGCTGCAGGATGCATTTATTTATCCTTTCTTAAAATTTAAATGTAATTGCCTTAAACAAAATTGAATCCCACACCTTTAAGTCCTTTTTCAGGGCTCTAGGAGCAAATGAGCATCCATTGTATTTACACATACACATATCCAAAATGTTCCCCTGATACATCTGGATATTTACCAAGGTTATATGGGTACTTTGTTCAAGTGTCTAATGCCTGTGCCCTGCCTGGGATTTGAACCTGCAATCTCTGGCTGGAAGCCCAGTCTCTAATATACTACACTGCCACTGTTGTTTAGAGTTCATTTTTGTGTTTGCATGTGCAATTTTGAAGTTTTCCGACCTAAATAAGACCTTCATCTTCCTTTGGCTAAAGAAAACCTTTATAGAGATGTGCAACTGTGCATGTCCAGAAAAAGGAACCAGTCACAGCACAGTCTGCTTCAGTGCCACCACCATGATTTACCCCTAAACATTCTTCTCTGTCCTAGCTCAACAACCTAAAACTTCCCAGAACCCTTTGCAGTGTATATGTACTCAAAATTCTACACACGTCCTTGGAAAATTTGGCAAGAAAAAACATTCCTGTCATGGCTATACTGTAGCTACAAATATGTAAGATAATAGCATTAACCTACATAGACAGCATACAGCCAATGCATAATGGCATCAGGCACCAGAAAGTCTGGTACATCAGCCATTTTATGGCTCCACTATATGGAAGCCTCAGTCACTGTAAATAAATCATTCTAAGCTTACTAGCATAGGCCAGGCTGAATGT
Organism: Anguilla rostrata; assembly: GCF_018555375.3. Taxonomy (NCBI): domain Eukaryota; kingdom Metazoa; phylum Chordata; class Actinopteri; order Anguilliformes; family Anguillidae; genus Anguilla; species Anguilla rostrata. The sequence goes on from NC_057934.1 coordinate 12,199,904, forward strand.
TTTGAACATTGATTTTTGTCTAATGCACTTCACAAAGTGGCATGTTTTATGTGTGATTTATAGTGTATGTTACATGAGATCCACAAACGCACACATGCACACACGCGCACACACGCGCACACACGCATACACACACACACACACACACATACATATACTCTGTATATATATTTATATATACTGTATATTTATACTGTAAATATATACTTCCTCATCCTTTGAGCTGCCTTTCGGCTCCAGTTGTTTTAAAGTGACAGGAGAGCCGCAGGTTATAGGGGCATAATATTTAATCAGTAGTCACATTGTTAAATTTTGATCGTGATATTTGTGGCTGTGGTGTCTCCTCCTTTAAGGGGTGTTAGAACTAATCTCCCTGTGTGTACGGGCACAGTGCTTCACTCCCTCCTCCCTCCCTGAATACCACACAGGGGTCAGCTCTACACTGGTTAAAGGAACAGCATATGAACACACAAACCCTCTCTCTCCCACAGCCGTTAGCTAAGCGTTAGACCCATGTGACTCGAAGAGGCACTTCAGCAAGAGGGAAGATTCATCCAGCTCCCTTCCTGTTTTATCGCTTGAACAGCACAATTGAATGGAAAAAATATTATTATTATTATTATTATTATTATTATTATTATTATTATTATTATTATTTTGGATTACATAATCATGTCACACTTACTGGATAGCCGTATTTATGTTATTTGCTGCAAAGCGGGCGGACTCGTGTGAGGTGATTGGACCATGGGTAGAGGTGATCCTCTTACACAAACCAAAGTGTTTTCATGTGACAGTACACGGCCGCTGACACAGAACTGTTGCGCATCAAACTCTAAGAAACAAACAGATGGCAAAAGCCAAGCCATGCTTAATCTGCCTTTGCAGAGTCTGCTCAGACAACTGCGTTACGTAAGTTCTGTGTGTGGGTAAGCACGATCACAAGCCCAGGTCCCGCATTTCATTTATCCCTGTTGGGCTGTTAGTCAGTGTTCCATCTGGATGGTAGATATTTTGTGATGCGCTGGATCCTGGATTTGCATCCTCGGCCACAGTGGATCCTTTTGTATGCATGTGTTACCAAGCAACAATGCTATAACGGCATGTCAGCAAAGCCGGGGAGTTAGTAATCAAAGCCATGTCGTGGGATGCGACGGTCGCTATGTGAGGATACTACATAAATCTTGGCATTGCTGGTTTGAGATATCTTTTATGTTCGGAAATATACTTGGAGGTGGATGATTGATGAGAGGACTTATTTGGATGATTTACTGACGTAATTCCATCGAATTGTAGATAGCTGCACTGAAATGACAAATTAGGGACAAGGCTTCAAATAAACTCTTTTACAAAGCCATCAAATATAGTTTTACAAGGCAAGAGCCAGCACAAATCTATTCTGTCTGATTTTATCGGTAGGATTTACAGTAGGGAGAACCACCAAAAACAGCACCAAAGAAATTACTTACTGAAATTACTGAAAATGAATTTGCACATTTATTTTACTGACCCAGCAGTCTAGTTATATGAATGGGTAACATACCAGCCACAGTATTTTTCACCAAGTCTCATGCATACAATCAGGAACAGAATCAACACTTGATACAGAACAGCCAGCTAAAACAAGCTTATAAACACATCACAACAGACAGCTCCATCACAGCATTCTCCTGGCAATAGAGTCTCCGCCTCCAAGCAACCAGTAGCAGGCCAACTAGAGCGCTGACAAGACCGATACACATTTGGCTACATGTGTAACATAACTAGTGAAGGTTTTTTGATAGTGTTTTCCCCCCATGACTATTACCTGCAAGCAAACACATACAATTTCCCACAGAGAAACTTCCAGTTTAGTCACTGTTCTTTCAGTGATAACATCACACTTACAGCTGCTCATAATCTGACAGTATTTAATTTTTAATTAAGGCATTTCTTTGTCTTCTGAAGCATTCCTTAAACTTTGTCACATTAAGCTCCCTGTTCAATAGACTGCCACATACCTTTCTATTTTAATTTAGAATAGCTTGTCTCTTTATCGTATTAACAATTGTAAAAGTAGCTAATATTAAAATTGCCATATGATATTTCTGTTATCAGTGGGGTGACACAGGGGGACACATTCATTATGTCATGCACATCATGAAGGTGCTATGGAAGAAAGCCTTTTGAATCTGATCATATTAATATTATGTATTATCAAAGGGAACTGACGTATATTTAACTATGTATGTAATGCATTTTATATTTTTATTTTATATCTTTGCAGCGCATTTCATTTTCAGTTATTCTATTTGAAGTGCCAGTATAGTATTTTGGCTCTGCCACACTCTCAGGGAAACATCAACAAGACAGTGTGCATTGCTATAGGCGCCTTTATAGATCTTCACCAATAATACAATACTAAGTAAGTGTATTATGAAAATACAGCAACCGTATTTTTTATTTGACAAAAATTTCATATTTGTCCTACATCCTCCAAATTAATACACTTTATATATAAAATAAGTTAACTTCATCATTTCATAGTGCCTCCTAATTTTTAATTTACTTCTCCAGTGCCATCTAGTGTCATTCATAGATACTACTAGTTTTTTAAAATTAAAGTTTTTTAACATTTTTAAAATTAAAATTTACATGCCAAATCCTGAAAAAAAGTATGGACACTCACCTTATTTTATCAGTTTTGCTTTTATTAGAAGTACTGGTTTGTATTTCCACGGTGTCAATGCAATGCAAAGGTATTCGTAAAAATCTGCTCTTGTTCACTTTCGCCTCGACCTTTAACGAAGCGATCGTCAGAATCAGTAAGGTTGATCATAAGCCCATCATCCAAGCAGCGCTTATACATTTGTCATCACAAGGTCACTGGTTACTTTTTGGTTAGCACAATCATCTAACAATCTGTAATCGCCATGTTTTTATTGGATACCATATAAATACGTCCATGGTAAGATAGTAACAACTGGTAATAACCTTTAGTTTGAAGACCTTTTCTTCTGGGCCATTGGGTCACCGATATCTGTATCTGTAATCTGTGGAACAGCAGGGAAGTCACTATAATGTTACTCTCTTCAAAGCCCGTAATCTGATTAGCTTTCAGTCTTCTTCCACTCTAAATACAGTACTGAGACAGGTATGCTTCAACCACGACAGCTGAGTCATAAACAACCTGATTTACATTCACAATATGTTCTAGAAGTTGCTTGCCATTGTTTCACAGATATTGCATTTAGTTTACATGGACATTCACGGACCTTAAGGTTTACTGGTTAAACAAATTGTTGTTCATATTTCCCAATATAGCCTACATAAAGATTATGAACATGCAACAACCAAATATGTGTGATAATGTGTGATATACTTACTGCTGATGTCCCCACAATATGAAAAGTGTGTATTAGCATACACAAAACACTCTGAACCAACATGATACTGCATCCATTAGTTTAGAAATTGGCTGGAAAATAAAGCATCTAATCCATCCGCTCTATCTTTGGATCTTAGACATTTTAGAAGAAATAAATCAACTAATGGTTTATGAGGGGAAAAACTGGGACTCCAAAGACAAGACCAGGCTCAAATGAAACAACCTTCCCTCCCATTTAAAAATTGCCTGCTCCTTATTCCTCTAAAACCTGGTGCCTGACTACACTGAATATCCCCACCAGGTTAGAAGGATAGGGTTCCATACATGCTCCTTCAGAGTAACCTAGTACGCCAGATCCTGTTTAACTTCCTGCAATTTAAAAGGCTCGTCACCTACTTCCACCTAAAGCCAGGCAGAGCCACTGTAGGAAAGTCTTCCTTTATCCCTGTAGTGGTGCCGGCTGTTTGACCAGATGAGATTATAACACTGTTGCTCCAAGGATATCCTCCCAAAGGCGAACTTTAGTCATTGCTAAGCAAGTTTGAAGTAACATCCTAAAGACAATTCTTACATCAAGATATTGTGATACCTGTCTTCTGTAATCTTGCAACTCCATTATTTTATTTATTAAGATTGTTAAGGTGTGCATTTTAAAATACAGCAATGTTATGTTTTAGTGTACATAAACTCTAATAAAATCAATATAGCTCCGACCGAGTTGATATGAAACAAGACAGGAAGACTTTGACCCAGTTTTTGAGCCAGGACCTCAGTTGAAATAAATGATAAAATATTTAGCAATCTGTCTTTTCTAGTACATTTCTAGCAATATATAGAACCCTGTCTATTATCGGTTATTCAATTGTATTACAAGGATTCGAAATGCAATGACTGCCATACTATAGGGAACATAATTGATGGTGCATATAATAATGGAATCAATCATAACTGGGGACATGGCTAAAGAAAGATGTTTGCACTCTTGAAAAAGAGAGCACTGATCCATCAATGTGTCTTTGAGTACAAAATAAAAGAAAGGTTGAAGGAACATAACAAGCAAAAAAGGGTTATATTAGGTTCACTGTGATTGTTGTGGTGCACATGTATTAATCAGAATATTTAATATTGGTTTTAATTCTCATTTCTTATTTTCCAGCTGTAAATGATTCTGTTTTAGCAGTCTATGAAGCGTACTGGTACTGGAGGTGACGACACCAATTCCTAGACATCATCAGATCTTTTAAGAAACTTAATGGCAATATGATTAGACAAAGGAATCTAGGATTTAAATGATGCATGTAGGATTATGTACTCCAGCCATGCACAGTGCTTGAAGGATGGTCTGAAATTTCCGTTTGCATCAACTGAACAGAAATGGCTAATAGTTCTCATAAAAATGGAAATAAATGAACAAACAAATATTCCAGGTAGTGGTGTATTGATTTAATCAGGTAGACCTCCAGGGTGTGCATTTCTGTGTATGCATACTAGCCTTTTCTTTTTGTATTCTTTTGTTTAATCCCAGAATATAGATTTTTATTCTTATAGTATGAGCAGGACATTAAACTTCCTTAAGTCTTCCTGGACATTCAATGCTAGTCTCATAGGGATGTTTGAGGACAATCTCTTTTTTCATTTTAAAGACCTTTTTAGCACAATAAAAGACAGTGTACTGATTTCTTTAAAACGTTTCTGTTACCTGAGTTAAATGTCACACGAAATGTCATAAGCTACATATTACAAGTCATCAGTCAAACTGCCATTGACTCATGCGTCGGTTTCTGTTCTCTTTGTTCTGGCGTATTCCGGCTTTAAAGGGCTTCCTGTGTATCCAAACTTCACAAATATTTTACCACTTAGTTGATCAAACCCTCTCTGTCAAACAGAAGCCCAAGTGCTTTCATGTTAGAGGCAAGCATGTGGAAGAGGTAGCAAAAACGCGGGTGAAATGGCCAGCAGTTGTTGTATTACCCTCTCTTGCGGCAGTCAGGAAAACTAAAGCCAAACGAAGTAGAACTATGGAAGCTGGAGAGGGAAAAAGGCAAACATAGTTAACCTATTCAGGAAAAGTCTCTCTCCGGGCACTGCAGGCAGTGTCTTCATAAAAAAGAAGGAAATGGCTAATTTAGTCTGAGGTGAGCATGCCTGTATGTGAAGACTGCTGTCCAAAATCCTGTAGGATTTGAGAGGGAGTTTGGAATTGACTGACTAATGAACTCATGAAAATGACAATATTTGATTAAATTTGGGTGTTTTTCCAACATTCCAATACTTTCTTCAGAAAATCACTGGCTTCAGGCTTTCAAAAGGTAACACACCCAATGTAAACATAACTTTTAGACTGAGGAAAGCAGCCGCCTGACAATTTTTAAGGGCAGCATTTAAGCATGTGACACTGCAGGATATTAAGATATATATATATATATATATATATATATATATATATATGTCATGGTCCTGTTTTCCTGTCTGTGTTTCCCTTGTTGGGCCGCCAGATGGCGGCACTTCTGTTTTGTGTCCTGCTCCCCCCCTGTTAATTGTATGATTGTTTTCAATTGTCTCGTTATCCCATCATTGTTCCCACCTGTGTCTTGTTATCCCCTCCTTCTGGTTTGATTGTTTTTTGAGTTCACCTGTGTCTTGTTACCCCTTGTCTATTTAAGTTCTTTGTCCCCTTGACTCAGGTGCTGGTTCCTTGTGTTTGTTCCCGAATTCTGTTTGTTGCAAACCGTATGTACCTGCCTGTATTTTGTTCCTGACTTGTGTTTTGTTTGACCTTCCCTTGTGCTCTGCCTTCCCGTGTTTTGCCCTGCCTGTGTTTTTGAGTTCCTGTTGTTTTCGGTTTCATTAGATTATTTTTTGAGTTTGTGTTTTTGCCCATTGTGGCCTTGTCTGTTCCCTACTTGTTTGCCTGTCGTGTTAGTAAAGTCTTTGTTAATTTTCCCTTTGAGTTTGTGTTTTTTTCCCTCTGCATTTGGGTCCCCCCTACCCGTACCGTGATATATATATATATATTTCATGATAACCATCAGCATATCGGTGAACCTACTGAAAGTCAAGAGTGCTTTGTGTCTGGCATCATATGACATCTCAATGCCTTTATATTGGGTATTGTACAGCCAGAATCTGATGCAAAAAATTTAATGATTCAGATTGAGGATGCTAGCCTTTTTATATAAAATTATTGCTGACTGCTATTTGTGGCAGAAAAGAGCAATAAACTTCCAAGCTTCTACTTTTGTTTCTCATCCAGTCACCTATGTGAAGCGCTGTGGCACACTTTAAGCTTGTCATCACTTTATGAAGACCACCTATCTATCTCACAAAGAAGCTCACATTCATTGCTGGGGGAAAAATACCCAAATCTTATCACTAACAGAACTTGAATGACAGGGGTCATGTAGAGGCTGAGTCCTTGGTATATTCAATTACTGTCACCCAGGGACAAAGCAGTCAGTTGACACTGGCTATTCATAGAGCTCTCACAATGTGGCAATTTTAGATTTCCATGAGTCAGATGAGATTGTTTTTCCTTTTTTCCTGAGTGGGTTGCACAAAGGGTGGAGGGTGGGCAGTACGAAAATGTAACGGTGCAGCCACAGACAGGGCTATGGGTATATGTCGCGCAAGATGTATAGTATAGAGAGATGGCAATTCCAGCGCCTTGAATTTCACTGCGAACTCTAACCCTATTTCCGTTCTCAGCTTGTTGAGTGATGTTTCAGTACAAAAGAGGCATTTACTTGTGCATGTTTTCATTCTCATACTCTATGGATTTGGCTTATTGTACTTGTCCCTAAGGGGACTGTTTCTAGTTTGTTGCCCCTGTCTTAAACATGAGATTTAAATACACAGTTTATCTTTATTAATGAGCTCAACAGAAGCAGAAGCACTCCAGTACACTAGGAATGCTGGTACAGAAAATCAGTGTTCACAGGGTATGGTTTAAAAGCTGTCATATTACATTTAACACCACACTACCATAGTAGTGGTCATCTAAACTGCTGTTTATTTTACGACACAGCTTATTCATTCGAAACAGGCCAGAGGATGCTAAACAAAAAAATGTCCTTACTGTAGATAGACAATGCATGCTTTTATTCTGAATAGATATAATGTTGGGGGGGGAGTAGGGTTATACAAAAGCCTGTAATTCCTAAAAGGATCATGGGCCACATATTTATTGTTTCATTTCTAATCCAAAAACCCCCTGTAAAACATTTTGTGATGTTCTGTCCCCAGGCCACTGCAAGGTTGGGACAGACATTTTTTTCTTGATTTTGGTCCCCTTTCACATTAGAAAATCACTCCATAAAACTGCCATGTCATCTCTAACTAGTTCCTATTTTAGTTATGGAACCAGTGTTGTGTGGAATCTCAGTTGATTTTTTTGGCTAAGCATTGGGCAGCATAACTGATACAAATATACATATATTTTTGGGTCTTTTCTTTTCCCCACAAACTTCCTGTTTTTCACTTAATCCTCTCAAACCAATACACCTGGATTGGGTGTGCTACTGGCAGACCCCCAGCAGTTTCCATGACAGCATTGCATAAGTATGGATTATCTCATAGTTATGTAACTCACCTTCCTGAATTTGCATGAGAAAAACGTGTGTATTCACATGACAACTCAAAAACCAAATATGAGTAATCTGATAAACAATAAGTAATATGAGCGCAATCTTTGCTGAGCCGTTTTTTATTTTTATTTTGAGGGTTTTAAAAAATCTGAATTTTATGGTTTTATTAAAAATCACTGTGGAGTTCAGAACTGGCATTAATTTATTGACCATAAAAAAATGTAACTATGAATATTTATGCAAATGAAATGAAAATGAAATACATTTTTTAAATGGAATACTGCACAACTCCTTGTCTGTCTATCTAACTCTAGTGCCCCTCTAATCAACTAAGCTGAAATTATTTCCTAAAGGAATTTACTTCTCCCCATAGGTTAGTTTTTGAAAGTGATGATCAGTGATCACTCTGGGATTTGTTGAGTGATTCTAAAATTATTTATGTGTATGTGTATACTGAGGTTTTGTTACGTTACCTTCCTATGCATCATTTATCACATGAGAAGAAAATATTTTGGATGTGCCAAAATAGATTGTACTGAGGTTATATGCTGTATTTGTGTGTGTGTGTGTGTTTATATGTTTGTGTTCTTTGTGTGTGTGTGGGGGGGGGGGGGGGTGCGTCAGTGTGGTGAATTGAACCTCAAATAGTTAATTATGAATCTAAAAATCTTGGTCGTGGGCAATTCACTTCCTGAATAGGCTGGATCAATGTGATATTGACCTCAAACCTGGAACCTGGTCTGTATTTGTCCAAGGCTAAATATTTCCATTCGCTTAAAGCATCTTTAATGTCATGTGAACTAATTTATCTAGAAACACACTTTATTGTAGTTATTTGGTTTTATTGTGTAGTTATTTAGTTTGTGTACTTTGCCCATCTTACTAAACAAAAGGAGAGTCTTGGGGTTTATTTAACTGTTTCCTGATGTTGCATTGCCATCTAGTGAAATAATTGGGCACTACCGAGCACAAAGGCTGATTTGGGAAAGCTCATACCATGTCACGTCAGCTGTGTGCTTTGAAACTAAGAAGTACAGATTAATGAACAAATTACGAACCATCAACCCTTCATATATTTTCAGCAAAATACGGGCTGTTTTCAATCAACATTTTTCTTTAATTTGGATAATAGATAAATGCAAGACTGTGTCTTTGGTTTTCCTTTTTTTTCTTTTCTTTTTTTTTTACAAATAAATCAGCCAAAACCAATTTAGCAAGCACCCAAATGATCTCACTGTATTGTGTTTGTGAAGAAAATAATAATAATGTACATTTATTTGTATAGTAAATATTACAGGAAATGTTAAATGAATTCTGAACATGGAAAATAAGGGGTGGTTTTCCCCGGAGTCTATATCTATATGTGTAAATTGATTACATCAAAGCTTTTAAACATAAAAACACACACATTGCTTGCTGTAGTCAGTCAGTCATACTGTCAGTTATAATTCCTGATGTCTTAGTATGATGACAATATATAATAAAAATGTTCATGATTTCAGTTGATTCTTTGAAAAAACATTTTTTTGAGTACTTTCTGACAGTGTTGAGTTTCATAAACTAATCTTGTATCCTTGGTGGCCCTAATCCTGATTTGGGCAAAATAATGTATCATCGTAGATTTATATTTAATGATTTTTTAAAGACAAATATGTTTGGTCAAATTGTGTAATTTATCAGTATTGTGTCTGCTCAAACTCTAAAATAAGCACTCACCATTTCTGTGTGAGGGCACTTGTCTTAATAACAATGGAACTGAATAAAATCAAATGCTTTGGTGTGAGAAATCACCAATATGACAAGTTCAGTGAGGAGGGGAAAAAAAGCATTAATGAAACTATAATCGTTGTTTTTTATTCCAAGAAAAATGAAAACAAAACCTCGCTTATGACAGGGTTTGTTTTAATATGAAGAGATATGTCATCTTTTCTTCTTATTCATCGGACAGACATTTCCAATTAACATTAGTTTCTCATGCAGAATGTCACATCTGGAATGAGTTTACTTTCAATACACAACTTAAGCAACAGTAACTACACCAAATGGACTGATTTGTTTACAAAGATCACCTGAGACATTGGCCGCTGATTTGTAACATGGTGCAAGTCTCCAAACATGAAAAAAAAAACAAACTTGGCAGTCTCTGCCTAAGAGCACACCGTGATCCACTTACAAATATTCCACCCCCATGCATGATAATGGAAATTTAATGGTATTAACAAATCACATGGACTGATGCAATTTTTTTTACAAGATCCTTCTATGAGATTTTTCTATGAGGTTTTACGCTCAAGATCTGTAAGGATCACATCCTTTTTTCTCAGCACTTAGGGTTGGATTTTGGCTGACTTTTTACAGGAAGTTTTTCCCCCTCTTCATTTGTTTACTTGACAGCGTGCCTTGCCAGTTGAAAGGCTAAACGGCTTGAGTGTAGGCCATCTTTTATGATCAAACATCAGAATCGCTATGTTTACATAACCCATTGGACATTTCAGTCTAAACATTCTGTGATGTGACACAGTTGTTGCCAAATGTGAAAGCAAATGTGAAAACTAATATGTATTTCCTCATGTGGAACAAGTTGAGTGTTCAGTTTTTGAAGGGTTGATTTCAAAATAGAAATGATTTAATGGAGCATTAAATTGTAATAAATACTATTAGATTATTGTGCCCTGTTCAGCAGACAAAGACAGGGTAGATGTGCACCATGCGCTCATATACATTCATATCTGTAAGACACGTCATATGTAAACCATTCCTCATTCTATCTAGGTTAGATCTGGTTAGAGCAGATTGTCCCATGCAGTAACCTTAGACCACCAGGCAAAACGAAAGAAATAAACATAAACTAGGCTTTACCATCATACACTCACCGGCAAACTGCACCCGTTAATGCAAATATCTAATCAGCCAATCATGTGGCAGCAACTCAATGCATTTAGGCATGTAGACATGGTCAAGACGATCTGCTGAAGTTCAAACCAAGCATCAGAATGGGAAAGAAAGGTGATTTAAGTGGCATGGTTGTTGGAGCCAAATGGGCTGGTTTGATTATTTCAGAAACAGCAGATCTACTGGGATTTTCACGCACAACCATCTCTAGGGTTTTCAGAGAATGGTCCGAAAAAGAGAAAATAACCAGTGAAGTTCACCTAGGGAGAAACAGTTATTTTGTTATATTCTATTCTACATTCTGATATTGACTTTGTCAGAGGCTCAAAGGGAGTTACAGAATTTCTCTACCTTAATATATTACATAATGTCACTTATTAGAGTACGGGGCTCCCCTACAAATCAGCCACACCAAGCGACCTATGAAAAAAGATTTTTTTAAATCCACCAGCCTTAACAATGATTGTGTTCTCGGATTCACTAGCTCATATGCCTTTAATTAACAGGGATGGTGCTGTGTCGAGGCTCAACTGAATGTTTGGCAGACATATCACCCTGATTCTTACTCACACTCATCTTCTTGAAAATAATCTACAGAAAAAAGCTCACTTCAGATTGGTGCTCCCATATAAAGAGTATCAGCCAGCTTAAATTCAACAACACATTCTTTAAAAGGGAAGTACAACCATTTGAGATGATTCTGCCAAAATGACTATTTCTGCTTTTATGCTGTTTAGACTGCTTGTGAACTCGGATATGTTCACCGGAAAAAATAGTACAGATCTTATCTGATCATATTGGCGGTTGTGTTTGGATTCAGTATGTGTTTGACTCTTGACTCGTGTTTGATTCTTGACTCTTGTGAGCAAGTCCACAACTCCCTCTCATGTGACCTGCAAGGCAGATGATCTGTAATCCTGGCATATGACAACAAGGTAGTACAGGTTCAGTAATATCATCAGAAGATTCTTGACAGTGAAGAAGACCAGCATTGGATGCAAGACCTCAAAGTAGATCATGACCATCAGCCGGACCAAAAGGAAGGGTCCGTCCTGGATAAAGAGACTCTGCATGATGTTCCAGATTTCAGTTCCATGCTTCTTCAGAAGAGAGTCACTCTGATCCTCACAATATTCGTCTTCTGTTGATTTCCCCACTGAGGAACACAAGCATGGTGCACTTAAGAAAATTGGTTTTTAAAAATCCCAACAATGAAGGGTCCTTGCAGCTTGCAAAATTGATTAAGCTAATGTAAGGATTTCAAAACCCTATAAAAGACTGGCCTCACAGTTTAATTTCAACATTTCCCTCAAGAGTAAATGCCAACTTCCTTCTTAATGGGAAGACATCTATTTTAAAATTTCCAGCCAGGGATATAATTACTTCAAAGAATCAGGAAGTAACAGATCCAAAGTTTCTCACACAAAACATTTCTCAGAATTCTTTTGCAGTCTAATACAGCTTCTTAAGTTTCATCTGAATAGGACAAAAAAGTTTGGGTCAGGGACAAGAGTGCTGTAATGGTCTACAGTTTCTGGTAGGTTGGTATGCACGCAGACAGCCAGATACATGTTTTAAAAGACTGACCTGACAGATGAAAAGGAAACTGAAGCATGCTCCATGTCCACACTGCCAAAATGAGATAGACCAGTTTAGAACTGTGGTCCCTGTTGAAAACATACATTTTGGACGTATTATTGTGGAATGGAGATGAATCTGGGTGAGAAGGGTTTTGGGTTGGCCAGGAAATCAAAGTTTGGTTTCCTGAATGAGGAGTATGGGGAAAATGTGTTTTTGTAAGCATATGACGCAAAGCAGCTAATTTCCTAGAAGCAGAGTTGTGACTTGATTGGCAGGATTGAACGTACTCAGGTTACAGCTGGTTCACATGGTGCAGAAGACCCATCAAAAACATATTACACATTGCATGACTTCAGCCCACTTTAGCTCTTTTAATTGACCTCTAGAGTTTGTCTTGACTCAATCTAACACTCAGTAGGTACATATACATACCATAATGAGGGTGTTGTGGGCTATGATTTCCAATAACTGATCTGCCTCACAGTTTCCCAAGTGACATGCAGACATCAAACAAATGAAAAATTCTCTCATTCTTCACCAAGTATTACTGTCCAGAGCCCAGAGTGGATAAGCAACATCCATTAAATTCATAAAATTCCATAAAATTTTATTGGAACAGTTGAAAAAACCACTGCAGTCTTTGTTGGCCTTTTGTTTACATCTTTTTAATACCTTCCTGGAATCTCGGCTACATGCTTTCACAGTACTAATGCTTAATGCATGGTAATTGGTTTGCTTCCCTAAGAGGTGGCTCTTCAAATGCAACAGTGGGTTCATGAGAGACTCAATAAAGAATAAAGAAACCCATTAGAATCAATAAATTCACAAGCGCAAGCACAGGCGAACCTTATGTCATTAGCTGAGTAGAGTGTGTTTTAGTTGGCTTCATTTCTTAGAGTTCTTGCCACAATTGTTTTTCCCCGCAATGTGCCTGATGCACACAGGTTACCCGTATTCATCCGAAGGAATTACAGTTCCCCACTGACTGGCACTACCTTTCTGCTGTAGCACTATGTGGTCTGTTGGGTTTCAAATTGTCACTGGTTTGCCCAAGCAGGAGAGGGCACATGGCACAGATTCAGGTGGCACAGTGGCCACTTGAGAAGCAAACTGGCAATTCCAAATTGGGGAGAAAAGAAGGGGAGGGAAATTTGTTTAGGAGGGTGACGCATTGCTATGCCTGGGCTGTACCAAAGGAAAGATCGGCAAACTCACTTTATGTCTGAGAGCGTCTCGTTAGTGAACTCCAGTATGTCAGCGGCGGTTCCCACAAAGCTGAGGAGAAGCTGTGCGAGCTTGTCCCGGGTCACCCCGCCTCCGAGGGGCAGCAGCCACTTCCCCACAATAAGCAGGACCAGGAGGCTCTCATGCAGGACTAGAATCCAGTCATCAGCGCACACAGAAGACAGCAATTTTAAAGGGTCCTTCAGAAGCACAGAAGAACATAAACAGTCAACAGCTCCATAAAAAAACCCTCTTTTCTAAAAAAGAACAATAGATCCACCTAGGAAACAGAAAAAAATCTAAACTTCTCTTCAGAGTCCTTTATTATGAGTACTTGGCTGTCTGCAAGGTCTAGGTACAACCTATAGCCCTTTTCTAGAAAACCTATGTGCATGTTTGTTTTTTTGTTGTCATTATTACAAGCTGGGCCAGTTTTTTAAATAGTTTTATTGGTATAGTATAAAACCATTTTTCCTTCTGTTCACAAATGCTTCTTGTTGGCACAGAAAAATATTACCAAACAAACCACTTCGTAAATGGTTAGGCTAGACAAGCACTTGGGGGAAAATCTCAAGTAATATTTAGGAATATAACTGAAAATGTAAGAAAAATAAACATACCTCAAAGGTGTCATTTTTCATGGGGCTGTTTATAAGGGAATTTATAATGCTTGTCCAATTCTTGGCTGAGTTCAGTTTCCAGCACTGAAAATAAAAAATACAGTACATTCATCATAAGATGTGCATTGAGTACAGAAAAAGTTGTCATGGAAGCTACCGCAGGTGAAAATTCAAACCACACAGAACAGCATGCTGTTTGTAGGCCTGGAGATTTTATGCTACTTTGACTGGACGAAAAATTGAAAACATCCCTATCCATGACAGGGGATATTAAAATATTAAATAGCATAAAATATACTCATGAAGACATAACAATGATCTGAGGCCACAGTAGTATGAAAGGGGGAAATAAATGTGATACAGCATTTTTGTAAGTATATGTAAAATCCTACCTGAAGATCATTTGTTTTATTCATGTGGTCGTCTAATTCCAAAATCCACATAGATGGTATAATGCTCATGAGAAATAGCAAGAGAGGTGGCGAAAACCTGTCAGATGAGAAACCAACAGAAACATAAAGTTCTTAAGGTATTTAAAACGTAGATAGTTCTGTTCACCAGCAAACACCTACAGACCCGGACACGTTTTACTTTCGGAGATTTCCTTCCCCGTATAGTAACAATGGAATTTGCAGGACATCCGTAGCAGAGCACACTGTTGTTTAATTATAGTCACAATTATGAAATGCATGCCTATCATGCAGTAGCCAATACAACTGTGTAGTTCTTAGAGAAAGACCTGCAGTGTGTGTGTATGTGTGTGTGTGTGTGGGCAATCATTCAATAAGTATATGAAACCAATGTTAGCTATCTCTGTGTAATTATCACAATACAAAAAGGCATAAACGGGAAAAGTCGACGTATTTAAAGGATGTGATGTGAACTAGGCTTAAAACTGTAAATGTGTTTCATCTTACCACTTGTAGCCATTTCCTTTTCTTCTTTTCAAAGTGAAAAACATTTCGACAATCAGAGGCAAGAACAAAAAGGTCAGAAACCAATACAGGTAATTATTTGTAACCAATGTCACTCTTAAGACAGAAATGAGCGAAACAAAAATGAACAATGATCTGGTAACAACTGCGCATATAAAACTAACCAGGATCATATTGTAGGCTATGTAAACACGGTAGACTAGTCTATAAAGTATGTAGACTATCCACAACCTCAAATGCAACCTCAAACCTCCTACTGTGTCCCGTTATTTCTGTAACCCTCCAGAAAAAAAATGAAAGCACAAGCCCTTGACAGAAGTCCCCGTTTTTCACGGGGAAAGTTAGGTCTAGGTCTCATCTACATCCTCCCCTCCGCTGGACACAAAATACAAGATAGAAAAATTGCTGCGATATGGTTCGAGGAAGCTAAAAACTATTCGGCTGCACGTTGATTCGTTGTCGGACTGTTCCAAATGAACGTATGATATCGTCTCGGTTAGGTTAATGCTGAATTTTCCTAAGCATATAGGCTATACCTCCTAAAATGCAGATTGCAAATAGGTTACCATTACATTAGGTATTATAACCATGGACCATAACATACGCGGCCAATTAGTCCGAAGTCAGCGTGGGCTATTAGCTACTATTAGGTTAGCCCATGGGCGTAAATTACGGGGGGATGGAGGGGTTGTAACCCATCCATCGGGGGTGTAGCCTGTAATGTATTTTACATTGCAATTAAAAGAGTCAGCAGCAGCAGCATTGTAACATAGTTTATATAGAATTGCCTGTTTAGTAGCCTTTGTCTCGTGGAGATGTCGGGACGTTTTGCACTACTTCTCAAATGTAGCAGAGTATTTGTAAAATTCTTAGTAGACTTTATTTGTCTAATGCCGTCCAAGCATGTTTCAATGATACAATTGTTTGATTGGTTTAAATACCTAAATACCCGTAGAGCCAATTCTAGGCAATCAAAATGTATCGCGCTCCGTGCGCGCAAAGAAAACCAATCATTATTGAGCTCTCTTTTACTTCTTGACGTTGAAGCCGTGCGCTACCATATTTTGAGGCTCAACGGCACACTGTTTTCGTGTGGTGATAGAATCGCCTCTCAGCTCACTGTTTAAAGATGAATGGTCGATCTATTATGGCCATTACACACACTGTATACTTCAATTCATGTTAGCATTTGCAAATCTTTATACAGTCTATGGTTTATCCATAGGTTAAACACTGCTTTTGGCTTGTTGCAGCCTAATTAAAACGGAGCTCAGCAATGTGAGTTCAAAACTATGAATACAGATTCGTTAGCAATTAATGGCAATGCAAAGAATGATAATCATTTATGACATGATCATTATGTCGTCAATGACCGAGCATCATTTCAAGAAAACTAATAAAACTTTGAGTATCCTGCTTTGTCCCGCCCAGTCAGGGGCGTTGTAGACATTTTACCAACCCAGCTGGCTCCTGGTTACTATGGCAACGTTGTTGGGAAAACGGATGTATAAGACATGGCTGCTACAAGAGAAAAAGTAAAACCGAATAACAAATCCCAAGCGTCAGATTTAGACACTACTGGAATTAATACAAAAGAGCGTGTACGTATCGGCTGAATGTTTATTTATAAAAACTTCCTAGAGATTTGAAAACGCTTAAGTACGTAGCAGTTTTTAACTTTAGCTAGGTAGCCTAACTACCTTAACGTAACTTTCGCTGATAATTGTTATGTTGCTATTTTAAGGAGTTATAGCCTACTTACATTTTTGTTTCAATGCAGTTATTTATTTGTTGTTTTAATAATCTAACTTCAGGAAAATGGTGACAGTGAAAAAGAACATCCTATCGTCACTGAATGGAAACATTTAACCCTCGAACAAATTAACCTGCTGTTAGACCTAACAGTGGAAGAAGTGCAATTGTGAGTAGCACTTTTTCAGTTTTTAGCTTTATTTAGTTAGTCTTTGTTAGACTGAATACTCTATTACTACAGCTATTATCCTAGCATGCTAATGGGAACTTCTTACAGTTAAGTATTGCCCCTTAAATGACCTCATTCGCTGTCTTCAATCATTATAAAACCACTGGTAACCTAATAGCAAATCATATGATAGATTTTGGAGAACATTTTTGTCCAAAACATAGTCCTTCCCTTTGACAGTTCGCATTGTCAGTGAAACATTTGGTTTGTAAACACTGAAGATGAAAATGTAATGTAGCTATTCTGGAAGGGTCTGTCTGTATAGGTTTTGAAATATTATTTCTCTTTTAGAGTAGGCCTGAATATTTTTCTTAACCTTTGTCTATAAACTACAGTATATGGCTTACACTGGAGTATGTGGTGAAGTACTGAGGGTAAGCCTACACATTAAGCCCATACACCCACAGTATATGATTTACACAGGAGGATGTAGTGAAGTACTTATGGTAAGTCGCTCTGGATAAGAGCGTCTGCTAAATGCCTGTAATGTAATGTAATGTAAAGCCTACACATTAAGCCCATGTACCCATTACCATTTTCAAGTCAAATAAAAATTGATACATAAAACTACATCAAAACTACATCTCCTGTTCTAAAATGTCTCTACCAATCCACCAATTTACTAGTTACACTAATTATTAGTCCAGTCATTCAGATGAGGCCTTTTTAAGTTATGGGTTACAATGGGCATGCACTTCCACCTAGTTTGGAGGTGGTCAATCTGGCGACAAGATGGCTGAGATAGCAACCGTGCTGGCAATACCATGTCCAGTTGGTGGACCAGGTTGACACAGACAACAGACCATCACCAAATTTGTAATGGCATCCAGCTGGAGCAGAAACTGGTTCTTGCTAGATTCCAATTTAGGCTGGTGGCTGGAATTTCAGCCAGAGGTTGTAAATAATTTTTTTTTTTAATTCACTGGAATGTGCATTTTGTGGGCTTAATTGGTACGCTTACCCTATATGTTGGATTTCTGCCTTTTATCTTTTTAACAGACAGCTGGAAGATATACTCAACTTCAAACACCGCCAGACATGTTTGAAGGAAGCTGCCCTGTTAGATTACTTTGTCTCTGGGTTCTGGTGGGCCAAGGAAATGCATTTTACATGTCAGCAAGTTTCAGGCTTCATGGCTTTGCTGCAACTGTTGCTGGATAATATCAGAGGTACAGTGAGAATATTCTGTACGATTGTTGTAGCTGAAAGACAGCTGTATCAATCACAGTGAAGGCCTGTGCCACTTTCCTTGGTCAAGGTAAATTTTGTAATGTGGGGTGCAGTAGTGTGGTCCTTGCTCTATTCATGCAGAAGTCCTCCATCTGAAAACAAAAATGATTCACTTTCCAACAAGGGCAATGAAACACAAGACTGCACTCATAGAATTCATGTGTTTTCTTTGCTCATATCATTCCGCCACAGTGAATTCGAACAATATGTAATCCAACCAATGCTTTCTTGTTTTTTCTGCAGAAAAACAGATGCCACTAGTTGATAATTTCGCTGAATTTGCTAAGGCAATTGCTGGAACCAGGCAGCCTTTGTCACCACCAGACTCAAGTCCTTTGTTTTATGTGGATCAAGCCATTTCCATTACTGACTACTTCAAATCCAGGTTGTGTTTCTAAGCTGCTCTTAGTAGCTTATGTCTTTTACTGCCTGACACTGCAATTAAGAAGTGGGGGTAGATTACAATCGGAAAGGCCACCTGTGATTTACGAAAAAAAAAAAAAAAAAACTGAGCACTTTACGATAGACAGGCAAAAGATCAGGGGCTCAAGCAACAGTTGGGTCTGCATGTGCTTTCTGCCCAACTTTCTCCCTGGGAAATACTGTAGAAAAATATCTGATGCATAGTGGGGCTTTTGGGTAAAGTCAGCAGTTAGGATTCAGTGAGTGTTTTAGCAAGTCCAGGTCTCCCAATGGAGAGTATACTTAAGAGCAGGCATATAACGATTCACAAGAATAGAGCCAAAATAAGAAAACCTTGTTTATATAATGTCACATTGAACTCAAAAAATGATTAACCATTTCAGTATTCCAGATTCCAGTTTGTGCTGTGGTTTTTGGGATAAACAAGTAATAATGTTGAGAGAAGGTTTCAGATTTCAGCAGAAAATGTTAATTGATGTTTTTTTCATAAAACACGTATAGACCTTAGTCGGGGTTGGAAAGTGGAGATCATGTCTGGGAGAAAAATATTGATTTGAATTATGAAATACCCAAGAATATGCTCAGTATTAAATCAGTGCTGACTGAGCAATTTTGCGCTGCACCATCAGAAAAGAGGGTGCAGTGGGCGATCATTTTGTTCTCTAAGGTACAATGTTCCCTCACTGGGTAATATTTGTACCTTAGAGTACTAATCTAAAAGGGTAAAGGGTACAATGGGCATACCTTTGAGGGTACTGCCCCAATGACCATTGTACTCCTTTAGGTACAATTTTATGCACATTTTTTCTCATAATGTGTTAGAGTACATTCTATCGATTGTTGACTCATATAAACTCTGTTATAGCTAACACTGAGGATTTTACTGTATATAATGTAATGAAAGGTGCTATTTACAGACTAATTGTTATTTTTTTATGGAATGTAGAGACTGATTCTTATTTGTATATTATAATCTGAACTATATTTATCCTAATTTAAATAATTCAGTTACTTTATTCTCAGAATATATTTATTTCCAGAAATAATCAAGTCAGTCATGAGTTCTTATTGCACTGAATTCTTTGACAGCAGTGGTTCATGTTGCATACTTTTAAAATGACCGCAGATATTTTATAACCAACATTTGGCAGTCTGCAATTTATATGTGAAAAGGTTAGGAACGCATATTGCAATCATTAGCAGACAGGATATTCTTCAGTCTCGAGAGATAAAAAAAGAAACTTTCCCGACCGCAAAAAATAATCTGCACTAAATAATCAGTTTCATTCCAAGATGCTTGCAGATGAGTCTATAACATGAAGTCATGTCACACAATCTAAATGAATCACTGCGTTCATTTAGTTTGAAAGCTGAAACAATATATTGCTTTATACTCTCAGCCACCCTTTTGTTCCCATACAGTTCCTGAGTCTGCCCTCTAGGAATGACGTCATTGTGTTCTTAAAATGGTTTCATTATTGTGGTCAAATATTATTTGAGAGGAAAAAAATAGAATCATTGTGAGACTACACTGAGACTACGAGTCAACGTGACATAGATTTGGACTGTTTTCCTGTTATTCACTCTGTTTTATTGGCAAGGCTTTCATTAATTCATTCTGCATGAAAGTGTTCACTTTGTCCTACATTTCTGTTTTTTTGGAGATTGTAGCTGTCAGCATGAAATAAAGTGCTCTTAGGTGCCTTGAATCGATCTAAACGAATGCAAGAACATCTGACTAGCTGTTATTACATTATTTGATGGATATTCTCATATCAGATATTCTTACAAAATAAGTAATCTATTAGACACTAAAATACTTTTTAAAAAGAATACAGGGCTGTGTACTTTGTGTAGTATGTGGCCATGCGATTTGAACAGAAATTTAGTTAATTATGTACACTGGTAGGTATTTATGATCAGCAACAGAAATTTCCTAAACTGGCACATTTAGTGTTTTGTAAATTGTTTTGGTCTGAGTAACATTCTGGACCAAGTTTTAAACTGATAAACAGACAGAAGGGAAGAAAGCCCTACCTGACATTCTGTGGTGAAGACACTAGGTAATAAACATGCAAAATAGAATTTTTGAATTCTGTACAAAATAGAATATCATAAACAGCATCCGTTGTTCACCACTGTTGATTGTTTGCTTGGGGCTATGAAAAATAGCATTCGCACCAACACTTTCAAACCTGGCCGTCTACGGCGTACAATTTTTATCAGTTGTTGTCAGAGCTCACACTGTAGCCACGCACAGAACCTGAATGTGGCATAGTGGCTGAAGACTGCATCATTTTGACAGCTCTTATCTCTTTAGATCTCAGTTGCTAATGTGGTTCACAAAGGTGGCTTAATGCTGAGACTGTCTCACACCCATTGTGGGGACCTTGAAACTAACATTGGCTTTCCTGCTCAGTCTCTTTCAGCACTATGAACTATATGAGTTTCTCTTCACCCAGCCCAGAGAGGAACGACTGTTTTCCACTCAAGTAAGAGTCTTCTGTCTTACCTCATATTGTATTATAAATAAAGTAGTGTGCATGACTTTAATGCTGCATCTCCTGGATAATAAGAGGTGCACATAACCCTGATTAATATCCCCTCAGTAGC